>NC_073692.1:152736333-153418833 GCF_029784155.1 Uranotaenia lowii | reverse complement strand
ACAACGCGTGAGAAATGTTGCCTTCCATTTGGCTGAGACAATTTCAACCCTAAGGTTGGACAATCAACAACTTTTGGGGCAGAGAAAAGTGTTTTACAAACCACCTTACAGCAGCGTTTTGACCTGGAAGGTTTGTTTAAGATGAAAATTTCATCAGGATTGGTACAAGGCGTTGAAAAGTTTCCCAAAATAGAACGTGGTAGACGAAACAAAATTGTGCACAACCACGTTGAAAACCCTACATGGTCAGGCAGGAGGAATGCTCGCCAAGGCTCTCAAGCTCCCAAAATCGACTTTGTATGCCGTGCTCAAACGTTACCGGGATACTTTGACGGTAGATTGTGTAAGCGTTGCTAGTCACTCGAAAGAGGTCTCAGCGATTTTGTTCGTAGATTGAAGTTTATCATATGCAGTGAGTATTTCTGGGGGTTGAACTATCCCTCTGAAAGGCGCGACCTCCAGAAGGCGAAAAGTACGCAGCCATCACTACCGGTTCATTACTCACCACCAGAGACCGTAAGCTACCTGAGCGCAGCGAATATTAGACGAGGCAGGAAAAGACGTAAGGCGAGAGCAATGACCGGCTGGAGTTCAAAGCCTGACGATGATCACGTCCATCGGCATTTTGGATTCAAACTCTGGCGAAACAATAGTGAACCAAATAAAAAGTTCGTTACAAAACCAGGAGCCGAAATATTTGGACATCAAGTAGAACCTGTCATTTTCCCTCTCCGATAAACCCCATTACTAATCCTTGGACCCTAAATTTTGGACCCTGCTATTTATAGATACAATTCCAACCCTGATTCATCGCCGTCAATTCGATTTGAATCCACCGTGACTCTCGTCTGTCCGTTGCTGTATGGAGGTTATATCTGCCACTACACTACGATAAACCCCTCGGCGGCCTTGGAGATTCAAATCATCCGACATTCGAATTTGAATCAGCTGTTGAACTTGTAGCATCGCATCCGTCGCAGGTTTGTGTGGAATTCAACTGGCGAACTCCGGATCAGGCCAACAACAACTCCGTGCCTGGTTCAGCACCCAAGGTGGGGCAAGGTACACAACTCACCGTACGATCGCCACGCCTCTACAAGAGTCGTTTCAGCGAAGACACCATTACCAAATCGTCGCGTCGGTGCAAGGCTCCGACATCTTCGAACCCGAGTTTGAACCCCAACGAGTATTGGATTCAGGTGGTAGCAGCAAAAAGGTTAGGTACAACCACATTTTGTTAAGTGATGAAAGTGGTGGACGAAAAACCAAGCTTGAATTGTGCAACTCAATAAATTATGTGTTAAGCTAGAAGGTGGAGTTGTTTTTTCCTTCGAATATTCTCTGCATTAATGCATTCTGCATTACATCCGAACAAAAAAGTTATACGTCCAAGTCCTGACAGAGTACAACGACTGTATTTTGATGAAAAATAAGACATAGGTCAAAAAAGAATTTGCAAATCCCGGGTCGAAAGTTGTACCTTGTTACCGTAATTAAGCGTAAACCGTAGTGTGCAATCGCATATTAATGGTAGCAAGTCTACCTTAGCACGGGGCTCGAGACGCTAACTCATTCGGCCAAACTCTGGCACACTACTGAGGACAGAGACGCTGACGCATGTGTAACAAACGAGCCTGAAAGCAACTAGTGTGCGTTAACAACATGCCGATCGAACCAGATCCCTGCAACGTTACACGATTTGTCTATGTATCGTGTGACCAACATCTTTTGAATATGTGCTCGTGAATCTCGTGTTAAAGCTTTTTTTCCTCAGATTTTTGCCTTGAGAGCATAGGAGATGAAAGCTCAAATCTGAAGAAAAAAGCTTAAATCTGTCAAAAAAGGGGAAATCTGAGGGGAAATCTGAGAGATGTGCTCCATACGGTTTGTATAGCATTGCCGGGAAGTGGATCGAACCGGTACCACACAATCATAAATGCTCTCTCATATCATCTAGCGCCATTGTGCGTGTGCGTGCGTGTATATAGTCGATTATATAATCAGGCACTACACACCTAGGTGTAGTGACCGTGTTTAAACTAATAAATTTTTAAAATAAATCACTTTTCGGAGAACAAAGAAACGCGACTTTCACTCACAACATTGGTTAACTGAATGACGTGTCTTCGAACCTCATCTTTCTCTCTCTCTTCATCACAGTACTCTCTCTTCACTTTCTCCTGTTTTACACGCTTAAGTTAGGTTGACTACGTTTGAGAAAACTGAAACTTTATGCTGTTAAAAGACTCCAAAATTAGGAAAATTCTAAAATACTCTTCATATAATTACAACCATGAGTAGATTGCACATCTTAAATGTTAAATCACTTTAATGTTTATTTGGTTCTAAATACTTCTTCTCTTCATTTACCTTATTCCCTACACTAGGTAGGTTCCAATTTAATTTCACGCGCTTACAAATTACTCTACTCCCATGATGAACTTCCTTGGAGGTGGAATTATCGGTATAAATTCTATGCCGGTCCGGCATTAACAAGCTTTCTAAAAACTGGCATCCTTCCAAATAAAACGTATCTCATATCCTATCACAAGACAAAGCAGGATGGAAACAATAGACCAGCGAGGATATTGTCGAATGATGCGCAGTGTGTTTATGTTAACCAGCATTAGAAAAATACATTCTTTAGCGTATTCGATTTCACCCTTGTGACCCACCAGTTTTGAACAAAGTGCTGTCAAAGCGTATTTTTTATATGAAGATGACAGCAGTTAGTGCACAACTGGTTGGCCACCAGATGAAAACGAATACGCTATTTGTTTTCAAATCGACGGCGAAAACCACCAGCGATGAGCTGTGCATGTGTATGAAAACCGGCCGGCAATAGAAAACAGTTTCTAGTTTCCACCAAAAAACACTGGCCAGATGGTGCACTGGGTAAAATAACGGATTGGCAAGCCGAGATGAGAATGCGGCAGCAAGTTCGAATCTAACTAGGCATATATGTTACTAGCTGCCCCGGTGTGCTTTGCTACACCTTCCAAAAATTATTAAACTGGATATAGTGAGGGACCATTCAATTATTACGTAACGCGTTAAGGGGGGAGGGGGTATAGCTGTTACTCTTGGTGGATTTTGGATAGAAAATCTGATAAGAATATGTTTCGTAGGGAGGAGGGTCCCAGCTAACATGAAATCGTAATAGAAATGATAATCCAAATCGACTATTACATAAGACATTTGTACGGATGCAGGATTCCGTTTTTAGTGCCCCACGAATTGGGTCCTAAACGGCTATCGAATTTTGGGTGAGCAGCAAACAATTTCGGTCATCAATCGACCAATCGATGGCGGAGCAGAACAATAGGCCGAGAACAGACGAACTTTCGGTAGCAGAGAAACACGACCGTTGCGCGCGATTAGGTTTTCAAAGTGATCTTTATTGAAGCAAAAATATATACATGTCGCTTACGAGCTGTTGTTTGAATTCACGATTCACTTTTTCGTCATGATTTTTCTCACTCTTAGAACTATATGGTGTGAGTGTGCAGTGTTGTCAATTCAATGTTTTGTGTTGTGTGAAATTGTGTTCGGTGAAATTCATGTTTTATGTGTACTATTTACAAGATATTTCTTCCTTTATAACTATTTCACTTAACATTCGTATTTTATCACAATTCTTCGTATTTTGTTTGTTATTCATTGATGTCTTCGAATTTGATCGTAATTAATTGTTGTGAACCGCTGTTCGATGTGACTGCGCCGAAACAACATTTTCAATAACCATCGTAAATACGTTGGTATTTAAAACGTTGTTCTCTTCAGCACACAACGATGAAACTGACTGACAGCCAAACCTTTAAGGGGTAGGGAATTCTTTCAGGTAGTATCAATCCACTGATGTGCTGTGGTGTAAACCGTAAATGGGAAAGAGACCCGCTCTTACCAAACCCCGGCTATTTATTATTAATCCATACGTTAGTGTTTACATACACGATACGTGGAAAATAGCATTCGCATTAATCTATTTAAATCATCAGATATTACAGTAGGGGAGAGTGGGGATACTTGATCCCCTTTTCTTATTTTCACCATAAATTTTTGGGAAAATTTAGCAACTCGCCGCCTTTGATATTTTCTGACAGCTTGTAACTTCAAGTTTCTATGCTCCAAAAATTAGAACGATACTTGAACCCGTTGATGAACTAGAAGTATTTTCGTGGGAGTAAAAAAATTGCGATTTTTCTGAAGTTAGGGGAGACTTGATCCCCTATTGAAGGAGACTTGATCTTTTATTCAGGAAGCCCTAATCCTTGTATAAAAATCAAACAAAACCCCAAGATAGAATGTGAATTGACTATTTTGGTCATGTTTGTTCTAATTTCACAATTTATAGCAGACATGAGAAGAAAATTCTATAACTTTGTCTCAACGCTAAAAACATTGCATACTTAAAAACGCTATTTTTTATAATTAAGAGAAAATTAATTATTTTTGCTCTTTTCTTCAGGCAATTGTTTGATAAATATTAGTTTTTGGATAAATATTAGTAATTTCGTAATCAGCAATCATAACGAACAATTCAGAAGAAGAATATGCCGTTTGGAAGGAGGATCAATTGTACCTAACTCTAGGGGATCAATTGTACCCATAATCAACATTTTAGAAAACTTTTTCTGAAAAAAGTTGAGAGTTTTCCATTGCTTTGAAAATATGGCATTATGAAGTTCATTTTATGCTTGAACAATTGATACATTGGAACAAATATTTTTTTTCATTATTTCCCCATGTAAGGAACATTTTAAAGTGATGAAAAAAGATCTTCAAGTTACATTTTGTGACATTTTTCAAACAAAGTTCAATTACTCAAACAATTATTTTGTTAAAATTTTTTAAACTACAAGCATTGTTATTTTGCTCATTTTGGCACATTTTTCTAGAACATGTGATCTTTGTAAGACATTCCAGTTTCGAGATATAGCTAAGGAATCAAGTATCCCCAGGGATCAAGTATCCTCATTCTCCCCTATTGAGTGATTTTATATAATTCATTTACGAGAAGCTTTGCCCAAAAGCAGTTGAATCGGATAGCAGTTTAGTCAATTCGTAAATATGTCTCCAACAAGTTGAAAATAAGCTAATTCGACGTTAACGATTTGAGCTATCTAAAAGTGAACTCATTTACAGTTCATTTTTTTTTGTGTACATTTCGAGTTCTTCAATTGACACTCCATCCGGTCTCTCCCTTTCATCCTATGACCGGTTCCTAAAAAAAATCTTACCTAGAGCTATAGCGTGGATCAAATCAACTGATGAGTTGACATCGTGGTAAGATATCGGACAGTGAACTCGGAGGACTGGCATTCAAATCTCGGTCGAGAATTTTTTTTTTCGATTTACTCAAATTACCTAGAATCGTTTTTTTTTTTTTTTTTTTTTTTTTTTTTTTTTTTTTTTTTTTTTTTTTTTTTTTTTTTTTTTTAATATGTCTTTATTTGTATCAATTCATCATTACATTTATATTACATTATTACATTAAATTAGGTGTTCAGCTCAATAATGAACTGTTCAAAGCCCTATAGTTAACTAGATAATAAAATTTATTTATAAGATTTAAACTTGCTGAGCGCAATCAAGTATTTAATGAAGGAGAACATCCTGTAATGGTAAAAATATTATAAACTTAAAACTAAACACTATCCTAAATTAAAACTAATTATAAAGAGAACGAATCTCTGCGATGGAAGACTGCATCGATTTGCCTCTGAAGTTGGAGATGATTTTGTTGGCCATCTCTTCGATCGATTCAATGCCCGCAATCCGATGAAGATCTTCGGTGCTGTGCCAAGGTGGAAGCCGCAAGATCATTTTCAGAACCTTGTTCTGAATCCTCTGGATGGCTTTCTTCCTCGTCGCGCAACAGCTAGACCAAATCGGAACTGCGTACATTATCGCTGGTCGGAAAATCTGCTTATAAATAAGCATCTTATTCTTCAGGCACAGTCGGGATTTCCTGTTGATGAGAGAATAAAGAGATTTAGTGTACTTATTACATTTCGATTGAATATCTTCAATGTGATTTTTAAAAGTAAGATTCCGATCAAGTGTAAGTCCCAAGTACTTCACGTGATCAGACCATTCTAATGAAACCCCATTAAAAGTTATGGAATGATTTTCATTAGGTTTTAAAAATTGAGCTCTTGGCTTATGGGGAAATAAAATAAGTTGAGTTTTGGAAGCGTTAGGAGAAATTTTCCACATTTTCAAGTAATTCAAAAAGGAATTTAAATTTTGTTGCAATCTACTGCGTACCACCCGTAAATTTCGACCTTTGGCTGAAAGCAAAGTATCATCAGCAAATAATCTTCTACCTTTTCCTTCTGGTACATCAGGAAGATCAGAAGTAAAAATATTGTATAAAATCGGCCCAAGTATACTGCCCTGAGGGACCCCAGCTCTAATGGGAGTCCTTTCAGAGCATGAATTTTGATAGCTTACTTGTAAGGTTCGGCTAGTCAAATAATTTTGAATAATTTTAGTGAGATATACAGGAAAATCAAATCTAGCTAATTTAGCTACTAAACCTTTGTGCCAAACACTGTCAAAAGCTTTTTCAATATCAAAAGAGCAACACCAGTTGAATAACCTTCAGATTTGCTAGCGTTAATCATATTAGTTACACTCAAAAGTTGATGTGTAGTAGAATGTCCATGACGAAAACCAAATTGTTCATCAGGGAAAATAGAATTCTGATTAATGTGAATCATCATTCTATTCAAAATAACTCTCTCAAATAGTTTACTTAAAGAAGGAAGCAAACTAATTGGTCGATAACTTGAAGGCTCTGAAGCACTTTTACCAGGTTTCAAAATTGGAGTTACTTTGGCATTTTTCCATTTATTGGGAAAATAAGCCAAGTGAAAACATTTATTGAAGATTTTATGTATGTATGTATGTAGATAATCCACCATGGGTGCACGGATTCACCGCAGTTTCGCCAACGTATGCACTAAATTGCATTCTTTAGATTATAAGTTCGGCCAATCTTCAATGCAAATTAGCACATACCCGACACCATGGCTTCGTGTGAACTGTCATGTAATGAATGAATTTCGTGTATGTGTATGTCTTATTTGTAGAACGAGCAAACAGTTTCGCAACCGTATAAAATTCATAGCATTCTCAGTGTTATGAATCTTCGACAGGTATTCCGCATGCGTGTAGATACCTGCCCAGCTGGCAACTGATTGAACGCTCTTATATAATATAATCAATAAATGAAATAATTATACAACAGAATAATCTCACCTTAATACCCAACTTACCTCGAGACACACTAAGCTTACCTTTAGCTGTAACCGACATTAATCAGTATCATAACCATATTTATTTCCATCTGATCTAAAATAAACAATTTTTAAAGTATTAAAAAATTGCGATGCAAAATATTTGAATCAAAATATCGAAAATGATAAACTCATTTAAAGTACAAAAAACTAAGAACAGTAAACATGACCACGTCCTACTAATAATATTTCAAGGAAATTGTATTGTTAAAATAAATGAATAAAAAAATGGTAGTAATAAATGTTTACATTATGTTGGCGATGTACATGCTGTATGAAATAATCAATCAAATTACATGGAATTCAGACGTTAATTGCGATATAAATAAATAGTAAACAGTGAGGTTCGAGGAAAGAGAATCTGCACAATTTTTAAGTATACTAATAACTGAAACTGTAAATTCCATGAATATCTTAAAATAAAAGAATCCGGTGCTGAGGTGAATATTTCAGGCGATGCCCAAGTCGATAGCTGGAAATTGAATAAATCACCATATTTCATCATAAAAAAATCCAACAACAAGCCATACATAACCATGAGCGGCTCGAACTAATATCGGGGGGATACAAATTGGCGTCCCAGTTTGTTTGAGAAATGAAGATTCTTACCGATGTTCCTAAAATATTGTATGTAAAACAAACTAAATTTGCCGCTGTATCTTGAAAAGTCCAGTGTGGATTTGAATTGATCGTTAAAATAGGTAAAATGTTATAGGCTAGGATTTTTTTTTATTTAGCAGTTGGGTGAAAAGTATATGGAATTAAGTTTAATAAAAATATGATTGTTAAAGCAAAGATTTGGGTTTTAATGAGCCCTTAAGTTGAGCATACTGAAGAAAAATTATTATTGGGATGGTTCTAAGAAAATTACACATGTGAAACTTTTATTGGTTTTAATCCTTTTCAAAAATCAGTTAATAGATTCTTGTTTCTTTAATGTTAACAAAAAATTTATACCTAGTCATTAGATGAAATACCAAAAATTTTGAATAGATTCTTAGCCGCACTATTTTCCAGTCTTGAAAATAGAGTGAATGGATTCACTTGCTTTTACCGTACCGTAGTAGTGCTTCTGGTCTGTCATTTTTTGAAAAGATTTGAGACATGTCTTCGGTTAACCGAATAACATGCGGACCCGAATGGAGCACAATCGTCGCCTACTTGATTTGAGTGAATTTTCTTATAGCGAAAAATACGAGCCACCATCTAGTGATTAAAGGAAAGAGAGAGGAGAAATGATTTTCATCTTATCTATGGTATCTGCATTTCACTTGCACCTGTGGGAAAGTGCGGGAATAACCTGATTAATGTTACTAAATAAAGCGGGGTAAAAGAGAGATAGTTAAATAGCAACATGGAATTTCCTCACCGATTTCCTTTCCGCAAGCACCGACTCTTCTTCTGGGGAAATGAACTGGTAATTTCTCCTATCGTCGCAACCGGGTTTCATAATCACCCACCCATTATTAATTTATTTTCGGTTACAAACTCCCATGTAGCACACAATCCAGACTATATACTCATACGATAAACCATGGTAACCCATCATCCTTCATTTAATTTTTCAGTTTGAAATGGCCCACGCTCACCCACGCATTATCAATCAATGCTCTGCTCTTTATTCTTTGCCATGTCGTTCAATTCTTCTTGTTAGTTGGAACCGAAATTCATCGCGATCAATCGTAGCAAGCCGGTAGATTCTTGTGCCCATGCCTGAACACGTCGAGGGATGGAAAACTAAATGATGCCGGCCCATACTTTTTTTTGCACTTTTAATTTTCACTAGGCGCTTTTCTCATTTGCCATATTTTATTCCAAGCCAACTGACACTAAAGCAAGTATAAAAATTGAAGCCATTGCCTGGCAGGCATATATCGCATCACACATAAAAAAAACACCATCAATACTATCACTTTTTGTGATTCCAAAACCACTCCAGACGTATCTACACCAGCCTTTCGGAGGCTCCTTCACTTCAACGAAATCTCTACTCACCGTGTTTTCTAATTTTGTTCATCATGCCAATAATTGCAAGTGCTTGATTATCTTCCCTACATTTCATTCAATGTTAAAGGGAAAGTATTTTTGTCATTCATTTGTATCTTGTTAACTTAAATGTTTTCTACATATATCCCTCTCTTTTTTACTGGTAGACTTCCATAAATTTGATCCAGGATCTTCAGAACAAACTTTTGTATGAGGCCGACAAAAAAAATCATGTTTAGAGGTTCCGCAAGCGCGATCTTTGGAAAAAGTCTACTTTCAAAAGATTTGATTTTAAATAAATTTTGGGCTCGAAAATTTTCATAAAATTTATTTATTTTATATATATTTTTTTTTGAGTTAAATACTACACGTAAAAATGAAAAATGATCCAAATTTGTATCAAAATTTAAAACAAGCAAGCTATTTCCATGAAAAAAAAAATTTTCTATTCTAAAAATTTTGTTTTCAATTGAAAAAATGTGTACCATGCGTGAAATATTTTTGATACCAATTCCATCAAAAGATGCGGATTTTTGTGCACTTAAACTTTGCTGAACAAAACATGTTGTTAGTATCATCGTGTGAAGAGCTATTCACAGTTTAATCCTTAATAAAAATCATCACAATTTAGGATATTTTTTTATCAAAATTGTCTTAATAAATACGATATTCGTTAAAAACAACCACGATTATGCCGTTTCGAAAAGTGATTCGAAAATCAGAAGCGAACAACGGCTGATTTGAAAAACTGCCATCGATTGTCTATGCATGCGTCAGTGCGAAAATATTTCTGCGTGGGAATTAGGCCGGAACAAATTTCAAATCCTTCTTTTGTCACTCGGAGTTGGAACATCGCGAGGGGGGGGACAATAAAAAATAATGTGAAAAACAAATAAATTGGAATAAATTTCACGAAAGCTTGTATGCAACAAAGTATTATTGCACAAAACCTAAAAAATGAAATGAAATCAAGAATACAAAAGAAGAATCAAGAATACATAACTTCCATCTTCCAAAATATGTTTTTTGTCTTGTAATCTTTTGGATTCTTGATTTTTTTTTTCGAAATTTACATAAAATACTTCAAACTTTATTGATTTCCCCCTTCGGGTTTTTGAAAATTTCGAAGGGGGGGGGGGGTGACAAAAGAAGAAATTGATATTTGTTCCAGCCTTATTTGCACAGGAGTCTAAATGGGTGCAGTTTCCGCAATAGTTTAAACAATAGAACATATTTGACTCAAAAATATGGTAGGAACCGGAGTTGCTTCCGGAAGTCTATTGAGCGCCCCAAGAAGAAGGCTCTCAGGCCAAAATTAGGACCGGATGATTCAATTATAGTGAACCAAAGTTTGTGTCAAGTTTGGGAATAAAAATAAATTTAAGATGTAAATTCTTCTTTTCATTATTAAAAATTCCTAATAGGAACTTCAGAACCACAGAAAGTATTTCTTACAATTGAAATAAAAGGAAAATGGTTCAATGAATTAATCCTCTTAAATCTAAATCTAAATTACATTGTAGCAAACGAAAACGACTTTGCATCAAATGAAACTTTTTTTTTTGTTTCAAAGCATTAAGATTTTGATTCAAAGATTTTTCAAAAGAAAATTCTTTGAAACAAAGGAAAATGCCTTTGAACCAAAGGAATTTTTAATTTTCCCAAAATCGAAAAAAAAATCCTTTGTTTTTGCGGCACTTTCCTTTGAAATGAAAAATTTTTTCGCTGCGTGTTGTTTTTGCCGTAAGGATTTTTTTTATCGTTGCGATTTGGAGTCACAAATTATTTCTACGGGATTTTTCACGTAAACTAAGATTTCGATGCATCATATTGATTCTTCGTGAATCTTGTAGTAACCATAGTGCATCAAGGACGCCCCCGTAGTAACTACTTTACTTCCACATAACTGACTCATGAATTTCACGTAAAGTCTAAGTGGATGATTTCAAATCCGTTTTGAAACATTTATTGAAGATTTTAACTAAAAAATTTAAAGTGCTTTCAGGCAACTTTTTAATAAGAATATAGAAAATGCCATCTTCCCCCGGAGCTTTCATATTTTTAAATTTTTTGAAAATCAATTTAAGTTCATCAATATTTGTCTCACAGGAACTTTCAAATACATTTTGCTTAGAAAAAATATCATCAAATTCAAGGGAAATTTGAGCATCAATTGGACTAACAACGTTTAAATTAAAATCATGAGCAGACTCAAACTGTTGGGCTAATTTTTGAGCTTTTTCTGCGTTAGTTAAAAGAAGTTTATCCCCATCTTTCAAAGTAGGAATTGGCTTCTGGGGCTTTTTCAGAATTTTAGTTAATTTCCAAAACGGCTTTGAGTAGGGTTTTATGTCCTCTACTGCTTTAGCAAAATTTTCATTACGGATGAAATTTAAACGACGTTTGATCAGAAATAAATAAATAAATAAATAAATAAAATCTCTTTTTGAAGGTCGCAATAAATAAATTTCAAATAAGGATCCCTAGTACGTTGATATTGGCGTCGACGAATGTTTTTCAGTCGTATCAAAAACTGAAGATCATCATCAATTAAAGGTTGATTAAATTTATGTTTAACTTTGGGTATTGAAGCGGCTTTAGCATTGACTATTGAAGTTGTCAAATTTTCTACAGCCAAATTAATATCTTCAATTGAATTCAGTGGAACGTTTACATCTAAATTACGTTCAATAAAATTCCTATATCGCTCCCAGTCAGCTTTTTGAAAGTTAAAAGTTGATTTTAAAGGGTTTTCAATGGGACTTTGGGATAAAGAAAAAGTTACTGGAAGGTGGTCTGAATCGAGGTCCGCATGAGTAACTAATTGACTACAATGCTCGCCTAAATCCGTTAGAACCAAATCAATTGTGGAAGGATTTCTAATCGAAGAGAAACAAGTATGCCCATTAGGATATTCAACAGTATAATAACCTGCAGAGCAGTCATTAAATAAAATATTCCCATTAGAATTTGATGAAATATTATTCCAAGATCGGTGTTTTGCATTAAAGTCACCAATAATAAAAAATTTAGATTTGTTTCTGGTGAGTTTTTGTAAATCTCCCTTCAAAAAATTTTTCTGTTCACCGCTGCATTGAAAAGGCAAATATGCGGCAATAATTATAATTTTCCCCATAGACGTTTCTAATTCAATTCCAATTGTTTCTAAGACTTTGGTATTGAAAGAAGGAAGAAGTCTAAATTTGAGACGACTATTGATGACAATAGCTACATCCCCACCTTGTCGATCAAGTCGATCATTTCGCAAAATTTTAAAGAAAGCATTGCTTTTCAAGTTATTGTCCGGCTTTAAAAAAGTTTCAGTGATGGCAGCAATATGTATGTTTTGAGTTTTCAAAAATAAAAAGAACTCGTCTTGGTTAGCCAGCAAAGATCTAGCGTTCCAATTCATAATATTTAAACATCTATTTGTATCCATGAGGGAATCGTAAAGTCATAATAATTTTGTTAGCATAATTAAAAGAAGTTTGGAAAGCTTCAAACATTGAATTTGCTTTCAACATAAGTTGCATCATTTCCATTAAATTTTGATGCAAAAATTTTAACTTTTCCTCAGTAATCTCACCCAAATCAACAAAATTGTTAGGATCAGAAAATGAAGGAGAAGAACAAGTATTTGAATTTCGGGGATTTTCCCAAGCCTTCGCATGAACGTTGAGACTTGGTTTTTTCCCATTTTTATTAGTTAAACCTGAAGAGGGAAACCCATTTTCAACCACCTCTGAGAACGATAAACAACGAGTCTGGGGCGCAGAATCAGCCCAGGTAACATTAAAAATGTAGGCCGAGGCTGACCGCGAACAGGCAGGTTGTTTGCCGGCCCGACGTGTGAAGACGAAAAAGAGGAAGGAGGAGAAGAAACTTTTCTGGAAACTTTGGGATTTTTCCTAGAAGCAATAATTTTTGCCCTGATGGGACAGTCTAGCGAATTCGAGGAATGATTACCTGCGCAATTTGCACACTTGAAAAATTCTGTTTGTGGCTTATCACCACCAAAAAGGCATTTAGATTTTTCATGATCGAATGAGCCGCAAAGCATGCATCTGGCATTCATTCTACAATTTTTAGTGCCGTGACAAAAAGCTTGACAACGACGACATTGCGTAATGTTTTGAAGGAAATTGGTTGAAGATTTTCGAAAAGGTTCGAATTTGACTCGACAATGAAACATAAGACGAGCCTTTTCAAGAATTTGCAAATTATTAACTTGATCTTTTTTAAAATGGATCAAATAAAGCTCAGGAGCAAAACCAACACTACTGATATTATTCGTGTTGGTTCTTTTCCTCATTTGAATTACTTGAATTGGAGAAAAACCTAACAAAGAATTTAATTCAGTTGTGATCTCATCCGGTGTCTGATCGCCGGTGAGACCACGAAGTACAACTTTAAAAGGACGATCACTTCTAGTGTCGTAAGTAAAAAATTGATGTTTTTTATTATTCAAATAATTTAAAATTTTTTGAAAATCATTAAAAGATTCCGCCAAAATACGAGCAGTTCCCCTTCGACCGATCTGAAAAGAAATCTTCACATCCTTGACGGAAGTGACGATTTCTTTTCGAAAGGCATTGAAGTCAGGAATCGTGACCGTAATTGGTGGAACCTTTTCGTTTTTAAGAGTATAAGAAGAAGAAGGTTTCTTAGTACTCTTATCAGAATTAAATATGAATATTTCCTCATCACCGATGTTATGAAGGACATCGAATGAATTGGAAATTTCAACTTTTTTGGGCGATGGACCTGAATTAGTTTAGGCAATTCGCTTTCTACCAGCTCTTGAGCCGGCCGATGACTTCCCCATGCTGGAAAGAAAAGAGAAAATATGAATAAAAGAAAATGAAAATAATTTTAGCACTGAAAAGTGCTGATGGAAAAACAGGTAAGGAAAAAATAAATAATGTAAAAATGTTCCTGCAGGTACACAGCAACGATACGATGCTACCTAGAATCGTTTATTTTCCTTTTTGTGGAGGAATCGAACCGTTGGAATCATGTCTTTGTGGATATATCGTCCTCACTTTTGTAGCTATATGCGATTTTGGTAAGTTAAATACAATCGTTTCATCTGGTATATTTGTTGTCCTTGCGATAAACCCTCTTAAATGTTTGTTAGGGGATTTAAAAAAACACCAAATATTGCGTCACGTAATTTTTGAACGGTCTTATTTAACTTCTCATTCATGAGCACAACATTTTAAATTGAATTCCAAAAACATTAAAAAGTTCCTTCAAAATAAAACTGCCACTATTTTGCTGTTTTAAAATTTTATTAAAATTGTTTTTTCATCATTGTTTTAACCCTTTTTATGACTATAGTTTTTTTTTATCTATCAGTTCATTACTCATATAAAATTTATTTTATTATACGGAATCCTCTATGTCCCTTTCCAATGTAGAGAGGGTCTCAAATAATCATAGAAACATGTTTCGTTACAAAAAATATCACGGGCCACGTTTGGTTCCATTTGATACTGCTACCATGCCAAATTTGGTCTCATTTATTCGATTAATTATCGAATTGGCATCAAAATTGTGAGGGGTCTCAAAGAGAAAAAAAATAGGATTTCTACCTAAAGGAGCCACCCTTCTTTAATGTTGATATGAAACAGAAAAACATAGATTGTATAAAAATACGATCCCATGCTTCATATGGTTCCATTCTCGATAGATGCTCAAGTTATTCGAAAAATGGGTGACTCTCTCTCCACTCCTTATCTTCCTTCTGGCAGTAGCAGTGGGTCTCAAATCATCATGGAAACATTTTCTATACACAAATATGCTCCCATGAAAATTTGGTTCAATTTTCTCGATTGGTTTTCAAGATATTTAAAAAAAATTATGTGTGACTCCCTTCCTACTTTTTATTGTTCCACTGAGTGGAAGGAGGACTCTTAAATTACCGGAGAAACGTTTCTTGTGCCCAAAAACCCTCTCATGCCAAATTTGGTTTCGTTTGCTTTATTAATTCTCGATTTATGCCATTAAATTTGTATTGGAGCCAATCCCTCCCACCTATCCCCTAACTGAGAGGAGGAATAAGTTTCAAATAATCATAAAAACATTCCGTGTATTCAAATACACTTCCATGCCAAATTCTGTTCCTTTTGCTCGATTGCATGATTGTTCATATGTCATATCTAGCTTCTTTGTTAGATAACTTCTCTAATGCAAAACAATTCTATGGGTGCCCCCCCTTCCTTGATTGTATCCCCAATTGAAGGAAAAAGACGTCTCAAATAAGCATATAACCAATTCTCGTTTCCAAATCCACTCTCACGCCAAATTTGATTCCACTTGCTTGATTAGTTCTCGAGTTATGCGAAAAATTGTAAAGGAGCCCCCCTCTCTCCGTCCTATCATCCCTCTTGAAGGAGGCTATAGAATAAAATATTCATTGAAACATTCCTCGTGCTCAAATACGCTACCAAGCCAAATTGGGATGCATTAGCTTAATTAGTTCTCGAGTAATGTAAAAAATTGTAAGGATAGCCTCCCTCCCCCTTCCTATCTTCTCACTGGAAGAAAGGAGGGGTTTCAAATATTCATGGAAACATTCCTTGACTTCAAATACCCTCCCATGCCATATTTGGTTTCATAACTGGAGCAATCATGAATGGAATAATTGACAAGGTCTTCAGGTTGTCACTACATTTGTGATATATTTAAAAAAAATCAAGGTTTAATGTACCCCAACCTTTCCACAATTGGGGGTAATCGACAAGTGTAAATTGAAAAAGAGTGACAAATCAATCAAAACATCCTCTGATATGCCGAAGTGGTGAAAGTGACCGGTATGTTACGAAATTGTTTTTGTAAATGTTGTGTTTTTCTCTCAAAGTTTGATAAAAAACCTTGCCATCAAATTTTTTTTACCAATTTAGTACTTCATTTCCTCATTGAGAAATTGGGAATTTTAAGCGGTCCGATACTAGTTGGAACAAACGATTTATTTGTTATACATATTTCATAATTAGAAACATAAATGTTTACAATGTCAACTAATGTGATCCTCTTTAGACCGAAAGGTGAACAAGAGCAGAAAAACCCTTTTGAGAAAATTACACTAAAAGTATTCGTCTCGGATGATTTTTAAAAAAAAATCATAACGCTTTCATTCGTATCAGTAACATGGCCAAATTGAAACGAATTATCTTTTAAATCTTTCTCTAAAACGTCAAATGTAACTGAGCTGTGCTAGGGGAACTAGCTTGCTTCATTTTGATTGAACGAAAAAAAAAAACAGTTACAGGATGTCGCGCTTCCGGTGAGTTGTGTGGGTTGCTCCCCCGCAATATGTTCTGGACATCTTTCCGGTTTTAGCGACATGTCCATGTCGTCAGGATCCTGGTGAAAAAAGTCACAACTGGTCTAAAGTGTATTCACTCTTCGAAAGTCATCTTATTATGAGCTTTATGGTTAATGTTTTTTTTTGTCTGATGTAGCTCTCTGTCGTTTTCGTTTGTTGCCATGAAAACCTTGCTTATCTTCAACCCATTCAAAAAGGAAATTTTAATTGGAGATCGATGGAATGTCCGTCAACAACACCCAATTAGTAAAATGCTGAATTGCATAAAGCAATGCTCGTGAGCTGGCACTTAACAAAAGCCTCTTTAAAGTTATAAAGTTTTTATTATTTGTTTATCATGAGGTCGTTAAGAAGCACTCATTAATGGCTGTTTAATCAACTATCATGCTACAACCTTTTTTAAATCCTAAAATACTCTCTCTACGGTTTATTTTTTTCTTAAAAAACGTTATCAAAAGTATCAAACTCAGCAACTGACAAATAGGCTGTTTAAATTTTCTTCCACACAATACATATTTTTTAAATTTTCACAACCCCACTGAGAAGGACTGTTCTCGCGTTGAAGAGAATAAATTAACCCCAAGATTACTCCTAGCAGCGTAGTTCGTGTAATGATAAATTTCGTCATTCTCAGTTTCCCGCATGAAAGCAAATTCGTCTGACGGCGGCGGCGGTGTAAGTCCTACGTGACTCAATTCGAGATAGGTACCTACACCTACTAGACATCCCGCCAAGATGTCGGCAGAATGCCTCAAATAGAACGAACTGTTAGGAGAAACCAGCAAAGCCAAACCAACCAACAAGTGCAGACATAAGTAATTTGATTTTCGTCACTGTGACTGTTGAGCTGTGCTTGCTGTTGGATGTAGGAATACAGCAACGTCGGGGAGTCTGCCAAAAAAGAGAACATCGTCGGATGTATCGCTGTTGTGGGTACGCGAATCTGACACAGATCCTGCCTCCTCCTTCGGTACAAAATTTGTTGGCCCCAAAACCATGCGTCTTTTCAGGGTAGATACTGGTGACCTGCATACGCTCAAGGAAAGACCAATTGTGTATTCTCGACCGACGAGATGTCGTACAAACACACAGTCGAAAAAAATGAACAATTGTATCCACTTTGTATTTTCTGTCGGGTAGCAGCAGCTTTCCCAACATCCCGTCCTTTCTCCTTTCCCCGATGTGTAAGTAAATTGTGCTTTGTGGCACAAAACGCGCGAAGGCAACATTCTCAAATAAACCTATCCACACAAAAACCCGTCCCCCATCCCGTAAGAATTGTTTTTTTTTTTCATTTTGAGAGAAGAGCATCTAGCGGTTAAAATTGGGACGTGATTCCAGTCAGCTACCTTCCTTTGACCCAGACAGGCAGCAAGCCAACCAAGAATGCGCCATCTGTTGACTGGGTTTTGGTTCAGAAAAAAAAACGAAGAATATTTCTCCAGATTTTCGGGCGAAAGCTAATTCGAGGGGCATCATCATAATCATCATTGGGTGAGTTCGTGATCGAATTTCGAAATAGATGTTGGTCCTGAATGCTTGGAGTCTTGGAGTATGCTGGTGATGGTCAAGTTGTTAGATGTGACCACAGGGAGCTGCCCCAGATTAACTGTGGATTCTTCAATGTACTTCAGTGGAAAAATATTTCGCTTCAGTTTCCATTCAAATGTGGTCAAACACTATTCCAGTACTACGCTTTGATATTGAACCATGTTACAAATTTTAGTTTTATTCATTGCATCATCAAAATATAGCAAATGCAATTAGTTTTAGTTTTATAAAGCTTTAACAAGAACAGCTCTAGAAAATACAGTACTAAGAGTCCTATGATCAATGTGTCATGATATTCCTCCAGGGACTTTATAATTGATTTCCCAAAGTCAAAATGGACTTTGAATGAATGGCCACTTTCTGTATGAAAATGAAGATTTTGAAAATTGAACGATTTCGAAGTTCAAACCGACCCTTCGGTTCCAAATGTTTCAGATTTACATGATTTAAAAAAAAATGATTCAACTGAAAGCGCAACAACTTGCTCTTAAAGTTTATGAGAAAATTGATTTAATAATGACTGTATTGCCATTATTGATGCTTTATTAGACTAAGTAATGAAATTTGTTTTTGGCTGAGTTACCAATTTTATTTTTATTGTTCTGCCCCTGAATTTCTTCACAAGTATTGCAATTATATTTAAATTTTGACTTTGGAAGTTGGAAAAAGTATAAAATCTGAACTGAATTTAACGAATCAGAAATTATGTTCCCAAATAAAAAAATTGATTCGATCATGAAGAACGCGAAGGTTTGAAAGGGGTCTCAACAAGGCCGTATTATGGTGGAGAGGGGGGAATGGAGGCAATTGCCCAGGGACTTAGAAAGGCCTCCCGAGGGAAATTAAAAATTTAAACGTTATTTTAATCATACTGCTTTAAGTTCTAGAAAACTAGGAAAGAAAATGAAAATCGGAATTAAAATGTTTGAAATAACAGATAAGGGGGCCTTGAGAGTAAACATTGCAGTGTTTCTGCTGCAAATTTCTTGCTGAATAAATTTTTACAATATCTGGCAATATCTGAGCATTTGATCTCGAATTTTTCTACATAAAATCCAGAAAAATCTTAGCAGAACTCGATGAAAATTCGAAAAAATAAACTTCAAAGAAGTAACTCAAACCCCTAAAATTTTAATTTTTTTTTATCGAAATACGTTCGTCAAAACACGTTTATCGAAACACGTTGAAATCTCTTTCACGCAGCGTTCAAACCTTTTTTGATACTATAAAAAAAAAAACAATTAGGTAAAACAAGCACAGAAAAATTGAGCCTAATTTAGACCTTAATTTGCTTTATTTGCCCACTATACTTTGAAACCCCGGATGTTTAAATTAATCCGGGAAATCTGAAATGCAGACCCTACAATAAATAAAAGGTACATCACTTTCTCTTATTTATTGAATAAGGAATATATTCCAGGACTTTGCAGGGAATAATGAATGTAACGACTTTTACGGAGAAAAGATTCACTTTTTCTTAGATTTGTCAATTAAAATAAAAATTAAACAATTAAAAAAAATCAGAAATTATCAGTATTTTAAAGAAAATTTGCAGAAATTTGAAAAAGTGAAGAAATATGTTTCAAATACTTTTAAACCGTATTTTTCTCGGGCTTTGTTGGGAATAAAATTAATCATACCAGGCAATCTGAAATGCTTACTCTATATGCAAAAGAATGAGTATTAAGAATGCAAAATTATTGTTACGTTTTCGATCATTATTGAAATTTGCGTTGATTTATTCACTCTACACCCATTTTAATTTAAAAAAGGGAACTATAGTTGATTAAATAGGATCAATCGACGAAACTGAGTTCCGCAATTGAATTTTTTTTCGAGTTTAAATCTTAGATATGAAATTCTAATTGATTTTTTTCCAACTGATAAAGCTTAAATTTCATACTTATAATTCTGATGTATTTTTTTAGTTATATTTTTAGGCCACAGGCTGCTGCCGTGAAGCATTTATTATAAGAGTGCAGAAAATATTCGCTACAAAGAAATGATTTACTACCATCAGAGGAACTGGCAACCATACTTCAAAACGAAAAAGAGAGTGAAGAGAAACTAGTGACATACTTGAAAAGATGTGCATTGTACGATGAAATCTAAAATAAGTATCATGTAAATTCTTAAAAACGAAGAGGGTGAAAGCTAAAGGTTATCCCTCTCAAAATAAAAAGTATAAAAAAGGCTGCTGCTCTCATTCTGATTTTTTTTTTGAAGGTAACTTTTGTTTGCTTCTTAATAAAAATTTCAACACATTACATGAACACGATTTTGTTGTGTTTTAAAGATATGAAGGTGAAATGACCATTTGCATTAGAATTAGACATTTTTCCATTCCTACTTTCTTCTGACTGTAACTTCGATTCTCAATTTTGGGTTGAATTTCATGTGTAATTTGAAAGTACGATTTTAATATGATACCTTAAATTGCGTGTCTGAATAAAATTTGATTTTAGGTTTTTATTTTGTATTGTATTGTATTGCATCTCCATGGAATTTGATTTTAATTCTGTTGAATTTTTTTGAGATTATTGGTCTGAAATCTTAATGTTACTTCCCTATTGTCATGAGGGAAATATTCATTCTGCTTTCGATGAAACTCACACCAAGTGATTGAGAATTTAATGAAAAAAATCTTCATATCTGTCAGTAAATTAGCCTAATCTTGAGATTTTCGGGTGGTGATAGACTTAATAAATAAATTTTGTATGGAATTTTGCATTTAACAGCTCTAATCAGCTTTTTCATTTTCGGTTAGTTGATCGAGCTCATAGTTCACAAAATTTTACTCATAGGATGGTCCGCTGCCTAACAAAAATTAAGCATGTTCAATGACCGCGCGTTACCTAAGTCAGATTGAAGCCTAAATCAAATGGAAATCAAACGACATGTGTCTCAATAACGTTTTTTTTTTTTTCTAAGTAGATATGAATTTTTCTAGATTCATCGTATTCGAAACAGATGGAAAACATGAAATTTTAATTGAGAACGAGTTTTTAATTTTAAGAAAAAAAAAAAATTTTTTGGGAAAAATCATTGAACAAATCTAGTCTTCAGTGTTCAAAATGGAAATCAACTGTAATGCTATATTTTTTCAAAACAAAAAAACAATGCAAAATTAGATCATCGTCCATCTCAGGAAATACCTGATTATTGATTGACGGTATCAAACATAATGGTTATTTGACGACAATATAACGAACTCTTTACAGTTTCTTTGTATGTTTAAATTGATGCATAGGGACCCTCTGTGAAAAATTGCCCCGGACCTCCCGATGGCTTAATTCGGCCCTGGGTTTCAGAGAAACTTCACTTCTAATTGAAAGGCTTAATCCATCCTCAAAGATGTGAGATTCCACTGTCCGCAACGGCATGGCAGTTTCCGCTATCATTCAAGTATTAAATCATTAACCTTCATGGAATTCAAAGGTTCTTCTCATTAAAGTAGTTCATTTCAAGAACTTTCTCAATTTTGACAGCTTATCTCCTGTTTATTTAATTAGAATTTATATTTTTCATTTATTATTTTTCTCATTATACTTGCATTCACTGGTCGCCATATTCGTTTGCTTACCTGAAAGAAAAAAACCAAAAATAAGATCATTATTCTGTTCCTTCGAAAGTGTTTTTTGTTTCTTAAAAAAAAATTTATCAAAATTCTTTTCTTAAGAAGTTTTCATAGATACTTCAGTTTTTTTCTCAAATTTAAATCTGTATGATCCCAAGAAAAAAAACCTAATTATTTGAAGCTTATGAAAAGTCACGATAGGCATCGTCTAATGGAAAGCTAGCGTCGGAAATTAAACCGCTTACTTATTTAAATTTTGTTAACACTTATGAAAAACGCTAAAAGTGCTGTGAAGCTTAACATTCTAGAGTATGTACCACTTTTTTTTTTAAATTCAGGAAAAAGCAGATTGAAAAAATTAGAATCACATTAGGGGGAAGTGTTCCTAAATGCACGCGCATACTAAGGAGAGTTCATATTTTCTCCAATATATTACTCTAATATAATTATTACTTCTACTCTTTTTACTCGACTTCGATTTCAGGCATCGTTGCCAGATTGAAAACCGCTCAAATTCGTAGATTAGACAAAAAACGAAAAATGTACTGATTCTGGCAAAATTAAACTTGATGACCTTTTTTTGGTCGTCAGTTAGTTCAAAGGTGATAGTCTATCATTCTATCGATAATATACAGTTATAACTTACAATCATAATTATTTTTGTTAACCCGTATAATGCCCTAAAATGTTTAATAATCCATAGAAAATTCGTAGGAAATGCTTGAAATCCGTGGATTTCGAACATCGATCCGTAGATCCGTAAAAGTGCTCCATCCGTCGACCTGGTAACACTGATCTCATGAACAAAAGACCCCTCGAGCTGGAACCCCTCAACAAGGTCTCTTGAGTGAGGTTACCTCATATTTCAAATCGCACGTTCTGCCTTACACGCTCGTTTTGATTAAACCATTTAGGATTAAAAATAACCATTTTCTGGCTTAAGCCCAAAAACTACCAATATGGTTATTTTTCAAGAATTTTTCATTTTTAAATTTTAACCATTTTATAAGTTCTCGAGCATTAACCACAAAATGTTTGAAAAATTTGGTGTTTCTATCGTAGCCATTTTGAAATAATTGATGTGTGTGACAAACGCGTTTTGAAGAAAATCCTTTATTCCGTCGAACTTAATCGAGTTCTCCATTAAATCGGTCCTAGTATTTACGGAACACATCGAATGTGTTGATAATCACAAAAGGTAATCAATTTAATATAAATTATCGCCATATAAATATTCCAACCTAACATTTAACAAAAAATAATAATTTCAGGACACCGATTAGACGACCACTTTTGAAATTCCAAAATGGAACACCATCTGCAGAATCATCATCAAGTTGAAGGAGCCGCTTGCTACCGGTTCATCTTCTACAGCCACAGCCCACAGCGAACGAAAGTTGGAAAAGCATCGTCTTCGCACAATCTGGAAGCGGTCCTCGTAAATTTGGATAAGTGGAATATCACGAAAAAGATAACCCGGAATACGCTCCTGGTAAGTTTTAAAATTTCTTTAAATAATTTTAAATGTAGACTTTCCAAGGATAAAAGGTTGATGAAGAATTTTTGTTTTAGAATTTCTATCATCGCGGTGAGGAATTGCGAGATACTCCACCGTTTTTTCACCATCCTGATGGAGCTAGAACGGGCTGGACTGCTTGGAAAACATCACCCGCCGGTCATTAATTAACCACTCAACCCCCCGTGAACGAACAGTCTGCTGGTGGCAGTGATATTTTGGCCGTCTTCGGATCTACAAAATGTCCCCAAAGCATATGGGTATGAGTTCACCACTTCCGGTGGTGTCCGGCACCGAAGTTAGGTTAGTTTTTCATTTTAATTCGGTAGGGATCGTGGGAAGAAATCACTATTTCATTGCTTTGAAAGCTACCGGATGTTTCGGCCTTGGTTTTAGCCTAATGCTAGGTTGCAGTCTTGCAGTATTATAATTTTCCAGCTTCCGCTCAATTCTTGTGCTCAAAAATCATAAATAAAATTTATATGGGAAATACTATATAAGCACAGCAATACAAGAAATAAAACGAACTACATATTTGAAAACCGTGTTTTCCTTAATTTTGCCGATAGTTTTGTAATACGTTCAATCCCGCAATATTGCTCTTTGAATTACGGATTGAAAATAACCATTTCCTAACTTCTCAGCTGAACGCCCTTATGTTTAAAAAATAACCATATTCGAACTTCTCCCCGAAAAGTCATTTTATGACTTCTCATTGAGAACTCATAAAATGGCATTTCCCGGAAAAAGGTCAAAAATGGTTATTTTTGAAACATAAATGGTTTGATAATTTCTAGCGTGTATAAGAAATATTTGACAGCTTACAGAAGTGTTTACGAAAAACGGGGACCAGGGATGCCAGGTGTTTCATATAAAAATTAGAGAAATTTGGAAAAAAGTATGAGTTTGTGCACAAGCTAAGACCACAAATTTGGTATCAAAAAAAGGCTCAGCGATTCAAGTAGCTTAAAGTTTCTTTTTATTCCAAAACATCACCGAACAAAATCGACAAAAGAAACCCAGAAAAATTACATCCAGCGGTGATCTTAATGTTCGTGAATCTTAATATTTGTATTCAAAAACAGTTTTCTTCTATTCATTTTTATTAATAGAAATATTTTCTGTTGTTTCTAAATTCCTATTAGGAGCTTCAATTAATACAAATATTAAATCTTATTTACAAACATATCCCGAGCAGACTTTGATGCCTAAATTGACAGCAAGCTTAGACCATAATAAGGTGTCAACAGCAAAGTGATAGCATCTTTTGCTGTGAAATTTTGAGTGAGAGCAAAATTGGTCATAATTAAGGTGTCACATAATTCTAGCTGAAAGCAAGCTGACACCACATTCAGGTATCAACAGCAAACAGGAAGCAAAATTAGGTTTAAAATTTAATTTGAGGCAAAATTCAGTTGTTCATTTCAAATATAAAATACGAAGCTGAGACCAAAATGTTAGCATAATTTACTGTTAAAATTGGGTTACATCAACAGCAAAATAAAGCACTATTGGGGTATCTTTTGATTTAAAAAAAAAAACAAATCTGAATTTATTTATTCATTTCCACATAAAAATAAAATTGATAGCTATACTAGGCTGCAATAAGCTATCCTTAACTTTTTGTAATGCGTTTTCTTCATGTTTATGAATCAACAATGCATCTTTTACTCAAATCTTAGTAAAAAAAATGTATTAGGAAACGAATAGGTATTTCTTTTATTTTTAAATCCGATCGTTCATTTTAAACAATTAAAACTGCTATTCTCAACCGGTTTGATTCACCAATTTTCTAACATAAAGAACGAAAAAATCTAAACGGGAAAACATCGAAATTCAGAGTTTTGTTTTTAATTTAATCTAAAGCCTGAATTGCGTAATGTGGAACGATAATATTGAAGAGGTCTTCATTAAATTTAAAACATTTATGGTTTGGTAGGCGCCTGTTTTTGATACCACTTACCTGATGAATGACGTCTTAACCCTTTACTGGTTTTAAATGTATTTTTAAATGGGTATAGCAATTACTGATTTTTATAACAATAATATCATTGAAATTCAAATAACACAACTTGAACATTTCATAGCTGGTATTTTGAGTCTAAAAAAAGTTTTAGCTCATAAAATTTTAAAAATAATTTTTCTAATTGTTTATTTATTTCTGATTACAGAGTGTTTTTCTTAACAGAAACATTATCTTTATCAAAAGTTTTGACTCAAAACACTGTTTTTCATTACAATTTTAGACAACGGAATTATAAAGAGCTACAAACATTTGATTTAAAAATATTGGACAACAACAGTATTTCCTGATAATACAGCCCAGTAGAAAAAAACCTTCGATGACAAAAATCGTTTGATTAGTAAAATATTTGAAAAATAAACTTGATTTTTTTATCTAAACAAAATTTACAATTATTGAGTGAAACTGGTTTTGGACTCAGCTTCAAAAAACCTCCGATTACTGAGCGTGTCCGGTTGAAAAGCGTGCGATTAACGAGCAACTATAATCTCAATTTGCTGGTGTTGTTTTAAAATAACACTAAGCATGAAAGAGTTGAGACTCGCATTTATACCATGCAATTATACAGGAACAATAACTTCTCCGTTTGAGAAAAAGTCTTTTTAAATCTAAATTAACCGGAATACCGTTTTTATAAAAAAAATCAAATGAGTTACCATGTTCCCTATGCCAAATGTATTATGAGACATATATTCCACGTTACCGAGCCAATTCGAGCGCCAAAAAGAAAACAAATTCAGTTTTATTTACAAACAAGAAGAATCAGCCGCTGCAGCAATTCACGGAGAAGAAAAAGTGATCCTTCCGTCTGTTTTGAGATTGTTTCCGGCCAGTTTCTATAAGGTTTTGCGGTCATTATAGTTTTAGCTAAATGTTTTAATTTATTGTCTTATATATGTCGTTTTGATCGATACTGTAATTACGAACCAGGTATGTAATTAGGGAAAGTTTTTTTGGAAAACCATTTTAACTTAACAATTTTACCTGTTCATTTAATTCATTTTCGTAGGCTCATTAGCACCGAAATTCAGCGGAAGTCAGCGAGGACAAGTATTGATCCGTGAGGTACGTCCAGTACGAATTCCCCCAGAAGTGTCGACGCTCACAATTAATCAGCTATGTATTGCTTTTTCCAGACGCTCCAACTACGCTTTTTCCGGCTCGTTAGACAAGACGCTGGGCTACGGGATTTAGCTGTTGGAAGATTTACTCCTCGTTTGGAAGATCATACCAAGGGGCCTGCTTGGTACGTTTCCGCCAAACAACAACGTTATTCCATCGTAGTATTAGCTGGATTGAAAACGTACTGCCAAGGTCTGGAACTCTGCCAACTGCAAGCTAAACACCGAATATCTTGGCCACAATGGTTATCAGGCCTGATTTTCGTTGTAAACATCCGGTAACAGGGACTACATAGCTTTTTTTGTGTTGTTGGTATAACGGCCAGCTTCAGTTAACATTGCAGCACATTGAGGCCATCAACTCCGTGTTTTTCGTCAAACCGCTACGGGCTATGTGTTGCTTATGGTCCATGCATTAAGATCAATTTGATTTGGATATAATTGAAGAGCTGGAGCCATCCAAGGTTAACTCATCACATTGTTCTTGATGATCTGGTCCCCCGAAAAACAGACACTGTATGCCTTTTACTATGATAACATCATTCGAGCATGGTATCCGAGTTGGTTGGCTAATTCGCAGAAATGCAATCCAGCCAAAAGTTACCAGTAGCTCCATGACTACCTGCAGATCGGCAAGGCGGCGTGAAATCGTTCATCATCGAAGTGACAGAATCAGTCTTAGACCGGGACTCAGTCAACGGAAAACCTGTGAATGGTTTTTGAATCTAGGCTAGTGTGACTTTTCATTATTTCAAGAAATTCTTAATTGACTTATAATATCCTTTCAGATTGCCTGTGCCATCAGCGATGGAGACGACTCGTTGAACCCCTTAAGTGAATATCGTCGCAGTTCTGAATCACATCCGAATTTTAACCTGTCTACAGGATGTTGGAATCTTGGACTCGTTCGGAGTTAGTTCCTCAGGTGATCGGCTGGCTATTGTGATAGCTTTTTGCGATACTTGTACGTAAGTTCCCCTTTTTAATTTTTTTAATGGGATATTCAAATCTGCGAAAGTTTCTGTCGGTCAAAAATTTCTTGTTTTAAAAGCTAAAACGAATAATACCATGAGAGTGTAACATGAATAAAGCTGCCTATCTTAAGGCGCTCGTTTTATCGAATTCTGCTGATATTATTTAAATAACCTCAGGCGTTTAGCTGGTTGTAGCAGTGAAATAGGATTAAAATGTATTGCTCCTGCTGAGAAAAAACGGCTTCAAAGATTTGGAATTTGGAATTTGAATCAAGTATGATGTGAGCTAATTATTCTCTTTTTTTGCAATTAATCTTTAAATAAAAATGTTGGTGAAATGAGAAAATTTTACACTATTTAAAAGAACAATCTGTACCGACCATGGTTTTTACGAAAAACATTCACACAAAATACATACGAATCTTTTTTGTATCTTCCTTGCAGGCAGCTAACAAAACTTTATCTACAATCTTGAGAGGATTGTGATTTAGATTTTGTTTGGCAATTTAAGTATAATTTTTAACTAAGTGCATTGACAATGCGGTAATTCTTGATCACCAGCATCAAGCACTTTGAGCCCGTTTAATGAGAAAACATCCTTTTCTTGCATTATCATAATAAATTCTACTTTTCACTTGCAAATTTGACTCATATGCAACCAGACATTTTTTTTTTGTATGCGATCAATAGGACCCAACACAATTGTTTTTGTGGCAGTAACCCTCATCACTAAATGCTCCAAAATCCAATTAATTTGAAATTACAAAAATCCTCTTTAAATATTTGAATTTGTACATTGTACCCGTTTGGAGTTAGACACTTATGTACATGATAACACGTTGCATAGCTAAAGGCGACTTTGGTTTCTCGAGCGAACTTTTTTTTTATCAAAATGAAATCAATTCTATCACGCTATGGAAACCAAATTTGATTTTATTTTGGTTGACTTGAGGTGGTATACAGCAAAAGTATTTAAAAAAAATCAAACACGAAAACAAAGTAAGGCAAATTTTGCTTGAATTGAAACCATAGTTACACCTCGTTTTGCTCTCGTTTTGTAAAAGTTTCGAAAGCATAATGAGGTCAAATTTTGCTGTTATTGAATATTATGTGATATCTTATATTGGCATCAATATGCTCTCCAAGCTCTCGGGAAACGAGGTGTAGTTAGGGTCTCAATTTTAGCAAAATTAGGTATCATTTTGCTAACCAAGTATGGAAATTTCTGCTCTCATTTTTGCTGTGTACCACCTTATGTCAAGCAAAATGAGAGCAAATTAGGCTCTCAAGGCGTGATAGCAAAATTTGCTATAATTTTGCCATAAAAGTCTGCTCGGGATGAAATACAGATTCACTATAGTCGCAATATAATTTGTTCTCATTTTCGTTGATAAAATTTCAAAATGCTGCCCTAAACACATTCTCCTTGGGCTGCACTTTAAACTTGCGAAAGCCACGACCGGCCAAACATTCGATCTTTCGGTTTTCTATTCTTCTTGGAAGTCAATTTATAAAACTTCTGAATCAAAGGTTGAAGTTCGAGTTTTTTTTTCAAACAAATCAGAGCAGCCTCAGAGTCAGTCAACAGTCAGCTGTCAAAATTTCGCTTTCGTTTCACCTCCTTCGGCTCATACAACCCTCCTCTACTTTTTGCCAAAGTTGTTACCTTACTTTAGCCATGTTGTACTTAAATGCCGGGAAAAGCAATAATTGGACGTGAAGTTTGGAAAAAGGCCAGTCGAACATAGTCGAACGTGAATTACATATAAAACGCATGCGTTAGTTGATGCGCTTGAATCAGACGGCGTGCTTGGCGAAGAAAGCGAGGATCGCGAGGTCCTACTACTTGCTGGTGGCATTGCAACAGCTTAGGCGGAAACTTGAAAATATATGGAAAAATAGGTTTCAATGGTCTTACAGAAAGCACAAGCTGTTCTCAATCGAAAATCGATTGAAAAGAGCTGTGGAATCTGGAAAAAAGTTAGATTTTTAATTTTGTTGTAGGAAAGTTGAAGTTAAATAAAGCTGGAGGAAATGAGCTGCGTTAACAGGTTGTAAAAATAAAAAAATAAATAGGGCAAGTGAGCCTAATTTCGCTATATTATGTAAGAGGTTTTTAGCTTTCATATTAGTAGGCCGAATCATTAATTCTTAGATATAAATTTTTTTTGTAGCTAAGTTCCTAATTTTTTTCTGAACTCAGTCATGGTTTAAAATAATGATTTCGAGCTTTAATTTACAAAAAATATCATGTTTTATAAAGTGTGTCAATGTTCCTAATTTGGCACTAATTGTTCCTAATGTTTACATATGAGGAAAAATGTATCCGCGTACCCAATATTTGTTCCTGATTTTGAATATGGGTCTGTTTTTTAATACTTTAATGAGAACAATCTCAAAACTCACCTTTTTATAAAATTTACAACGTTTTTTGGAAGATGAATGGAGAAATAATGACTATTTAAATCCTACACAATATTCCTTTACACTAGTTTTCAAGAAAATAGTGGATGTTGAGCTTATTAATATTCAAACTTTAACTTTTCCCATGGATACACTTATTATATTTCAAAAAGTAGAAAAATCAATGTAATGGATACAAATAAGATACAGTCAAACAGAGCATCATGCAACAGCATGTTTAGATGCAACATTTGTGTATCACAACACTTATTCAAAATTTAAATTTGAGTATAATGTAATAAAATGTAACATTTAATGAGAACAAAACGATGATGCCATAGTTTCTCACGTCGTGAGATAGTTTTTTGAAGTTTTGGATTCTCATAGAAAATTTGAAAAATCAAAATTTTTATATTTTTTGACACCGTAAAAAACTTTACACAGTATGATGGAATGGCTTATCACCTAAACGCTTTATATTGATTTTCTTATCCTTTATCAACACTGTTGGTGTATAAATATTTTTCGGACAATCATTTAAATTTTTTTAAATAAATATTTTTAAAATTCCGATAGCAGTCTGGGTTAAAATGCATCAACATGCAAATCAATGATTCACAGTTTAAATTTTGTTTCCTTATGCTGGAATATCGTTTTAAATTTTGTTGTAGTATTTTTTTATCACTTAATGTATACAGCATCCTTATGCTTTCTTTTTAAAAAAATCTTTGACCGAAAAAATATCAAATTTAATTTGAACAAAATCAAAAGTAATTGCAGATCGTGCTTTATGCGTAACGAAATCACAAATATATCAGAAACTATTACTTTTCACACTTTTTCATCTAATTTTTCATTCAAAACAAAAGTTTTTGCAACTTATCCCTTTTCCTTTGTAGGGTGAAAATCGCATGTTTTGAAAATTTAAAAATAACTGGTGAAACCAAATATTTTTCTGACTACGTTAATGTGATGTCCCATGAACCTCAAAAGTTTTGATGTGCAAGCGGTATGATTATCTGTGAACATTAGGTTTTTAGAAGCCATTGAATTGGAAAAGTGTTGCATGATGCCCCAGGTGGCGGTATACAAAGTATTTTATTTAGATTTTTTTTTAATTTTTCCTTTCGATTCTGTTCTCGCTGAGAAGCTCTCAGTAGCTTGATAGATTCCTTTTCTGTTGCGTAGGGTGCGTTCTTTATAACCTGGAGAATATATTTTCTCAACATTTATAGCTTTGAAATACACGGAAGTAAATCATAATCATGTTTTATTAACTTAAAACAGCTGATTTTAACAGATCGTTGAAAATTAAGTTAAAACACAATTCAACCAACCAAGTTTATTTCAAATACATTCTATGACTTTGATGAAGTTTGGAAAACTTTGACTATGACCATAATTAGGAACACATTGAAAATAGTGTTCCTAATTGTGGACATAAGCTTTTTTTAGTTTTTATACGAAAAAAACATGGTTCTAACATACTTATTTCAAAAAAATCGGATGAAAAATTCAGCTTTTATCTTCCATTTCTAAAAAGGTGTTTTTAAAGAAATTTGCTAACAATTCTATTCAATTTGGACATATTTTGAAACAACCAGGATTTTACGAAAAATCCTGTGAGTTAGAAAACTAATTTGTTTGTGAAATGAAAGTTCACATGATCTGTTACATTATCTTTTTTAAGAATTGTGATAAGTGAAAAACAAGGTCAAAAACAGTCAAAATCGAACGGTATGTTAACATTAGGTACACATGCCAAATTAGGAACACTTACCCTACCTATAGAAAAACTAGATTCGATAATTTAAAATTCGATAAGAAAAGGGTGATGTGACCTAATTCATATTTCTAATATTGCCCGGAATAGCGAGTGCTGAGCATTATTTCGATCCAGAAGGCAATGTTTGTAGTTTGTAGAAAATAAGGTTGCGATTCGGGGGTTCGAAGCTCACAAAATGGTCAAAACCTGGTTGTTACTTGGTGAATTAAGGATAGGAACAGTAAAAGGGGTGAAAATTTGCTTAGTGGATGCGCAAAAGTTTTTAGAAAAGAGCTAAAATTATTTGTCGTAACAAGAGAAGAAATAGCTTATGCCGTAGCCTAGGGCCGTAGGGCTGCAAGAAAAAAAAAAAAGCTTTAATTATTATTGAACCGCAGCCCGTGGCGTACACGCTCTTTTTTTTTAAACTCAAAATTAAGTAGTTTTGGTTCAAAACAGCACTTCAGTGGCAGCCCTCAACTTTGAGTTTGACTGGGCAATCGCAAAACTAAGTTCTGATAGGCATACTCAATACTAAGTTCGACAGCCGAATCTAAATTTATCCTTTTGATTCGAGGGTTGTTTATTTTCAGGGAATTAAAGGATGATTAAAATTTGTTGTACCCGGATGTTGCTGTTCCGGTACATTGCATTGCAATTACAGAGCGGTGGAAAGTTTTGATACTCCCGGTCATGGGTGGCAAAACTCCTCAGATCGGCTTGTTCAGTGAAAGAGAGTGCAATTTTTTTCGTCTGCTCCCCCAATCGGTGCGGGGAGAGATAAATCGCACTGAAATGAAGAGTGAGATTGTCAACACATAAGAGTGAGCGAGAGCATTCATATCCGCTGATGGAGAGAATTCCATTCTCCGGAAAAATCTGTTGCGCAATGTGCTGAGGAGAATTCGAGAGCTAACTCAGTTTATTCTTGGTACGTTCACGAGAAAAGATGCTACTTTCCGAATCAAAGCTCCCAGCAGTGTCTTGATTTTCTAGAAGCCGTCCTGATCTTAATTGCAATTGATTTTGCAATAAAAACAGTTTAACCTCTTAAACCAATGGTAATCTTCGGTTCAGATGATATTTGAACGGTGTTTTTCGGTATAAACTAAAAGCCACCTAACTTCATATCTCTTCTGCTGCATAAATTTAGGCGTATACTGCACCGCTATTTCGCCTTAATTTATGCAATCTAAGAAGAGCTGCATTTCATTTCCACCAATCTACTGGGGTCCTGAAAAATCCTGGTTTTTGTTCTTCGCGGTGTCCTGATTTTTTGATGAAACCACCTGTCACCTCTTCTTCGAATGCTACCTTTTGTAAAAAAAAAAAAAGAAATCAAAACAGCTAACAGCAGTGAGCATAGTAGCGGAGTAGAAATTGTTTATATTTTTTCTAAGTTGTGTGGTGGGAGTCTGATTATTTTTTTCCTTATTTACTCTGAGGTGTATTAATGAAACACAGGGCGCTCTTTGATTAGAATTCTCTTTCTCCCACTCGGATGCAAATGCTCTCACACTTGCCGTCCGAGTCACTTACAGCTCGTGTAAACTCGGGTAACGAGTGGAGCACGATCAGCGAAAGAGGATTACACTCGGAAGCCGAACTGAAAACAGAGTTGGTTTCTCCCGGCTCTTTGTTGTTTGAGAAGAGCCGACCAACCCTGCTCCCGGTCAAAGAAAACTTCCAGATGTTACTTCCCACGGGAAGTAAATTACATCCGGAAGTTTCCGGATATTCCAAGCCACTCACCATATGATGACAATGGCGGCCAGAATTTTACGCTGACACGGTGGACATTCCATTATGAAGTTCCTCATAGTCTTCCGGTACTTATTCCGGAACGACAAAATTTTGCGTCGTGTTCGTTGGTTGCTGTTCCGGTTCGAACTGAACTCGCTAAGTGTTTTCAGTCCAACAAAGAGAGTTCAATTTTTAGTTCATCAGGTCGAACTCAGCTTTGCTCCCTCGCCGAAGGAATAAAAAGGGATCAATTTTGAGTTCGCAGTTCGAACTCCGTTTTGAACCATCGCAAGGAGAAAAAGGGGTACTCAACTTTAAGTTCATAGAATTGAACTATGTTTTGAACGTCGGTCAAACTTAATTTTGAGTTAAAATAAAGGAGCATGTAGAGGATAGCCTTTAAGTCTTCTAAGCCAGAGCATGAGATCGAATCCCTGTCTGAAAATGGTCGAATTTTTGTTCTAAGTGTCATGTCATGACATGTCATGACATGTCAGTGTGATCAGTGGTAGGGGAACTGGGGATAAAACGCCCACGTTAAGAATAATCGTTTAAAACTCGTAAATGCAGAATGTAATCCAGTAAATTCGACAAAAATTTTGAAAAGGAGACTGTTCTTCACTATAAATATATAAAACTGGATCACATAAACCAATAACATAAGTCTTAATAATTAAACTATGAAAGGCTTTCTAAACGATGATTTCCATTTCGTTAGGGGCAAAGTGCGCATATATGTGTACCCAAACGCGCCATTAAACGTTTATTACGTGTATATTGATTAAAGTGCCCCCAAAAGTGTTTGACAGGTCAAAACACTTGTATTTTACTTCACAGTTTTAAAAATGTATTGGTACGCGCAGTGTGGGATATACTGACATTCTTGTGAAAAGTTAATTTAATCTTCATGAAATTCAAGAATTTCCGATATTTACGTTTATACTAAAGTTATGTTTTCCAATTAAACATAGAATTTTCTTTTAAACTACTGTGATTCAAATTGTAAATAAATTAAAAAAATATTAAACATGCTCAAAGATATGCGAACATGGCGCGCTTTGCCTCGTCTCGACATTTTTATCTGAAATCGCTCAAATAATATAAATAATTATTGAATTAGATTTTTATTTGTTTTTTAAATTAATTTTAAAGACCCATGTTCATCATAAGAACAGATGACAGGTGTTTTTTTTCTAGATGCCGTAATTCTTTACGAGAAAAGTTAAAAAATTGGTAGAAAAATTTGTAAAAAATTTTATTTTCGTTTTTCGTCAAATTTACGTGATATAAAAAACTTAGAAGGTCCACAAATGTTTATGAACGCATAAAAGTGTCTATAGAACAAACTGGTGTTTTCAGAAATGTTGAAAAATGTTTGATTAGCGCATTTTGTTCCTAGTTCCCCTATTAGTCTGTGCTTGAAGAGCCTGTGGAGAAATACAGGCTTCTTCTTAGCAAAATAGGAGAACATGCTCCATTATGCACCTTTCGAAGCGAATCGCTGATTTGCTATGTGTTCCACGTACATTTTGTGTGAAAAACGAGTGTATTCGTTGAAAAAAAGTGTTTACTACTAATGCTTAAGATTTTTATTTTTCTAATTCAACTAGTTGCTTTGAAATTTGATTTTGAAAAATCATATTGAAGGTCACAGAACAAAACTGTGTTGCAAATACAGTATGCGACTAGAACTCGAACACACCCGTAAGCAGCCGAAAGCACAGACACTTTGACTGGAAAAAAGTCTAAATGGAGCTTTTTAAAAATAACAAGGAAATTTTTTTGAGCTGAATTAGCGCTCAAAAGATGGTTTTCAACTTATGGTTTACTTTCGATAAAAATTGGCCGTTTTGAAAAATTAATGCTATTTTCAGCATTTTACGATTGGCGCTTTACAACGAGCGCATGGGCCGTGATAAAACATGCCTATAAAAAGCATATCTCAGCTTAGCGAGTTTTTCTCTGCTTGGTGATTCCTTTTTTAATGTGGTTTAAAATTATCATCGAAATCAACAAAAACCTAAATTGTGAAATTTTCATGATACAGGGTTATTTTAAGTAAAAAATCAACTTGCCATAATTAATCACAGCATTTAAAAAAAATTGGTAATATTCTGCAGGCCTAAAATGTTACAAATTCTTCAAAACACGAGTGGCGCGTATAAGCCACATGGGGCGTTATATGAACTTTCCCCCTACAAATGAATGGATTGTAAGCGTTTCAAAAAAAGGCTTGAGTAATAGTTTCAAAGTAGGTAAGTTTCATTATTAGTTTTTTTTTGCAATAAAGTATAACATTTAAAGCTATGCTCACCGTTATGAGCCTTAAACATGCAATAATTCAAACCAAAGCAAATGGATCGCTTAACGATAAGAACAACCCACTGTCAGTGTCAATCCTTTGAAACTGCCTTCCGGTTCCGATGATGACAATTTGTTGTCATCGGCAGTTTTGCTAAGGCTTCCACCATTCAACAAGTTTGTCACCAGCAAGTTTGCCGGAGCAAGGCAGACCGAAGCCTTAATGAGTTAGTAGCAGATTTAGGGCTCTTGATGCCTAAAAGTTTTTTTCCGTCACCTGTTCTGCTTCCCCCTTTGATGAACCACACTTTTTCCGTGGTGATGAAAATCCGTTAGCTAGTTGCGTGTCTTTGTCCTCGAGGGCGCAAAGTTTTCTTCACCCTCTCCATTATGCTTCAAGGATTTTCACTGGTTGACTGTGTCGTCGGTTGTTATTTTTCACCTTCATCTTACAGCCACCTTTGGAAAGCTCGGCTTTGGGGAAGCTTAATACTTATTGTGTTTTAATAAGCAGACTTGCTAATGAGTTTAGTGTTAGAGATCCTGCTGCTGTAGCATTCTCTTGTTTGAGCAATTTGTAAATTTGAAATATTTCCAGTGATTGTCATTTTAATGAAGATTTCAAATACTGAAATTAACTCAAAAAATATTCAATATTTTTTAAGTTATTATAATTAATTAAAATAATTTTATTTTAAAACATTCTCCAGGAACAAATATTCAAAAGGTTTTAAACTGAGCCTATTTTGTTAAAAAAAAATTTTGGATAATTGGAAGAAATGCTGCCTGTTGGAAGAAGATTGGGGAATAAGCAACGTTGACATCTGCGATCGATTTCAAGTGGGCCTTCCTGCTAAAAATATTACTGCAGCTCATCTCAACTACCCTTTAATAAGTTGGTAACAAAGCCTCGAGGGCAAAGTACTTGCAGGTTGCGACAAAGTTGAAAGCAAAATCAAAGTCAATTAATTTCCAGCTTATGATTACGTGTTCATTTTTCAACCTCGTTTCACATCCTTGAGAGAGAAGGTTTTCCATTATTAGCCTTCATTCTCTGCACTGCGATTTCAACCTTGATGAGCCCACTCCCCAAGTCAGTAAGTATAGGTAAGTTCAAGGGGATGTCCTGGTACAGATTTTTAAGGAGCAAGTTTTGCCCCCGGTTTGTGTTGAAACCACACACATATTGGAGCTTACAGAATAATAAAAGAAGAAAGATAAACTCAATCCGATTAGATAAGCCCTATCCTGGGGTCCAAGGGCTCTTCTTTTCTCCTAGAGGGGATCTTTCTGTGGGTGAATCGAACAAGAGGTGTGTTTTCTGTCTGGTTAGTGCGGTTGGCCACTTAAGGATACCGAACGAGAACAACGGATATTGGAAACATTGTTGTTGTTGTTGAACTTTCACATCTCCATTTATTTCTATTTTATATCGGAGACTTCTCCCAACCCTTTTTAGGGCCTTCTGATGGTTGGAATAGTCGCAGAGCCGGATTTAGTCATTGAGGGTTTGAGACGATTTTATTCTGATCAGATTTTTTTTTTCATATTGATTAAAAAACAGAAATTCAGCGTACATAGTATAAATTCATCCTAAAATTAACTTCCCTGCTCTTCAAAATCCTAAAATAAAGTGCATAATTCCTCCTAACCAAAACCATTTAACATACCAATAGAGGTCAAATAATGCAATTTTGAAAACACTCAACATATATTTTTTGTGCACATTTAACAACATGCCGTGTCCTTATTTCATTATTCGAGTAATATTTTTTTAATTCAGTAGCTGACCCGGTGTGCTTTGCTTCACCTTCTAAAATAAATGAAGATCTAACAATCGAGATTAATTCTTGTTTTCATAAATATTCTTTTCTGGTTTCAAAACCTATCCTAAAATTTCGTAAGTTTCTCAATTCTGCCACAATTAGGCTTACCAGACGTCCTACTTTGGTAGGACAAATCATACTTTTTCGACCCTTGTCCTACCGTCCTACTTTGGAGCCAAAAAATTCCTACTTTTTTATGGTTAGGACCATTATCTTGTATATCGATTTTTTTACTTTGCGTTTTTTATTTCAATGCAAAACTACAATTTTTCAACCAAAGTAAAGTATTTTTCTTTTAACGTGTAATAAAAATCCTTGTTTTGTTTATGTTTTGGTATGATTGCATTTCGGTGGTGATTCAACGCTTTGCAGTAAAAAAAGTGAAAGTTTGAATAACGATTGATAAATAGGATCTTGAGAACTGTGATTTTGAATTCTCTGTCGTCAGGTAATTAAAAAATACGGGTTTACTTTCAACGCTCGACCAATGGTATGTATTTTCAGGATGAGATTCTTCTAAAACGAACCTTGAATTGGTCTAACAGCGAAAACTCAGGTAAAGGGTGATACGGTCAAAGTTAGGTAAATATCAACTTGACGTATTTCTTTCAATTTTGCATTTAAATACCTGAACACCCCTCATTTTGAAGGTGTGTGTGTGTGTGTAGAATGTTGCTCCAATTTTGATTTTGGAATTCACTCTTCAGTTGTCAAAATGCCTTCCAAGGAAGCAGAGCAGCGTATCAAAATTTAGCTCGCGCATCGCAAAAATCCGAGCTACTCGCACGCAAAGCTGGCAAAATCCCTAAAAGTTGCCAAATCAACCGATACAAATGTAATAAAAGGGTTTGAGGAACGTTTGTCGACAGCCAGGAAGTTTGGATCGGGGGGAAATCGAAAACTGGAAGCCGCTGAGACGACAAAGAGAGTTGCCGGTAGTTTCAAGCGAAACCCTAACCTCTCTCTCCGAAATGCCGCAAATAAGCTGGGTGTATTGTCTACAACCGTGCATCGAGCCAAAAAACGAGCCGGATTATCGACTAACAAGAAGGTAGTTACTCCAAATCGCGATGATAAACAAAAAACGACGGCCAAAGCGCGATCCCGGAGGCTGTATACGACGATGCTGACGAAGTTTGACTGCGTGGTAATGGACGACGAAATGTACGTCAAAGCCGACTACAAGCAGCTTCCGGGACAGGAGTTTAATACGGCAAAAGGAAGGGGAAAGGATTGCAGATATTTTCAAGCACATGAAACTATCAAAGTTCGCGAAGAAATATCTGGTTTGGCAAGCCATCTGTAACTGTGGCTTGAAAAGCAGCATTTTCATAGCCTCCGGGACCAAGGAACCAAGAACCAAGAAATTTACGTGAAAGAGTGTTTGAATAAACGTCTGCTGCCTTTCCTGAAGAAACACGGTTATTCCGTACTGTTTTGGCCGGATTTGGCATCTTGCCATTGCGGTAAAAAGGTCATGGAGTGGTACCCCGCGAACAGCCGGAAGCCTAACTGAATAATTTTCCTGAATTTTATACTAATTGAACTTGAAAAAGAAATTTAATTTGATTTTTTAAATAAAAGATTTCATCGATTTACACGCGTTTTCCCTTGACCAAATTTTGACCGTATCACCCTTTAAGGTGTTGAATGGGGACATGTCTTTTGGCATTGAAAAAAAAATCTGACATCACTGCTGCTACCTCGCGTGGTATCGCATGAAAAGTAGTCATCCAATGCAAAGTTGACTTTAAGTGCAAGAAAATCTAAAAATGTCTGAGAAACATATTTAAGTGACATTACGAGACTCCCAAAACTATAAGTTGTAAAATCGGTTGATAATCATGAAAGATATGGCGGTTTTAAGCGAGGAGTGTTAAATTGAAACTCAAGGTCTGATTAGTAATAGAGGGTCATCGAAGATTTTTTTTTTATTTCGATGCACCCTAATAAAGTTACAAGCCGCCAAACTTCCAAAAGTGTCATATTGACACTCATGAGCGGATAAGGGTTAATAAATTTTTGTTTCATTCACTTGTATAATCCGTTCTTCAGGAGTGCCCTGAGGCGGAGGATCTGGGTCAGAAATCTCCCTTGTATGCATCCCTGCGTAGTCGAAAGAATTTTTTCACCTTTTGGAGGGGGTTAAATTATAAGGAACACATCCATTTCCACACATCAAGATTGCAATCTGCGGATGCATATCATCGGTCGGTGTCATATCGGAGAATTGGATGGGTGGAAGCTATGGAGCAAACTGAACATTTACCTTCATGTAGCTTCATAATGCATCATCCATCACCGCCGGAATTGCCATCTCAATTTAGAACACAGGAAGAGGTAGGCTTGGGGAAACCTGAATCAGATGTTTCTGCTTTTCGTTGTCAGATGGTATTTGTCTTCCGCACCATCAGATGGATGAGGACGAACGACGAACAACGGTGACGTTTATAGAGGTAGAACACTATCATCCTGTTGCTAATGGAAAACCATCCCGATGATTCACTCAGCCAAAGGAAGTCACACAGAAGTATACAATTCAATTATAATTTCCAGGATGCAGCCACACAGAGTGCACACACACATACTCCTAGACACACACTCACACACAAACACATTCCGGGAGTGGTTTTCTTGGCGCATATGAGAGGAACAAAGATCGGATCCGACAAAGAACATCCTTGGTACTTAATTGGGGCGGGTAGTGATGTGAGGATGTATGGAGGGCCCTTTGGGGATGGCATCAGGTGTGGGTGAATGGAAAATTGGCGGCTGTGCAAACCTCCCATTTTGGTAAGGGTTTATTGGATTTATTATTGCTCTGCTGGTTGCATTTAGTCGACCGCACACCGATTTGGTTTGACGATAATAGACTTTTAACTCAACTGTGCAATTTGAGTTTTGCTTGACGCTGCTCAGTTGTTGCATCTAATAGGTGACTGGAATCATGGGAATGAATTTATGTTAGGAGATTGTTCTAAAAGGTCCAAATTTACCATCCCAATGGTACCGGTGCCATCTGTTGGTTTGAAGAAATGTTGCTTGGGAATATTCAACATCTGTACTGCCGTTCTAAGCAAGATTGTCACATGTGGAAAAACGTGCAAACGAGAAAAACGCGATTGAAATATCAGCTATATTTCCAATTTTTCTCTCAAACTAAACATTCACCGACAGTTTTTTCGTAGTGAACAGTTCAAGTTTATTATTTTACAATGTTTTCTGCCAAAAAAAATACATTTCCTACAAAAAAAAACAGCAAATTAGAACCAAAAATGCTCCGTGTGACACTTTTGCGTAGAATCAGAACGCATGCCGATGCTAGTTCTACGAAAAACTGTCACACGGCTACAATTTCCTATCATTTAAAAGCTTGCGTAGTTTATTTTTTTCCCAAAAACTCATGCTAAACCGCAATTTGAGAAATACGTTCCTCTTTGTTTATAAAAATGTATAGTTGAGTATGGATCCTGTAAGTAGTGCCTACCGAAAAGTATTTAGTGAAAATTTCTCTGAATAAAACACTCAAGGCTTCTTGCTCCTCCTCTGCCCTCTATTTTAGTGTTCTTTTCAGTGAATAACTTTTAATTTGACAGTTTAAACTTATCTTAAGACAATTTTTTTGATAAAATTTGCATTTTTTATAGAATTTTCTCTAGTGTGACATTCTTGCGTAGAACTAGCAACATAGAGACAACCACCTTGATGAAAATTTCGTACAAGTTCAGAACAAAGTATACTTGTTTGTGTTATTATTCGAAAGTTAACACTAAAAGAGACCGTTTCCAGCAAAAAAGTGAAAATGACCCAAAAGTCACATGGGACATTCTTGCTTAGAACGGCAGTGTAGAGCATTAAAAAGCACTAATTGGTTTGAAAGTTTCAAGACAATCGGCAGCTTCGGATAACTTATGCGGATCATAATCAAAAGACGAAATAAAAGTACCAACTTAAAAAACTTTATTTCAATTCTTAAGAAACAGTTCATAATACTTAATATTATAATAGTAATACGTCTAATACTGCACAGTCGGCCCGGCGTAGATCAGATGAATAGTAAATTTATGTTTACTATTCACTGTAACGCAGAGGCTGGCAAATGGTGGATAATGTGCAACACGAGGCCTCATAGTGGTCATATCACCTCTTATTCACAACTCCTATCTCAACCTCCACGTGGTACCGGCTGGGGACGCGAGTAACCTGAGTGGAGATCGGGTACCCAACCCCGGTGGATGCTTTGATCGCATGCAGACTGTGAAGGTGGCCGCAAGCGTCTGTTCTCCACGTCAGCGGCGGCTCAAACAGCGTCTGTCTCGCAGTGAGCGGCCGAATTTACGAAGTCCAAGATGGCAGCCCCATCGCAGGATAGAAACTTTAGGCTAACAACCTACTGCTCCCGATTCAGAAATTGTTACGGAATCCGAAAGAAATGACCGACCTGGAACTTTGGCGAGGACTTTTAGCGTGAAAACACGGACACGAATAGGAACTTGGAATTTTTTTACCCTTGCCCAGCCAGGTTAGCTGGCCCAACTTGCTAGAGAAACTAGCCGCCTCAAGCTAGAGATATTGGGACTGAGCGAAGTCAGTTGGCTTAACACTGGAGAACACAAGACACAGTCCGGGCAAGTCCTGCTTTACTCTGGCATATGAGGAGAACACGCTACTCGGGAAAGTGGAGTTGGTTTCCTGTTAAGCCCGCAGGCCTACGCGGCCCTCATTAGATGGGAACCGACAAACGAAAGAATAATCGTAGCCAGATTTAGAACACGGGTTAGAAACCTTACAATGGTCTAGTGTTATGCGCCAATTGACGTTGCCGATTTGCAGGAGAAAGAGCAGTTTTACAGTTAACTCCAAAGTCTTCCAAAGTCAACTGAAAAGCGTGGTAGAGAGAATTCCGAAGGGACATTCAAATCCATTTGGGCGACTTCAACGCAAAGATTGGCTCCGACAATCAGGACCTTGGGCGCATCATGGGACGCCATGGTCTAGGACAGATGAGCGAAAACGGAGAGCTGTTTGTAGAATTTTGTGGCAACAACAACATGGTGATCGGTGGATCGCTCTTCTCCCATCGACCAGCACATAAGGTCACTTAGGTATCTCGAGATGGCCGAACAGAAAATCAGGAAAAAGTCAGTGTGGTCAATTGACCACATTTGCATCAGCCGAAAATGGAGACGGAGCCTTTTTGATTTCCACAACAAACGAAGCACAGACATTGTATCTGACAATCACCTCGTCCTTGGCGAGATACGACTAAGAGTTGCGCGTGTCCAACGGCGCGAGAAGAAAGTCGGGTGTCGATACGACGTCCGCCGGTTGGAGAATCCGAAGGTGAAAAGGGCATACGTTGAACAGCTAGAATCCCGAGCCTCGGAGCTGCCGACAGACGGAACAGTCGAAGAACAGTGGTGCGGAATCAAGAATGCCTTTATCACGACGAGCCATGGTACTCTCGGTAAAGTTTGTGGAAGAAAAAGTGAATGGATGTCGGATGAAACTTGGAGGATGGTCGATGATCGGAGAAAGGCGAAAGTCGGAATTGAGCAGCCAAAGCAGCCGCTCGCTTACGTTATGCGGAGCTGGAAAAGGCAGTTAAACGAGCTTGTAGACGAGACAAGAGAGCCTGGACAAACTCCCTATTCGAAGAGGGAGAAAGAGCCGCCGCCAATGGAGATATCCGATTACTTTATGACATTTCTCGCCGCCTCAGTGGTGCAAGGACTAATGCAAGAATGCCGCTGAAAGACCGAGCAGGTCAGTTACTAACCGATCGAACAGATCAGCTCAAACGATGGACTGAGCACTTCGAACAACTCTTCCGAGTCACGAATAGCGATGACCTACAGAATCCGCAGCTCGAAGCTCCAACAGTAAGTCGCAAAAATGGCGTCAACTCGGAAGCGCCCTCGCTGGCTGAAATAGAAGCGGCAATCAAAAACATGAAATCCAACAAAAATTCTGAAATGCTGAAAGCCGACCCTGCCTTGTCAGCACAAATGTTGCACCGTCCTTTCGCTGACATCTGGGATACTGCAACATTCCCGGCCGACTGGATTCAGGGTATCCTCGTAAAGGTCCCGAAGAAAGGAGACCTAACAGAGTGCGGTAACTGGCGAGGTATAACGTTGATCTGTACAACCCTCAAAGTACTCTGCAAAGTGATCCTGACCAGGATCCAGAAGAAAATCGACGCTACACTCCGACGGCAACAAGCTGGATTCCAATCCGGACGATCATGTGTAGACCACATCTCAACGCTACGAATCATACTGGAACAAATCAGCGAATTCCAGGACTCTCTTCTGCTGATGTTCGTTGATTTAGAAAAAGCATTCGACCGACTTAACCATGAAAACATCTGGGCGGCTCTAAGGCGACGAGGGGAGAGAAACTAGTCCATCTCATCGAAGTACAATACGAGGCATTTTCGTGCAAGGTCTTGCACGACAGTGTCTTGTCCGAACCAATCGCGGTAACTGCTGGAGTGAAACAGGGATGTATCTTATCACCGTTACTTTTTCTCATCGTAATGGATGAGATTCTGACTGGGTCGATCGACTGTGCACCGAACCGAGGATTGCCGTAGAATCCTTCAACAATGGAGCAATTGAACGACCTTGACCTGGCTGACGATATTGTTTTGCTCGCCCGAACACAACCGGATATGCAGAGCAAACTCGACGACCTCACCGAAAGTTCCGAGGCAGCAGGTCTCAAAGTCAATGTCGGAAAGACCAAGTCGATGGAGATCAACACAGGAAATTTCATAGTAGCTGGGCATCAAGTTGAGAGAGTGGAATGCTTCCAGTATCTTGGTAGCCAGGTAAAGCCTGATGGTGGTACCAGGAAAGCCATCGAAACCCGGATCAGAAAGGCCCGATTTGCGTTTGCGAGTCTCCGAAACATCTGGCGATCATGACAGATCTCTCTACGAACGAAAATCCGAATCTTCAACTCAAACGTCAAGTCCGTATTGCTGTACGGGTGCGAAACTTGGTGCACCGCTGCCTGCGGAATATCATCCGCGTTTGGTGGCCTGGCAACTGGATCTCGAATGAGGAACTACATGAAGATGAAAACGAGATTTACAGAGAGGCAATAGATTGGAATCCAGAAGGACATCGAAGAATAGGCAGACCCAGAAACTCGTGGCGGCGAAGTCTAGGCGCTGAAATTCGAACTGTCGAACTGGGACCAGGTGAAGACGCTGGCTCCGGATCGTCAACAGTGGAGGTCTTTCACCGCGGCCCTATGCATCGGAGGATCGGCGCGGTATCATTAAGTAAGTAAAGTCTATCGATAGCCATTCGATTCTTTTGAAAAGGGCTTCAGATTTAAGATTCATTCTTCAGGTTCACCGTGAAATTTTATTTGCCTAGGATTTTCGGATCTGAACCATAAATATTGAGCACTCAAAAGAAGTTTTCATCACCGTCCCTCTTAGTTGAAAGCAAATTATGTAATATTTTTCTCTGTCTATGTTAAAAATTAAAAAAAAAAACGAACACACACATATAGGATCTCAGTGAAACTCCATGTTTCTTTGAAGAGATCTAAAATTTGATAATGAACTTACAAAGATCATATTTCTGTGATGAACAGTCAATTTGTAAGAATTTTTATTAAAATCGTACAGGAAATAGGTCACACAAAGCAAAAATATCACCAAATTTGGATTTGAAATTGACAAAAGCCCATTTCATATTACTTTTAGCTGTGTCGGAAAGCAAAATATTGTTTGTTGAATAAATGCATCAGTGCATATTTTTCTCATAATTTTAATTTTCAGAAAAATGTAATTTTCTGATAAATTTCGTACATTTGCCAGTTTTTTCCACAACTATTTTTCAGGGCCTGTTACCAATACGTTTAAAGAGAGCGGAATAGCCTACCTCGTATATTTCAAATTACTGTGCATCATGGAGGCTCCACGATCTGTCTAAAAACGGGTCATTTCGGCCCCTTATTTGAAAAAATTTGCTTTGAGAATCTTCAACAATATACATGAACTGACCAGTGAATTGACATTTTTAGCTGAATTACAATTTGGACTAAGGTTTTGAAATCTAAAGGGTGATACGGTCAAAATTTGGTCAAAGAAAAACGCGTGTAAATCAGTGAAATCGTTTTTTTAATTTAAAATCAAATTAAATTTCTTTTTAAAGTTTAATTAGTATAAAATACAGGAAAAATATTCAGTTAGGCTACCGCTTTTCCAAATCCGAATTGCCGGGCCTTACGCTTAACCCCTGTCATCAGATTTTGTACAGCCACCTTGTCTACCTTCTTCGCCGCAGAAAGCCAGTTTTCCTTGAACTGCTGCTCGTCCTTAGCAGTTTTTTTGGTGTTCTTTAGGTTCCGCTTGACAATAGCCCAGTATTTCAGGGTTCAACAAAACGCACTCTTTTAGCCACGCGCAACACACGCAAACCATTCTCTCGTACAAAACACTTCATCGTTTGCGTTCTGGCCGTTGACGCACTCTCGCTCTAAACAAAAATCTTTTCCACTCGTTCTCGTCGACGAGATGTGCTATCCGAAATCTGCGCGAGCGGCCGAGTCAGACAGGCACGGCTAGCTCACTGCGCGTCCTAACCGAGCGGCGTGCGAGGTCTCTCTTTTGGTTAACAGAACAGCACGCAGCGGCTCACAATGCAGCTCGCGGCGGCCCTCCAAACGGTCTGAGGCGGCTCTCTTTTTGTCACCGGGCGGCGCGCACGGGCTCTAGTGTGGTGCTTGTGTTTTGTATTTGCCGTGGCCCGATTGATAAATCTGTGTGTTTAATTTCATCAGCAAGATAGTTGGAACAAATGGTAGCGGGCAATGGACTTGGCGGGAGGATTAAATGAATCAATGTAGGAGGTTTACGTTACATATTATTAATAGCTCCAAGCACTAGTATTTATGAAAATTTTACCATTTACTAGTAAAATTTCGATACCAAGAATGACATTCTTTTTTGGGAAATGCTACGGCGACATCGATATTTATAATGTCACGAAATTTCAATCGTAACATTGAAATGTAATGAATTTGACTGTCGCGACCACTTTTAATGCAAAGTAAATTTAGACAATGGGATTCAGATCGATTAAATAAGAATATGATTCGAATTTAATTTGTTGGCTATTCTATAGGAAGATAGTACATACGCGAGATTAAAACAAACTAAAGATGATTAACGGAACAAATACCAGAAGAAATTAGTTTAGCTCCGATTTTAACTTGCGACCCCTTTAGTGAAAGGGTTTGACTTGAAGATGACGAAAAATAGTGCCACGAACTCGCTAGTACAAGCTTCTAATGTTAGTACCGCGAGAAATGTGTTTAGCTCCGATTTCAACATGCGACCCCTCTAGTGGGAGGGTTTGACTTGTAGGTGACGAAAAATAGTGTCGCGAGTTCGCTAGTACAAGCTACTAATGTTAGTACCGCGAGAAATTAGTTTAGCTTCGATTTCAACTTTCGACCAGTCAAATGAAAGGGATGGACTTGTAGGTGACGAAAAATAGTGTCGCGAATTCGCTAGTACAAGCTATTAGTGTTAGTACCGCGAGAAATTAGTTTAGCTCCGATTTCAACTTTCGACCGGTCAAGTGAAAGAGGTTGACTTGCAGGTGACGAAAAATAGTGTCGCGAGTTCGCTAGTACAAGCTACTAGTGTTAGTACAAGTAGAAATTAGTTTAGCTCCGATTTCAACTTGCGACCCCTCTAGTGAAAGGGTTTGACTTGTAGGTGACGAAAACTAGTGTCGCGAGTTCGCTAGTACAAGCTACTAATGTTAGTACAGCTAGAAATTAGTTTAGCTCCGATTTCAACTTTCGACCGGTCAAATGCAAGGGATTGACTCGTAGGTGACGAAAAATAGTGCCGCGAGTTCGCTAGTACAAGCTACTAGTGTTAGTACAGGTAGAAATGAGTTTAGCTCCGATTTCAACTTTCGACCGGTCAAGTGAAAGGGTTTGACTTGTAGATGACGAAAAATACGTCGCGAGCTCGCTAGTACAAGCTACTAGTGTTAGTACAAGTAGAAATTAGCTTAGCTCCGATTTCAACTTTCGACCGGTCAAGTGAAAGGGTTTGACTTGTAAATGACGAAAAATAGTGTCGCGAGCTCGCTAGTACTAGCTACTAGTGTTAGTACCGCGAGAAATTAGTTTAGCTCCGATTTCAACTTTCGACCGGTTAAATGAAAGGGATTGACTCGTAGGTGACGAAAAATAGTGTCGCGAGTTCGCTAGTACAAGCTACTAGTGTTAGTACAGGTAGAAATGAGTTTATCTTCTATTTCAATTTTCGACCGGTCAAGTGAAAGTGTTTGACTTGTAGGTGACGAAAAATAAAGTCGCGAGTTCTCTAGTACGAGCTATTAATATAAGTACCGATAGAAATTAGTTAAGCTCCGAATTCAACTTTCGACCGGTCAAGTGAAAGAGTTTGACTTGACGAATTCACTTGTCCAAGCTATAAGTGTTAGTACCGGTAGAAATTAGTTTAGGTCTAACCCTTTTCACTTGACCAGTCGAAAGTTGGAATCGGAGCAAAACTAGTTTCTACCTGTACTAACATTAGTAGCTTGTACTAGCGAGCTCGTGACACTAGTTTTCGTCACCTGCAAGTCAACCCTTTCACTTGACCAGTCAAAAGTTGAAAGCAGAGCTGAACTTATTTTTACCTGTACTAATACTAGTAGCTTGTACTAGCGAATTCGCGACACTATTTTTCGTCATCTACAAGTCAAACCCTTTCACTAGAGGGGTCGCAAGTAGAAATAAGAGCTAAACTAATTTCTCGCGGTACTAACACTAGTAGCTTGTACTAGCGAACTCGCGACACTATTTTTCGTCACCTGCAAGTCAACCTCTTTCACTTGACCGGTCGAAAGTTGAAATCGGAGCTAAACTAATTTCTCGCGGTACTAACACTAGTAGCTTGTACTAGCGAACTCGCGACACTATTTTTCGTCATCCACAAGTGAAACCCTTTCACTTGACCGGTTGAAAGTTGGAATCGGAGCTAAACTAATTTCTACCTGTACTAATACTAGTAGCTTGTACTAGCAAACTCACGGCACTATTTTTCGTCACCTATGAGTCAATCCCTTTCATTCGACCGGTCGAATGTTGTATTTGGAGCTAAACTTTTTTCTCGCGGTACTAACACGAGTAGCTTGTACTAGCGAACTCGCGACACTATTTTTCGTCACCTGCAAGTCAACCTCTTTCACTAGAGGGGTCGAAAGTTGAAATCGGAGCTAAACTAATTTCTCGCGGTACTAACACTAGTAGATTGTACTAGCGAACTCGCGACACTATTTTTTGTCACCTACAAGTCCATCCCTTTCATTTGACTGGTCGAAAGTTGAAATCGGAGCTAAACTAATTTCTCGCGGTACTAACACTAGTAGCTTGTACTAGCGAACTCGCGACACTATTTTTCGTCATCCACAAGTCAAACCCTTTCACTTGACCGGTCGAAAGTTGAAATCGGAGCTAAAATAATTTCTACCTGTACTTATACTAGTAGCTTGTACTAGCGGAATCGCGACACTATTTTTCGTCACCTACAAGTCAATCCCTTTCATTTGACCGGTCGAAAGTTGAAATCGGAGCTAAACTAATTTCTAGCTGTACTAACACTAGTAGCTTGTACTAGCGAACTCGCGATGCTAGTTTTCGTCACCTACAAGTCAAACCCTTTCACTAGAGGGGTCGCAAGTTGAAATCGGAGCTAAACTAATTTCTACTTGTACTAACACTAGTAGCTTGTACTAGCGAGCTCGCGACACTAGTTTTCGTCATCTACAAGTCAAACCCTTTTACTAGAGGGGTCGAAAGTTGAAATCGGAGCTAAACTAATTTCTACTTGTACTAACACTAGTAGCTTGTACTAGCGAATTCGCGACACTATTTTTCGTCACCTACAAGTCAAACCCTTCCACTAGAGGGTTTGCATGTTGAAATCGAAGCTAAACTAACTTCTCGCGGTACTTGTGCCGTTAATCATCATTAATTTGTTTCAATTTCGCGTTTAATCTCCCCAAAGACACAACAACTAATTAATATTCCAACCATCGATCAATCTGATCGATCTAAACGGTTTCATTTTAACAACCCTTGCGTAAAGCTCTTTAATCTGGTCTTTTTCGCGAAACTTTACTAGTTCATGGTAAAAATTTCATAGTTACTAGTGTTGGTAACTATAACTTATAAATATTTTAAAACTTCTAACATTCATTGTAATAACCCTCCCACCAATCCCGTTGCGCGCTACAAACTGTTTAACCAATTCTATTAATTAAATTATTCGTACAGATTTCTTAATCGCCCCCCAAACACGAAACACACGGCCCACACACCGTGTGCTAAAGAGAGCCGCGCGCGCTGTTCGGTGAGCCGCCGTGTCCTCACGGTAGATGCTCGGTGTTCCTACACGCACGCGGCTAGATAAACGCAAACGCAGTTTTCGAACCGCTCGAGCTCTCGAATAGGGGCGCGCAAATTCGCTCAGCTCAAAAATTTTCAATCTGCGTTTTGGTCGCAAATTTCTCGAGAGAATTTCGAGCAATCAAATGTGCCCGTGAACCGAGAACGAAAGAGCTGCGTTTTATTTGCTCTTTCTCATTCGACGCACTCCTGCGTGTTGAACCCTGGTATTTCTCGATTGGGCGGAGCTCTGGCGTGTCGGGAAGGTTCTTGTCCTCGGGAACCACTTTGACAGTTTCATGTGATTGAAAATATCTGCTACCTTTCCCCTTCCTTTTGCCGTATTAAACTCCTGTCCCGGAAGCTGCTTGTAGTCGGCTTTGACGTAGGTTTCGTCGTCCATTACCACGCAGTCAAACTTCGTCAGCATCGTCGTGTACAGCCTCCGGGATCGCGCTTTGGCCGTCGTATTTTGTTTATCATCGCGATTTGGAGTCACTACCTTCTTGTAAGTCGATAGTCCGGCTCGTTTTTTGGCTCGATGCACGGTTGTAGACGATACACCCAGCTTATTTGCGGCATCTCGGAGAGAGAGGTTAGGGTTTCGCTTGAAACTACCGGCAACTCTCTTTGTCGCCTCAGCGGCTTCCAGTTTTCGATTTCCCTCCCGATCCAGACTTCCTGGCTGTCGACAAACGTTCCCCAAACACTTTAATTACATTTGTAACGGTTGATTTGGTAACTTTTAGCGATTTTGCCAGCTTTGCGTGCGAGTAGCTCGGATTTTTGCGGTGCGCGAGCAAAATTTTGATACGCTGCTCTTCTTCCTTGGACGGCATTTTGACAACTGAAGAGTGAATTCCAAAATCGAAATAGAAGCAACATTCTACACACACACACCCCTTCAAAATGAAGGGTGTTCAGGTTTGTTAAATGCAAAATTGAAAGAAATACGTCAAGTTGATATTGACCAAATTTTGACCGTATCACCAAATTTAAATCAGCTTACAGTGATTTGAAATAGTTGTGTGATTTTCAACGTTACTTTAAATTAGGATTCGGAGTTTCACAAGCACAATTTTACAACGAATTAGAATTTTCAAAAAAATTGATTTTCATGAATTTTCAAAAGAAACAGTCATCCGTTAAAGAAAAAAAATAATCAAAATCATTAACTGTTACAGCTCTGGGCATAACTAGCCTGCAAAATGACTTTTCCTTTGCAAAGATTGACTTCTGTAGAGTCACAATTAGCACCACGCCGCCCTGGGCATAAAGAGACAAACTAAAACAATTTCTCTCCAGTCCAGTAATCAAACCAGATTTCCCTGGAAATCGTTTGCTGCTGATTGTCCCACAGACAGATGCTGCCCAAAGCATAAAAATTTACTCAATGTAACTTGACGCCATTGAACACCATCGAAAATTGTTGGTAGTTACTGTGCAGCATTCCTTCAGGCGCCTGGCGACGACCGGAAATCCCGGTCCATTTATGTAGGTGAGGGACCAGCCAGCCAAAGTCATGTTGTGTTAATTAAGAACATTCAGCCAGAACTGCCTGACATCAGTGTTCAGAGTTAATTAAACGCAGATCTTTTCTTACCCATTGCCCTGTCACCACCCCTGCGCCACAGATTCTTATTCCGTCCATCTCATCGAGCACCATATGGTTCATGTGGCCAAAAGCAGGCAACCGTGATAAACATTAAGTTGTGCCATCTGTCCAGAAATTGGTCGACTGAGCTCTTCAGACCCTGACTGACCTGAAAATCTCTCACCACAGATAGCCATCGCCATCTCTCGGACTCGGAAGATTCTCCGGTGGTTGATTCTTCAAACGGCCGCAATCCTCATCCCTCTCCAGATACGGGAAAAGAGTGTCGGTTGAACACATACAATCTAATTATCAGCTAACTAAGTTGTTTACCCCCGGTGCCGTCCTTTGAACTCGATGGGCAAAAGGCATACGCCTGACGTACATATGCTGGTACGCATAAGCACCTTCTCTAATCCTGACCCATCTTCTGATGCTTCCTGAGACCAGAAAAACATCAAATATTTGAGGTGAGCAAGGCCGAGTTGTCTGCTTGGCCGGAACTCCTTGAAGCAGAATTGCCAATTTTCAGACAAACGTGAACATTTGTAATTTATATTAGGTGTTATAATTGAGAATTTTGTAAAATTTATACAAACTGGATTTATTTAACAAAACGAAAATTACTATTATTTATCAAGGTTTCTCAACAGTGAAGAAAATGCTGAAAACTGTGTACCGTAAAACAGGTCAGATTGATAACTTTTTTCAATATTTTTAGATTATAGAATATAAGAAACTAAAAAAAAAATAAATTTATTGTTTCAGTAAATTTTCTATGTTAGGGCGGAACAAATTTCAAATTCTTCTGTTGTCATCCCCCTTTCGACTTTTCCGAAAATTCCGAAGTGGGTGAAAATGAAGTTTGAGGTATTTTATTGAACAAATTTGATTAATTCATGAACAAATCAAAAATTTGCAACACTGAAAGTCAAACTGTAGAAGATAAGAATTTTATAACCTTTTGTATTCGAGATTTTCCAAATTTTTGAAGTAAAATACAGATAAAATTCATAACAGAGAATAAGAACCGCTTTATATATAAAAAAAAGAGAAAGTGGCAACAGGATCCAAGAAAACATAACCGAGCTTTCGTCTTCCGTTTACAGCTCTTCCTTTCAATTTCTCTCCTCCCCAAAAACCCATCACTCATTGGACGGTTCCGATATGCCCGAACATAAGCGAAGGTGACGTTCGGTCGTTCGTAAATTGGATATGCTTAAAGCGTCAGCATAAATCTGATTAAGAGCAGTTGAAACTTATCCTTTTTCTACCACCGACAAGTTGCTGTTCCTTCAACATACCAAAATGGCTCGTATGGCTTTTGCTCTTTGATACACTTAGCAATTTTTTTTTGCCTCCTCAATCATATACGACGATATGCTCTTGAAATTCAACCACCCACACCCATTGATTCCCTGTCTCATTCCTCTTTTTTGAGCTTTGACGTTTGACCGGAAATTATAGTTGCCTTCCTCGGCTTTTGGGAGGAAGAACTCAACGACGAGAATGACGATGACGACGTTTGTCCTTGAACAGATTGGTTGTGCTCTATCGTGTTCTGCTGCTCGGGAATCGAGAAGAAGCATTTCGAGAGCTGAAACGTGAAACGGAGAGGCTAGAGAAGCAAAGAAAAAAAAATGGCAAAACCTCGATAATGGCCACATACCATTTCCATGCTATTTCCCCTGGCGGTGGTGATGATGGCTGGCGGTTTTCACTTGTTTGTACCTACTACAGTTTATGTTTCTGGCCACAGTTGGAATGGACTTGAAGGAAACATTGTATCAACTGGCTGGCCGAGCTTGGTTTAACAACTCAGCACATTGGTCGAAACCAAACCAATCTGAATTAAAGATCACATTGCGATGATGCTAAGGTTTTTTTTTCTGGAGGCAAGCGATTGAAGCCTTCAAAGCTTGTTTTGGGTTTCGTATAACTAAAAATTGACTCAGTTTCTTCAGTTCGAAAGCCAACTTTCTGGTCTTTTTAAAAATACATGCTATACACGTCAATTCGCTATTGTTCTAGATAGAGTGCCTATAAGGAGAGTGACGACATTCTATCCCAAACAAAAAAAATGTCTTTGGAAACAATGAAATTTATAGCTGGTAGCACTGGTTCAGTTTAAGCCTTCAAGTGACTTTTGCGAAATTATGCTTTTGTTTACTTTTCGTTGCACTTTGATTGTCGGTTTAGTGGTTTATTGCATTTATTTTTAATGAGAAAGCATAAGAATTTGTTCGAAACAATGATATTCCGGTAATTTTTGGATGATGAAGAGAAGTATTATAGTTTTGCAGCAGTTTTCAATCGGCTCAACTGAAATTTTATTATAAATTTTTATCAACTTGAAAAGTTTCGAGTTTTTGTTCATACTCACAAATATTTAGTAATTCTTCAAATTTCTCCTTCAAAACTAGCTTTCGTGTTCCTTATTAATACGTCGACTGTTCGTTAAAGGCTGTTTAAAGTTCGACCTAATATATAATCAAATGGTAAGTATGTTTAATTTAACTTTTCGTTTCAGGTTTCCCTAACAGTACTCACAATTCCGTTTTCTTTTACAGGTCCCGACTATGAACAGCGTAAACAAACCAGAATCAGCTAGCGATCTCGTGCGAACAAATTGTAATCGAGAATCAGTTTTTAGATTATCCTATGGGATAATAATACGGTTTACAGTCTACGTAGGAGAGTATGAATAATAACTTCTGATTGAAATGTGATTCCTTTGTCTAAAATATATCAGTGACTTACGTTTCCGGTTATAAAGAACTAGTTTAAACCAACGTGGAGTCGAGTCAATGCAGATTACACGCAATCGCTTCTCTTCGCAACACCGTCAAACCAATCTACTCTAATCCTGCTCACTTTAACAGCGATCTAACTACGGTAAACTTCTAAGGTCGTAACTTAATTTGCCTTGTTTCTTCGATTAAAGGTCGAGGAACTTCACACACATGTGGGTTTTGTTCTGTGGTTCTGATAACCTCTTATTCTTATCTTTTGCTTGCCAGAGTTCCTTTCCCATCAAGGCAGCGGTTCGGCGTCTGACGTTTGAAGACTATGGGCCACATCAACAAATGAAGTGTTTTGCTAAATATTGCACAAATAACACAACACCGGGATTCAAAAACATTGGGTTCTTTCGATTTCCAGCGGATGAAGACCTGCAAGTTGCATGGAAAAAGTTCTGTGGATTCCCAGATCATTTCGAAATTACAGCTAGTTGTTGAGTGTGCAGCGTAAGTAAAAATCGTTGAAACATAAGGAGCTAACTAAATATATGCGAAAAATAGATTCACTTTCTGCAGGAGGATGTATATTTTGCTTCCGGCAAAGGAAAAATTATGCGGCTACGTACGGCAGTCCCAGTGTACGATTGCGTTCGACAGATTGCCGACTTTACTATCGAAGATGACCTGAGCAAAATAGACTAGCAACAGGACAAACTCTTTTCGGCAGTAGTTTGCAAAACATCCTATCAATACCAATCCTATCAATTATCAATAAAATAATTGGCGATCATAAAAACATTGAAATTATAATGAATTTACTTACTGTAATCGAGCAAAGGGATAAAAACATTTTGCTGTTTTGAAAACACAATGAGCACAATACTCGCAATTTATTTTTCTTCTAAGGCTGAATTTGACAGGTCATTTGTACGTTTGGAATGACACTGACAACTCATCCACTATTCCAATTTTGACATTGGCGTCACTCTTCTTATAGGCACTCTAGTTCTAGAATCGACAAAGAGTGAATTCGTAGTGTTCATTGGAATTGTTGCCAGTTGAAAATATCGCAAATCATTAGTGAAGTATTGCCAATATGATGGATTGGTAATTCAGTATTGTATACTAACCTTCAAACATGGTTTGACAAAAAATAAAAATGATATAATTATCTTTTATGAGGAGATCAACCACCGTAATTAATGTTTGTAACTTAATTTATTGGCCTTACCGGTGAAAAGTGATGTTCCTTTTAGTAAGAACATCTTAAGATTATGAAATTTTATAGAACATAATCGAACATTTCGAAAATAAAATTTTAATATTTTGTTGTAGGCATAATTTTAAATCAATTTCAGCATTTGAAAATGAGAACGGAAGCTTGAGTTGCGCATTGTTTTACAATGATGATTTTTGTTTTTTTTAGTAAACCTTGACTTTTTAGTTTATTTTTCAAGATCTGAAATTTTTACAGTATTTTTAAAAATTTCATAAGTTTTTTTATAATGCCAAAATATATTAAATAGCAATAAATATGTATTCTCCACCCTTTCCCTCTTTCACAGTTAATAATATGATAGATTCAACTATAGTGGTATAGTTGATTATACGCGTGTGAGACATAAGGCATAAGGCAGCACACCTAGCGGTTTATTTTGGAAGCTAATAGTTCCGATCAAGATTAAAGATGGTTCCACTCAAGATCATATTTTACTTTAAAAAACTTCGCGATTTATTGATATTTTGGTGGAAAACTTGTTGCAGGAACCCGAATAATGCTTTTTTATGAGTTTTTCTACGATTTCAGTCATGAAGAATCATTTTATAACGGTCAAGTGTTACATGAATTGACGTTCAAAGTCAGCAAAGATTGGTAAAAATTGCAGCAGAAATGCGTAGGTTTTTAAAGCTCCTTATAAAATTATTTCATATCATAAATTCTAGCAAAATTACAAAGCTTCTATGAAAAGATCTTGGAAATGTATTTTTTCAACATTACGATAAGATTCATAATAATCATTGCCTAGATCTTAGGAAAAGTAAATGGTTTCGCTCAAGACCAGATTTGGACTAGTTCCGCTCAAAATCATTCACCCTAATAGAAATAAAACAATATTTCATATAGGAATAATAAGTCAATTGTTTGAAAAAAATATGAATATCGCAAAAATTTCAAAGCAATGTATAGTGAGGAAATTTAGCCCTAAATCCAGAAAAGTTCGAAGCCGCAGATTGGAAAATTTGAAAACCTAGTCTATATATATAAAAAGCAATTATCTGTATGTTTGTTTGTTTGTTTGTTTGTTTGTTTGTTTGTTTGTTTGTTTGTTTGTTTGTTTGTCCTCTATAGACTCAGCCGTATTAAGAGCTAGAGGTCTGAAATTTGGCATGGATACTCATTAGGTCCAGGAAGGATGAAAAATGTTTTCAGATTTTTGGATGACCCCTTCTGAAGGGGGTCGTCCATACAACACAAATATGGCTTTCGAGATATTGACGTTATTTTTTGTCGGATCGTGTTGAAAATTTGCACTTGAGTATTTTGAAAGACGAGAAATCGATTGCAGTTATCAAATTTAGGGTCAAGGGTCGGCCAAAGGGGTCGTCCATATCAACTGATGAATGTTTTTGCGATATTGGCGTTATTATACACCAGATTGTGATGAAGATTTGCACATGAGTGTTTTGAGGGACGAACAATCGATTACAGTTATCAAATTTAGGGTCAGGGGTCGGCCAAAGGGGTCGTTCATATTCACTGATTAATGTTTTTGCGATTTAGACGTTATTCTACATTGGATTGAGATGAAAATTTCCGCATAGGAGTTTTGAGGGACGCTCTTTTGCTTTCAGGTTTCAAATCTTGACTCAGGGGTCGGCAAAAGGGGTTATTATCTGTTCACTGTTTTTACGATATTCTCTTGATTGAGCATAGAATTGTAATGAAAATCGACACATGGGAGTTTAACAGAAAAGATAATTGATTTCAGGTGTCAAGTTTTGAATCGTGGTAAAAAAAAAGGCCGTCCATGTTAGTTGCTCACTGTTTTCGCGATATTGTCGTGATCATGCATCGGCATGAAAATGTTCAGATGAGGGTTATAAACTATGAGCAATTGACTCCAGGTAGCATGTTCCGTGTTAAGGGTCGGCGAAAAGGGCGTCTATATTCACTGTTCACTGTTTTCAAGTTCCTGACGTTATTTTACACATAATTTGAAAAGAAAAAAATGGCACAAGGGAGTTTTGAGGAACGTAAAGTTGGTTTCAATTATCGAATTTCGGGCCATGGGACAGAAAAAGAGGGTTTCATTGAAGGTTCAGTGTTTTGTGCAATAATTTTGTAGGAGGCAGTTAATGGATACCAATTTAAGTGTGAAGGTCAAGCAAAAGAGTCGTGCACATAAAGAAATAGTACATGTTTCTGCCATAATGTCTAGATTTTGCAACCGATCGAGAAGAAAACACTCTCACATAAATTTTAATAAAAAGCCAATCAACCGTTTAATTTGAATTTCAAGTAATAGTAATAGTAGCAAATTCAAAAACTGTTGAATTTTTTCCCCAAAATTGTCGAAAGAATGTTTCGAATTCATTTTCTAAACTCATTTTGACGTACCAATGATTTAAAGCGAAACGAAGTTCGTAGGGGATCAGCTAGTTTTCTTATATTATTTTTTTCAGAAACAAAAATCTTCGCTCGAATCGGAAGTTTTATTTGGCCCTTATTACCCAAGATTAAATAAATCGTTAAAAATAACTTTGTGGAACTCAATTTGTCAACAGCACTTTACAGCTGATTTGTGCTTAGGAAACATTTCAATGCGACTTGCAAGTGTCATGAAGTTTGAAGAAATGCAACAGAAGATGCATTCATAAAAAATAGCCAGATTTTCATGAAAAAGGTAAAAAAAGGTATCAAAGGTGTCAAGGTATTAAGGTTATTAAAGGTATTATTAAAGGTTATTTAATAAGAAACTTTTTGAAAAGATTTTTTTTCTGCAAAATTGCATGCTTTGTGCATACATCAGTCGGTCCATCAATTCAATGTTCATTTTGTTAAACCTCGATTTACTTTCAAATGAGATATATGCATATTAATTATGTTATTAAATGACATCTTCTTCATAGGAATAAAAAGGGCGAAACAGATCACGTTCTTTGATCTTTTCATTTATGGGTTTTTTTTTAATATTTAAATGTTTAAGAACTAAACGAACTAATAGTTTGATGGAATTTACCTGTTATAAAATTGCATGTAGTAAGGTTATCAAAAGTAAAACATAGCATATTTCTGGGCAAATTAGGTCTAATTATAATCCACTCTGAGGAATCTGGCCCAATCTGACGGTAGATTTTAATTTCTGAGACAATATCACTTAACACTTTGAGGACCGCAAAAATATCTTAACCTTGAAACAGCATTCTATATTTCAGAAACCACTGAAATTTTTTTTATAAATGTTTTACCTTTGATTTACCGAAAGTGTTGTGTTTAATTTTGTAGAATAAAGTTATATTGTAAAATTTATAACATTTGAGTTCTGCTTCTAAGTAGGGGAGGAGCGGGCTATACGCGCCTATTAAGCAGAACACTGTTTTAATCAAATATTACATTGGATATGTGTACAAAAACATTATACACGTGTGCAGGCATTTGTTTTCTATACATTGGAGTAATTTTTATGTTAAAATTTTCTTCTGTTTCCAAGAAAATGATTTTATCATAAGTGTTGTCTAAAATGCCGAACCTCAAACCGTGCGGGCTAAATGCGCCTTAGACTGCCCCAAATTTGTATGGGAAATTTAAAACCTGTAAAATGTTATACGCTGCAGGCTAAAATTGGTCCTGGGCCTAGTACAAGATCTCATGCCAAATTTGGGCCAGATCGGACCACGGGAAGGGGTCGCTCAACGAGCCTGAAGTTTGTATGGAATTTTGAGACATTTTGTTCGAGAGGAACATGAAAAACCAGTTTTTCGTCAATAACTTTTGTCTCCTTCGGCCGATTTCTTTCAAAAACGGGTTTTCTTAAAGCCTAAATTATGACAAATATTTCATCTGAAGGTTGCATTTCAATGAAAGTTAAGATAAAAAAGTTATTAAAGCTTAGTTCTTTTAGAAATGGGACATTTTCTTTTGCGATTAGCTCGTTTACTAGTAATCGGACATTCAAAACTTTGGCAGCATTTTGTTGCCTGTAAAAAGTACTTTCCGAACTATTTTTTTTCAAAATTAAAAATTTATGCGTTTTTGAGATATTTACGATGCAAGAGAAAATGGAAAAAAATATTTTGCACAGTTTCATTTGAAATGCATCATAATAAAATTGATAGCTGACAAACCCGTTGATTATTCGAAGAATTACTGCATGTGATTGGTGGAAAAGTATGCAAATACTATTAAAAATGTCCACAAAGTTCAAATCAAGCATTCGAGTGAAGCATAAGATCGGCAACTTCGGCTAAGGGTCATCAGGGAAGTCGAGTTTCATACCAGCATTTTTATTTTCAACAAGCGAAAAACTAAGGGTAGATCGCCGAAATTTCCAATTTCTATATTTCTCCGATAAGCTCAAAGTGTTACCCGGTAATGAGTCATTCAAATCACACCTCAAACAATAAAGTTTTGCTAGTTCCAGAGCTCGTAAGCTGTATAGCCGGTTCCGAGGCTATGGGAGAGATGATTTCTGATGAACGATAAAACTTATGAAATACCCTAAATATTTTAAACAAATTCCAGCGTTTGAATCCTATACCATGTCTGCTCGTGGCAAGGTCCCGAGTATATTAAAGTATGTATTTGCTGGTTATTTTGTATGAAATATTATTATTTGCCAAAATTCTGCTCCTGTGGAAAGAAATAACAATATTCAAAACAAAAACTATGGTTTTCGCTGTTTTTAAAAGCCTCAAATGAGCAATCTTTTATGTACTCTTCGCAAACTACGATCTATACTAACCGATTATACTTTAAGTCTTATCTCATGATAGTTTTATTTCGTCATTGCCAGATTTTGCCAGCAGAAATTTTATTAAAAAAGCTCAAAAAGTGGCTCAAAAATAATCAAATTGATTAATTTCGAAACATCTGTATCCACTAAATTGCCCTCAGTTTCTTCTAAAAGAGAAATATTGGTCCGAAAAGTAGCAGAAATTGAAGGAACAGGATGTAGGCACCTAAAATACAGATTAGACGAAGTATTAGTTTGAAAAACTTATCATTATCATGACTGAAAAAAGTGTGCGCTAGCCGATGGGAGGTACTAAGAATAAAGTAGAATTTATTCTTACAAAAAACGATAAATAATTTTTATCAAATTTTTTCATGAATTATCATAAGATTACCTTCATTTCCTTCATAGAAAGTTTTTAGATCAAACGAAAGGTTTTTGAGATACATGCATTCGTAACTGTCCCATTTCTAAAAGAACTAAGCTTTAAGTTTCAAAAATTGGTTAACTTTTTTAAGGGTGATATTCATTACCTTTTTAATGAGGCGAATAAAGTCCGACCAGAACACTCAATGTGAAATGCATGCCGTTTCGTCAAATAATGACCGTTTTTAATTATTGTTGTTGCGCTCGATTGCACTTTTTAATGTTTTTCTGATATTTGAGTTTGGATGATATTCACTTGATAGTTCGGAAAGAAGTAAGGGCGTAAAAATGCTTGACAATTTAAAAAAAATATTGCATAACCACAGGGGCTTAGGAACATGACTGGACGATTTGTGATGTCAATAAAAAAAAAAACAGTTTTGCATCAATAACTTTGGTTCCCGTCGGTCGATTTCTTCCAAAAACAATGTTTCTAAAAGCCTAAATTATGAAAAATATTTCATCCGAAGACTGCATTTCGATAAGAGTTTAGAGAAAAAAAAGTTATGAGGCTTCAAAAATAGGCTAACTTTCTACGGTGGTATTCATTACTGTTAATGAGGCGTCAATATGTTCGACCGGCCCAACTAATCAACAGTGATAAATACCATCCTTTAAGAAAAACTATTTTTGAAAGAAATCGGCCAATGGAAACCAAAGTTATTGATGAAAAACAGGCTTTTCATGTTTCGTCCGAGCAAAATGTCTCAAAATGCCATACAAACTTCAATCTCGTTGAGCGACCCCTAGCCGTAATTCGATCTGTCCCAAATTTGGCATGAGATCTTGTACTAGGACTAGAATCAATTTTAACCTAAAGCGTATAATATTGCACAGGTTTTAAATTTCCCACACAAATTTGGGGCAGTCTATTGTACATATATCCGCCTTTGGGCGGGGTTTATGTTTCATTTTTTCTACCTAACTCAGAATCTTTTTTTTTTTCTCAAAAATATCTATTCAGAATTGTTGTTATTCTCAGAACCAACCGCCAACATTTTTTTTAGATCGAAAAACACATGGACCAACGCTTTATGATACCAATGAAATGATAATTTTTCGAAAAAAGGTCCTTTTATATTTTTCTCACGTTTTTATTTTATTAGCTGTAGCTTTCTTTTGATACAGAATGAAGGTTAATATTGTTAATTGATTTCAACAAAGTATTTTATTCGGTTTAGAGTGAATTGTGTTTAAGTTTGAAATTTCTTTTTTTTTTAATGTACGCATTACGTTTCAAAGAAATTTATTTGAAACTCTGTTACCGTGCATGCTTCGAAAAGCAGCAATTGCTACGATGTTGTGTATAATTTGAACTTTGTTAATTACTCTATGAATAAAAAAAAGATTTTGAATAACTTCACGTGTCAATCTCATTATTTTTGGTAATAAAAACACTCTAAACATCTTTTAATTTAAATTTATCTTTTAATTGGAATCACAAATCGTCCAGTCATGTTCCTAAGCCTCTGTGGTTATGCAATTGTCAAGCATTTTTACGCCCTTACTTCTTTCCGAAATATCAAGTGAATATCATCAAAATTCAAATATCAGAAAAACATTAAAAAGTGCAATCGAGCGCAACAACAATAATTAAAAACGGTCATTATTTGACGAAACGGCATGCATTTCACATTGAGTGTTCTGGTCGGACTTTATTCGCCTCATTAAAAAAGTGATGAATATCACCCTTAAAAAAGTTAACCAATTTTTGAAGCTTAATAACTTTTTTATCTTAACTTTCATTGAAATGCAACCTTCAGATGAAATATTTGTCATAATTTAGGCTTTAAGAAAACCCGTTTTTTGAAAGAAATCGGCTGAGGGAGACAAAAGTTATTGACAAAAAACTGGTTTTTCATGTTCCTCTCGAAAAAAATGTCTAAAAATCCCATACAAACTTAAGGCTCGCTGAGCGACCCCTTCCCGTGGTCTGATCTGGCCCAAATTTGGCATGAGATCTTGTACTAGGCCCAGAACCAATTTTAGCCTGCAGCGTATAACTTTTTCAAAAGTCGGGTCATTTGGTGTTAGAGTGCAATCTCTGGCAGCACTGTTGTTGACCCAATGTAAACGTCAAATACTTTTCCCTCCTTTTACTCACAACCCATTGTATCGTTAATCAGAATACACGTTGTTATTTTTGCTCTGTTAAGTCGCGTGTTTTTCTCCGGTTTTCGTCGGGAAACTAATCCGAAACCACTTTAGGTTATTGGCCCAGACCATTCCGGCGCGTGTGAACCTTGTTGTAAAGTGGACTTTGCGGACAATGGAGGAGGAAAACAGGAATGAGCGATACCATCTGGCCCTGTTCGATGGTACCAACTTTACCGCATGGAAATATCGTATGCGGGTACTCCTGGAAGAGTATGAGTTGCTTAGTTGTATTGACAACGAGCTGGAAGATATGCCGGAGTTGGACGAACAGGAAGATGACACGGCTGAGGAGCGCCAGCAGAAAAAACGGTTGCTGGAGAAGCGTCTCAAGCAAGAGCGTCGGTGCAAATCGATCCTGATCTCGAGAATACACGACTCTCAACTCGAGTATGTACAGGATAAACGCACACCAAAAGCCGTGTGGGATGCTCTCACGAAAATTTTCGAGCGACGCAGCATCGCTAATCGGATGCATTTGAAGAGACAAATGTTGTGTATGAAGTTTCATAGTGGCTCTCTTCAAGAACACTTTTTGCGGTTCGATAAACTTGTTCGGGATTATCGCGGAACGGGTGGTGAAATGGCTGATCTAGACGTGATTTGCCATTTGTTGTTAACCATGGGATCGTCGTTTTCTACGGTGGTGACCGCGATAGAAACAATGCCGGAAGAAAGTTTGACCATCGAGTTTGTGAAATGTCGCTTGTTGGACGAGGAAATCAAACAGCGAAGTGCTGGTGTTGATTCGGTTCCCTCCAAGTGTGAACAAGCGGCGTTTTCCGGAACGAAGCAGAACAACAAGAAGAAGTTCCGATGCTTCAAGTGCAAGGCGGAAGGACATCGGATGGCCGATTGTCCTGGCCTGAAGAAGATGGGAATTGCGAAAAGTGATGAGAAAAGGCAAGGGAAGGCAAATATTGCCGAAACCGGTGGCATATGTTTTCTGGGGCAGGGCAGTGGCCATGTCAGTGAAAATGGTAGTGTGCAATGGTTTATTGATTCCGGTTGCTCCGATCATTTGGTTAATGATCGGTCGTTGTTTGAAGAGCTGAAGCCATTGAAAAATCCTGTGGAAATAGCAATTGCTAAGGATGGGGTGTGTCTTGTGGCTCGACATACTGGGAATGTGAAGGTTTTGTCTCGGGTTAATGAAAAGCTGATTGAGTGCACGATAAAAGATGTGTTATTTGTGCCGGAGTTGCGCTGCAACTTGTTTTCCGTGTTGCGGATGGATGAGGCTGGGATGAAGGTGGTTTACTACGATGGTAAAGTGGAAATTTATCGTGGATCCGAGGTCGTTGCGCGCGGTTTCCGAAGTGGAAAACTGTATCGGCTGGATTTGAAAGTAAATCGCCCGGGCGCGAGTGCGATGGTTTCGTGTGGTCGTGTTCCAAGTAGTCTTGTTCTATGGCACCGGAGATTCGGCCATTTGAACGGTGGGAGTCTTCAGAATCTCATCAATCGTGAACTCGTTACCGGACTGAAGATTGATTGCAAACGTACTAGTTCTGAAGAAGTCGTTTGTGAGTCTTGCGTAATCGGTAAGCAAACCCGGAAACCGTTCCGGAAGTGTGTTGGTAGACGTTCGTCGCGAGTGCTCGAGTTGATACACTCGGATGTGTGCGGGCCCTTAACGCCGGTGGGTCTTGATAACGCGAAGTACTTTGTTACGTTTGTGGATGACTGGAGCCACTTTACGATGGTATATCCGATTACCAGTAAAGACGAAGTGTTTCGGTGCTTTTCTGAGTACGAAGCTCAAGTGGTAGCAAAGTTCGGTCGGAAAATATCGCGTCTCCGTTGCGATAACGGTGGTGAATACCGTAGTCGGGAATTTGACAGCTTCTGCAGACGAAAAGGTATTAAAGTGGAGTGGACGGTTCCTCACACCCCCGAGCAGAATGGGGTGAGTGAGCGGATGAACCGCACTCTGGTCGAAAAGGCTCGAGCTATGTTGGTGGATTCGGGAGTGGATAAGCAGTTCTGGGGTATGGCTGTTCAGACAGCGGCCTACTGTTTGAATCGAAGTCCGTCCAATGCGATTGGCTCGGATGTGACACCGTACCAGGTATGGGAGGGCAAGAAACCAGACGTGTCCAAGCTTCGTGCGTTTGGTTGTCCAGTGTTTGTCCATGTGCCTAAGCAACTGCGGAAGAAATTCGACGATAAGGCATGGAAAGGTGTCTTCCTGGGGTACGCGTTCAATGGGTATCGTGTATGGAACCCGAAGAAGAAGACAATAGTGCATGTTCGAGACGTAGACTTTTTGGAGTGCGAGCGTTTCGAGCGGGAAGCAAAGAGAAGCTGTGGTAGTGACTCTTTTGTGCCGGGTAGTGTTGATATGAATTCGAACTACAGTGATACGGAAGAAAAGAGTGCGCATGGGGAAGAAGAATGCGAGCATACGGAAGAAGAGTCGAATGACGAGTTTGACAGCTTTGTCGACGACGAAGTGCCTGAAGCGGAAGAGGAATCGGCGCCAGATGCTAGTGAAAGCCAGCGAGTCCAGCGTGATCGTAGACCTCCGAAGTGGCATAGTGAGTTCGAAGTCGAGTATGCTGCTTATGCCCTGAATGCGACCAGCTTCGTCGAGGACTTGCCAACCTCGATTGCAGGTGCACGGAAGAGAAGTGACTGGGAGAAGTGGGAGGCCGCCATCAATGAAGAGATGGAAAGCCTGAAGAAGAACCGCACTTGGTCGTTATGTAAGCTCCCGGCGAATCGAAAGGCTATCACCTGTAAATGGTTGTTTAAGGTGAAGCGAGGGCTGAACGGTGAGCCCGATCGCTACAAAGCCCGCCTCGTAGCAAGAGGTTTCTCTCAGAAATATGGTTTTGATTATTCTGAGACGTATTCTCCCGTGGTGAAAATGGACTCGCTGCGTGCGGTATTGGCATTGGCGTGTCAAGAAAATATGGTAGCTCACCAAATGGACGTGAAGACCGCGTTTTTGAACGGTGATCTGACTGAGCAGATATTCATGGTCCAACCTGAAGGTTTTGACGGAGGTGGTGATCTGGTGTGCAACTTGCATAAGTCGCTGTATGGCCTGAAGCAGGCATCTCGGGCGTGGAATGATCGATTCCACCGATTCGTCGAAGATCACCTTGGTTTTAAGCAGAGCGCCAATGACCAATGTTTATACACACGGAGAATTGGTCAAGATAGAGTGGTACTGGTACTGTACGTCGATGATGTCTTGGTTATCGGTGACACGTTGAGAGCAGTTGAAACAGTCAAGCGCTGCCTCTCAAAGGAGTTCGAAATGACCGACGTTGGCGAGGTCAAATCGTTTCTCGATATGAAGATTGAGCGTGACCCAAGGGCAGGTACGCTGAAGATAAGCCAAAGACAGTACCTCGAAGATATGTTGAGTCGATTCGGGATGCAGGAATGCAAGCCTATCAGCACACCGATAGAAGTGCGATTGAAGCTTGCGAAGGGCGAAGAAGCAAGGAGGTCTACGAAGCCGTATCGTGAATTGGTAGGCTGTCTGACGTACGCTTCCGTCATGTGTCGACCGGATTTGGCTGCGGCTGTTAACTTCTACAGCCAGTACCAGTGTTGCCCAACCGACGAGCACTGGAACAATCTGAAAAGGGTGTTGCGCTACGTTAAGGGAACCCTGGATTGGTGCTTGGTGTTCAAGGCAAGAAAGGATGCTCCAGCTCTGCAAGTGTTCGCTGATGCAGACTGGGCGAATGATCCTATCGACAGGCGTTCGGTAAGCGGTGCGATCTTCAAGGTGTTTGGATGCACCGTGGCATGGATGACGCGCAAACAGCAGACTGTTGCGTTGTCCTCAACGGAAGCCGAACTGACTGCGCTGTGCAGTGCGGCTTGTCAAGGTGTTTGGATGTCAAGGTTACTGCGAGACCTGTGGTGTGATCCTGGTGAACCCGTGACCTACTTTGAGGATAACCAATCAACTATAAGGGTTGCGGAAGATAGTAAAGACCATGGTCGCCTCAAACACGTTGACGTGAAGTTTCACTACCTGCGGGACCTGGTGAAACAGAATCGGATTCGTTTGGAATACCTCCGAACGGATGAGCAGCAAGCAGATGTGATGACGAAGGGACTACCGAAGACAGCGTTCCTTCGACACTGTGTAAACATGGGACTGCTAGGCTGCAGAGCTTGAAGGGGGGTGTTAGAGTGCAATCTCTGGCAGCACTGTTGTTGACCCAATGTAAACGTCAAATACTTTTCCCTCCTTTTACTCACAACCCATTGTATCGTTAATCAGAATACACGTTGTTATTTTTGCTCTGTTAAGTCGCGTGTTTTTCTCCGGTTTTCGTCGGGAAACTAATCCGAAACCACTTTATTTGGGGCAGTCTAATGCGCCTATTTATGTTTTGAACAAAATTTCTGTTTTTTGGGCAATATTTCCGTATAATTTCATTGAAACTGCTAGAAAGTAATAAATTCCGTACGACAAAGCTGAAGTTTCATTTTAATCTATGTATATTATAATTTTATGGAATAAAACAAAAGTTAGGGTTGCCATACTATGGAGGCAGTTCATCCATGCGAAAAACTTTATCAAATCTGTTTTTAGATCTTCAATTCTCTTTTAAGATGTTATTCAGAGCGTAGATTTGAAGGTTCAATGATAAAAATCATTTATTTATTCTATTTAACCTGTTATTTTAGGATAGAGGCATTTTACAAACATGATGGGGGCATACAAAAACACTCTATTTTTCTACTATATATGCATTATTAAACCTCTACAAAAGCTGAAATATGTTTAATTTTTTAAGTTCATTTAAATAAGAAACAAAAACCATCCTAGTTTTTGTTTTAAGCTTCTTTACGTAAAATTTTTAAAAGTCGAAATATTACATCAAAATGTACCAAAACCTTGTTTGATTTTTTAAATTTTTTTTAAGTTTATAAATTCATAAAATTCTTTCTTGCCTTATGTTCTAAGCGCACCCTCAAAATGCATTGGTCAGATAAGCTGTCTAGTCAGCCATTTCATCAAACAGCCGTAGGGTCATTTAACCCGATAGGCCCCGTTTAGGAAACCTTTCCCCTACAGCTCACTCGATGTGAGCGGAAACAGGAGATATCTCCTATTTGGCCCACAATATGTTTAGATAAGTGGTAGGGCTAGGTGGGGTAATTATGAACAAAATTTCTTCATTTGGCACACTCACAGCCACCATATGTTTATTTCTTATCATAAATTCTGAAAACCTGCCAATATTGAATGTTTCCGTGCTTTTCATCATTCTGTAGAGCAACTTTTTTTTCTTGGTCGCAACCCACGTCCTTGAGACGTCTGTTCATAATTACCTCGTCTGTTCATATTTACCCCCTGTCTAGGGGGTAATTATGAACACGGATTACGGACTTGGTATAATTTTTTTGAAAAGTAACAGTATTTATACGTTACATTTACCCATAGTAAGCAGTGTATGGTGAATTTTTTCTTAAAAAATTATGTTCATAATTACCCCAAAACCTGTTCATAATTACCCCAAACGCTGTTCATATTTACCCCGAGACTTGTCCAATATGATTTATATGGTGTCAGAAAATCTCAATTCAACACCAAATAATGAAAATAATTAGCAGTAATAAGAAAATGGATTGTTTTATAAAAACTCAATTCAATTCATGTATAAAACTTATAAGTTGAAGAAATGTAATCAAAATTTAGAGGTAAAACAACGCAAAAAAGCTATTTAGTGTTCTTTTGTATTGATTTTTTCTATCTTTTGTTTCGGTAGTTAAATTTTTTGTTGCATTTTTTACGTTTTGGTTGGTTTCTTTTTCTTTCATATCTTTATGTCGTTGCAGATCATTTTTATTTTATAGGACCTCTCCATACGTGTGAAATTTTAGGCTAGTTAGGCAACTCGATAGTTTTTACATCCGTTTTAAATGTCCTACGCAGCAAACATCAAGTTTTCACCTAAATGTCGTAGGTTATGCTTTTCACGTACGTGCGAGATATCATGAAATTAAAGCCTATATATATACAGAAAATTATAATTTTTTTGAAAGATGGTTGTTTCACAAAAACACCCATTAAAATCTTCTTGGATCAGTGAACAGTCATATTTTGCAAGGCTTGTCAAAGGCTATATGATCGACTGTTTTTAAAAATATTTACAATAATTAATTTTTTTTATCATCTGTATGAAATTTCACATTAGTAGCTCCATTTTCTCAAAACAAAATTATTACTGCAGAAGTTTTCATCACCAAACTGAAAGAGAAAATCTTCAAACAAAAGATTTTCATTTTGTTCTAAATTTTAGAAAAATGTATTCGAACAAATAAAGTTTGAAAAAAGTAACTAAGTATAAAAATAAGACTGCAAGAAAATAGATTTTGGATCTTTGTTATTCGAATGTAACTCATAAACAATTATTCTTTGCTGTAATTCTAATGCTCTCAATAGCAGCACGTTGTCCAAACATACAAGAAAGTTTATCTTTTTGATCTTTGTTTTGTGGACTTTTTCATCTATTAAATTTATCGTAGTTTTTCATATATTTTACTGTTGACCACAGAGATTTAAGGTTCATAATAATGTTAAATTTCACGCGGTAATATATAAAAGCTCGAGCAGCAAACCTTTTGTTAAAAAATGGTGAATTTTATTTTTAGTATAATAAAAAATTTCTCCAAGTCTAGTTTATAACCTTGTTATTTATCAATACAAAAAAACTGGTTTTGGAAGGACTTAAAACCTTTATTTGGTGTTAGAAAACTATTCCTGGGATACAGGTTTTCGGTTTCGGTATTACTATCCGTACGCACCACTCACTAAACCTGAGAAAACATTTGACTGCATTTTTTTTCTATCAACAAAAACCAAGTTCTTACCACTATTTTTTTAAACAAAATTCAGACTCGTTTAGATGCTGATTTAGTTTTTTTCAATATTTCTGTTTTATAAACTTTTTTCACTCTTGAAGTTTTATTAAGTTTTGATAAAATTGTCTGCAAAACATTTTTTCAAAGACTGGAAAGAACTGGCATAGCTTTTTTTCTAAATCCGAATCCCGTTTTGGAAGAAAAAAAATCAATTTCTCAAAAATTCAAAACTTATCTAAGTTTGTGGCATATCGGCAAATTGAAAATCTAGTTAGAGAGCAATTAAGATAGACATGAAAATTGATAGGTGGAAAGGTCAAAACTAGAGCGCTTTGGGTAGAAGAAACGAATAGATGGTGAAAATGTTAATTGCTCTCTAACTAGATTTTGAATTTGCCGATATGCCACAAACTTAGATAAGAATATATCCCAGCGGCGATCAAAATAAGATAATAAAAAAAATTCAAAACTTAACACATTGCGGACTTCATTTAATTATGAAATTTATCAAATTTGGTCCAGTAAGTTCCTGGGATATAGAATGCCGAGTGTTGATTTTTCCTGGCTAAGATTTCTTCACTGTCCTGTGTTAAGATCTTACAGAAGGGGAAGGGGTATTTTTGTGAGAAATTTCTTACAAGGGGAGGAGGGGGAAGGGGGTCTGGAAATGCTTGGGTAATAAATGAATGGGCCCCTAAATTGATGAATAAAACATTTGACCATCAAAAAGCCAAAGAAATTTAAGGAAATGTGTGTTCATAATTACCCCATAGGACGAAAACTATGGGGTAAATATGAACACTCATCTGTGCACCAGTGCGAATAAAATTTTTCTAAAATTTTTCAAAATCAAGATAAAGCATCATAAACTGAATGTAAAACAGGTGATAACAACATTCCAGCTGGATTTCCTAAGATCAGATATTCAAAACATTGAACATTGTCGAAAACGATTTCCGTTCCTCGAGGTAATGGTTTTTTAAAACCTCTGAAATGATATCATAAGGATTTGAAAATAGATCGGAAACAGCTTATAGCTATCAATTTTATGTTAAACTACCACTTTTGGAACTTTTTGTTTTAATTCATCCCCCAAAGCAGCGCGTATGGCACTTGTTCGGAATTACCCCGTGTTCAAAATTACCCCACTTGACCCTACTTATTCAGGCCCTGGCTGGCTGGCTGTCTGGTTTGGCAGGTGCGTCTGCAGGTAACTCATATCATCACTTCAAGTTTCAGTTTCAGCTGAAACAACATCTAGGCATGGCTTTGTTGGAAAGTGTTCGGTTGCCACAACGAAGATCGGGGCTCGATCCCTAAACTGAGCAATTTTTTTCTCTCTAATAAATTAATTTGATGACTTTAGTGACCATTCCGATGCGATGTATGAAGGAAATGTAAAAAGAAGCAGTCGAGCTGCAAAATGAACAAATCTCTGCAAACCGCAGTTTGTTGAGTTCTGTATCTAGCGTGTGCCATCATGTAGGGGAGAGTGGGGTATCGCGGGCCATGAGGAAACGTGGGCTACTTTTAATATCTCAGATGTGTGTTGAGATAAAAATTTCAAGCCAACTGTCATCGTCGTCGCTTTGTGTGAGCATATATTCCTATATGTTGTTGACTGAAATACGCATCATATGCTTCTTTTATTTATCAAGCTAAAAAAGTTAGAAAAATTTACTTACATAATTAAAAAAACACCCGCTTATTTCATCGATGGGGAACCTAAAGTGCATAACAAAAATATGCTCATACGCTTATGATCTTAGGAAAAGGAATTTTTGATGAAACATCAATAAGTCACACAAACGCAACCAATTTGCAAATCAGAGCTTGTGGGGAATCGTGGGCCACACATCTTGAATCGCCTATATTTTTATGTTTTTATAGACATTCAGAACTTAAAATACGTTTTTCCTATCTGTAAAGTTTTCTTATGCCAAATGAAGAGTTATGAAAAATATTTTGTCCATCCTATATAAGAAATTTTGCCAAAACGTTCGCGAGCCAGGTTTTGGAATCCATGCGATCTAGACAGCTCTCTTTTGTATTTCATCATCTGAAATTTCTTTAAAATAACGAAATGAATTAGGAAATCACAGTTTTGGGTCCACTCATAAACTTTGCATGTTATTTGGTCAACTTAGTTTTGGTGGCCCACGATTCCCCACCATTTTTCAAAATCAAAAAAAATATTGCTTTTTTTTCAAACAGTCAGAATCAGGGGGAAATAACTTATTAAAAATTTAAAAAAAATACCTTATGGTATCTTGAAAATGTAGAAAACCATACCATTTTTTATTTTCATTTTATCTTTTATGAAACGAATGCCACGAAGATGGTAAAGTGTCACTAATAAAACTTAATAATAATAATAAATAGAATTTTATCTTTTATAATAAAGAAGTTATGGAACAACGAAAAAAAGGGGCCCATGATTCCCCACTCTCCCATACTGAATATAGTGAAAAATCAAGAGAAGGTGATATGAACTGATCCCTAGGGTGAAATAGAGATAGAGAGAAAATGTTTTGCTCATTTAATGATTCTTGAAAACTGAATTAAAAGGCCGCTGGAAGCTGAATAGAAGGTCATTAAGACTAGATTTGGAAGTATTTAGTGTGTTAAAAGTATCAATAAGAACTTAGTCAGCTTTTTCGTACTCGTTTTTTTTGGAATTTTTGGTTGATTTTGATGTTTCCATTGGGTTCAATTAAGCCCTATAGTTCCCAAGAGATCCCTTTGTTTTTTTAAGACTTTCAGTATAGAGAAATATTTTGTCCAGATAGGTTTAAATAAGAAGAAAGGAATTCAGCAATTAGGTTAGAGAGTCAAATAGACGTTCCTAAAACTTGAAAACACAATCTAGGCTGATTAGGATTAATGTGTCGTTTTAACTGGAAACTTATTTCACCATTTAATTCTATCTATTTAAATCGGAAAAATTTACAGATTTAGTTAAGAAAATGATTGTTTTGCCTTAATATATTTGAGAGACTTTAACATATTTCCGAATATTTATGTATCGAATTTACTGAAAAAAAATTGTTGATATTTAACCTAAGTCAAAATTTGTTTAAGAAACCGATCATATGAAGAATCTGATAGTCTGAAACTCAAAACACTTTCATTTAATCAACATTTTTTCAACTCAATTCCAATATCTTGCAGACGATTCCCTTACCATCGATTGTCTCTAGCTGACATATCAATAAAAGTAATTTCCCATTTTTCTAAGGTGAACTTGCCACGGATGTCCCATTACTCGCCCAAACTAACTGCCACCAAAGATCCGTCCCCTTCTGAACCGAAGACCGACACCGATGAGCTAGCTGCGTGACATGAAGACGTCATCCTTTAATAGTCATTGGTGCTTTTATTCCGACCGGAAATGGTACCGGTTGTGTCACAACAAACCGCACAACAACAACATTGCCCTCATCTCTTCGCCATTACCGTAAACAGCCAGCCGACAACAAACCGGCAACGTCATCAGGCGACATCATCTAAAAGGTACCAACCTCTTCCCTTTGGCCGAGGCCATAGGATCGAGGATGATTCGGGTTGATGGTGATAATGCCTTTTTTATGTGGAACCGGAAAGAGTTGCCGATGATGCCGTGTTCAGTTAGCTGGAAGGGGTTTTATGCTTTCCGGGGAAGCTGATGCTGACGGCGAGGCGAGGCCTGTAGAGTGTCTTCTATTCGAAGAAGCAACAAAAAAAAAGACAAAATGGGGGTATATAGAAAGAAGACTCGCGACGCCTTTGAGTGCCTCTAGGCTGCCGGCATAATTTCTATACACTTTTACGCGTTGTTGCTCCTGCTTACTTTCCGAGAGAAGCGCGCCAAAGCCGCCGGTTTTTCGCAGGTGGCCCTTGATGGCGAGAACCGTATTGTTTGACGGAAATGTCCACAAAAAACCTTTCGAAATGGGGAACTTGAAACTGGGTGGAGCGAAGAATAAAAAATTTTAATTTTTGTAACTTTTTGAACGCTAGCAGCAGCTCATTACGAAACAAAATAAATATGAATAATATTTGTTCAAAGTCCATTGCAGTACTTTCCAATTGAAGATATGTGACGCGTATCCTAATTTACAATCTACACCGTTAGTTTTTCCCATTGAAAGTGAAAATACTCCAAAAAATTTAAAGCGCTACACAAAAAGGGTTTTTAATTGTTAGTGTGTGAAAAGTTGATTAAAATAAAATAATGACATTTTTTAAATGTTTTTTTTAAATAATTGCCAGAACAACTTGTGTGAGCTTGAAGTTGCCTTTAGATTAGTTGCAATCAAAACTGATGTATTATTTGCAAGGCCATCGAACCATACTTGGGTTTTTCTGTATTTATCCTTTAAAATTTTCAATTTTGAAATTGACAGGGTTCAACTCAAAGTTATCGGATCCAAAATATTGCGATAATATGCAGCTGACTTGAAGATATGAATTTGGAGTAGGTAAACCCTGGGAGATGCTAAATATGCCAGCATTGCGGGGAAGATTCCCAAGCAACCAAAAGTCCCATAAAACAGGTACAAAAAAGCTTACTCAGCCCCTTAATTGATATGAAGTACGTTCTAAGCCACTCACAATTTAAGTTCTTATAGATACTTTCAAGTTCCAAAACAAGTCTTGAGACCTTCTGTTCAGCTTCCAGTGGCATTTTAATTCAGTTCCAAAAAATCGTAAAATAAGCATAAAATGCTCCCTCTATCTCATTTGAACCCTTGGCATCGGTTTATATGACCTTCTCTTGATTATTTACTATGTTCAGTACATGGTGCAGCCATGATGCCACACGCCGGATTCCGAACACCACAAATTGCGGTTTGCCGAGATGGTGTCAATTTGCTGCTCAATTGCTTCTTTTCTATATTTCCTACATACATATATCGTATCAGAATGGTCACTTAAGTGTCAAATTACTTATTTAAAAAAAATCTTTCTCGTCTTGGGGATCTAACCCCGACCTTCGTGTTGAGAAACGAACACGCTACCACAAGACCACGCCTAGATGTTGTTTTAACTGAAACTGAAACTCGAAGTGGTGATGTAATTTTGAAAGCACCTCAATGCACTTTTTGTAACTTAGTATATCCCGTTTTGAGCACTTTTGTCCCTTTATGTGACATAAGTCCCTTACAACGTACATAAAAATCACTTTTGCAGCTTTCAAGTTCATTAATGAGTACATAAAGTTCATTATAGGGAATTGAGCAGTTGATTCTCTTTGTTAGCCAATATGTAACTTCCAAAGCCTTCATTCAAGTAATTATGCGATTTTTGGTTGTTTGGGTTTGGTCCTACACCTCCTATGCTTTTAAAGTTCCTAATGGAATTCCTTGCACTACAAATGAGGTTTCTGTACAAAAATGTAGAATAGGTAAAAAAGGTTTTGTGAAATTTTCTAAAATATATTCAAATTTAAATGTAATCAAATAGAATAATAACCTTTATACCTCATTCTAAAAAAAAAAAATGGAAGACACACCATGCGCGCCTTCATATGAGAAAAGTACTATTTTATTTTAGTAATAGAAATACTAACGAAAGTGACCCAAGTTGCCATAGGAAAATTCATAAAGGCAAAATAAACAAAATATTATTTTTTTTTTCGTTCTTCAAAGGTACGTAGTTACGAAGAATTCGTCGGTTTTTTTTTCAACATTATTTAAATGGAAAATCTCGATCCAACTGTCATCGTCGTCGTTTTGTGTGAGCATATATTAAACATAACATAATCAAACAAGCACCCGCAAATTACTTCGGTCGGAAACCTAAGGTTTATAACAGAAATAGGCTCTTAAGCTTATTATCTTAGTTTTGTCTTGCTCTTCCACATGAAAAGGAATTTTTAATGAATTATCCACTAGTCACTAAAACACAACCAATTTGCAATTTGCCCATGGGGAATCATGGACCACTTAATGTTGGGTATCTTGGGCCACCTATATCTTGGTGTTTTCATACACATTTATAAATTTAAATCATTTATCCTATCTGTTAAGTTTTCTTATGCCGAACGAAGAGTTATGAAAAATATTAAGGAGACGAACATACATTTTATATCAAGAATTTTGTCAAAATGTACGCGTGCCGGGTTTTTGAAACTTTTCTATCATACATAACTCTCTGTTCAACTTCCTCATCTAAAATTGCTTTAAAATAGCTAAATAAATAATGATACTAAGGTTTTGAGTCAACTTATAAACTATGGATATTTTCAAATGCGATGGGAAGTATTATAGTATTATAGCATGTTTGAATGATAGCATTCAAAATTTTACATATGTTTCTAGAATTTTGTTAATTGAGTTTGTACATCAGTTCATCTATGATTAAACTAGCAAATAATTATAAAGAAGTTATGAAGCAAAGAAAAATGTGGCCCATGATACCTCACTCTCCTCCTATATATTTTCAATTATTGTTCAAGATAACAAAACAAGCTTTAGGAAATATGCAAAATTGTTTGTTATAAAATTTCGTTAGAACTCCCATATATAACAAAACAAGAAAAAATAATTATAAAGAAAACTTGTGATACTTACTGTGTTATTTTAACAAGTCAACACTATTCGCAGTCTTTGAAAAAATGTAACATTGATATAAAACCTATATTATAATTCACCTTGTAACATTCTACAGTTTCGTCAAAACCTGAATAATTTTTTTTAAATGAACCATGAAACTAGACCTTCTAGTAAAAAAAACAAACGATATATATGGATTCATGGCCCTCGATTTAGTCAAATCAGTACTTTAATTTTTGGCACCCCGGAAACGTGATTTTTTTGCCTTGTGTAATCGTCTTTCTCGAAATTCGTAGAATAAAGTAACACGTTAATATGTAAGAAATTTATGGAAATTATAGAGAAATTATTAATCACAAGCTAAATCTTCGCTTTGATTAATGATTTTGCACAAAAATGCTATTTTTCGATTGATAAGTGATAAAAGAAATTTGACGAATGATTTGAATCGAGAGCACCAAATTCCTTAAAATAATTTTTAAACATAAGCACCGAAAATTCGGTACCCCTGTGGAATTGATTCGTAACAGAGTTATTAAATTTGCAGCAACCCGTGATACGCGATACCTTTTGTGCAAAGCTTTTTCAAGTTTTATGGTTTAACTTTTCTCTACACTGGATTGTTAGAAAAATTTGTGTGACTAGACTTATATGAATTTGTCCACAATCATTAAGATTGGTTACTATTTTCTGGCATTTTACATGCCAACACTGTTTATTGGCATAACGTAATATTGTGTGAGTTTTTTTTAATCAGGATCTTTAAACTATTTTATCCAATACGGCAAAAAGGCTTGTTTTGTTAGCATTCAAAGACTGGCAACAAATAATTTAACCAAAATCTTGTGGAATATTTTTTATTTCTGAATATTGACAAAAATTATGAAAGTTTTATAATAAAGCCTGGGTGAACGATTTCGAAATTTTTTATTGGCATCAAACTTACCGACAGAAATTATTAATTCTTGATAAAAACAATAGATAGGGGAGATAAGGGCAAAATGGCCACCTTAAGGAAGACGCTTATTTAACCATAGAAAAAAACGCTAATATGTGACTTACATCATTGTTTCGTGCTCAGACACTAAAAAAGTCTATTTCCTAACTGGATTATACTTGAAAAGGTAGATAAAAACGTTTAAAATTGCATTTTCAAAAAAAAATTCCGAAGCTGGAAATCATTCACTGTAGGGGCATAATGAGAACCCCCACTGGGGCAGTATAAGCAACATAAATCGAGGCACGATGAACGTTTTCTGCCGTGGAATCTAGCAGCAAATTTCACTCGCTGAAGTCAACTGAATAATAGAGCTACAGCTTGACTTGTTTCGTCTGACGATTTGACCTATTGGTAAGATATCAGGGAGGTAATCAGTAGGCTCGAGTTCGATACCTGATCGAGGTGATTTTTTTTTTATTTACCATTCATGATCGATGCATTTTACACTAAACGGTGAGGTGTAGATCCATCAAACAAAGCAATACTAAAATGATGTATGACTTCAGTAGAATACAAACAAGTCACACACACTCATACATATTTTTTTTGGTGCTTTGCATCACCCGCTAAGAAGCTACTAGTCATGAAATGCAACAATCAAAGTAATCGACCATGAATGGTAAATGAAAAAATAATCTCCTCGAACAGGAATCGAACTCGAGCCTACTGATTACCTCTCCGACATCTTACTAATAGGCCAAATTGTCAGATGTAAACCAGGCAAGCTGTAGCTCTATCATTCAGTTGACTACATCGAGTTGAATTCGCTGCTAGATGCTACGGCAGAAAAAGCTCATCGTGCCCCTAAAAATTATGCTTTGTTCGCCCCGCGTCAACAATTTAAAGTAAAAACGTGTTTTAAAATTTATTATAGTGAAAAACCAAAAATTTCATGATTGTGAAAACTGAGGAGCAATGTGTTCATCATGTTGTAGTGCGTACATTATTGATAAGATGATTTAACGATCATAAAAGCTCATTTTCCAGCGCTCAAAAATTATAATATTTTCATCATTTGAGAACCGAATTGGTTATTCTAAAATATTTCTGAAAAAATGATAAAGAGATTTTTTTTTTGCTGAAAAATTTATACTATAGGAAGTACGGAACTAATTCTCATGAAAATTAATTTAATAAAATACGTACAAAAGGTCTTTGACGAATATCTGTGATGCTTTTTTTATAGGAATCTGATAGAAAATTTATAACAACAAAAAACGAGGGTTTCAGTTTGTAGGAAAACAATCTAACTTGAAGGACAACTTTTTATTGTGGAAAATAATCACAGAAAGCCAATTAGCGATTCATTGTCCAATGCTAAGAAGACGGTGACTTCTTTGGATATATATTTTTCACACTCTTAGTTATCACTGTGGTAAGCTCAAGAAGATTTTTAAATGGAAGTGATGACGGATAGTACCATCGGTATTACCTATGTTGTAAGAAAGAAGAAATGTTGTAAGAACGAATGTTAGCCAAATAGTAGGTTCTATTAAAAATTTGAGATAATTGACAAAGATTTAGTGAAGTACCTTTTCAAAATCGGGAATTAAAAAAGTTGTGTTGAATTTCTACTTTAAACACGCGAATTTGTTTCATCTTTCCTTTTTCAGATTTGTTTTCGCCAAAAAATTTTAGTTATAAAAAAATGACGTGAAGCTCTGCTAACTATTTAAAAAAATGCTATTTTAAGTGCGGCCCGCCGACAAGATTTCAAATTTAAATTGGCCCGTTGGTTCAAAAGGTTTCTCATCCCTGGTTTAAGGCATGGTTAATGGCAATGTAAGGCAATGTATCGTTTTCTTCCAGTGAATAAAATATTTACCTACCGAATTTACCTACCGGATTCGTAGCGATTACCCGTTTTGCAGGAAAATCGTCCGCAATTCTCGCAACATGTCAACATGAAAAATATAGTTGTCAACTGAGGCATCGTAGAACACTTTTCAACTTTTAGAAGCCATTGATTCTTAATGTTAATGTCTTAATGTCCACAGATAACTATACAACTTGTACATCCAAAGTTTTGAGGTTGATGGGACATCTGATTGAGGTAGTTGCAACAAACAATGTTTTCAATGAAAATTTTAGGGGTGAAATATACTACTTAAAAAACCTTTTAGCTGAAATCATAAAAAGAATGTTCGGATGGATGAAATTTTAAAATTAACAAACGTGAAATTAACAAATTAACGCGTGAAGTAACGCAACCATATTCCAGTATAATGAAAAGAGATTTGAAAGGTGAATCTTTGATTTGCATTTTAATCCAGACCGGTAACTGAATTATATAAATATTATTTTAAAATATTTGGTGATCGTTCGAAAAATAATTTTACCCAAACAGTATTGATGTAGGATAATAAAAGCAATATAAAGTTTATATCTTTAGCCTGTTCGAAGACGAACCCTACCGTCACGCATTCCCCCTTCATTTTACCGGGAAACAGAAAGCCAAACTGTTGTTCTAGAAAACAGTGAAAAATTGCTCCTGACTGCGCTGTGGCTTGCAGCCCCGGCTGGCATGGCTGGCATTGGCTCAGGCACGATGGAATGGTTGAAGGCTTTTCATCCGCCATAATGTTGTATGTACTCCTGGAAGGCAATCGAGCCTTTCCTAAGTACAATGACTGCCGCCATGAGAGAGCAAGGTGATGAAAGTGGGAGTGGGGGTGGCATTTAGCGACACAATAGAATGAAGCACCCTTCCACCACCCGCTTCTTCCATCGACATCCAAACTTCCGGCTGAAGCAGACGGCCGAAGGCAAAAAGACAGACGACAGGAGGTGACTTTATTCAGCTGTTGAATGTTTTTATTTTTCTATTATTTTCAATTTGTTCCGGTTGTGGTCGATGATTGTTTTTTCGGCAGTAAAATTAAGCGAAGGCGCAAAAATGTTAACTGGAAAGATTGAGGAAACAGGTGTGCCATTCTAAACTCGAGCCATAAAGTGGAAAATTTTCCTGGGACGGGGAAGTCGTTTTGAGGTTTCGGGCTCGTAAAACCAAACGACGAAGCATCATCGTGCTCCATCTTTGTGGGCTTCAATGTCACGGATGGTTGGGACGAGTGTTAATTATTTTGAGATAAGTCATTATGATTTCGGAACCAAATAACTTCCTTTGAAAATAATTGTTTCTCTTCATCTGAGTTGCAAAATTTTATGTGTGAAAGAAGATGTTTTTGTACATTTACTAATGAGGGTATATAACATATGTTTTTACCCTTCTTGAAGCTTATTTATGTTTTAACCCTATTTACACTATCTTAGCAATTTATCAATGAGTTTTGTTTCGTTTAAAATACCGTCACCCTTTATAAAAAGAAAGAAGACAATTAAAGCATTTACTTTTAGAAACACAAACATTGTCAGCTTAATCAAAATAAGTAGTATGCTCCTAAATTACTTTTGAATAGAGATTTGCTGCAAATAAACTATGCCCAAATCTCTATATTGGCCTTATAATGACATTATTATCATTATCATCCATCGTAACAAAATTGCGCTCATTCGTTTTGGCTCATTGCACTCGAGTGAACTGTCTATATGGGGGGAAAGTCCAGAAAAATAGAGATTCAAAAGGTAACTGAAATTGATAAGAAATTGGACGCCATTTTCGCTGATGTTAAAAATAAACTTACGATTGTCGTGCATTTTAAGATTTGTACCATTGCATACAGCTCTTGGCTTGGCCTATAAAAAACTGCGACTGTGTCCAAGGTTGCCAAAATCACAGAAAAATGTTGAATTTCACCGTATTTTTAGCAAATTTTCATCACAGAATCTGTATCACAGAATCTGTATCACAGATCACAAAGTTTATATAAAAAGTCCCAGATTTTTCAGATTTTTAAGTTTTGTTCGTATTTTCTTAGTGAAAAATATGTTATGCAAAATATGAATTTAGGATTTTTTATTTTGAATTAAGAGAACATGATAAGATTGGTAAAGTTTGTTGATTTTTCTCAAAAAAATGGAATTTAAAATAGACCTGATTTCACATGAAATTAATTGCAATAACATCACAGAATTTTTGGGTAAAATCACTGAAAGTCTTTTTTTTTTTCGAAAAAACACAGATTTTTTTCGGAAACCTTGGCTGGGCAATCCGAAGATGTAACTTTATAATGTATTCAGACATGTTTTCTAAAATATGTTACTCTCTCAAAATATCGTAGTAATGTTTGTAAAATCTCAATTTAAAAATTCATGAAGAGTTTATTTTCTCAAAACAGAAAAGAAATTTAATTAGTTCAGCTTAGACCTCAAGTATTCATAAATCTGAGTGAGATTTTAACTGATTTCCATTGGTATTACAGTGAAACCCCAATTTTGTCCCCCTCATGATGCATTTCAGGGTGACATATTGGGGAGAGTGACATAATCGTTCTCGAAAACAACATTCCCCTGATTCGTTTGTGTAAACAAAAGCAATGGAAATCATATGTTCTATGATGGACATTATATATGCAAGAAAAAAAACTTTAATGTGACTTTGGATGTCCACCAGCAAAAAAAAACACTCATGTGAATTTTCATCATTTTTGTGGCAAATATTTGCACTTTCGTTTTTATCCATTTTTGTGTTTCAAACATTTCAAGTTTACATAATGGTGTATGTGAAATAAAAATATTGTTCCGTTTTTTGATTAACACTAAACATACCTACACTTTGTATATACCTATTCATACCGCGAGCGGTCAAATTACGGTTTACACTGTTTTCGCTGAAACTTTCTTGTTTCTCAACCGATTTCTTTAAAATTTATATTTTTGAAAAGCCTATAATGTGACTCAAATATGTTTCTCAAACAATTTTCAGCTACAATCAATTATTTTAAAGTTATCGTGTCTTTCTCGGTCGTGTATGGTTGCTTCTCTTGTGAAATTGAAATAAAGTACAACAGAATGGGAAAAGAAAGCATAAACTATTTTCATCATGTGCTAAATGAAGATATTGCTATTCTTCTAATCTATTTGAGAAGCATAGTGATTAATGAAACAAAGTTGTGTTGAAATGTGTGCAAAAATTGTGGAGAAATCGGATGATGAAGCCAATCGATTGCAAGCAAATCAGCAGCTAAAACCGCGCGAGCGGCGGAATTCAACAAAACGGAGAATCCGGTGAGCTCGTTCCTTAATATTTTTGGAATTTTCTACTTTTTATTTCCTTATTCGATCTTCTGAAAAAGTGTTCTCTAAAGATTTGTATAGAAGTTGGACACGAAATATTTTAACGAAGAATACTGAAAGAGCTACCTTCCAATTAAACGCTCAATGTTTTATTTTTCTTTACTCCACCCACACGATGGTTTGATCGCAGCAATCGATGATTTTTCAAAATTCATCACCAGTTATACCTAGTGGGTTTTTTTTTCTTTACCGTTCTTTCCCATTTTATTCGGGTGGGTACTTTGTTCATTTAGCTAAACGTCCGGTTGCTAATGGTTTCATGTGCCCGATAGAACGTTGCTGTTAGGAATCATTTGAACTAAATTTGCTTAAAAGACACGTAATAGGTGTTGTTGGATAATTGCTACGACTTCGAATAGATACTGCGAGTTCCGAATTTGACATTCGGATTGAGTAATTGTTCACTTCGTGCTAGGGTGATTCCGCCCAATTCCGCCTGGTATAAAACTTATTTCCACATTTTTTTTGTCAATTAATTGCAGGCGTATAAATGTAAAATGATTTTAAAGATTCTTTAGAAAAAAATTCCAAAATATAATTTATTTTCGTGTGTAAATAATCGAACACCATACTGAAGCACTATAAAACATCATTTCACATAAAACATAACTTCACTTGTTTACTTAATTCAAGTTGAATCAAAATATTAACTGAAATTTTTTTTTAATTTTGAAACATAATCTAAAAATAGTTTTTAACAGTAATAAGATTTAAAAATGTTTTACAATTGAAAATTTAGCTAGTATGCAAAGATAAAGTGAGCTATTATGCTCTCCATATCATAAAAGAAAAATATTTTTTTAATATTGTAGAGTAAATTATTACTTAAATATTGGTGCTAAGGTAGACAGATTTTTTTTCGATATATCACTCAAAATGATTTTATGCTAAATCTGACAAATGCTACGCATTCAGGAAACCGAAATCTTGCAAAATGACCTTTTAAAACATATTGGCAGCAAAGACACTGCTCCTCAGTGATTTTGTTTTGGAACCATATATGTTAAACCGACATTTGTTGTCTAATTATCGCAACGTTCGATTAATATGTATTATATTTTAAATGTTGCTATATTATGAAATATGTAAGTTTTTTTTCGTAAATTTCCTTTATTGAAGTTGTTGATCAATTTGAAAAAAGTAGTCGTCACGTCAATTGATAAATTCCAAAATGTCATCATAAAACCTAAATTAACAATAAAACATCATAGTTGAAGGTTCTTTACCATGACAACTGTTTTGCCCCCTAACTCAACATAATATTTGGAATTTTAATTACATTAAAAAAAAATTCCAAAAAGGTTGGAGTATGGTCAACAAATGGGATTGAGTTTAAAGCTGCGTTGTGATTTGAGATGTGTAAAGGTTAGATAAGGTAGATACAAGATTTGGGTTTCATAAAATGGTAAGGTTCATTGTTTTTTTTTTAATGTATATACAAATATAAGAACAACCAGAATTACCGTTAAATAGAAATTTTTTACCAAATAGAATAAAATTATCATCATTAGCTTGGAATTATAAAGTTTAATTGCTTTCAATAGCTTAAAATTTGTAAGTGCAGTTGAGTATCCTAACTGATCATTCACAAAATAATATGATTTTTTCATTAATATTTTTAGAAACGGATTATAAGTCGGTAAATAGAGCTATAGCTTTAACACAACTGGTAAGATTTAAGGTTGAGTATGAAAAGGTAAGAGTTCACGGAGTGGTAAGATTTCATAATTTTTCAACAATTTCATTTATTATATAAATTATTTTTGAACGGTCACTCAGTTGCCAGCTGGGCAGGTATCTACACGTATGCGGAATACCTGTCGAAGATTCATAACACTAGAATGTTATGAATTTTATACGGTTGCGAAACTGATTGTATCGTTCTACAAATAACACATACACATACACGTAACACTCATTACATAACAGTTCATACGAAGCCATGGTGTCGGGTATGTGGTTGTTTGCATTGTAGATATGCCGAACAATTGATCTAAAGAATGCAAATAAACGCATACGTTGGCGAAACAGCGGTGAATCCGTGCACCCATGGTGGATTACTTACATACATACATACATACAATCAATTATTTTAAAGTTATGTTAAGTCCAAGAATTTTTTTATGAAAAAACATGCTTCAGGAAAATTGCTATAAATCTGTTCATAAGTGCTCGAAAAAAATTTGACTTAGTGCATGAGAAAGCTGAAGTTAGAAGCTATATGTTGCACATACGTAAATTTTTATCAAATTTTTTTTGAGATCATGGCCACAAAAAATGTAAAAAAGTTGTGTAAAACCCGTATTTTTCATCAATCAACCGCCAAAGCCGTTCCTGTTGCAGTAGAAAAATTTCAAAAAATGAATTGGAATGTTGACGTAATTTGTCACATTTTGGCATCTTTAGATTTTTTAAAATACGAAATATATATTTTATGACGAATTTTCAAAGGTAGCTGTTTTTCAAATATTTTATCAATTCGGATTTTTGATACAATTCCTACACCTAAGTTCAGCTTTGCACTGGATTTTGAGTATGTTACCGTAAGGTTTAGGCAAAAAAAATATATGCAAAAGAAAGAAAATTTCATACCGGTTCTAGTGATTTAACTACATTGGCGGTGCGATGCTTGACAAAAATATAATAAATATATTTCTGAAAGTAAAACCAGAAAATTTGAGCGAATGCTCGTTTGTTTTTTTCGTTTCCTTTCACCCGTCTTCGTGTGCAAAATAGCTTTGAGATATTACCACCCACTGCGCCCGTATGCCAAGCAAGAATTTGTGCTGACTTTTCAAAATTCAGAAACTACCTCACTGTTTTATTTATCATGCGTTATTCGAAAACCACAACACTTAGAAAAATTTTAAAAACGCAAAAATACTTGCATTTTGAAAATAAAAATAGTCCTGTCGTTAAATTTGCGAAAAAAAATTCTATAAGGTGTAATCATCATTCAAAGTTCAAAAACCGTCGTTTGACCGCCTCCGGTACGTTTAGTGTTAACATTATCGTGATATATTTTTGAATGTAAATTGCGCAACATGTTATTTTTATTTTTTTTTTGTGCGCAATGGCGAGTCATACTTAAGAAATCTTCAGAAAGGAAATAACAGCTCAAATGATATGTGCGAATTGCAAAAAAAATAATGATTTTGAATTTTAATGGTTAATCAGTCATAAGTTTGAAAATCAAAACGAATGATTTTTACTACTGTCCAGACGTTTCGGCTAGCTTTCTTCAGTGGAGAACTGTAAATTTACTGTAATGAGGTAACATTGTCTTTTTTTAGTTTGACATATTGAGGTTTTCTACTCACTAATTGTCAAGTTCGTTTTTCGTCTAGTGACTATTTTTGTTGGTAATTGTTGGCTGAATTTACTGTAGTGGAACTTTAAAAAATATGTTTTAGTTTGTAAAATTAGGTATATCCTGTTATTTTTCGACTCACTGCTTCATAAAACACACTGCGGCGCTTCACCATTCGACAGAACTATGCGGCAACGCTTTGTTTACTGATTGAGATTTGAAGTTTCTGTATTGGTGTTATGTTTGTGATTGGTTCTGGTTGTAACACTAACATTGTGTCGTGTTTTTCTTGTGTTCTTGGTACATTTTAATATCTTTGCGTAGGTTGAACTAAGATGGTTTGAAAAATATATCAAATTCGGCTTATGATTAAAATTTCAAAAAAAAATAAGTTTCTCTGTTGCGCCGTACTACAGCATAGACTTTAAAATATCTTAACCTTGAATTCACATAGCAAACGGAATTTTTTTTTCGTCTCCGGTGGAATTCAATTCTTAAATATTCCTACGAAAAATGCCTACGAAGGCATTTTATTTTACGTCACTTATTGAAACTTATTGAAATGTTAGTTTAGAATTGCAGTACAATAAACCTTTCGTTTCGACACTCAAATCTTAACTCACAAAACCCTACCTTGAGAATGGGTTTCTATTAAGAAGAGCAACTTAATTATTTCTGAATTTGAATCCAACCATTTTAACTTCAAAATTCATGCATTGGATATTAATTTTACTTATCAACAAGTTGGAAGCCATGTGACAGGTGTTCAATACTTACAATAGTCAATAGTTTTTCGCAAATAAAAATGTTCAAAAACCTAGTATATGTAGGTAGTTTATCGTTTTAATATAAAAAATAATCGAGTATGTCGTTATTAATGTCATGCTAATATGAAATATTTTTCAAAAAACCAATTCCAGCCTCAATTTAAAAACAAATTCTTGTACCTCTCGATGCTCAACATCACATTCAAGAGTTTTGATAAATTACGTGAGGCCTCAAAATTAATACTTTTACATGATGCAAAGAATTTTATATTTCAATATGATTTATTAAGGTGCCCTGAATGCAACTATGCCATTAGTTGTTTTCCTACCATTTAAAAATAAAACTTTTGAAAATAGGAAAAAATAATTTGAGAAATGTCTGCTTGTTCTTGATAAAACCTTGAATACTGAAAAAAAAAGTTTTTAACTTAAATATCAATTTTCTTTGAGACAACAAGTACTTTCAACTTCTGCGAAAAAAGTTAGAGAAGATTTCTCTTTGAAAAATACGGGAATTTTCACGATTTCAAAAAAAGTTTTTGACCCATTTGAATTCTAGAAATTTTGCTAAGCAAACATCAAATCATTAGCAGAGTTCAACAAACTTTTTAAATGAAATAAAAAAAATGTATATACTTGTTTCAGTAATGTCATTCATCGATTTCACTTAAACTCAACTGAAATTCATTCCAAAATTCATAAACATCATATCACCAAAACTAAAGACGGCAGACAAAATTTAACAAAAGATTCGTGTTCAGGATGCTAAAATCTACCAAATTCTTGAAACGCAGACTCCAAAATGCTATTTTCTTAAGTAACCAATTAAATTCTTTGAACAAGTTTTCAAACGGTAAAATGTTTTATTGAAAAAGTTCCCTTCTAAATTGTTAAAAAATATTTACCTTCTTCATATTTTGTGTTAATTTTCAAATGAATTTAGCGAATTACATAAAAAATTGTTTTAGTTTAACGGCATGTTATAGCCAATTTTTGTAATGTTTTGAAATAAATTGTCTTTGTTTTTCAATCCTGTGTTTTTGTGTTTTAAAAAATATTTTTCTTGGAAGCCTATGAATCGGATTTTTTATAAGAAAAAAAAATCTACATTTTGTCTTTTCTATTCCAATAGATAGCGACAACATATTCAGAATTTAAAATTTTAAACTAAAAAAACCTGCGCTTGAAAATGTTTAATTTAATTTAAACATTTAAAATTTTCCTTCTTGAATTCATAATATTTTTTTCAATCTAGGAAAAGTTCGAATAATGATTCGATGAAGCAGCTGTAAAGCCAAATTTCAATGAGCAATGTTTACTAAATAAGTATATGGTTCGTGCTTTCAATATTTACAATAAAAAGGGGAATTCTGTATTTTTCCTACCAGTTATTGATAACTTAAGAAATCACCCATTTCCCAGCCTGAATATTGTCGGATTAAGCTTTCGATGACGAATTGAACATGTTGTTTTATAAGCACATCAATTGAATTTTGACGAAATGGCTGACAAAACAACATATCTAATCGATTCTTTTCGAGGGAATAACTCTTTGAATATATTTGAATTAAGAAGAATTACATGCATTTACAAACTCACTATAAATTTAAAATTCGAATGAGGTTTTGATATCTTTTTATTTTCTAAAGAGTGTCTCACATCAAATTATTACTACCTATTTGACCGATTTGAATTGATTTAAGTTCAATACCATATACGTTCAATCGTACATTAGGCTCAACTATACCCAAATAAAATATGAGCATCATCCGAAAGCAGCTTATTTGATACAAAAACATACTGTTTAGTCATTTCTTCCTGAAAATTAACCTATATGAGCCACTACCTGAGTGCCAGTTTCAAAATAGCACAGTGTTTTTTAATTAGTTTTAGTTCCGGTGTTTTGGAAGAATTTACGGTTTCGGATACAAAAGTAACTTTTTTGGCTTCATATCACTTAAGAGTATTTTTTGAATAGTGGAACGAATAAACATAAGTCTAAATAGGTCTTCTTAGAGCTTATTTTGAACTTTCTACTGACCATATAATGCAAATCAAGCTGCAGAGAGCTGTAGAAGTAGTTTTAACAGTATATCGGGTTTTTGTTAAAACTTTACATCATTTCGAGTTTCACTAAAACGATGCTCTCAAACAAGATAAGAACAAAAAAAAACTAGCAAGACGATTCCAAAATGGTATTTGTGATGAAAAACGGTCCATTAATTTTGCAGATGCAGTCAAAACTGTAAACCGTTTTTTTTTTGCGAATTGTGTTTTTGATCCAGAAATTTGCTCAATTCACTTTCAAATGCTAGTGATACGTATTAAATGCTGTAAAAATGAAACTTATATAAAATTTCATCAATTATCTGAAGAAATATAATTTGAAATGCAAAAAAAAATAGAAAACAGTTTGGTCAAAACTTTGAATGGGGCCGCTCTATTGTTTCCTGAGCGAAGTATAGAGTTTCTGCCTAAAACTGTATACACTCGCTTGTAGGTTTTAACAACTGATAAAAAAAAATTCAAACCTCTTATATTCTTTTGTTGATTCTCAGAACTGTATAAAAACATTTGAACACAAAACTCAAAGTTGATTTCGAACGTCACGTATGAATAATTGATTATTTTCCGAAAGATTTGCTTCAAATAAATTTGCATTGTTGCTCTTTGATTGGTTCTTTTTTTTTTTCAAAACACAGAAAAAATATTTAAAAAAATACCGTCTAAACATTAAAAGGTTTAATAATCATTAGGAAGTGGAATAAGAGAGCGTTTTTATATGCTCTCGTCATATTTGTAAAATGCCCTAAAAACCAGAATGAATTCATGATTTTTATCATTTAAATTTTGAATTTAAGCTCTAATCAACAGTTTATAAAAAAATATATACCTTCAAACAAATTTAATATAGTTTTTCTTTTGGATGAACTGTTTTCATAATATGGCAATCCAAACATAGATATTTAAAAGTTACGGTTTTGTCGTTGAAATAAATTTGACGGAAATATCGCCAAAGAAACTGAAATTTTGTTTACAACATCAATGGGCGCATTTTTTCCGCACCGTTTGAGGTTTTGCCATGTAGACAACTATTATAATAAAATCGATTTCTCGAAAACTACAAGATTTCAACAACAACAAAATACATCAACGTATTGAAAACAGATGCTTTATAGCAGGAGTGGCCAAACCATGGCCCGCGGATCACATGTGGCCCGCGGCTGCCTTTTTATGGCCCGCGAAGCTTTTTCCAAATTGTTAAATGTACGGTCTTAGCTCTATTTAAGAGTTGAGGTTTTTTCTTGGTTTCTGTACCATTTGGAGATTGAATTTATCAAAATCTGTACCAACCATACCAGAACTCGAATTAAAAGTTGGAGAAACCTTTTTTTTTATTTTCTTATGTTTGATAGGTACATGAACTGTAATTTCGAATAACAGATGTGTATTGTGATGATTTTTTATTATTTTATTATCACTTACCTATAATTATTCTTAAATGAGAGCTCCTAATTGGGCACATGACACTGGTTTAACTAATTAATAATTCGTTTACATCCAAATCAACAACTTATTTTTCAAAGTTTAGAATTTAAGGCGTTTTAGATCGGAGAATATACTTCATTTGTCAGCGTCCATTGAAATCAACGAAATATTTACTGTAAATATCACGGCAAAATAGATACATCAATTACAGGCAATTTTCGCAGGGTGTTTCCAGATGTTTACCAAATTTTTAAATTTGTTCATTTTTGCAGAAGGTACTATTTAACAGTTTTTGCAGCTTTTTAATGATTTTTCACAACTAACTTTTTTTTTATATTTTATTTGAAAAGCTATTAAAATTCACTGCGTTTGATGTGCCATGTTATAATATCTATTAAAAAAATACAAATTAATGTAAATTTTTTTTTTTTGGCGGAAAAATATTATATTAAATGCCTCAGAAAAAATAAATTTTGTAATCCTATGGAAAATTTAGGAACCTTGTCACAAACCTGTCGGATAATGAAATTGTTCCCATTATGACTTAAAACACATTTCAATCATGAGTCCAAGGATTATGTTGACGACAATTACCAAAAAAGTCGGGACAGTAGCTGCAGCATCAGCGACGATGTCGAAACCATCCAAATCTAGTTCCTCTTCTTCAATCCATTTGCAATCCATATCTTCTCCACAGGTTAGAATAGCCAAGCAATCCTGTTGACGTTTTGCCACATTTTTAGTGGGACGAGCTTTCCTGAATGTTGCAGTGGAAGTGTTGTTGTGAACTTTCTTATGGTCAGAAAATTTACCAAAAGTAATTACGTGAGTATTTTTATTCATTAAATGAATGGTGCAAGTATAATTTTGTTGAATTTAGGATAAAATTATTTGTCATTGTTTTGCTGTTTTCCTTTTTTTTGTAATGATAAGTGATGTCACGCTCAAGCTGACCCCCCCTCCCCAACATGTCACAAATTGTCACAAAAGTCGAAACCACCTCTCCCCCCCCCCCCTAATGCGTGACATCATTAATGGACAGCCCCATATCAATGAGAATTTAGCAAACACCGCTCTCAAAATTTCTTAAAAATCATCTTCTCGAATATGATGAAAAGATTAAGGATACATGAGAATCAATGAATTTTTCGAAAAACTCTGATATATACGCTTTATGATTTTCCTTTCATTAATTCTCATGTTTCTCTCAAACTTTTCATCATCTTCAAACAATTAATGAAAATGAATGGAACAAAATGAACCAAAGCATAAGATTCGATTAATAAAACAAAGTTCTACGAAACTTCAGAAGATAACGAAAAAGTTATGAGTAGAAATCATATTAAAATTTATAAAAATTGACAATAACTGTAGTATCCATCATAAAAAAAGAGAAAAGTTGACTCAATGTTTTCAAATATTTATATTTATTCAAACCTTTCTACGCTTAGGCGAAGGTGTTGAGTTTTGAACGGAGAGATTCAGATTATAGGGTTTCTTCCAAACGATTAAAATAAGAGTAGTTGTCAGCTCTAGACCTCAGATTCAACTGATCTCTCGATAAGCAGCTGAGCCTTACGTTTATTAGTCATCTCGAAAGCTCAGTTCAACTGAGAGTGCTTTAACATAAAATTTAGAGTAACCATTCCATATACTATACAGATCTGCTCTGTTTTTAACATTAGTCTTGTTTTCTTGCCTAGTTCTAGTAGTTGGTTAGTACCAAGTTTTTGATCGATTTTATAGATGACATTAATCGTATTTTCATTCATGACAAATAGGACTTCTAGAATCATGGCATTTTTAGAGATCCAATTTTCACTCACTCTGTCCAACTGATTTTCCAGCTTTGCAACTAAACCGGAAAAAAATTGCGTTTTTTAGTTCAAACAACTCCTATATTGGAATTTCATTTCCTACTTCAAATTTTCAAAATCTGTTTGAATAGTGTCAAATTTTGAAGGCGAGTATTTTTGGGATGTTTCTATAGCCGCGGTCACTCCGCGGCTATTTCACTCACTCACTCACTCAAATCCGATTTTATAGTATGCATTTCATTTGAAACTGCCTTTTGAATGGTTGAAGTTAGTTCAGTTTCGGAACTATCAATGATGGAGGTCTGGTTAACTTTTGAATTAGTTATTTAAAAATAAATTTCTTAAAAAATTTGTTTGCAAATGAATAACTGATCTTTCATTTTTTTGTGCAGCGCTGCCGATTAAGATGCGTCATCTGAAATGGGCATTTGTGAAGCAGTACGTACATGTTAGAAGTTGGTTGATTTTTTTTATTTCAGGACGCTTGCAGTCGTACATATCATCCCATCATTTTCTTTGTCCTTCTTTTTTAAGGAAAAGTTAGACAACTCAACATGATGCAGAAGTCAAAAATCAGATTTTTTATATTTTGAATAATTGTAAGACCATGAAAAAAAAAATGAAAAAAAATTAATGTACTGCAGAATTTCCATACTCAATATTTAACATTTCTGCAACAAAATAACCCAACAGAAGTTTAAATCACTTATTTGCTCGGAATAAAATGATGGTGTGGCCCGCCAGTCTATCGCATTTCCAAAATTTGGCCCGCCTGTTGAAAATGTTGGCCACCCATGCTTTATAGCCTGCTTTTCCCCTAGTGTAGTTTTTCTCGTTCAGTAGGTAATTTTTGATGATAAGAATTCCTTTTTAATGTTCGTTTTGAACCGCATGATTTCATGTTCCTGCAGTTGTTTTTTATGTCTTGGATGTTATTTTAGAACTTTTCGAACTTTCTCTGAAATCTTCTTGGATAGTAATTCTTATTTTTAGTCTTGTCCGGATGGATTATTATCGATCCATAACATAATCACTATTTACATACTTGCACTATTTTGTTGTTCATATTTGATGGCTTACCTGTAAATAAAATAAAGAAAATTGAATTAGTTTATTATTTATTATATTGGTAAAAAAAAAAGTTAATGAAATATTAGTCCAATTTTTGTCTATTGTAAATGGTATGGATATATCAAAACGATGTCAAAAATCTCGATGAAGCTAGTTAAATAAAATAATAAGATGTATTCATCTTATGGTTATTTAATTTAGTTTGTAATTCATTATGCCCCAATTTATAAATAAAAGAAAATGAAAGCATTTGCTTAGTTATGTATGAAAAATCACAAAGAAACATTTAATTTACACCTGCTCAACAATAAAAATACTTATGGCTTCGAAGTATTTGACTGGCTAATTTGATAAAGTAACAAGTAAGTTAGTAAGTTTGACTTGATAACCAATGTTTCATAGTTTCTCACAGTTTCTCACATCGTGAAATAGTTTTTTAAAGTTTTTGATACTTATAGTAAATTTAAATAATCGCGCAAAAGATGTACACATTTTAAAAATTTTCGATGCCGTAAAAAAATATTACCCAGTTTGATGAATTGACTCAATGATATCACCAACAAAATTTTTATTGCTTTTATTATCCTATACCTTGAATATGATTTTTTTTGCCACACGCGTTTGTTTATTTTAAAATTTAAAAAAACCAAACATTAATTTTTAAGATTTCAGCTCATAGAAATTTGAATAGTATTTTTTACTCCTAAATGTATGCAACACCCTTAACCATTTTCTTTGAAAACATTTCTGACAGAAAAATTGTAGAATTTAATTCGAACAAAACCAAAAATTACTGCAATATGTGCTTTATGCGTTATGTCATCACAAATATGTCAAAAACTTTAAATTTACAATCGTTTTCATCACTAAAACAAATTTTTTTTTCAACTTACCGCTTTTAAATAGTAGAGTGAAATCGCATAATTTTGCAAAATTTCAAATAACTGGTGTAACCAATATTTTTTCTCACTACGTCTAGTTGATGTCCCATCAGACTTAACACTATTGATGTACAAGTGATATGATTATCTTTGGACATTAAGTTTTTAGAAGCCATTGAAGTTGTTGCATTGAAAATTGTTGCATGAAGCCTCAGTTTATCTTTTTTCATAAATAATTTATACCTTCGAATCTTTTCTTAATTTTGTTAAAATTGAGTGAAAGGAAATACTTTAACTTACAAACCAAAACAGAACACAATTTATTGTTAGAAAATCAAATCTATTCATTATTGTTTCGGTTTGGAAATATTAACAACCAAAACATGAGCATTTTGCCGAATGTTGATTTTACGGTCACGAAACTTACATTTATTCCGCGCAAAATTGAAGGCAAAGTAAAAAATAAATCTATTTTGTAACTGAGAAGCAATATGCCATCATTCGACAGAAAAAGATTCTATTCATCCTATCTCATCGACTCAAGCTCCTCACATTTGAAGAGGCAACAATTTGAAAAGGGTTGTTGATAATTTGCTTTCGTATAAATTTCTTCATTTTGATTAAGGTTGATCGATCGGCGGCTGACCTTTTATGTAAATTTATATGCGAAAAATAAAATAGATACCTACATATTTAATGATAATTGAGCACCCAACATGAAGAATAATTCCCAAAAATTTAAATAGGATTAAAGGGAATAAAATATAAAAAATCGCTAACGCATAAAAATAAGAAAAAAAATGTTGTGAAAGAACAATAAGCCATGCAAAAAATATCTTTTTTTACTGTGAGAACTCTGGTCAAACGTCTGTTGAATTGATGAGATTATTCAATAGCCCCTGTGAGAAAATTATTCAAAATAATTTCAATCAAGTAGGTCCTAACTCTATGCATATTTAGTATGGAGTTACTGTTTTGGATAGCTAAATATTGGTAGGGTTGACATTATCCTAATTTAGCCAGTTAATCAATTATGGATCTTGCCGCATGTAAAACAGGAAGTGTTGATTTTTTTTTATTCAAGAGAGTGTTTAAGTAAAATTAAAAAAATTAAAAAATTGCTGCTATGGAAGATAAAGGTATGGAGAATCATTGACTCAAAATTTAGTAAAATATTTAGCATTCATTTTCCTTGGCTTTGGGGAACTCATATTAAGGTTCAGAACATTTTTCCGTTAATATTATGGGCTACAGTGAGGTGACTGTTTTCCATTTGTCATGTAATTTATCATAACATAAATTTAAAAAAAAAAATTATTTCTGCAGAGATGAAATTTCGCAGTCACATAACCTATTCGATGTTTGAGAATTTTGAATCCTCCAGTTTCTCATCCCACAGAGTATTAACCCCAAACTGTTACGCACCCAGCTAACACCCAGTGGATAATGGGAAATTCAAGGACTCAATGAAGCCATCTTATTAAGAAAGAACTCGGCGTGCAACATCCGCTAGAAATGCCGTTTTACTCAGTCTCGAGTCAGCCAGCCAGCCATCCAGCAGCAGCTTTTCCGAGATGCCAAAGCAGCACAAGTAAGAGTCCTAAATTGGCATTCCGAACCACACCGCACGTCATCAGAGGCAGGGAAAACTCCTCCTCGACGACGACGACGACGAACGACGATAACGGAGAGTTCCCAACAGAGATGGAAATCCGCCATGCGAGAGAAATGATATTTTCTAAAAATAACCGAGCCCGAAAATAGACTACACTGGCATGCCGGAGATTTCCGTATGGCATCTTCTCCTACTCTATTTATGCCGTCATCCATCCTTGCTCGGGTGCTAAAGTTGTGTTTACTTGCTTGTTTTCTTCCCTGTTTGGCCTTTTTCTCGCTTCATGTTTTGGTTTTTGCCGCCATGTTGCGGGGGCGGCCGATGGAAGCTTCTAATCGGTTTTAATATGATTATGAATTTGTCAGGAAATATGATCACCGGGCCACTATATTTGAACTGATGCTATCGGAGTAATGCCCGTCTCCTTGTTATTTTTAGAACGCAAATATGGTTTGCGTTACACCGGCATCCTGTTGAAGGTAAAAATGGAACCTTGGAGCGGATGAGTCCTAAATGATATCAATTTTCCAGACGACTCTTGTGAAGTCGGCTTAAATAGGACAGGACAGGATAATTTGCGCTTTAATCTGGCAAATAAATGACATCGATTTTGAAAAAGAAACACTTATTTGTACAGATTTTTATCTAAAAATAAACCAATAATTCATCGCGATTTTCCAACGAAAGTGAAATTTATTTGCTGTCATAAGAGAAAAACCCCAAAAAGAAAAAGGTCCGAACTTGATTCATCGATTCTTTTCTTTGCGCTGTTCGAATTGGCATTTTCCATATTAGCTATTTGAAAAAGCAACGGGGGAGGTAAGCCAAAGAAGCGAAAATAAAACCGGTCGAAATCCGAGTCCAAATGATTGACGGGGAACCACTTTGAAACAGACCGCCCCGATATGCGAAAACGGACAGAAATAGATCGATTCATCATTCGAGGCGGCACATACACACTCGCATTCTGTGGCCATCCACTTCGGTTGGTCTGCTTGAAAATTTAAGGTGAAATTTTAGTGAGATGAAAACTCTTATTTTTGGTACACAAGGGATTATTTTTCGAGAAGGCACGTTTCTTAGTCACAACTAATATAAGTTGAATTTAGGATTGGCATATGTGCTACAAAATTTCGTGAAAAAAACAATGTCAAGTTTCATTATTTTCTTTAAAACTCATTCATCAAGCACATTTTTCCAGACTCACTTTATTAGCATATTAAATTTGGGGCCAAATACAAAACATTTTTTTCAAACAATTTTAATACAATAAATTTATTATGCGAGAGTGGCGAATCATGTGCCCTTTTTTTCTAAGCCCCATAATTTCATTATAAAAGATAAAATGATTAAAATGAATGGTAAAGTTTTAAAACATATCTAACGTATCATGAAGCAATTTTTTTTTAAATTTTATTTTTTATTTTTCCAAGTTCTGACTGTTTAAAAAAAGCAATATTTTTTGGATTTTGAAAATTGGTGGGGCATCATGGGCCACCAAACCCAAATTGACCAAATAACGTGCAAAGTTTATGAGTTGACCAAAAACTGTAATTTCATAATTCATTTCGTTATTTTTAAGCAATTTCAGATGATGAAATCAAAAAAAGAGTTGTGTATGATAGAATACTTCCTAAAACCTGGCTCTCAATCGTTTTGGCAAAATTCCTTATTTAGGATGGACAAAATATTTTTTATTACTCTTCATTTGGCATAAGAAAACTGTACAGATAGGAAAAACCTTATTTTAAGTTCTGAGTGTTTATAAAATCATAAAACATGTAGGTGGGCCAAGATATCCCACAAAATGTGGCCCATGATGCCCCACAAGCTATGATTTGCAAATTGGTTGCGTTTGTGTGACTTATTGATGTTTCATTAACAATTTCTTTTCCATGTGAAATAACATGACAAAACTAAGATTATAAGTGTTTGTGTATTTTTGTTATGAACTTTGGGTTCCCCATCGATGCAATTAGCGAATGCTGGTTTAATTATGTAAGTATATTTTTTAAAAAAATTTTAAGCTTGATAAATAAAATAAGCATATGATGCGTATTTAAGATAACAACAAATAGAAAAATATGCTCACGCAAAGCGACAACGATGACAGTTGGATTTAGATTTTTATCTTAACACACATCTGAGATATTCAGTGTGGCTCACGTTTCCCCACTCTCCCCTGTATAGTTTCGACAATTTTTAGCGAAAGTTTTTGTTTTCAAGATAATGTTTTATTCATATACGTCTTCACTGTGACCACTTTTTACTACTGCATACCAATTTATCGCATTTCCAAATAACAGCTTTCTTCCCGATGTTAAGTCCAAAAAAAAATTGTAAAATGTTTATCGATTTGGTATATGTTTATCCAAGAGCTCGTAACTTTTTTTATCGAAAAATTTTGAAATCGTATCGAAATCTCGATTTGTTTTTTTTTTTTTTTTTTAAATGAACGAGATCAATTTTAATCATCAATTTGGTATATTTTACCGAAAAACTGCTTGTTTTACCGACTTTCAGAGTTTCACTCTCTGGAGCCACCAGATATCGTGAGAAACATATTTTGAGGAAATAAAACAATCTTTACAGTGATAAATATTATCAAATTTTTTTGAAAAAGCACTAAATGAAACAGCATTCATACATATATAATACAACATTAAAAGTTCTTGAAAAATATATATTGAAAGAGATTAGCTAAAACGTACGTGATGCAGATGTAGTGTTTGGTCATTTTCCACACATTTTAGCATTTCAAGGTCAGCTTAAAAAATGACAAATTTATTCAAAAATGATTTTTTTATTGAAATTTTAAGTTTTATGGATTTTGGTTGTTTTCTGCGGAATTTTGATACTTAATGAATTGCTTTTTTTTTTCTTCAAAATTATGATTCTCAATCTTTGTACATGAAACTTTCTGAAGTTCAGACAGTAACATATACAAAGATTCACATACATTAGTTCAGACTTTAAACTAACCCGACCTGATGTTGATCTAGAAATGTTAACATTCCATGTGCTCAATTCATCTTTTTTAATGTTAATTTGAAATCCTGGTTCCTGAACTAATTGCTATTGATAAGTAAGGCAATTCCCATAAGAGTGAATGGACACAAAATAGCACTTTCTTTGGGATCTTAGGAACACAACCTTCAAATGATAGCTAAAGGTGTAAGTGTGGTGACGACTTTAAAAATGGTGATTGCAGGTAGCAGTGATTGAATTCTTATAAAAAGACCGTTTTTCGTCACTTTTCCCTATAAAATGTTCATATTTTGAAAAACTGTTAAAGGTGTATCTCTTATTTTTTCAAGTTGTTTTGCAATGCAAGTTTTAAGCTTCCCAGCAAACATTTTTGTAGCTAAATTCTTATGCCGTTTTGATAAACGTTCCATGTACAACAAAGAATGATCGTATGAAAATTGGAAAAAACGGCATTTTTTTTATTATTTTTATTTTTGCAATGCAATTTTTAACCTTATGTTGGTGAGGTTGTTTGGAACTCATAATTTGTGAGAAATTTTCAGTTTTTATGGTTTCAGTATTTGTCGTGATTCGTTAAGCAATTGAATTGAAAAACTTGCTTATTAAGATTAAGAAGGTTGTTATATTGCTTTAAATCTTCCACAACAGAATTCAAAACAACCCTTAGAAAAAATACGAAAATTGTGAGTTTTTCACTCAATGAAGTTCGAATAATTTTTAAACTACTTAACATTGAGGGGGGCCTGAAATATAAATTAATTTATTCAATGAAAAATAATATACACGATATTAAGAATATATCTCAAGGCGCTCTATAACTTTGTGCAGAAGCATTCACATTTCTAAGATATTATATGTTAAATGTTTGATGTCGTTTCTATGACCATTAATGTTTATCGTTTATCTCGAATTGGTTCATATTGTACGTAATTTATTTGTTATTTCTCAAAGTTTAAACTATATAGGTCAATATGTTTCAATAAATAAATTACATTTGGTCAGATCCAAATGGAAAAAAGACTCAAAAAATAATGTCTTTTTTTTCAATATTTATAACTTTTTACATCTTTGTTGTATTGAGCTGTTTTAATAGTTTTTGAACATGCGCATGGTATAAATATTTGGGGATTTAATAAAAGTTATGACTGCATTCTCTGAACTTCCGGAGGAAAAATTTTTCCACCAAAAACATCCTTTTCTGGTTTTGCTTCGCTAAATTTCATTTTAATGATATGTTGGTAAACCAACCAATTATTTAAACACAAAACTTTATTTTACTCTGTTGTATATATTTGAAATTGTCAAGAATGTTTTTGAGAAACGATATGTTTGTTTACATGTATGTTTTACAGTTCATTGGAGAAAAAAATTATAATCAAATTTCCGTCAAACCAATAAATTTTCTCAAAAATAACTTTTAAAGCTATTATCGAAACACTTTGGATAACAGCTCTTTAGTGTTCTGTTCAGTTCATACTAGTACATCTTTCAGTTAAGAAATATATTATCAAGTAAGTTGTTGGTCGTTTTGATATAGTTTCATTGTCAACGTCTCAGCATTGAAACATTCAATTTCCATTCTTGCTTTTCAATCATGTAACCAAAAATGTTATTTCTCTTAATTTTTTTCTTTATCCACTTTCGAAGCTTTCATTCTAAAAAGTCTTAAAATCTGACTACAAATTTTGAATGCATTCTATTAATTTTCATTTAAAAAGTTCATATCTGATTGCCAAAATTTGATTTCCGAATTTTGACTCGATGAATGCAGTAATATGTCTTAAAAATTCAGATGCTCTATATTCAGATGTTGCATTCTATTTTCAATATAGAGTAATAGTTTCAGTTTTTTCTTTAAATATTTTCTAATAATGAATTTTTATCTGAATTACCGAACCTAATTAGGAGCTCAAGAATATTATTAGAAACTTATAGTAGGTATTTATTATTTATTATTTTGATCTGGTACTTTTATCCTTCAACAGATTTCTGATTCAAATCCTTATTTAAAAAAAACAAGTGTTTTGTCGCAATCATGATTTCGAGTTTGATAAAGGAATGAAAATATCTACATTGTTCTTTTCGGCAAAATATTCTCGTTTGTTTGGATATTGTGCCACTATTGAGCTGACCCCTTTTCTGATGAATTTGAAATTTTAATCAATCTTTCAAATTAAAATCTTGATTTTGCTTTCCGATTCTGGTTTTTGTTAAAAATGTTGAAAGTTGTATAAGATTTAAAAACTCCATGAAAACTTTTTCGAAATTCATGTAAAGATTTAAAGCACATGACGGGCCGCGATTAAATCTAAGCCGAGAAATACCGAAACTTGGAATTTTACACGCAAAATAATGTAGAAGTTATTTGTACGGGAATTTTCACGTAAACTAAGATTTAATTACAAAATATCGATCCTACGTGTGTCTTGTAGCCCTGGTATTAACTACTTTACTTACACATAACTGATGAATACATTTCACATCAAGTCATACTGGATGATTTCAATCCGTTTTGTTAATTTTTCTTAAGCGTTGTAAAATGGATGTAAATTCTTATTAGAAAAGGAAATTGTAAGCTAGCTGACTCCGTCAATCGTTGTGAATTCAATAACAATGAATCTGGATGCAAGTCCCTTTCGAGATGACAATCGCTCGTTTTTTGGTTGGACTGTCCGGAAAATATGTTTAACAGAACATCATAAACGCAGCAAAGGTATTTTTTAGTGTCATTATTAGAGAGACTTTCAGCGTTTGGCTGGTTCGTCTAAAGAAAAATTATTGTTCGTTTGAATTATTAATTTTCCATTAAACCATACTTTTAAATTTTCGCAGGATTCTAAAACCAAAATGCTTTGCAGGAGATGCAGGAATTGAATTGTTATAAAATGTAGTGTAGTGTAAGTATTAAAATGAGGTCAAAATAAAATTTATTCACAATGAAATTTGGTTTTATTTTCATCATAGTAAACGAAACAAAAATTGCAAAGGAAAAAACGTCATAAATTCCATTCCGATACTCAAAAGTTTCCCAGTAGCTTTCACAAATTCACCGCGTTGAACTGTATGTATGTATGTATGTATGTATGATCCATCCAACGACCCCCTGAGCTGGCAGGTATGTTATGCAAAAGAGCCAATGTTAATCTATTTGATTAACATTGTCCAATCGCGAGTGCTGGTGGTGTTAGCTCTATTGAAATTCCAGTAACCCATTTCAGAATGGCAACTGCACATCCCGAGGCTACTTTCATTGTCAATAAGCCCCGCCCAATCTTAGCCTCATAACCAAATGGGTTATGGGATTATGATTAGACTTTCACTCTTTTATTTCAGTACACATCCAGATACATACTAAATTTAAACGTGCGCTTATATTAAGTTAGTATCCTAATATGTACAATAAAAGATTGACTCGTATTTAGTTATTGCTTCTTTGTTATTTTATGAATGAATCAGAGGTATCTTACCATTGATTTTCTTACTTTTCCTTCTGTGTTCCTTTGTTATGTTGTCTCAATTTCTTCTTTCTTTCTCGCTGATTGTTTTTTTTTCTGGTCTAAAAAGAGATATCTTAAATGAAGATTATTAGTACGCTTTCTGTTGATTATATTATAATTCATTTCATAAAACAATATGCTTTATTATGATTTTAAGAATAACTTCATTTTCATGCATTTTTTATTTATATAGTTTTCTGTCTCACGACATAACTTTAAAGTCAATTAAAGAACTTTATTGCTTCGATTGTTCCTTATGATCACTTCTGCTAACAATTTTTTTTATGCTTTGTGTATTTATCACTCTTTATTAACATCTTATCTCAACATCCCTTTATGTATTATTTAGTATTTGTATGACGAAACAAACAAAAGTTATCTCAAAATTCTTCAGACATATTTTTGAAAGGTTTTCTTAAAAATTCATTTGCATTTAGAATTGCTTATCTTTTATGAAGTTGACAGAACGGTTTTGAAAAAAATCAAGCAAAATGAAATGAAATTGAATTAATAGATAAAACGAGAAATAATATTACCGAATAAATATCAACGTAAGGTTTGCAACGTGGTATTTGCAATAACTTCACTTTCAGAACTATATTCAGTTTCACTATGATTAAGAAAAATATCTTTCATTATTAATTTTGTGCCTTCGATTTGAACTTAATTAGTATTTTTCGTCTATTTTGTACAATTTACATTTATATTTGAATATTGTTTTATTTTGAAACTATTGTGGCGGTAGGGTCTGTTCAAAATGTTGGATTGTTTTAAATTAAATCATTGGTGGAAAATACCAAAGAAAGCTGAGTAACTTGATCCGGTTGAAAACCTACATTCAATAGGACTATTAATTACAAAATAACAGATATAAAATAGTTGATCGTGAAAAAAGTTAATAGACACCTCTTCTCCTCCTCTTTATCATACTTTTTAAATAACTCAAGTACCAGCTGCAGCCCACCAGACATAAGTCAGCATTGTCACTACCTGACCTCGACCCCGAACCGAAATCATTCTCTCTTGTGAAAAAAATCTCCACAAATGCACAGTACCAATGCTTACCTTACGGAATTATGCCATATTCGTTTTCATCCTGGTGGCGCACCGGTAGTGCCCCAAGTGCTGTCAAAGCGTTTTTTTTTATATAAAGATGACAGCAGTTGGTGCACAACCATCTTTCCACCAGATGAAAACGAATATGGCAATACAGTATTAAAAACATCGAAAAGCTGCACTATTTTCCTTAGTAAACTCATGGACTACACGTTAAAACCCTTTCCTCGGTTTTCAAACAATGTTAATACATGTGATAAAGTTTGAAACGTGACTATTAATTCTTATTTTGTTATTCAATATTAAATTATGAGGAAACAGGACTTCACTTGCTCACGTTCTTTATCTTCTCACAAAATGCACCATTTGAACCGCCATGTAAAAATCTTGATTTCGAGTCAATTGTAACCATTTTTTTTTAATTCAAGTTTCTTTAAGCTTTAAAAATATCATAATCATCAGAGGAGGGACAAAACATGACCGGCAGAATTAATCGAGTTTTTTTTATATTTTGCTATCCTAACTGATACTCTCTTTAATTAACCTGTACATTACCCCATCAGTTAAGCGTTTAGAAATGATTAAATTTACAATCCTGAACATTTACAGAAAGTGTTGAGTATGTTAGTTAAAGTTTCAAAATAATAATAATAATAATAATAATAATAATAACTAAAACGAACAAAGAACGACAAATATTTTAAACGAAAGGTTTCATAATACGACGAAACTTAAATATGTTGAAATTCAGTCTCTTCAAACTTTAAAACTAAAAAAAACACGTAGAATAAATGACTACATAAGTTTTACTCTACAGTGTAGCACAACTTGAAATCAGATCTACACATGAAGAATGCGCCGAAGAAAAACAAAGATCGATCCAGGAGGACTGAAACCTTTTTGAACCGCTTATGTTTAATTTTGTTGGAACTGCTCCTTTTCACAATTTGGCTGCATGCATCGTTCAATTTACATAAAATGAAATCACTAACCTACCTTATTAGTCTTACAACCTACATCTGTGCTACATCTCAGATGCCCGATAGAGTGATTCCATCCGATTATCAGCTGGCACGTCCTCCGTCCTCCGTCCGTCCTTCTACCTAAACCTCAGAGAATAAACAAATCCTAGTCCTAGGATTCATAATAATTTAGATTTGTTTTCACTTCGATTCCATAATAAGATCATTGGTTTGGCGAAAGACAGTATTTTTCAAAGATGTTAAATATATCGCTTTTCATATACTTTCGTTTGATTATCTCAGGGTGAGTCAGTAGGGTGGGTGCATATTGAGGAAAAGTAGGCAAGGGGTACCAAAAGTTTCTCATTGGTGGGGGGTGGAGACGGAGCGTTTTTTGACAGCGAATTGTTCGTCTACCATGCCTACGATTACGATTGCCTGTCACAAGATGGACGATTCCGTGCATTCTTATAAGAACACACCTGAAGCTTTACCCGCCTTGGATTATCTTATTTTAATATATTTATACATAATGTTGAATAACACTTTTTCGATGGCATTTTAAATGGTAAAATGCTATAAAAATTCCACTTATCATTATAGTTACGCTCTTGATAAAAAACTACAAAAATAAAAATGATTGCCAGTCTTTACTATCTCTACAATCTCTGCAATAATGTTTCTGAGTGGGAGATCTCATGCAGCAAAAAAATATTCGTTTATTTTACACGGAAAGAATAAATCGGAGAATTTCAGTAATTCAATTAATTGTACTTAATTATGCATGTGTTAATTATTTTTCCGTTAAGATTTACCAATCACAATACATTATAACTTATTTTCTTTCAAATTTTCCGTAATTCTTTAAATGGTATCATGTTAAATCTGCTCAATTACCATGAATATTTTTTTTAACTTACCAAGTTTTTGTCTCACAATTGTACGTATCTTTAGCAAAAAAAACTTGTTTTACTGTGCGTTTTTATTTCTTACCTGGAGATTTTGCTTCAAAGGTGGAATTAATTTTTCACTGAGTTTCTCAGTCGCGCGAGGCCAAATTAAAATAGTAATAACTTACCAATAAACACCTTTTTTGAAAAATCAAAACCATAAGGACCTTCCAAATTGTTTTCCGCATCCACTTTACACTTTTTTAACCCACTCAGACTCACATTTCACAGTTAAAATCGAAAAAGATTACCACTAAAACTCTTTTCATTTGTACCTAACAGTGCTGCCAAACTGTTCTTTTTCTTCACAAATTCACCGCGTTGAACTTATTGAAAATTCACATAAACTAGCAAAGAAGTTCAATGGAGCACGAATTCTCATAGGGGCGCATCTATATGATGATTTCGTTGCATTTACGTGAAACTTTATTTTGACAAATAATTGGCAATTATTGCAAACAAATTGTGTAGTAAAATAATTTATTAATGCCTACAAAAAGATTTCTAAAAATAAGCCTCAAATACGATTTAAAATCTGTCGATGAATTTTGAAAAAAAAAAAAATTAATTTTTTGTGTAATTTTGGGTTCTGACAAAATTTGCTTGGATATTTGGTCGTCAATTTTGAAATCAAATGCCTGTTTTTTCCGGTTTTAAGATAAAATTGCCCGGATTTGTCCGGCCCGGATACATGCTGAAAAATTCTGGCAACCTTATGCTAGAACAGGGGTGAGCAACCTTTTGAAGCAGCGGGCCACTTTTGATTTGAAATTCTTTCGGCTGACGGCATTATTCACTACATTTAGGAAAAAATAAAACTATTTTCACCTAATTGTAGTGAATAATGCGACCCGCTGAAAAAATTTCAAACGCACAGCTTTACGATTTTTTAACCACAAATTTTTAAGAAAAAATACAACTGAAAAAGGATAAATAAAACGAATTAATGTACTTTCATAAACATTTTTTTTGAAATATAAGGTGATTAAACCAGCCGAAATTAATTATTCACTAAATCTTGACAAGAGATCCATAATGTTAAAATTGATTTGAAATGTTAAGCAAGAAATCTTTTTGACTAAAGGCAAACATAATTTTTTTCCCTTTCATTTATCAAAAACGAAATTTTTTGAAAGTCTTTCTATGGTTCGTTAAAAGATTTGAATCATTTTCTGAGAATACCTCGTTTTTGTTTGAACAAAGGCGGTGGTAGTTTTCACTTCCATTCAAAAGTTTCATGGAGCTTTACCATAGCGATTTTTTCTGAGTCCACTTTCGAAAAGTTTTTTCACAATTTATATAAATTTATAAAAGTTTTTTTTATCTAGAAACGGTGATTATTTTTTAATTTGAAGTTCCGTATGAGTTCATAGCATAGAAATATTGAGCATGGTTTGAAAATCATGAAAATTTCATAATTTCACAGATTTCTATCCAGATTTGTATGTCAATGTTATAGTATAAATTTTTGATTCAAGAATTTTTTTTCCGGATTTCATAAATTTCTATTTCATAAATTTCAATCGATGTTTGGCATAATTTGCCAAATTGAATGCCAATTGAAATTTCTTAAAATAGCATAACAACGAGTAAGACAGCGAAACTCACATTTTTTGAGGTGCAAGAAATCTCAGAATTTATTTTGACTTATTCGGAGGCGCTGAATCCAGATATTCAATGATTTTTTCTGTCAGCTCTAGTTTTGGAAATAACGAAAAAATAGGTTAAAAAATAAGTGATTCAATTTGTGAACTTATTTGATGAAATTGTAAAGAACAAATACTTATTGACCACGAGTAATTTTAAATTCTGAAAAAATAGTTATGGAAATTTTCTTTTTGTCTTTTTTCCATACCTGCAAAATCAGGAGTTTTGAAAAAAATTTAAAGAAAAATTAAATTAAATTGAATCTTTCACACTTTTAGAACCGTAAGTCAAATCATTTCGCAGACTTCAACAAAGTTGTTGAATGAGTTCAAATCTTTCATATTCAACATTCTATGAAGAAGTTGTAATCTTATTTTTTTTTTTTTGAATTTCTATAAACTGTAGAATTCAATTTTTTGAAAGCGTTGTGTATCTCTCTTACAAGAATAACTTGGCAATATCTGAGTCCTTGATTGAATGAAGGTTAGTAAATTGATTAAAAATCAGTATTAGGTTTTTATGAAGGTTTATGGGTTTATCAGTTAAAAAAGATCGTCTCACCAAAAACTGATCTATTTTAAAATTTTCACAAGCCATATCACTGAAACCAGAAATGATAGACAAAATCTGTGGAATATTTCGAATTCAGGTCGCCAAAATATAACAAAATCAGTTATTGAAACATAGGCACCTAAAATGCTGTTTCCTTAAGTAACCATTAAAAACTTTTTGGGTTGAATCACAGAATTACAGATATTGTTTCTGTCGAGAAATCCTACAAAAAAGTCAACAATCTGGATGATTAAGGGGCAAATGATTAAATAATTGATACATTTATTTTGGTTCAGTAGGGACTGCTATTTAATGATAATAAACAATCTTTCGTAAAAAGAAAACGTGAAATCAATTTAATTTGAGATAATCTTCGCGGGCCGCACAAACATGTCTCGAGGGCCGAATGCGGCCCGCGGGCCGCGGATTGCTCATCCCTGTGCGAGAACAAACTTTAAAAAATTATGATCTTTGGGTTACCGAAAGTATTAAGTTCAATTTAGTAATACAAAGTTTCTTAATAAAATCTATAACATTCTATAAGGAGTTATTCTTCTAGGTGTGGCACATATGCACCAATAAAAAAACGAGACTTCACGTATTTGTTCCGCAATGTGTTAACCTAGATTTTTTATACACTCTTTTTTTTCTGCAAAATAATTTCAAATTTTAATTATGAATTATATTTTCAAAGCAGAATTTTTCAATTCTGATTTGTTCACCTTTTCGGCTGAAATTTTATTGTGAGGGCGTTTAATCAGGATAAGTCTTTTTTAAATAAGCAATCAGCAGTTTTACTCTGAATCCCAAAATTTTTATCCCTATTTATTGAATGCTGCATTTGCATTTTCGATACAATTCTGAATGGTGATCCTGATTTCAATGTTTTAAAAGTACTGAATGCTCATGTATGCATTCTGCAGATGAAGTTAAATGATCATCTTCAATCGGTTATTTTAATGTGTCGATTAGACTGAGTCGATTTGGGGTCATTTTTGAATTTCCCAAACCCTGGGGTCTTAAAAGCTTCGTTTTGGTCCAATACTCATCCATGATTTTTTGCAGAATTTTTAAGTAATGTTTACATGAGTTAATTTGAACTTTTAGGTTTGTATGGGAAAATTGAATATTTTGTACTGAAAAATCAACATCATTTTTGTTTCTTCTGTGGAAGCGAGCCTGCAGATGGTTTTTGTGCCAATTTATAAATTCCTTCAAGGAAATTTTTCGCTGAACAACTTTGTTGAATATTATAACTTAGTATCTCTTTAGACAAAAATGTTATTAGCTGTTTAACAGGTGTATGTCTCCAGCCCTGTTTATGACTCACACAACAAAGAAAGTTATGAAAAATACATAGAAGATACATGGTTTGTTATTTTTCAAGTTTTGAGATTTTATTAGGAAAAATGTCCAACAAGGGTCTTTATCGAAATACAAACCAGTACAATCTCTAAATAACATTTTTCTGAATCGCAATCATATAAAAGTTTGTTTCATGTTCAGAGTATAGATCATATATTATAGTTCTCTGAAGTTTTCTAGATGATTGAGACAATAAAGTTCTGATTTTCAATGTTCGGTGAACTAATGTTTTTGAAAGTATCAGGAAAATATGATACTCATAAATTCAAAGGCCTTAACCTTTTATTTTCATTTTCGGAATTCAGAATTATGTTTCAAAATCTTACATTACATCTAAAAACAGTTGTTAATACATTGCTTCTTGAAGTAATATGAATCTGTTGACATCAATAATCTCTAATAGATTTTTTGAATAGCCTGTAGCATTTCTTATGGATTTCTGTAATTTTCTCGTTAATTTTTTTGAGAACCCTACACTTTTTGAGGCTTACTTTCAAAAGGTGTAAACGTTCTTATATTGTTCTTCACAGATAAAAGAAAACACGCTCATAAAGCCACAAGTTAAGGTTGCTAGATTTTTTTCAGCACGCATCCGGGCCGGACAAATGCGGGCTATTTTATCTAAAATCCTGGCAAAATCAAGGTATTAGATTTTAAAATTTACAACCAAAAAATCCGAACAAATTTGTTAAAAACCTTGTAATTACTTAACAAAACCTTTAATGATTATTTATATAAAACTTGCTCAAAAAATCTCGTTTTGGACGCATAAATTAAAAATTCTAACAATACATAGTTAATTTTTATTGTTTGATTTGGAAAATTTTGTAATAAATATCCGGTAAAACCCGGATAAAAGCGGGCAATCTGGCAACCTTATTCTAAGTTCAATGAGTTTTGAAGTATTTGTTTACGGAAAATGTTGAAAAATTCTATTGCTGATGCTAATGAACATGAAAGTTTGGATGAGAAGCTAGCAATTAAAATAAACACCTTGTTTCAATTAACAGGTGCCACACGATTGAAAAATGGTTTCGCATGTTTAGGTTATCAACAAGTTCTTTAAAATCAGCAAATCAACAAAATTTACAGTGAAAGGCGATATATTTGGCCACTTTTTTAAACTTATTTTGAAAGTTTAGGAAACTTAAATGGAAAACTTAGCTCAGTTGTTACATCAATTTTATAAGCAAACCTGAAGCTTTTTTTATCTTTGGCCAAAGAAGCTAATTTCAACAGTTAAAATCAAAACTCGAGACCCCTTACCTTACCGTGAGTAAACTGAAGCACCTTTTCTACCGTCATACTCCAAACATTTGGGCGACGACGTTTTAATTGATTGCTGCTGGTCACGCTACGCCGGAAGCTCCGAATGGAATGCTAATTTTATGAATGGTTTTGCTAAACATAGGAGAAAAATAAACCTCGTCCAGCTTGGCATTATTGTTACCTGACGCAGCTTTTTGAGTTTGCCTATTATTGACTGAGTGTTTTCTCTAACAGCGGGAAAGATTGAAACTACGTGACCTTATGATGGACAGAACGTGTTATGATCTTCTTTTTTTTCCTAGCTAGGTATTACCATAATGAGGGCCTCAATTACACGATGAAAGGACTTTTTTTCCGGAAAAATTCATTCATGGTTTAATTGCTACAAATAACTTTCATGTTGCGGGAATAATATTCGTCACGGAACGCTAACAGGAGTGATTTAGTCGTTTTCTTTATTCATTGAGAAGGAATTTTGCGCGGTATTCAAAAAGGGAAATTTCTCGATAGATTGTGTGCTTGATTCCGTTTGCCAAGAATCGCTGCAATTTACATGGAAGATGTTACTCCCACACACATCGTTCCTTCTAATGGTGGCCCGCTAGCTATTTGCTTTTACAATCTGCAACGACGAGGCGAAGCTCCGGTTTTTTCGTTCAGAGATTATATTTTTCATTCATTTTGCACCTGCACAATTTATGGTCGATCTACATGCATTTCCTTAGCATAATTTATCATTCTATTGTTGGCACCAGCAAAAAAAAAAAAAGAAAACTTTCTCCTACGGATATAAACGGAGCGAAAGTCGTTTTCGAATCACGGTACCACTTCTAAAATAGATGTGTGGGAGGCTGCTTCCTGAGCCTGGCACAAATGTGGGTGAAAGTTCGAAAAAAAAAGTTTTAGGAAATGTGCAAAATAAAATGGTTTCGATTGCAATTTGCATTCCTATGATATTAATGGTGAAGTTTCTGGGGGAGTGGGCAGCAAAAGTTTTGCACTTTGTAGACACTATTAATTTTCAATTGGGAAGGTTACAGTTCAAATCGATCAACTGGTTGCACCTTAAATGTGAAAATTCCTAGGCATTATAACTTTACTTCATTGCATCCTTCAATAGAACAAAATAAACGAAATAAACAAACGATCTAGTAACTTGGATCAGAAAATAAAAAATTTAAATCATAAATTCAAACATTCCGCACTTATTGAATTATCTTTCGTATAAGATATGCTTTAGACTGGTCAAAGTCAGACAAAAAAAAGAGTATGAATTGTTTTTGTGCTCCTTTTAGGCCCAATTACAACTGTGTAAATTTTGGAGGCTCTTGTAATTCAAATGCGATACTTTGGATACCCTTTCTGACTTTTCTTATATAATGCTGAACCATTTTGGAGATGAAATTCTGAAATGGCTGATGTCGTATGGCTTGAGGGTGCGTTTGCACTTGCCCCGCAGTGTGGATTGACAAAAGTGAATATTATTTTCACAACTTTCAGGATGTACTCAAGTTTATCATAAAGTTTCTGGTTTCACTTGAATATCAGCCCTAAAAACCCACCTTTCAGCAAAAAAGCTGAGTGGAATGCCCTTTTTTGAAGCCAAAATATGCAAAACGAAAACACACTTTTCATATCTAGTACGTAGGTAGGGGAGATAAGGGCATAATGGTCACTTTAAGGAAAACGCTTATTTAACCATAGAAAACAGCTATAATAGGTGAATTACATCATTGTTTCGTGTTCAGACACTCAAATAGTCTATGGTTTAATTGGATGAAACTTGAAAAAGTAAATAAAAACGTTTAAAAATGCATTTTAACATTTTTTGCCGAAAGCTGGAAACCAGTCACTGTAGGGGCATAATGAGAACCAGTGCTGCAAATTTTCTTAAAGCACAAATGATACTGACTGTGATTTTCTATCAGTGCACATTGGTGCAGAACATCAATCTAGCTGTACGAAATTAATAGCGCTCAGGGACGAAGAGATAGACATTTGATGTTTTCAGCAACATTGTTCAATTTTACATGGAGCATATTCTAGTATCAAAATTTTTGCCGAGGGGTCCACCAATAGCGAGATAAAAATGCTAACTTTTTTGTTTTTCAAATTAGGGCTTGGATGTCTTTGACAAAGTTGTTTATCTGATCAAAATACATAAGTTTGTTGAATATGTCAAAGTGCTATCACAGCACCCTCAGCATTTACAGTCAAAGTAAAAAAAATCTCATGGAAAAACAGTTTTTTGAACCTGACACGTTGTAGATTTGATAAAAAGGTTCGCTGTTTTTGAAACAAAGTTGTAACAAGCCACGATCTACAATTGTCTCATACATTATGATGGGTTTATAAGTTGCTAAAGCTCTATAGAAAGCATTTAGTGTATTTTATTTGCAATTTTGGAAGGCTCCTCGATCGAAAAGTGCACATTTTCGCAACACCCCCTTTTTGTGATTATTTTTTGATGATAACTGGAACCATTTCCATTTGAAATTAGCGGGGAAATCGGTGGAACTAGCAGTGATTTGAATGATTGAAAATACACTTTTAACATAAAAATTATCTTTTCTACTTATTGAAAAAACGTTGAAAATATTTTATTGATTAATAAAGTGTTGCAGTTTTCCTTCATATATTTTGTTTTAATAAAAGACTAAAATTAAATAAAAGACTGCTACGAAAGCGTCTTTCGCTTAGGCATTTCTGATTATAATTTTAATGGCATGTGCGGCGGAATGAACACTAGAGAGAATTTTATTTTATAGAATTTGAAAGAAAGGTGGATAGACAGGCATTAGTGCGCCAATAGGAGAAAGCTTGATAGGTGTTGAAATTTTAGGCTAGAGGGCATGTTGATGAAAAGCTCCCATGAATTGCTCCCGCCTTTGCTCTGCATTAGCTAACTATACATGAGAAACCCAGAAAGAGAATTCCCATGTATAGCGAGCCCAATGGTTTGAGAGCGTGTTTTTACCAGGCGGCGGCAACGCTATTCAATCCGTATGGAGCACATCTCTCAGATTTCCCCTTTTTTCCCCTCGTTTTGACAGATTTAAGCTTTTTTCCTCAGATTTAAGCTTTCGTCTCCTATGCTCTCAAGGCAAAAAAAGCTTAGATCTGAGGAAAAAAAGCTTAAAAACGAGATTCACGACCACTTATTTAAAAGATGTTGGTCACACGATACATAGACAAAACGTGTAACGTTGCAGCCGCCTGGTTTTTACGCACACTTCAAACGAGCAAAAACGTAGCAACCCATGGACAGGCGGCTGCAACGTTACACGTTTTGTCTATGTATCGTGTGACCAACATCTTTTAAATAAGTGGTCGTGAATCTCGTTTTTAAGCTTTTTTTCCTCAGATCTAAGCTTTTTTTGCCTTGAGAGCATAGGAGACGAAAGCTTAAATCTGAGGAAAAAAGCTTAAATCTGTCAAAACGAGGGGAAAAAAGGGGAAATCTGAGAGATGTGCTCCATACGGATTGAATAGCGTTGCCGCCGCCTGCCCATGGGCCTACTGAGCTTTCCTTATGCGAGAACAGTTCTATCGACGTTGCCATTATTTCAGATTCGCTGCGAATAGTTGCTACTTGTCGATTTTTTCGGATTTCACATTTTATCTATTCCGCGTTCTAACTTTTTGGCCAAGTGTCAATTTTTGAACCGTATTTTTCTTGTTGAATTTTTTTCTTTTTGCCAATGATTGTTTGTTGTATGATTTTAATCGCCGTAATTTGTATGATTATAGAACTGTTCTCGCATAAGGAAAGCTCAGTAGGCCCATGGGTTGCTACGTTTTTGCTCGTTTGAAGTGTGCGTAAAAACACGCTCTCAAACCATTGGGCTCGCTATACATGGGAATTCTCTTTCTGGGTTTCTCATGTATAGTTAGCTAATGCAGAGCAAAGGCGGGAGCAATTCATGGGAGCTTTTCATCAACATGCCCTCTAGCCTAAAATTTCAACACCTATCAAGCTTTCTCCTATTGGCGCACTAATGCCTGTCTATCCACCTTTCTTTCAAATTCTATAAAATAAAATTCTCTCTAGTTTTCATTCCGCCGCACATGCCATTAAAATTATAATCATACAAATTACGGCGATTAAAATCATATAACTTAGGCATTTCTGTCACTCAATGTATTTGATCTGTGACTGCAGCTCAAGCATTCAATCAGTGTCAGCGAAAGTTGCTGATAATTTCAGCAAGCATTTGTTTTTGCCATTTTTGCAAATTGTGAATTGGGGGTCGGAAAGAAAACGCGACTTGAAAATCGCTAAGACTATACGATTATTTGAAGGGGGTACAAGAAGATGGATGAGTATAAATTTCTTAAGAATTGAATTTATGGTAATTAATAATGACAAAAATACGACAAATGAAGTAAACATATGACAAAAATCTCAAAAACATGATAAATGTTGTCAAAATTATGACACAATGTGATAAATATGTTGAAAACATGATAAAATTATGACAATAGTATGAGCAAAATCTGACAAATATGACTTAAATTTGACAATAAAATGACACCAATCTAACAATTATGTCATAAATATGACAAAAAATCGACAATAAAATGTCAAAGCATAACAAAAATAAGACAAATAACCGACAAATGAAGCATTAATTTGACAAATGTGATTAAAAATATGAAAATAACACAAAAATGAAGCAAAATTTTTACAATACAATGACAAAACATGACAACAAAATTACAAAATTATGACAAAATCTGCTAAATATGACATAAATTTAACGATTTAGTTTTATTTATTTACATAGTATTCCGTCTTACGACATAACTTGACGAACATAATTCCTAAAATTCACTCGGTCCATGGCAACCGTTCTCCAATTTCTCGGGCACCCCAAGTTCGCCAGATCACGCTCCACTTGGTCTAATCACCTCGCTCGTTGCGCCCCTGCTCGTCTTGTTCCTACCGGATTCGTAGCGAACACCTGTTTTGCAGGACAGTCGTCCGGCATTCTCGCAACATGTCCTGCCCAGCGTATCCGGCCAGCTTTCACCACCTTCTGGATACTGGGTTCGCCGTAGAGTCGTGCGAGCTCGTGGTTCATCCTTCGCCTCCACATTCCGTTCTCCTGTACGCCGCCAAAGATGGTTCTTAACACTCGTCGCTCGAATACTCCGAGTGTACGCAGGTCCTCCTCGAGCAATATCCATGTCTCGTGCCCGTAGAGAACAACCGGTCTAATAAGCGTCGTATACAGGTTACACTTCGTGCGAGAGCTAAGTCTTCTCGACCGCAGTTGCTTGTGGAGTCCATAGTAGGCACGACTTCCGCTGATAATTCGCCTCCGGATCTCACGGCTGGTGTCATTGTCTTATCGATAAATTTAACGATAAGATGACTAAACTTCGAGAATCCTTTGTGAAAAATATGTCTTATGTGATAAAAATAAGACAACATTATGACATAAATCTTATTATTATGACAAAATCATCACAAAAAATCGACAATAAAATGAAATATGTGGATAAAAAATGACAACAATCTGGAAGATACCACATTTGTAATATTTAATCACTTAGTCATATTTTTACATAGTTTGACAACATAGTCAGATTTTTGTTCTATTGATATCAAATTTTCAAATTTATAAATTTGCCTTATTTTTATCACAATTTGATGTCATGATTTTGTAAATTTATTGTCATATTTTTACCACGCTTATCATAATTTTGATATATTTGTCATATTTTTTTGTCAATTGTTTACGACGTTTGTCATACTTCTGCCATGATTTTGTCATTTTTGTCATATTTTTGTTTAAATATTTTCATATTTTGATCGCATTTGTCAGATTTTCGACAGAGTTGTGTTAGTAATTGTTTTTTCATTGTATTGTAAATTTCAGTCATATTTGTCAGATTTTTATTGTCACAACTTTTTCATACTTTTATCACATTCGTCATGTTTTATCATTTTATTGCCAACTTTTTGTCATATTTGTGTCATAATTTTGTCATAGTTTTGTCCCCCACATTCGTAACACACGCTCCCTCGCCAGCGTTCGTCTTGCGAACCTGAACACTCGTTTCTAAACCTTCCCACCTCTTGAGACCATTTGTAAAAGGCGTATTTTTTATCACAATCCTTCAAAAATAGCGATCTCAGCAGTAATTATGAAATTTCCACATGTCTAGCGAGTCGAACAATCTTTGTCACCATTCAACTAAACTTAATGATAATAGAATGAAGCATTTTTCACTTTCAGTTATGTTCGTTTGAAACTGAAAATGAAGATAGGATAACCTCATGAACCTGTAAAGAGCCTGAACTGAGCACCGATGTTGCCGTTTGGTGAATGAGTGTGCAGAGTGCTTTCGGGATTGGGCTTTCTGTTCATTCTCGTATGAATCAAGGTATACAGGAGGTGTTACTGAATATCGAATTCTCGATTCAGCCATTTTGGCTATGTAGGGTATGCAACTATGCGGAACTCATGAAGTTTGTTTACCAACAAACCAAAGAAAAGCTGAGCAAAAAATATACAAACTCATTGAGAGCCCCGCTCACTCCTCGCACACTTACTGTGAAAGTTGGAGAACCTAGTGTATCAAAAAACCTTAATATGAATCTAGTTGGCGTTGAACTGACCAATAAAGCAATAAAGTCAGCTGATAATTTCTCACTGACACTGAAAATTTGCAGCACTGATGAGAACCCCCCTGAGGCAGTATAAGCACAATTAATCGAGGCACGAAGAGCGTTTTCTGCTGGGAAAACTCGACTCGATGAAGTCAACTGAATAATAGAGCTACAGCTTGACTTATTTCATCTGACTATTTGGTCTATTGGTAAGGTGTTGGTGAGGTAATCAGTAGACTCGAGTTCGATTCCTGGTCAAGGTGATTTTTTTTTTCATTTATTATTCATGATCGATACATTTTGCACTAAACGATGAGGCGTAGATTCATCAAACAAAGCAATAACAAAATAATCTAGGTCTGTTTGTAGAATTCAAAGAATTAACACATGCTCATACAATATGTTTCTGGTGTTTTGTTTGACGGATGATGCTACTAGCCGTATAATGTAACAATCAAAAAACTCAATCATGAATGGTATGTGAAGTAAAAAATCCCCTCGAACAGGAATCGAACTCGAGTCTACTGATTACCTCTCCGACACCTTACCAATAGGCCAAATCGACAGATAAAACAAGTCAAGTTGTAGCTCTATTATTCAGTTGACTTCATCGAGTTGAAATCGCTGCTAGATTATACTGCAAAAACTGCTCATCGTGCCCTGATTCATAGTGCTCTGTTCACCCCAGGTCAACAAATTTAAGTAAAAATGCGTTTCAAAATTGATTGAAGTGAAAAATCGAAAAATTTATGATGGTGAAAATCGAGAAACATTGTGTAAATCATGTTGCAATGGGTACATTTCAGATCAAGATGATTTAAAGGTCATAAAAGCTTATTTGGTGGTGCTAAAAATTAGAATATTTTCGTCACTTGAGAACCTTGTTGGTTATTATTAAATATTTCTGAAAAGATGAAAAGAATATTTCTATTTTGATCAAAATTTAATATTACTGGTAGTACGAAACATGAAAATTCGTTTAATAAAATACGTACTTATGTAGAAAAGCGGGGGTTATGCCCTGGATGCTCGTTATGCGCTTATCTTCCCTACTTAGAATTCTTGTGTAATCGAACAGTGCAGTGTTTTTAGTGAATATTTTGAAGAAATTCAAAAAGAACTTAGAAAAAAATTATGTTTATCTATGTCAGATTGTTTGTCTAGGCCTTAACAAAAACTTCTAGAAAAAGATTTTTTTTTATTTTTTTACAGCGAAAAGTTGAATGTTTGAACTTGTCTCGGTGTACTTTATATTAAAAGAAAGTGAAATCTTTCGAACAAAACAAAAAGCCCCTTCAATTAGATTTCCAAAATTTATATAAATTTTAAAAACTTATGGCTTAACAAATATCTCTTCCGTAAAATTGTAACGTACCTTCTGTGCATCCTTTTCAGCTAACCCTTCGCTTCATAAAGTAACAAATTTGCAACAATTAATGTATGGAAAAATGGAAAAATCGTATTTTATTTTAATTTTTTTCCTTGATGTACACATCATTTCCAACTGTTCAAAATAATTTTTGAGAAAAAATAAAAAAAATCATGAAACGAAGGGTTAATGGAAACAGAATCTCAAACCTAAAAGGCATCCAAATTCAATCCGCATTGGAATATATGCAAGTGGTAGGGGATAACGAAAAAGACTTTCCGGAGATAACATGATTGCAACGAGGAGGGTGAAAAGGTTCGGTTCAGCTCGGATTTCTTCATACCGGATCCGGCTGAAACAGAGCTTTCGATTTGGGCCAGGGTAAATGCCCCAAAAATTATCACTAACCGGAAAAATTCGCTCAACTCGAGCGATGAACTCGTTTAAGATGTCGATGATTTTTTTTTTCTCTCGATAGCAAAATTGTCAATTCGTTGAGTGGTACAACCGATTTCAAAACGGTCGGCTATTTTGAAGGTGAATCAGAATGCTGGTCACGTTGAGATTTTTACGGACAACGAATGTCCGAAAGGTTTTACGCTTCTAATGTAGAAAGGTTGGGAACTGTTTTTTGGTCTACGAATGGGCGTTTGATTAGGGAAAATTCAAAAGGTTAGGTAACATATATCAATCGATTTTGTTACATCCTTCCTCTCATGATTTATAGATTTATTAAGGAAGCAAAGACTCTTTCAAAGAAACAACTTCTTCATTTTTTCTACCTTTTTTTGAAGTGTCGCTTTTCATTCTTATTATAAATGAAATTTTCAGTATTTTTTTTATTTTACTAAGATTCATTAAAACATCCATTTCCAAATAAATTCTTCAACACACAATTCTAGATCAAGTTGAATCAGAACCATCATATTTTTATTTCGCTGGCTCGGAAGTTGGTTTGCCGTCCCAGCGACATTATATCAAATTTAACGATGTGTGCGATTGATTTGAATGGGTAATGCAGATCCGTTGAACAAAAAAAAAATACTCGGTTACGTGAAATTTGAAACACACATACAGGAAGGATGAACTTCCTTTTACGATCCGTTTTCGCGGATTTGCCCCAAATCCGATTGGGCTCTTTTTTGTGACCACATCGATAGCTTTTATGTCTCGATGGTAAATTGTGTAAATTGATATTTCTCTTTCCTGTAAAGTAATTTCATTTCGGTTTTTTTTTTTCAGAATCATTGGATCAAATACAAAACGGAATGTTCCTATGCATCGTGATCAGATTTTTTCTTCCAATGCATTGTTTGATATTTGAATAACGAAAACCAAGGTGAACTCATGCTTAGAACAATTTTTGTTGGGTAATATTTCCTTTGATTTGTTTGTAAAAATAAAGCTGTAAAGCTTGAGTTGTTGGGAAAAATACATGTGTACCAAATTTAATAGAAATCGAATCACATAGAAAATGATCGATTTGTTTCATATTTTGCGTCGATTTTTTATAGCCCCCTCTCCCCTCCCTTTTTCCAAGGTGGTAAAGTTTTGCAACTTATCAGAAACAATTCCCGGCCCAAAAAACCCGTTTTACCAAATTTCACGACAATCGACCAATGATACGAAAACACTTCTTTTGCATATGGGAAAACACTCCAGCTAGTTTTCAATGTATAATGGCTCCTGCCCAGCATTCAGTGCAGGGGCAAGGTTGCTGAAATCACAGAAAAATCTTAATTTCAGAGAATATTGACTAAATTTTCATCACAGAATCTGAGAATCTGTTTTGGAAAATATGTACCAGAATTCACAGTTTTCATTTCTAACTTTGAATAGGAAAAAAATGTAATGTTAATTTGTCATAGCTTTTCAATTCAATAAATTAGCATCACAGAATACCATCGAACATTTTTTAGGGTAAAATCATAGAGAGTCAAAATATCGAAAATTTAGCTATTTTTGAGTCAATTTAAGGAAAAATTTAAATATGTCGTCGGAGAGTCCTCATACGCCTGGTATTTTTTGAAGATTTGTCGTCCATATTTATTAGTTTTTATCTGTAAAATTATTCCAGTGCAATGGAATAGCAACGGTCGTAGCCCGTGGTGCAGAGGATAGCCGTCAAGTCTTCTAAGCTAGCGGGTATGAATCCCGGTCACGGCATACATAGTACACTTTCTGTGGGTTGGTGGTTTTAGCATTTGTAAGATGCTAGCCATCATATCCTCGAAAGGTGTACGCTTAGAGTTAAGAAAAAGGAATCTCTTCGAAGAAACATCAAGTTTCATTGAGATCCTGTATGTGTTTGTGTTCGTTTTCTCAAAAAAAAATTACAAATAAAAAAAAAATAAAAAAAAAAGTTGGTCTTAAAAATTTTTATATTTTAAATATTAATTCATGTTTTTGTCATTCTGAAAGATAAAAAAATTCAACACCTGGAAAGTTTCGTGATTTGTTTATTCTTAAAAAAAATTTATAGGAAAATTTAATTTTAAATCTTTATTTGGAATATGCTTTTTTATAATTGGTGTAATCAAATTGTAACATGAATTATACTCATATATGTATATCTTGGAAAATCTGATTAAATAAATTTTTAAGATACATGAATATCAACAGTCCAATATCCTTTGATTGTTTTCCAACAGGTAGAAAAAATCTTTTTTTTTTTTTAAACTTGTTCATATTTAAATTATTCTTTGGCAATATTGGTTACAAAAAATATCCCAGTAGACAAAGGCTAAATTCCTTCGCTTCGTGAACATTAGTGGACATTTTCAAACCCCCCTTTGCCTGTTTAGTTATCTACGCAATGTTCAAAAGTCCACTTTTTTTTACTGACTAGGTTTATACTGAATGTTCTTATTCGAACGTTAATTAAAATAACATCATGAGAAAACAAACCATCAGTGAGCGCGGGAGCTATAACACGCACAAAATTAGCCGAAAAACAAGCACCTGATGTCGCAAAACCTTTATCGGTTACAGAAACATTTGCGATTGCAATCGTGCAATCTTTTGGCGATTGTGTTTTGACAATCACTTGCGAATCAGTTCATCCAACGAACGTCGGGGTGAAAATTAAAAAAAAAACGATCCAGTTAACTGCAGTGAATGTTTCGGGCATAGGTTCGTTCACCCGAACCTATTAAAAGTTCATTCATTCGGATGCTACCATCGTGAATTGTGAATGATGTGATTGAGAATCATAAGCGTTCATGCTGGTGAACGAATTTTTCCATCCTTGCTACTAAGAAAAAAAGAAAATGATATTATACGCAGCGCACTTAATTGAACTGCGCACTTATGACTGCAACATTTGTGTGAACTTGTACATTTGTACGACCTGTCAAATCAGTGAACACTCTGTCGGAGTTCTACACGCTAACCGCTTTTCACTCGACCTTTGTACGGAGAACTGCGACTGCAAAACTTTACACGAAAACAAATTTTCAATGAAAGTAACAATAAATACCGAGTATTGTTTTGTACGTCTCAAACGTAACGTTTGTTAGTATTATTTTTTTTTAATAAATATATTTTCACATTTGTTATTGGTTTTGTTGAAACTCATCTTTATGTTTCGGATCCTCCTGTGTGATTTGAAACTGATCTTTCCGATCTACCGCTTGCAGACTGTTGCCGATTGCAGCAGAACCAAAACATTGGTTCTCCACATGCTTTAGTCAATCCGCAATTGAACATTAGCAATGATGATTGCTGATGACTGCTTAAGCCTAGTCCACACTAGGCAACTTGGACTGCGATTTCGGTTGCTTAGACTTGTTTATGTTTACATTTGATGAGATGCACGTCTCAAGTCTCCCGACTAGTATGGGAGACCTTCAGCAACCAAGATGTAAACATAAACAAGTCTCAGAAAGCGTCTCGAAACGAACCGTCTCCTAGTGTGGACTTTACACATGATGTACACGGTACAAATGTTTTCATCATCACACTGTGAAGCCAAACAACTCAAACTAGGTTCGTGGTAACTCAGAAGTGTTGCCAAATATTCTGAGTGGTTAACTCAGAATACACGACATAATTGAGAACATTCTTAAGTGAGGATATCACTTCAGTGTAGTAATGTAATTAGCTATCGCTTGTGCTATAAGTAGTTATTTAGGGAATTGACGGACAAAACGAATAAAGATAAACTCTATTCCACCACTGAAACCTACGTTTTTCAACAGTTTTAGCACGAGACGAACCGGCGAATTGAATATACAACTTTTTCGAACCATAATCAGTTAAAACGGCTGTTGAAGGAATTTTTTTCATAACACTATTTTTTTTTTTTGTTTCGATTATAGTCGTTTTACCATCTTTATGGCATTCGCGACTTTATCAACGTTACAGTTGGCGGATAGTAATTGAAAAACTTATCCGGTACAACTGTGTTCGATGTTTACTCTCGGGCTCGAACTCACGGACATCGGCTCGGGAGACAACAGACTTGCCAACTGAGCTATATCACAAGCCCAATTTCATAACACTATGTTTTCATCTCAAGTCTTCTGATATAGTTGTAAAGTTTATAATAGCATGTTTGAGAAATTAAATTGAAAATGTTTTACTACGGAGTCACCTCATGATCCTCAAGATAACGATTGCGTGTTTGTCATAATCCGAGTATTTAGATTAATTTCACCAGAAATTCAACGACATCATAAATCTTCGAAAAAAAATCATATTCAATTAGTAGGTTTGTATGATGATATGTCTATGGGAGCACGACTTCACCTCGATTCTTTTCATACTCGACATTCTGCAGTACCTATTGCTCTGAAGTCCAATCAACAAATTAGGGTATTTATTAACTATACCTGATATTAAAGGTTCGAACGCATTGTCTTCTTATGAATAGAGTAGTTCACCATAGGTGCACGGATCTACCGCGATTACTTTTTTTTTGCATACTTAAGATTACGAATTACTACTTCTTTCGAACAGAAATAAAATTCACTATGAATGAACGGATTCATCGCAGTTTCATCAAAAATTGGGCTTTTTGCGTAGTTTCAAAGCATGTATTTTTTACAAATTTTCACTGTACCAAACTCAAAACTTACGTGTCTTACGTGATTATTTTTATTGCTTTTCTTTTTTTTTGTTTTTGAAAGAACATTTTTATCAATAGGTGTTGCAATGTATGACATATTCATTATTATGTTAGAGATATTTTGAACCTTATATTAATATGATTTAATGGTAATTGATCCAACATTGTGAAATTTTTACACATTTTGATATGTTTTTTAAAATAAATTTCAAATAGACTTATAAATTGCCTTGTAATGCAATTCAAATATCTATCCTATGAATATTTTTGTGAACAAATAAAATAATAAACTAAACCAATTATTGACCTGAATTTAAGCAGACAAATTTTCCTTCACAATCTGAAAAAATATGCCCTAATAACTACCTAAGCGACCAAAAGTTCGGATATCACTTAAGGAACGAACTCATTAGTTCACATAGAACTGTAAAAAAGTTTCGTGGAACTTTTTTGCTGTTCAAAATGCTACATCGACTTCCATGGAACTATATTTTTTATCAAGTTCAGCAAGTTCAAGTTCTCGCAATTCTCTGCAAGTCTTTTTGTACAGCTCAATTGTTGGTAAAAAAAACTCTGTTGTATTCTTCTGTAAACTAGAAAATTTTTTAATTAGTTTCAACGGGCACCAAAGGAAATACATAATATAGGAACGGCATTCATAATATAATAAGGAACTTTGAAGAAAATTTAAAGGCTTGATTCTGCTTGTTTCGAATTTCAACTCGTTTGCATAAGCAAACACATCTCGATACTAGGGAAACGACAATGTGAAGTACACATTAAGTTCCCGAGGAACTTTTAAACAACTTGAAAGTGGGAATATTTAAAGTAAAAATTATGAACCGGAAAATCGTTTTGAAGAAAGTCATAACATCAAGTAAAATCGTTGCTTATAAATTCATGATGTACATATAGAGCAGCAGTGATGTTTAAAGATTTTTAAACTGTTTATTTCTGTGTATTTCAAATGACATTTCATATGTTTACCCAAGAACTGACTTTAAGATATTTTATATTTTATTTTGATTTGTTTTTTTTTTCGTTGTTTGCTAGTTATTTTATCAATGCTTATGATTTTATTCCAGTCGATTTTCGCTAGTTTTCTGTCAACTTTTGATCATAGAAGGCGTACGCGCATGTTCCGCTAACTTGATTCGGGCTGGGCTTCAATTCCTACTTTTTGACAAAACTTTTATGTAAAGGAAATTTTTAGACACAATTCGTTTTATGCGAGACTGGTTGTTTCTGAAAAAAAATTATTACCTAATACTTTGACTGGACATTTTTCACGACGCTAAAACACTGATTTATTACTAGAAAAGCAGCGACAAAACACAGTATTTTGTTGTGCTACTATAAATTTGCGGTCGTGACTGATAGACAACTCCATAAACTTTTTAAAGATGGACACTTTCTGCAAACCAAAAATCCACAAGGGTTTTTTGTTTTATATGTGGTTTGTAAATTAAACAAAAACAAGCGAATTTTTTTTATCGTGTTTTAGTTTTAAGGCTGTTGTTTTTAATAACCGTTTTTACTGGTCACGGTCCAAGTGTCCAAGGCGAAGTTCATTTCGCTTATTAAATGAGATAATGATATAACAAATATACAGATTTGTTAAAATAGGTTCCAAGTTTTTGAAAAGTTATAATTTTAGCGAATTAAGAAAAGTGACATATGTATATTCTACAGACAAATTGTTCAACCACTCATTCTGACTAGTGCGGTTTTTGTAATGTTAAAAAAAGGATTTTTTTTATTTTCAAAAATTTTTGGTTACCAATCGATAAATTATCAAATGCTTTTTTAATTATGCAGATACATTTATTTTAATTTGATAAATAAAAGTAGCATAGGATGCGTACACAAGTAAAAATCAAATAAAAAAAAAGCTTACGCTATGCGATGACGATGACGGATGAATGGAGATTTTTGTCTCTACACACATCCAATAGATAAGAGCTGGTCCACGTTCACTTACGGCCCACGATACAACACCCCATTTTCAAAACTCTACAGTTTCTGAATTCTAAGTCTTTTCATGCATCGAAAAAGTACCCAAATGTTGATAACTGTTTTAACCTTGTAAAAATACATTATATTTAATGGATCGAAAGTTAAACATTGAGGTCGTACAAAATTATGAACACAATCTGGTTTGTAGTTTTATTTATCCCAGTGTCAGTTTGGTCCTTTGCAGGATCTGTTCTAAAACAGAAATCCCTCCATAATGTTCAATCAGTACAAACCTGTTGTACACCACAAGAAGAAAATCCTACTACGTATAACTATTGGAAGTCGTTATCCTTTTATTTATGAGTAGCTAGTATCAGAAGGAAAATCCACCTTTGATCCTAGCGAGGAGGATATGGAAAATTATGCAAGTCTGTAGGATTCGGAAGGAGAGAAACAAACAAACCGAAAATCACCACACACATATACTGTCTGCTAACATTCGAACGTGTACACATACATACATATTCGATATCTACAAAAGGTTGATTGTTTTCTATGGATCATCTAGGATTTGAAATCTTCGATATCAGGGATGACGGTGAATTAAGATGTATTTAGAGTTTCAGTTTACTAATACAGATTGTTTCCTCGTGAAAACTATTATTGATATTTTTGGTTGGTATTTGTTTTTGAAGTATTTTCAACTATCATGACTTTTCCTTGATTTGATTACAAAACTTAAAGTACATATTCATTCATATACCAAATAACAATCTTTCAACATCTTGCTTAGCCTATCCAAGACTGAAGTCTTCGACAACTGATGGCGCCTTAACCTAGTCTTTCCATTACTGAACCTTTTTTTCTCTTTCATCTACGTTGTAACAACACAAATTAAATCCTGACTTAAATTGTGTTTCCATGTTTACCCACACCTCAGCACGTTTTTTTCCTTTCGCTCGCTGAGTTGCATCCATTCCGTTTTTCCATCCGGTTTTCGTAAATCTTACGGCTTCCAGTAGCGGGCTCATGACATGGCTGAAGAAATCGTGCCTTTTTCTCTTGTTATTTTTTGTTGCTACGCATTATTGAAAGTCATCTTTTTTCCGCTGCCGGTAAGTGGTTAGTTTTATTGAAGAGTTTGATTCCTCCATTTTGGGTTCTGCTTTTTTTCGATTCACTATAGCTGAGAAATTCTTCCACAGGTTGAAATGGTTTTGCTAAACTTGAAAAAAAATTGTTTTCAATGTCCATGATAAAATTTTCTCAAGTACTAACAGTTTAGTAGTTTTAATTTAACAGTGATGGAAAACTTCAAATTTAGTTTAATCAAGCAAACTTGTTCAACTACAGTAAAAGAAAATATTTTTAATTGCAAACGTGGGATAATCCACAGGAAATCAGATGATCGTTGTATCGGCTTTGATTAAAAAAAAGTTAATAAATTGCGCCCAGTGGATGCATTCAGGCAATCCTACGGCTTTATTCCCAAATTCCCAATGCTGCCATAGGCAACCAAAATAAAATAATTTGATTTACAAGCGGAAACGCTTTTGGTTGCCTCATTCCAACTTCCCCTCCTGTCGGTCGTCTAATTTATGGGCACCTTTTTTTTTTGCTCCACCGGGATTCAGCCAAACTTCTGGGGGGGTAACGAATCCAGGCTTAAATTTTACAGTGGATTGTGGAACCTATTCGTTTCAAGGTTCTGACTTCCCCGAGATTAGAGGAATACGCTGAAGGCAGCCTTTTAGAAGAAAAAAAAAAACCCAAGAAAAAACAAGAGCCAAACTGGCCACTGTCCAAATTCTTAACTTTCTCAAAGTTTTCCAAAACAGAGCCATTTCGGCTTGAAGATTTGCTTCCCCTAGGGTTTGAACTTGCTGGAAACAGAACCACATGAATGTTCTACAGTGAAAAAAAAACCCGGAATGGAATGGGATAATGTGGAAAAACTTTAAGCGGGTCAGTGGCCACCATGCCAGATGTGCCACCCGCCAGGAGAAAAGTCCCTGTCGCGTCACATTCGCCAGAAATATGCTGCTGTTTTTGGGAAAGGACCTCACGTGGAACCCATCTGATTGGCTCGAGCCAGACCATTGACACGTGGATCGAGCGGCACATCGACTACAAAGTAGAGAATAAATCTTATTTAGCTGCTGTTGGTGGAAAGTTAAAAGACTATGGCATTTCTCTCTGAAATAGACCATGATATGTCCCCACCCCACAGTCCACAGCTTCTGTTTTGATTTAACGTTGTCTATTAGTGGCTTCATTTCCCTAAATCTTGGACATTTTTTAAGCTTTGACGAAAAAAATTGCTATCCAATAAAACAAATTTCAAAGTTATGTATAGATTTGTGGTTTGACTTTTCGCAGTTTAAAAAATGTACATCATTGCTTCCCTTATTTTGTTGAGACTTCTGTGGTTTTTTTTTCTTGGCAACCACCAGTCTATCGTTTTTGACAATAGAAATAACATTTTAACAATTCCACATCAAATATCTGTTTTTCAAAGCAAAATTTGGTAAATTATAGGCTTTATTTTCCTACCAAAAACAGTTTCAAAAAGTAGTACTTTTTGACACTGAAATCAGCATTGAAAAGTTGTACGATTCGATACACCCAAATTTTAAACTAATCATTTATAGGAGAGTGCAGATTCAGTACTCCTAAATAGGTCAAAGTCAGTTTTCAAATTCTTTGCACCTCGGAAAATGTCAATTTTGTTTCCTTGTGTTATAATAGTGAATGAAGATTTTGAGTTTTGAAGATGAATTTAAATTTCTTTCTCAAAACACCTATTCCTTCATATTGAAACAGCTTTTATAAATAGTTTATATTCCTTTCTGGCTCTAATAATCATAGGGAACGCAAAAATTACAAACACTGCCAACAACTTCTTCTTTTGATTAATGTTGCTCTGGAATCTCTTGAATCTTTCTACGGTCATCCATTTTATTAATGCTTGATGTGATAGATTTCAAACCAAATTAAATTAAATTCGATCTAATTTTTTTTATGGAATTTCATAATATAGGCTTTTTTGAAATTTCATAACTCATATGCGAATGATGTAAAATCGAGGGAGAGATAAATTCGTGCAAATGAATTTTTTTTCTGGGAATTTAACATTTGGATGTCATTCTTTCCTATCGTGCAGGAGAATCGTTACTGTGATTCAAAAACTCGATTGTTATTTTTCAAATTTAATTATAAATTTCTTGTAAACGCAAGTGAGAATAGTACTGTATTAGATTTTGGAATGAGTTAGACATCACTTTGTAAAGTGTGTTGAATTTATTTAGTAAAATATTGGTGTCAAACAGAACGATAAGAAGGTACCAGAGACTGTCAATTGAAGTCACACGTTTCCAGTGTTCGGCATCGCTAACTGAAAAGTTAGCGGCGCTAATTAGATCGCTAACTCGGTCAAAGTTAGCGATCGCTAATTAAAACCGCTAAATGTTGCGAAAAAATTATCGATCTATAATAAAGCGCTTATCGCTAGTCGAAAGTAGAAAGTTTTGAAAAAGATAAGCAAAACACAAATTTTGCAGCCATCTTTAATTTCAATATTGACTAGAAAAGTTGTTAAAGGATATCAATAGGGGCAGTTTTTGAACTTATTTTTTAATATTTCTGTCCATTTCAGTTGCGTCAGTTCACTTTAAGTTTCAATTAGCGTATTTGGTGGAAAGTAAAAGGAAAAACTTTGGATTCAAATTTTTCAAAATAGTCACCCGTTTATCATTTTTTTTACATCAGTTAATGCAAAGATTCACTTTAGGTAGATGTTTTGTTTTGTCCGAAATAGTTTTTCATCTTCATTACGAGTATCAGAACTTTTCTTATACTCAAAAGATTTATTGAATTATTTTGTTCTGGAAATTTCAATTTTTCAAAACTTTTTCATCTCTTTTATATTCAAATAAGGCTTATGCTTTATACATAAATTCAAGTGAAAACAATTCAAAAAGATGCTTATTCCTATGATCCCAGTCAAAATCGAGATCGAATAGCTTCTGAAATAAATCTTTAACGAAAATTTAAATACCTGATCGGATTCAATATTTTAATTCTGAATGATGCAAAATTTATGATCTATAAGTCTATGGCCAAATTAATACTTCAAAGAGGTAGCGTTCTTCAGTAAGCGGAACTAAAAATAAGCGGAACTTTATTATCCGCTAGCTGAAGAAAAATTTAGCGAGAAAATAAATTCGCTAAGCGTCTTCTTAAGCGTTTACTGAAAAACTGATCACTCCAATGGCAATGGAGAATATGACTCCAATTTAAACTCTTTACTAATAAAGCAATTTAACACTTAAAGTCCAAAGGTATTTTTTCACTTCTTAGATTGACCAAGATCTGTAAATCCATTTAACATGATAGTAATTTCTGAATATTAAAGGAAGTTGCCAATCTTATGATTCCTGTACATATGTATGTATATAGTTCGAGTATTTTTATTATTTTCTTCTATCTGACCGAATTAAAAAGAAACTGCATGGTAAAGCCAATCGATGTCTGATCTTAGAAGAAAAAATATTCAATTATTTCAGTGTTACAACAATGTTCACTCCCCTATTTGACTTTTTCAAATTTGTCATTCCACTAAAATGTAAAACATAATAAAGAATTAAGAAGCTCAGATTTTGAAACAAATACGAAATTTATCACAATTTGCTCATGTAAACTTAGGCATATGAGGGGGATAATAGTGACAATTTAAAAAAATGTTCCTACATTTCATTACCTAGTTCAAATGTTAAGTAGATAAATGGTTATCAAATTCAAAGTCTACATTCTAAGTAATTCAACAGAAGCTGATTGGTATAATCCGGTCCAGGGATTGCAAGTTACCGCTGCTTGAGTTTGGAAGACCGCCTTTTCTTCAATCTTAAGCAATTAAGTGATGAACAAACTTTTTCGTCGTTTAAACACCCCTACGGAGTTGAAAATTATTGGAAAATTTCAAAGCTCATCTGGGGAAATTCAAAATTTTTATAGAAATTCGAGCATTTACGAGTATTTTGTAACGGTTTTTTGCTGTATGCGGGGGGTAGGGGGGAGGGGGTTGATCGAGGTGGTCACTTCGATCACCTCCCTCTCCCCCCATAGGACCGCGCCTGGTGGCAACCATTCTACAACTTCTCGGGCATCCCACATTCGCCAGAAAAAAACTATCCAAATTTGTATCAAAATTAAGAATCTGCAAGCTATTTTCTAAAAAAAAAATTAAATTTGTCCACACATTTATATTTCACAGATCACTTTTTTTAGACGCCGAAGCTATCAAAAGATTCAAATTTTTGTGCACTTGTACTTTGCTGAACAGAGTATGTTGTATGTATCATCCAGAGAAGAGCTTTTTACGATCCAATTCTTAATTAAAATCACAGTTTGGGAAACTTTTTATTTAATTCATCAAATTTGACTAAAAAAAATACCTACTTGAAAATCAAAGAACTTGCAAAAAAGACTTAAATAAATGAAAGGAACCATCAGAAGGCCACATGTCAAATTTGAGCTAAACCTGACAACGGGAAGGGTTGCATTGATTGTCAAGTATTAAAGGGATTCTGGAACATTGTGTTCTAAAATCATAAAAAACAGTTTTTCATGAATTATTTTATTTTTTTTTTTTTAGTTGAGTAGCGTTTCTTGACGCATATACTTTTTTTCAATTTTTAATATTTTTTTCAAAGTTAAAATTAATGGAACTCGTTTCAAAACTCAATTTTTCCGCACTTGACTCGTGCTGAAAAAAATTCCCATTTTCCAACTTTTTGCACAAATAATTATATTCAGCTTGAGCTTGAGCTTGCTATCAACTACGGTCCACCTGTGGCCCCTCTTGGTCAATGGTTGTACTACGTGATGGGCTTGAGATAATCAATGTTGAACAATGTACCAAATAAAAGATGCTGTGAACAAGCAAAACGTTCTCAATGTCTAGTTCAGATGATCCACATCTTTAATATGAACCAATAACGACGCCGGCCAAGTCCATGTAGTCGATAGGGGAAAGACATGTTGCCAGATTGCCCGGATATCTAAAATAAAATTTGCATGGATTTCATTGGAAAGACCAAATTTAGCCTGGGTTTATTCTCATTCTCATTCTCAAATCAAATTAAATAAATACAAAATGAGTTGTAAAATTTGTTTTATTTATTCGTCCGAAACAAGCAAGTTTTGAGCAAGTTTCATAAAAATAATCAAAAAGGTTTTTTGAAACCCCAAAAAACAATTTATAATCTGCTTATAAATTTTGATGAAAAACATTTTAATTTAAATTTTCTTTCTTGATTTTTGATAAGAAATTCCTAGGCTTTGACGATATTTACCCGGGTATTGCCTGGACCTTGCTCAACAATTTGGAAATCAAATGCCTGGATTTAGCCAGGTTTTTAGATCAAACAGACCGGATTTGTCCAACCAGGATACGTGCTGAAAAAAGTCTGGCAACCTTAGATTTAGGTAATGTGGCATGTAGTGTTACCGAAGCAAGCGACGCGCCCACTGAAAACCTATTCTCCTATATATGATTCTAAAATTCCAAAGTTTCCAATTGAAACTCCTCCTCCTACAGAGGCTGTGGAACGGATAGACAATAAAACTGCTAGCACAATCATTTCACCTAATCATTTTATTCTATTGCAATCATCGAAAAACTATCAATTATTAAACAATACAATACAACTAAAACTTCGTATTAAGGGTGGTATTTTCCTCATTTGCTAAACTTTTTTAAAACACTAAGACATTGGTGTTTTTTCAATATATTTTTTCCATTGATTGAATATGAGGGTCTTCATTTATGGAAATGGGAAGCGTCCATTAATACAACATGTCATCAAATTTTATAAATCTTTTTTTGACAATTCAATAAATCATCTCATCATAACAAAACTATAACATTTATCAATTTTATACAAACATTCTTCGAAGATTGTCAAAATTTTGTCAATTCTCGTTAATTTTTGTATGGGAGCCCTCCCATTTTAAATTTGGAAGGATTTAAAATTTCAAATTTCACTAACTTATTATTTTTTCATATTCCGCATGCTTGAAATATTGCTATTAAAGTTTCTTAATATTTTTAACACTAGAAGGACCGGCAAATTGAATATACATACCTATTCGGACCGTGACCAGTCAAAAGGGGACCCCAGGTAAAGGGGAAATTTTTTATATCCTAATATTTTCAACTTTTTTCTTTTGAAATTGTTTTGTTAATTATTCGATATCATTTTTGTTATAAAATGGAAATATTTTTTCACCATGGGTGCACGGAATCACCTCATTTTCGCAGGAGAGGCAGGCTATATGCGGTTATATGAGGCTATATGCGCATATTAAGGAAAGCACTCATTTTCTACCATATTTCAATACATAGGAGTCTGAAAACTATATACACATGAGCGGACATCTGTTTTATAAACGTTAGAGCAATTTTTCTGTTAAAATCTTTTACAGTTTTTGTGAAAATAATTTTATAAAAAAAGAAGTCAAAATAGCCGATTTCCGAAACTGGCGGGCTAAATGCGCATATTTATGTTTTAAGCTATATTTCATTAACACTTGCAATATTTTGATATTATTTAATTGAAAATGGTAGAAACGGATGTTAAGCATACGTCAAGGCTGAAATTTTGGTGAAATTATTTACATCACTAGTTTTTTTTGCATTAAACATAGTCAGGTATGCCATATGGCCATATTTCATGGTAAAATTTTGTTCATATCGTATTTTTATCGGATCAGTATGAAGTTCTTCTTTTTTCGCTGCAAGATCGTGATTTGAGCGTAGATTTAATGTTTAAATTATAAAAAGTAAAAAAATTATAAGACTAATCTATTTTTCTTGATATTTAACCTGCCTTCATATGGGCATTCAGAACCTATCTCTTATTCCAATATCTTATCATTTACAACTTTGCCAAAAGCTTCAATTTGTTGAATTTCCGATTTCCAGATGAATAAGAAAGAAAAACCATTAAAATTTTTGTTCACAGAATCTGTACGCACGATAATTAAAGTTCAATATATTACATCAAAACTGACAAAAATCTTGTTTGAATTTTTAAATTTTTTTGGCTTTATATAACCATCAAATTTCTTCATGCCATGTTTCAATAGCGTATTACCCTCAAACTACACTGATTAGATACGTTGAATCTCCAGCCATATCGTCAATCGGCTGTATGCGCATATTACCCAACATGCGCATTTAGGAACACTTCCCCCTACATGGTTTTTTGCTACGGGTGCACGGGTTCACTGCGTTTTAATCAAATATTGGATTTTTTGCAAATTTTTAAAAAGCATTTTTACAAATCTTAATTAAACCAAAGTCGAAACCATGTCTTTCATGTTGAGACATAATGATTTAAATAACGATTTTTATTTTTAGTTCCGTTTTTTCATTCCTGGAAAATAAATATTTTAATTATATCTTGAAATAATAAATTTATTTATTTATTATTAAAAAACAGGTTTTTGCAATCGTATATTTATCTGATAAGATCTGATAAACATCCAAGAAATTGGAAAACGGTTACCATGGACCGAGTGAATTTTAGAAATTATATGCATCAAGTTATGTCGTGCGACGGAAAACAGTGAAAATAAAAATATGTTTTTCCTTAAAAGTTTTTCGATTGACCAATATTGCATTTCAAATACCTATCATATCTAACTCAAAAATATTTTGTGTTTTGAAGCAAGTTGAAAACTATTTATTTCTATATAATTTTCAACGGCGAGATTACAGCCAATCCGTGCACCCATGTTGAAATATCTTAGCGCCGATGTGGTCTATCAGCTAGGCTCGCGTGAGTCTGATCTAGGTATGCCAGGCGTACTGGATTCGATTCCCGGTATCGGCAAGAAAACACTCGGGTTCAAACACCATAAGTTGCCGACAGGTTAGATTTGTTTTCTCTTATAATAAGAATGTTCAATAAGAATGTTCAATCAGTTGCCAGCTGGCCAGGTATATACACGAGTGCCGGAATACCTGTAAGTGAACATGCATTGGAAAATTGTCGAACCTAATAATCTAAGAATGCATGTGAACACATACTTGGGCAGAAACTGCGGTGAATTCGTGCACCCATGGTGGATAACCAACATATAAAAAATATTCCGTGCACTCATGTTGAAATATCATTTAAATTATTCAGTTTCATAGCTGATGTCTTCAAATTTGAATAAATGAGTACACAATTCATAATAATTTTATTCATTCTAGTTTAGTATAAAACATATTTATCACCTAAAACTACTCGATTACTCGAATGGACATGTATTAAATCTACCATAACTTTTACAAATCTTGATGAAATTTCGCCAAATGTTGACAGAAAGTTCAATTATAGTTGAGCAACAAAACGGACTAAAAAAATTGGGAGTCAAGTGCTCGGATCGCCACACAGCGGTTAATCCGAGAACTTTTTCTACAAATTTTCATGACTTCGCATCGAAAATCAATAATTTCAATAGGGATGTGAATTTTACCAGTCATTTTGACTGGTCACGGTCCGAGTGTCCATGGCGAAATTTTTCCCGCTTATTAAAAGAGCTTGTGGAATAAAAAATACACAGTTTTGTAGAGATTCAAAATTCATGAAAAGTCGTATTTTTTTGCGAATTTTTAAAGCGCAGTGTTTCAAAGATATTCAACAAACAAAGTGTTCAACCAGTCATTTTGACTGGTGCGGTCTTTCTAGTGTTAAAGTTTCCATAGGTTTTCATAATTTTTTACCAGGAAATATGATTTGATAAATAATCAGAAGAATATTTGATTAACTGTGATTTTACCGTGTTTTGAGAGTTAACTGACAGTTCCTGATAAATTATAACAGAGACTACAAAGAAATTTTATTTGACATTGCTTCAAATATTATAAGAATGTTTTCGAATGAATTTTCGAGAAAACTGAATTTTAAGATCCAATTAGAAATAAATTTAGTTTGTGAACCGGAAGTTTTCTTTTTTCGGAAACTTTCAAATTTGAATGCATGATTGCATAAATTAAAGCCCAATGAGCTGTTCAGTATTTTAGCTAAAATTACAACATTGTTTTGCAGCATAGAGCGTCCAAACTGACGCAGGAAGTGGGATAGACATTTATACGACATACATAGATGCACGAGTATGTACGTATGTAGGGGCAGCACAATAGGGCTGAACCCTATTGTATGCAGTGTATGTCGGCCTGCCCAGAGGCCACTAAGAGCGGTTGCCATCCACCCCCTTTGAATACATGCCATTCATACACTCAGGTTTACAATCGGCACACATACAACCAAACATCCCGGTGCCGTTGAGCGCAATCGATAAACAACATAAATTGAATATTTTACCTTGATCTGTGTCTCCGTTGGGTGGATGAAGTTGAGCGGGACATGACGTGGCTGGCAGGCTGCTCTGCTGTGCTGCTGGGGGGAAGAACTTTGCGAATTCGCTTGCTTCTGCTTCCTAGTACTTGTTATTGTTATTGATGATGCTGGGCTGCTGATGATTCCGATACTGATGATGATGATGATGACACCTGCCGGCGTCCACTCTATGAACCCTCGAAGCGTGTAGGGCTTACTGGAGGATGACAAGCTTAGAAACACCCTCGGATTGAACGTTTGTTGTGTGTCGTTCTCTGTGCTGCCCTCTGTACTAGTTGGATGTTTGAATTGTCTCTGTGGTACTCGTTTTCCTCTTCTTTCTGCTATTGGTGTTGTTCTTTGGCACAACAACAACAGCTTAGGATTCCCCGAGTCGATGACGATGGACGACAGCGATTTGCAGGTGTCGGAAACGTTGACCACTCTTCAGTTTCCAGAGGACCTTTAGCTCGTTATCCGTTCGACTGGATTTCCTCTGACGGTGGCGATCCGAGCGTACTTGTTGGGTTGTTAGGAATCCCCAGCTTTGTCTATTCGATATTCCGATACCCTAGACTAGGGTTTTACATGTATCAAGAGACAGAAAAAAACTAGTCCAGAGCTCTCTTCATTGAGCTTATTTTCTTGGTTTGATTATTTATTTAAGCCGGGCTGGGATGCTTCTCAGAACCTGTATTTTTCCTCTTTTCCATTCCGATTACTGTCCCTCACCAGACAGATCCAGGCGAACCAACATTCCACCCGTAGGTGAATCCACCAACAAGTCCAAGCTCAGATAACGAAAAACTTGGAAAAACGCTACGGAAGCCCGTCTTCTGGTTGATTAAATGGCATATTCTCCGCTCAGCGTTGCTTGGCGAATAGCGAGAAGTAGTGGCTCCAGAGAGTGTTCCCGAAATGGAATGCACGCCGTAAATCTGCCAAAGAAAGAAATCACAGAGAAGGCCGGTTTCAGTCAGCAGAACAAAATGAATGTTGTGCAATTTCCTTGGCGTGGCAACTTTGTAACGACAGGTCCAAGGTCCTGCTGTTGATTCTTCCCTTCCCCCTGGGGAGTCCATCGAGCAAATTCCTTCGTCACCTTCCATTGCATGTCACACCTTGAAATCTCAATTATTCGGATACCCCTCCAAAATTCGTGAATATGGCTCACTAGCTTAGGGTTAGGGGAATCGACTGAATCTACATAGCTGTGAAATGTCTGAACAGAAAAATTTTGCTCATAAGTAACATACAAGCTTGTGAATAAGGGTACAATATTCAATGAACAAAAACGCATAACAATCATGATACTGTCTAATCTTTTGAGTGATATTTTGTAATTTTGATTTGGCTATGGCCCGGTGTATGCAATGGAAAGTTTCGAGGGGTAATTGTAATCGATGGGTTGTGAAGTTCGTTTATAAAAAGGATTTTCTTTTGTATGAAAAATTTTTTGAATGACCATTTATACCAATATTTGTTGAGTGAGCTTAGCTAAAGTTTTGCATGCATGAAAAGTTATGATTTGTATTTTATTCTTATATTAAACAAAAGCCTTGTGTTGTGTTTCAATGTATGTTCCATTTATGAAATAACTGCTCAAACCAATGAAAGAATAAAAAAAAAAGTAAGTATATTTGATTCATTTTTGGCGTTGGTAAAACAAAATTGATTTTCAAAAATGGATTTTTAAAGAAACTCAAAAGTTAGAAAACCGCATTTATGCTCTGCTAAAGAAATTAATTAAAAATATAAAATATCAAAGACTCATAAAATCCAAATAAAACGGATTCAATAAGAATCAATATTTCAGAAATAAATTCAAATTTAACCTTCCAAAGCATTTGTAAAATACCCGTTTCAGGGAAAATTGACTTGTAGTTTGTTGTTATTTCCGCGGCCGCAAATGTTGAACGATTTTGATTATATTAGATTCATTGTTTAGGTAATTAATTCTTATTTCTATATAATCATATTTAAATGAATTTGTTCTAACAGGTTGTCTGTAGTTCGTTCCGAATGAAAAAAGATTCAAAAACAGTTTTATTTTTAAGTTGCTTAAAATTTGTGTTAGTTTTGCAGTATTTGAGTACTTCTTTGACTTTAGGAATTGTCCAGAATAAATCTATCCGATGATTTTGAAGTATGTTGGAGTTTGATTAACATTTTGACCTCCATCCCGGATATTCCAGTAGAAAAAAAACTTACCCAAAACAAAGACATCCAATCTTGTCTTTGCTTCGTTGCATCTCATGTCTCAATAAGCCGATTTTCTAACTCCAAATTTAAGTTTTATATTCGCAAATTGATTACCATTTTCAAAGAACATACTTGGTCTCTCAAAAATCTCAGTTCTTGAGTATATTGGAATGATGATTAATATGCTTTTTATCTGCGTTTCGGGTCACATTGACCCAAACTGCATTGGAGGGTTAGAATCCATAAAAAGCACAAACCAAAAAACCTTTTCTAACGTTTGGTTCATGGCAATTTCGATGCCATCGTTATAATAAATTATTTAGAAGAATTTGGTAACTTTGAATCCAATCTTTTGTGAGGTTCTGTATGTAACCTGTTGTTAGAGCGATATGTCAATTTTAAGATAAAAAATTATTCAGTTTATTGAGAAAAATACAACAAATATATTTCAAGAACCACTTTCTTCTATTCAATCAATTTCGGCTTAAAAGTGCGTACAAATCGTCAATCTATCGAAATTCTCATGTCTTACCAAATTCAAAAAAAAAAAACTTAATGAAAGCTTTTTTCGCGGAAGGCAGAATTATCCACAGTCTTCGAAAAAAGAATTAATGCCAATCGTTGCATACACACTACCAAAAAAATCTGTAAAATTACATCACATATGATGTAAATAAAAAGAAGCATCATATATGACGGAATATTCAGTGCTAGTTGGAAATTACACGCCAGTAAAATTTGGCAACGTGTAACATAAAAAATGATGTAAAATTTAGCAACGTGTAAAATAAAAATGATGTAAATTATAAAATCACTGAATGTTGAAAGAAAAACTTTCCAATTGGAATTCGTTTCGTTTTATTTATTGTTAATATGATTCAATACTGGAATTTTCACGTCTCTTAATAAAAATAAAACTCATCTTTAATTATTTTATTTTATTAAGCGGCAAATTTTTTTTAACACACATTATATTTTATTTCTTTTATTTTTTCCGCGAAGTACCGGATCCAATGTTGAACACCGTGGATCCGCTTCCAGAACCGCATCCCTGCTTTTCGGATATCTCCGGGAACCATCAACACCGATTAACTTACTCGCGCGCGGGGAAAATACTTTGGCGCACGACTTGGCTTAACAGCTTTTGTCACATTTGTCTGGGCTTGTTCTTCACAGTTTATAATTTTACATGACATTATCACGTTCAGTGTATTGTAATATTTCATGTCGTGTAATTTTGAGAAATTTCCAATTCAGTGTTGTTGAGAACTTCTTTTGACCAAAAAAAATTGTAAAATTACATCACATATGATGTAACGAAAAAGAAGCATCACATATGATGGAATTTTCAGTGCGAGTAGAATATTACACGTCTGCAATCTTCAACAGACGTGTAAAATTTGAAAGACATGTAAAATATTAAGACGTGTAATATTTAATTCGCACTGAAAATTCCGTCGTATGTGATGCTTCTTTTTACTTACATCATATGTGATGTAAATTTACATCAAATAATCACGTTCCGTGTCAAGTAATATTTGTGTCATTAGAGTTCAGTGCTGTTAAGGATTCAACAGTTTTTATTTTGTAAATTTACATCAATAAATCGCGTTCCATGTCATGTAATAATAAAAGTTTTCAATTTCAGTGTCGTTAAGGATTCAGATTTTTTTTTCTGTGTAGCTAACACACAACGAAAAAAATCTGTAAAATCACATCACATGTGATGTAAATAAAAAGAAGCATCATATATGCCGGAGTTTTCAGTGCTAGTTGGAAACTACACGCCAGTGAAATGTTGCAACGTGTAAAATAAAAAAAAGTTGTAAAATATGGCAACATGTAAAATAAAAATGATGTAAATTATAAAACCACTGAATATCGGAAGAAAAACTTTCCAATTGGAATCTGTTTGGTTCTATTTATTGGTATTTATGATTCAATAATGGAATTATCTCATGTCATAATAAAAATAAAACCTTTTTATAATTAATTTAATTTATTTCATAGTTAGGATCTGTTCGGTGCTGCTGGTCAGCAAAGGATGCCCGGCATCCATTTCGAAAAACCATCTAAGTGTTTTTTCAACTCTTGTCTTCCTTCACAACACCGGCTGTGCTCTCTTGCACAGTTAAAAAAAAAAATTGGTGACAATGAATTTTTTAATCTCACAATTTTTTATATTGGGAGTCACATTCACACTTTTATTTTTTCCAGAACCGCTTCCTGCTTCACGAAGATCTCTGGGAACTTTAATCGCGGGAAAACTGCTTAAAAAATACCACGAAAAATGCACGACCTTGACTTGACACTTTGTTTAAATTTGTCTGATCCTATTAAATTTAAATTCAATGTTCTCATCACATTCCATGTCGTGTAATTTTAAGAAATTTCTATTTCTATTACATCACATATGATGTAACAAAAACGAAGCATCACATATGATGGGATTTTCAGTGCGAGTTGAATATTCCACGTCTGTAAACTTCAAAAGACGTGTAAAATTTAAAGACATGTAAAATATTAAAGACGTGTAATATTTAATTCGCACTGAAAATTCCGTCGTATGTGATGCTTCTTTTTATTTCCATCATATATGATGTAAATTTACATCAAATAATCACGTTCCGTGTCAAGTAATATTTGTGTCATACGAATTCAGTGCTGTTAAGGATTCAACTTTTTTTTTAAATTTGTAAATGTCATGTAATGATACAGGTTTTCAATTTCAGTGTTGTTAAGGATTCAGATTTTTTTCTGTGTAAGTGCATGATGTTGATATTAATGCAGTATTTTAGTAATTTCAACCGGATTCGCTCGGTTTTTGTCGATTGTTTTTTTTGTTTACAAATGTTTTTTTTAAGGCAATTAACTTATGAAGTTTATATTATCCTAGTCAATTGTACTCATACACAATTGGTCAACAAGATTTTGATATTCCGATACTCCACTAATAACTTAAGGAAAAAAATTGACATTGGAGAAAAATTGACCCTCACTCTAAATATTCAATAAGTTTTTTTTTCTATCAGCTCTGGTATTCGAGATAACTTTTGAAAATAGGTAAAAATTCAATAAATTAATTTGAGACTTTTTTTTTATTAAAACTTAACATCACGAGTATTTTGAAAATAAAGGTTTTTACACAATGATCAACTAACCTAAAGGCCGTGAGAAATTTTGACGCTTGGGAAAAAAGTTATTGAAGTTTTCTTTCTGTTAATTTTTCCCAAATCTACAAAAAAAAAACCGAAATACTTAAGAAAATCTAAACTAAACTGAATCTTTGATATTTTTAAAACCACAAGTTAAATCGGTTTGAAATCTTCTACAAAGTTGTTAAAAGAGTTCTAATCTACAAATTTCAAATACTCAATGACTTTCTTGACTGATGGCAGAAATAGTTGTATTCTTATCTATTCAAATTTAAAAAATTGTACAATTAACTGTTTCCTGGATTGAATGAAGGATTGTAAATTTATTCTACATATATCAGCTTTCAGTTTTCATGCAGGTTCATCAGTTATCTTAGATCGTTATACCCTAAACTAACCAATTTTAATATTTTATAAGCTATATCAGCAAAACAAGAGATGATAGACATCTTACAAATGTTTTGAATTCAGGCCGTCAACATTTTTCAAATCGATTATTAGTACAAAGGCACCAAATGTCCTGTTTACTGTGTAATCATTATTATGATACTAACTTTTCAAAAACTTGAATATTTGTTTAACAAATTAAGGACCATGAAGAAATCAGAGCCCAGAAACATCGAAATTTGGTATTCTTTATCTAAAAACTCGCTGGACCAAATTTTACAATTTTAGTTTTTTGAGTTATCTGAAGTGTTGTGTTCAATTTTGTAGAACAGAGTTTTGTCAATAAATATGTGTCATTTGAGTTACGCTTCTAAAAGTAACCCAAATGTCATAAATTGCGGCGCGTGAAATAACGGTAAATCTCGTTTTTGGCTCGAAATGTGTTAAAAACTGTTTAGAAAGGTTATATGTGGTTATATGTTGTTTATTTGCCAAAATACAACAATTACTATTTGTAAAGATCATTAAAGTACACGATCAGGTACTATGAAAAGATTTTAGAAGTTGTTATGGATTTAAACCTTGTTTGTCGGCTTTTGATATTAAATGTTAAAATGTTTTAGTAGGATGAGCACTCTGGGCCAAATTATTATTTTATCGAAACAGATTATTGCTGTGTTAATTTTTGGCATCCTAACTAAAGTGTCCAATCCCGGAAATTCCCGAGAAACACTGAAAAACTCTGAGCCCAATATATAAAGCTAAATAGCTAAAAATTTTCAAGGTCCGAATTGGAAAAAATGAGGCAGATTCAGCAAGAAAAATGATTGATCTACCTTGATATATGGCTAAGACTGTCTCTTTATATTATTTTTTCTTTTAATTGATTTATACATTGAGTTTGATACAAAATGATTTTTTTTCTATCGAAAACTTAGTGTAAACATAAAATAACTTGAAACAAATGGATGATTATAAGGAAATTTTCAGCATTTTATGATTAACCTGAAGTCTAGCAAACCAACTTCTATCCATTGTAAAAAAATCTTTCTCAATTATTTCAAATATTTTAGCTGCAAGAAGCAATCAGTGATATGCATTGAGTTTGAATTTATATTAGGGTGAGTTTTCCTTCTTTGGATCTAGAGCCTTCTTTAGTCCTAAAATGTCGAAAATTTTAAATAATTCATGTTGCTAGCATAGGATAAATCTCGCTTAATTTCGCTTAATGAAACAAAACGTAAACAAAAAGTTTTATTACGAAAAAATACAAAAACTGCCATAAACTTGTCGCAACTTCTTTCCATGTAGAATGTTTGTAGCCTTGACAACATATTCTATATGTTAAATACAAATTTTAAAGTTGTTTTGATAACTTTTGCAGCAGTTTTCTGTGAATTATCAAGATATTTCATACGACGTAAGCTCACGCGAGAAATATACTTCTGTGCCCACAATGAACTCTTATTCATCCTGAACACTACCATACCGATGTTTGCCTTGAGAAGTCTGTCTGGTAAAATTTCCAACGTTTTTTAAAATGTACCTGATCATCAGTGGTATATCAGAAAGCTCAATTAGCGGGGGGTGTTTTGAGAAATTAGAGTGAGTAAGGAAATATCCCGTATTTTTGTTTAAAGAGAAATTACTTTTACTGTAAAGAATGGGAACCAAACTGTATTTTTTTTAATTATTATTTTTTAATTCAGAACCAAATTTGAACATTTCTGATATTATTTTTAAACTGCGACCCAGAGATGGGTCTTGACTCAATCATTCAGTCAGCGAAACTTTTTTTGTAGAGAAATGAATCCAACTGTGTAAGGTGAAATTTCAGGGACTAGACAAGATGAAAATTGATGTTGAAAAACATACGAAAAAAAATTTCAGATATTTTTTGTCAGCTTTTAGTAAATAAATTATAAGTAAATAAACCCAAAAAAGTTTCAGCTATTATTCTGCTGATATAGCAGACGGGAAGTGAAAGTGTTGAAGAAATTTAAATGTTTTATTCGTTTAAAAGCTGTAATGGCATAATATAATAATTTTTGATAACAGATTACATTTTTTAAGAATTTGTTTATTTATTGTCGATAAACTTTACTTTTTATATGAATTTTAGTTCTAGGTCCTATGAAAGGTACCAATTCAGTACCAAAATAGGAACAGTAGGTTCAAAGATGGAAACTTTGAGCATCAATATCTTTGCAAAGCTTTCAATAAGGACGAAACTTATGATGAAAATTCGCATTGAAACTTGCAGATAAGATCATGAACTAAAAATAAATTTCCTGAAAGATATAAATCTCCCGTCCATTTATGAGAAAAAAGACATGATTATTAAAAAAAAACATCGCTTAAAGGGTCGAAAGTAGGACAACTAACTCTATATTCTATTTAAGTACTAACATTGATAAATTTAATTTTTTGAGTAACATTTAAACATATCTAATTGCTTAAACCGTCAACTGCATGATTTATAAAAGGGACTGAAAAATTTCTCAGTAAAAAAACCGTAAGCTATGATTTTTAAATTTTTTTTTAAATAATTTTAGCATTTCAAATGTGTATTCTATAAAACTATATTAAATTTTGTATGATTTTTTGGGTTTAATAACTTTTAATTGAATTTTCGAAGCTTTAAATCAGTATGAAATGTTTTATAATACTACTATGTACTCGAAATTTTAAATTTACCACAAATATAATGATGATTTTTCTTTACCTTTACAAAGTCAGGTTCTTCGGTGCCTGTTACCGTAAAAACCTTTTTTCAGCTGCTGTTTTGACTTAGTAAGGTCTATGTTCTCATAATATTTATTATAACTATACATTAAACAATTCATTAGACTATATTTTCCATAATCAGTTCGAGTAGAGGTTATAATGAAACGATTTCTTGTTCTTTAATGACGACAAGGACAATAATAGTTTAATTGATTTAGTAGATAAGCAGATTTAACGCGCAGATTAATTATGTCGTTTACGAAACAGATTGCAGCAACCTCTCTTCTTACACTTAATGTTTCTATCACTTTCTATGTTTATAAGCAGGCAACGTGATTCATAGCTAGGTAATTGGCTCTGAGACCATCCTAAATTTCGTGAATCAAATAGAACAAAATAGAAGAATTCTGGACTGATTCCAAACGGCTTTTATGTGAAACTAGCTGACCCGGTAAACTTCGTTTTACCTTCTAAAGTATAAATCGTAATAAATGTTTAATTTCATCTACACGTCCTTAACTGCATTGTGCTCGCCAATAGATTCTTATGGAAATCGTAACAAATAAAGTTTAATTTGTATTGGGACCCCCTATCATCAAAAGTGAGATCCTTGAAACTATTATACAAACCATCTCTGACCCAAAAAACCCTCGGATACCAAATTTCACTTCATTCCGACCGACCATTCATACGTGATGTTATTACAAAGAAAACGCCTCCATTTTTATATTTATGTGAAATTTGAAAAGGCGACCACACAACGCTACAATGATCAAGAAGTGATCTAGCATAAGCTGTGTACAATGTTTTTATTGTTTATGGGTCTTTGAAATTATAACCAAAATGTTTTATAAATGCTAACATACTGTTTGATTTCTGAAATATTGAGTTATAGTGATCTACAATGTAAGTTTTGAATCCAATATAACTCCAAGGTCTCTAATCTTGTTTACTCTCTCGACAAGATTATCTCCCAATTTGACAATTTCATATGACGGACATTTTCTTCTGGTAAATACAATATTTGAACATTTTGCCACGTTAAGTTTGAGCAGACTTTTAATGCACCATTTGTTAAATACATTAACTTCGTTTTGTTAGATTCCAAAGTCTTCTTCGCTTTTTACTTTCGTATAACACCAGAAGTAACGGAGATACTTTTTGCGAGTGAACCATCAAATCTAACAACTTGTGAGCGGTTCGTTAGATAGGACCTTATTCATTTCAGTAGGTGTGAACTGAATCCCTGTTTATTTAATTTAAAAATTAACATGGGGATGTCAATTCTGTCAAAAGTTTTACTGAAGTCCGTGTATAAAGCCTGTACAGAATTACCGCGATCCATACAGCTAATATTATAGGTAACAAACTCGAGTAAATTAGTGGCTGTAGATCTTCCTTTAACAAATCCATGTTGCTTTTCAGTAATAAGTGTTTTAATTTGGATATATATTTTTCCATTCACTAAAGCTTCGAAAAGTTTTGGTACGCACGATAAAACGGCTACGCCCCTGTAATTTTTTATGTCAGATTTATTTCCTAATTAAAATATGGGTACAAGAAATGATTCTTTCCATACTTGAGGAAAATCACCTGATTTCAATGAAGAGTTAAATAGAAGAAATAATGGCATACTCGGTTCATTTACTAGATTTTTTAAAATTAGTGGAGGAATTCCATCAGACCCGGGCCCTTTAGTGCTGTCTAAGGAAGAAATGATTTTACATATTTCTTCAAAGGAAATTGATTCTACTACAGTTAATGCCGTTGAATCAGAGAGATTACTAAAAAAGGAAGTATGACGATCTTGCTCGCAAAATCTAGTGTAAACATTTTGGAAAAAGTCGGCAAATAGATTACAAATTTCGTCGGAATTTTGCTACCAAAGTTCTTAATTTTTTATTGACATATCTAAAAAAGTTTCTTGGGCTCGTTTTTATGTTTTGCTGAATTTTTATATTATAGTCTTGGAAAGAAGTACCTACTTAAGCGTATTTCTATTCGACTACTGGCTTCTTGGTGTTCTAACTTAGTGACTAATGATGGATTCTTTTTCCAGTTTTTATGTGCCTTCTACTTTTTATTTCTTAAATGCACAAGCTCTTTCGTGAACCATGACGGATTTTTGTTATTATTTCTACGTCGCTTTAATTTTGTTGGAACGTATTCATTGAGAATATTACCAAGAATTTTGTAAAAAATCTCCACTTGATTGTCTGGAGAGTTTTCAGCTCGGAATATTGTTTTCCAATCAGTAACTTGTAATTTTGTTTTAACCATATTATAGTTAGCATGAAGAGTCATAAGTCTCTAAAAACTCATAATTATCTGGTAAACGTTTTTGGTCAGGACATATGATTGAGAATTCGATAGCATCTGATGGATCTGAGGCTTCTACAACACAAAAATCATCAGTCAGGTTTGAAAATAATAAGTCCTGATATCGACTACATCATTTTTTACATGATATCAATCATCGAGGCACAAAGAAGCCAGATTATCAAAAAGAATTTGCAGTGTTTCATTATCACCACAGATCGGCAAGAGAATGCTTTCATTCTCTTCATCAATTAGGAATTGGAGACTTGATTGGTTAAAGTCGCCATAAAGGTGAATTTTAAATTAGGGCTTAAAATTTGCAAACATTTCGGTAATGTCAAACAGAAACTTTTGAAAATTTTCTTTAGTGGCATATTCTGGCGGAAAGTAAATCGACCCAAAAATATGCGTTTCATTGAAGATGATGGCTTTGACCACACTTGCTCGAAGTCTTTGTGTTTAGTCGCAGGAATGAGATCTACATTTAAGGTTTCGTATGCAGAATAGTGATGAGATTTTTTTTTCAACTTTCCTCGGGATCCCGGGAATTTCCGGGAATGAATCATCAGATATCTAGTTTCCCGGGCACGTTCAATTGACCGGGAAACGAACAATTTGATCCTTATGTTCATATAGCTTCATGTTGTCTTTTTTAAAGCAATTTCAAATCTGCTTCTCTGAAATTATGCCACGAGGGGGAACCATTTCTCTCATCCAAATATGTCACATGTCAAATCTGGTTCCAATTCCTTGATTATTTACGAGTTATGTTAAAAATTGTAAGAGAGCTCCCCTCCCCCTTCCTATTTCACCTCTGGAAAAAGGAAGGGGTATCAAACATTCATAGAAATATTTCTCGGAGCTAAATCCCCTCCCATGCCGAATTTGGTACCATTTTCTTGAATGGTATGACATTTAGTTTTTGTTTTGAAGACCACTCCCCTCTTCCAGTAAGAGGGGAGGATCTCAAACATCCCCCGGTTTCAAAAACACCCAGCTCAAAAATGTAAAATTTTACGTTCTTAGGCATAATTTATAACGAAAACCTCAAAATTTTGTTTGCAAATTTTCGAAAAAAAAAGTTCTAGGCTCCTCCGATCGCATTTTTTCATGAATAGTGCGTTAAATAGGGGAGAGTCTCCTTAATAATAGGGAGGATTTTCAGAGATGCCAATTTTTTTACCTACAGTTACTCTAAAAGAAACATCGTGCATATTTTAAATTAAGTTTGGGCATTACCAATTGTGCAGCTTGCTGGTTTCGATCAAATTCATGCCTATTTTCAGACGAGTAAAACTTGTCTGAGATCACCAACATGATCAACCAGATTGCTCGATACGTCGGCTATCTGAAGACATTTGAGGCCCTTGGAGCCAAAGGGGTATAAGTGACAAAATGGAAAAAATCGAGATAACCATCTAGAACGAATCCTTGACTGTCAATAATCATATGCTATTTTAATCATAATTTTATTTCACTATTTTATTATGTTTAGATCTCGTTGAAAAAATCCTACTAACTGTAATTTCCTTTTTGTTTGGAGCCAAAGGGGTATAAGTGCTGCACTTATACCCCTTTGCCTCCAAAGTCCATTAAACTGATGTACTTATACCCCTTTGCCACCAACCCATACTTGATTTCATGAAAGTAATGTTTTTTCATCGGGACCAAAAAAATTTAAAATAAATGTAATTCAGTTTTCTTTTGAATAGCTGATGATGTTTAAAAATGTACCATCAACTGTTATTCATCCGATTGCATTTAGTGATAATTCTAGTAGAAAATAAAATTAATATATTTAATTATTTTTTCTATTTCAATAACAAATTAGCGGATCACAAATTCCTGATTTCTGGATATATGGAGTGTGTCACGGATTAAAGGCTTATATAGTACAAAAAAATGTATTTGTACGAGATAATTGGGTTAATATTGAAGCGCCTATCGTTAATTTACTGTAAAAAACCAACTCAGAGTGACCGCAAGTCCCATTCCAATACCCAATTGATAAGGCAAAGACGTACAAAACACGTGGTGATTGAAATTTAGTGGAAAATACCTTTCACGAATTATTATAAATTAATCCTGGGGAAAAAACGTTGTTTAGAGAGAGATTTACTAGAAGTTGCCAAGACCAGGTCGAACTTCAGCCATGAAATCTCTTAACCTACTGTACCAGGGTATATTTCTCATCAAAACAACAAAAAATATATTTATACGAAAACTAATTGACTCTTGTAGCAATGAATATTTATGGTTTCTTACCCATATCAACAAGATCAAAAAAACATGGATGTGAAAATTTGTTGGTGGCAAAGGGGTATAAGTGAATATATTTGGTGGCAAAGGGGTATAAGTGCATGTGTTTGGAGCCAAAGGGGTATAAGTACCAAATTTATAAAAAATGTGTCGCCTCAATAAACGTCAAATAAACGTTGTTTTTTGGGAAAATGTTGTAAAATGCTTTGTTTTTATTTAGGAAAATCATTCACATGAAAAAAATTCATAAAAAATATCTATGGAATTTACTGGAACACAACGAAGTTCAAGAGCTTTTTTCTCGAAATCAGCTTTTATGCACTTATACCCCTTTGGCTCTAAGGGCCTCATTTATAATTCATGCTCAAACATATAAAATTGTCAAAAAAAAAACAATCAATAATAGAACCGTTTACTTCGTTTGTTCGGTACAATTTTTGTAAACTATGTTATGCTCTCCCGAAAAAAGCTAACACAATTTTGATGCAAATAAAATATAAAGTGTGAGCAAAGAAAATAAAATTTACCCTGGGTGAATTCTGTCAGACTAAGGAAAACTCCAATGATCGATGAGGCCGTTAACACTTTGGAAAATATGATCGATTGGTGCAGTTATGTTCATGAGCCACCACTTATCTGTTCATCAACACTTTAAAGTCACAAAGTGGAAGTACCAAACGGGCTATTTCATAGTCAAGGAATCGAGCGCGTAATTAAGATTGTGAAGGTTTAGACAAAGTTAACTTTTTTTAAAAAAAAAAAAAAAGGCATGTATTTGCTCGATTACAACAAGCTGCAGCGCTGGAAATGCCTCAACATTATTCAAAATACGATTTCTACAAACAATTGTAAGTTTATATTTGTTCTTCATCAAAATGTGAAGAAAAAACAACAATTCCACCTGATTTCTGTTAAATTTTTACAAAATCATGGCGTCTAGAAACTCTTAATAACTGAAAACATTTTTTTTTTTTGGCAAATGATAAAATAATATTTTAAATATTGGACGGAAAATCTGACAGTGTTGCTAGTTTCTTTTCATGAAAAAAAAAGAGAATGCTCTGTATTTGGCGTTCATTCTATTTTCTCGCACCTCCTATCGCTTTGCCATCTTCGGCAAAGTTGTAGCCTGAGAATTTTATAATTACTTCATATATTGGAATTTCATTTGCATTGCGTGAGAACGAAATATTCAAGAAAAACCAGAAAAGTGACATTCACCAAACAATCTTCTCGTTCATACAAAATTTCAAATCATAACCCGCGTACCTGAATCTTATTAAAAAATTTGCAAAATTTTTGTGGTTCATTGGTCAAAAAGGAAACTTTCGAGACTACAAGTTTATTGAAATTTGAGAAATGGTGCAATTCAACACACCCTACTGTTTATGTCATCTTCGATCTAAGCTTGACTCCAATTGTAGCAATAAACTAAGATACCGTATAATCAGATAACATTTGTCCATTGAGAATAGTGAACAAATATTCAAATTTCGGTAATGTATTTGCAATTTTTAATTTTTTTATCAAAATTTTTAGAATTTCTCAGCAAGTTTTAAAATATCTTCCATGATACAAAGTGAGCACGAAAAGCACGAAAAATCAACCACTTTACTCCACCCACAAACTTCGAGGACCATCCTTTAAAGTGAGCTAATGTTTATTCACCAGTTGACGGTAAGAAATCGCTCCCCGCCATATCGGAATGAAATTTTAATTAACAATCTTCTTGTTGGGGGTTCATTCTCCAGACTTTCCATTCCGAGGACGCCGAGGACAAAGAATGGAACGATCTCTTAACGGTGCCACTGATGATGACAACAACAAGAAGCTTCCGCTCTCGGGGCTCATGGTGGGCTTTGATCAATGATACTGGGGCTGGGTGGTCATAATTTACCCCAAGCCAAGGTTGTGTTCCGTAAAATCACGACAAGAAGAAGCACCTATTGTGGAACGTTGATCCGAAATTTATAACCCTGCTTGAATGTAACAGTCTGCGATTTATTATCATCGGATCAGCTTAATTTGTCGGGAACAGATTTCCCGTTTTCGATTCCAGTTAGTTTGTGAATAAAAATCTTGTACAACTTAACAGCAAGATATCTGAGAGTCTGAGACGGAATTCAAAAGAAATATCAAAAAAAGAAATCGGAAAGTTAAAGTTTGTGTTTAAATTTCGAAATTTTTGAACACTTAGAAAAGATTTTGTGCAATACTTAACAGTGGTGAAAGTTCAGACTCAATCAACCCACTATTCATCATTGCCGAATGTTTTTGCAGGTCGCCACCGCCTGGCCGGTTTGATATTTCCGGTACCACAGCGAGTGTTTCCGGTACACGAAAACGGTCTGCCATTCTGAGATTTTTTATACAGCATAAGATATGCCCAACCAGAAAATTATTTGATTCCGAGGAAGATGTGCTAATGTCATTCCAGTTACATTGCGGAAAACTTTCGCTTTTCCCAAATGTAAATGTGGAGCAACGACAGGCAAGAAAGTGCCCGAAACCCTACGGAATCAACATTTCGATTCCATCCGGCGATGGCGGAAGTGCTGGAACAGAAATATTTTCGTTCCCGGTGGACCGAATGCTCCGGAAAGTACAACTTCAACGGTTCTCGCAATGCGGTCCGGGTAATTTAATAAATTGTTTACAATTAGTAGGTTTAATTGGCAACGTTTTATAATTTGTGTGCGGAGAAGTGTCAGTCGTTTCATTCATTTTGTCACAGAGTCATAAATTCGGTGAGTGCTGGCTGCTCTGAGCTTAATGACGCCCGGGTAATATTTTTTTTAAAGTGGTCTTAGTGCGAATTTATGAACTGGTTTTACACCACACGGTTGATTCATGAGCTTAGGTTCAGTGAAAATGTACTTTTGCTGGTTAAATTCAAATCCCTGTCTCTATAACAAGTTTTCCTATAGAAAACGAAATTTACATATATATATGTACATAATTGCATTATTCAAGCATTTGATGAACAGCAGCAACTTGAAAATTGAATGAAATTTTCTCTGTGACAACGTTGTCAACGCCCAAGAACCGCAAATTTTACCCGCACCTCAAAGTTTCATCCATTCAGCCTCAGTCAAGATTGATTTGCGGGACTCATTCCGTATCAAACACACTTCAAACAGCATCCGCCATACTCACACTCGACATTAAAAATGGGTAGCCAACAAAACGAGACGAGATGGATGATGATGATGATGATGATGATGACGATGGCGGTGGTGATGAAGTACCCAGGAACATCCGGTAGGCAGGCGGAAAGAGAAGGTACGAAACCCAGTAACCATCCGCCATGGGCCCAGGATTCTGGGCGATGGCGACGGACGAAGATGACGGCGGACGAAAAAACGACGACAGTTTTCCCAGACATATTTTCCGCTTGGTTTGTTCCGTTGTGGTTGGCCTTTAAAATAAACAAACGGCCACTTTTTGTTTGCCCACTATACCTTACTATACTTTATGAGTACAGGCAGTGTACTCTTGAAGCAAGTCATCCCCCCTTACCGTTTCCCTACCGGGTCGAGCTAGCTTCTGCCAAGTGATGGTAATGGGGGATATATTTTTTTTCGTTTGTAACGAGTATCCACTTGTCATAGACAGATGTCGAGAGAGACACTGGGAATTAGGTTCATTCAAAAATTAGAGAAAAATAGACTTGTAGCTGATATAGCCGTACTGTAAAACGGGGTGATTTGGTACAGCTTTTGGGATTTTTTTTATCGAACTATTTCTGTCAATTTCAACCATTTTAACCATCAATTTTAAAACTAAAAGTTTAAACTTCAGAATGGAAAAACAACAAAAATGGGATCATTTAAACATCCATAATTTTAACGTACCAAAATCAATGCGTTGTTTGTCGCTTTACAGAATTATTCTTCCTATCCCCAGTAATCTCGTTTAACATCAGCCTCCTCTGTATTCGGAGTCCTATGGCGCATATCTGGAGACCAAAGTAGTCAAGCAATTAAACATTTTTTTTTTAGATTTCCAACGAAAGCAGCAATCACGACTCCTCTGTGAGTAACTTTAAATTAAGTACATTTCATTCTGTTTTTCTACGATGACTTAGGGTTCTATTTAGCCACTGTTATATGTGTACATTAGGGTGGCAATGGATGTTCTGAAAAAAAATCATGATCGAATTTTGAAAACCGTCTATACCTGTTCTAAATTTCAGCTCTATCGGACTTGATTCAGAGGTGTTTCGGTTTCGGTTTTTGGACCCTCAAAAATCAGTCAAGGGAGGGCCTAAGGAAAATTGGAAAAATCGAATTTTTGACTTTGATGCCAAATGATCTAAACACAGCGACATGTCCAAACCCTTCGATGTAATAAACACAGACGTTTTCTGTCGGTGCTGTTTAAAAATGGAATAAACGGCACTTGGATTCGCTCATGCTTAATCGAAAGAACGTAAAACGTAGAGCTAGAGAACGTGAGATCCAGGACTTTCCCAGAAACAGTGGTGCAACACAAGGGAGTCACTTGGGACCCCTTTTTTTCATCAATGTTATGAACGAGTTTCCTGATATGTGATGTGTTCGTGCTTGTGTTTGCCGATGAGTTAAAGATTTTTCTACCAATTTGTCCTCCAAAAGATTGCACGATTCTGCAAAATATTCTACACAGGTTAACGGAATGCTGCAGCAGGTTTGGATTAAAAACCAACGACTCAAAATGAAATGTTGTTACTTTTTCTCGGAAAATGGAAAATATCGCCTGGGGAATTATTTGATTGTTGCACGGCAAGCCTCAATAAAAGACTTGGGAGTAAAGTTGGACTCAGAGCTAATCTTCTCGAAGCACATAGACAAAATTGTAGCAAAGGCTAATTTAATTTTTGGAATGGTCACGAGTTGAGTGATCCCTATACGGTTGTATCAATTTACGCCGGATTGGTTCGGATCGCGATAGAGTACGCCAGTATTGTTTGGTGTTCAAACTTTAACTACAACAGACTAGAGAAAGTTCAAAATAAGTTCATGAGATACGCCTTGAGAAACCTGGATGGCAAGCAGAAATGCCGGAGTATCGAGTGTTGTGGATGCTGGTAGGATTGTGCTCCCTAGAAACCCGCAGAAAATCGATTGACGCACTGTTTTTCAAAGATCTAACCAGTGGAAGATTATATTAAACATCTCAAATATGGCATAACGAATGCCTCCGTAGTTTGCGTAGTGTAAGCCATATCAGTTATCTTATCGTATTAAAAACTATGATAGGAACCTAGAAATGAGAACAAATTAAAATTGGAAGTAGGCAGTATTTGATTCGTGTAGTTCGTAATATTAGTAGTAGTTACTCTAGAATAAGATTGCCAGATTACCCGGTTTTATCCGGGTTTGATTTATTCACTTTACTTGCCAAATCAAACGAAAAAAAAAACCAATTGTGTTGCCCATTTTTTTGTTTATTTATGCGTAATCAAAATTCTGTGAGCAATTTTTAAAAAAATTTGTTAAAAAATGTTTTGGATGCCTTATATACGTTATTGAAGTTCCGGAGTATAATTTGAACCCTGAAATCAGATTTGATTGGGAACCAAAATTCAGTGTCTCAACTAAAAATAATATCTTCAAATCAATATTTGAGAAACATACAATAAATACAATTCATATACAAACTTGAGAAACAAAGTTACAATCAGATCCTAAGAAAGAATTAATAAATTTTTAATTCAAAATTTATATTTTATTTCAATTTCAAAATCATAAAAACAAAACAATTGTGCTCATGTAACGTATTAAAATTTTAATAATGTGATGCGGATGCGGAATTTAAATTTCCCATCAAATATTGGGGGGAGGGGGGGGGGGGGGGGTTTCGAAATTGAAATTTAGCTAGAAATAACAACAATACCAAAAAAAGCACGGTATGTTTAGTAGAAGGACTTAAAGAAAAAAATACAGTAACGCTAATTTCTGCATCGACTAAAAGTAATGCTTTTTCCAGTTCATTTCCACCAAATATTAAAATATTTGGTCGGTGACCCCCATAAAAATATTTTTCTGAAAAGTTTCTTTTTTACAAATTTTCAAAAAAATGTAGTGGTACAAATTCTTTAATTTTAACTATCAATAACATTAATTGAACTGGTTAACTCAACATTCTCATCAAATTCTACGATAAAAATCAAAACTATTATAAACTGGTTACAGAAAATAAGCAATCAAAACAAAGAAAATAGCTTTCAAATATATCTCCTAATCTTAAAATTTTAAAATCGGTTGGCAAATCTTCTCAGCAGTCTTTGAGTGTTGAATTTTCTGAAATCATGAAAATTATGTTTAATTATCTGAATCTTTATATGGTTTTTTTTTTGTTTCGATTATAGTCGTTTTACCATCTTTTCATGGCATTCGCGACTTTATCAACGTTGCAGTTGGCGGATCGTTATTGAAAAACTTATCCGGTACAACTGTGTTCGATGTTAACTCTTGGTCTCGAACTCGCGGACATCGGCTCAGGAGACAACAGACTTGCCAACTGAGCTAAATCACAAGCCCTCATTCTCTTTTGATTTTCTGACTGTGAAAACATTGCTGAAATTTTTAATAAACAAGATTACAGATTAAAAAATCACTTAATACTTGAACCCACTTTAACTTTTTGTGATAACGCTTATGCGATCTAGAGGTGGAAAGTTTGTCATAATTTTAGCCTTAGGAAAACTAAGAAAATCAATTTGTAATTGAGTCATTGCGCATTTAAATTATGCTTTGAAGTTGCTACTTCGAATCATTTTTTTTATCTTTTCGTAGACAAAAGCTAGGACAAAAGATATTCTTTTTTAAAATTTATATTTTTAGGCTTCTGAGAAGATTATGTTTCCAAAACACAAAAATTTGAACTTGAAAACAAAGACAAACTTATTAAAAATTGTTCAAATTTTCTTAAAAGTTTTACTATAAGATTCGGTAAATTTGTTTTGTAAAAAAAACAGTAGAACTTGGTTATTTTTTTTGTAAATTATAATAAAATGTTAACTCAATTGATCGGAATTGTCGGTAAAAGTCATGTTATTTAAGTAAGAACATTTCAAGATTTTGAGCATGAAAATTTGTTTCATTAGGAACAAATTGATGTCAGTTGATGAAAATAATTCTTATCAAATTCAACTTGCAAATTTTTGATATTTATTCATTCCATTTTATTTCGATCTGCCTTATCTTATATATAAAAATGGAGGCGTTTACTTTGTAACAACATCACGTATCAATGGTTGGTCGGAATGAAGTGAAATTTGGTATCCGAGGGTTTTTTGGGTCAGAGATGGTTTGTATAATAGTTCCAAGAATCTCACTTTTCATGAAAGGGGGGTCCCCATACAAAGTTATCTCTTCACATCTTCTTATATATAAAAATGGAGTCGTTTACTTTGTAACAACATCATGTATGAATGGTCGGTCGGAATGAAGAGAAATTTGGTATCCGAGGGCTTTTTGGGTCAGAGATGGTTTGTATAATAGTTTCAAGAATCTCACTTTTTATGGAAGGTGGTCCCAATACAAATTCAACTTTATTTGTAACGATTTCCATAAGAATCCATTCGCGAGCACGGTGCAGTTAAGGACGTGTAGATGAAATTATACATTTATTACGATTTATACTTAAGAAGGTAAAACGAAGTTTACTGAGTCAGCTAGTTCTTTATAGATTTCAATTGATGATTCAAATAAACGAACTTATCGAAATCTGCCAGACGATTTGATTTTAGCTTTAATAGTATTTCAAATACAATTTAGTTAAAACATCTTTGAAAGTTCGGTTTATATTATTATTATAAAATTGGGAAAAGCGAACGAATGAAAAACTTCAATAAGTTTTCTTTCGCAGAAGTCAAAATTACTTACGGTCTTAAGGAAAAAACCTTTGTTTTGAATTTTTTTGAAATGTTTCAAAGTTTATCAGAAAAGTGCAGAATTTTCTTATATAATTTATAAATATCTTCAAAAGTTGCAAGACAGCCAAATAAATCAAAATAAGCTCTTAAGTTCTTTGCACCAGATTTAAATGTGAAAAAGACAATAAATTGAATCTTTATTTGTATTATAAACCGTTTGAGAATTATCAATAAGAAAATGATATGCTGATTAAAGTGCTTCCGAATCAAAAGTAGAAAACTTTAGTTGAAAAAGTTTCAATTTGAATTTTTAATCTAAAATATAAATTGAATTAAAAATTGAATGAAGAATCTCAGTATGGCCGATTGGACCAATTTAAGCAGCTATTGATTTTTTTTAATTGATTTGTGCAAATTTAAATAATGACCAAACAGCTTAAATTAATTTTGCATTTTTCCTACTCATACTTGTGCTTATAAAGTGAGCATTCTGGATTGCTCAGATTTATAAATTAAACTCCCATTGATTTTTCCATGTTTCTCTTCAAGTTCTTAAATTTTCTAAAATTTCAATAATTTCCGGGATTTGCTCTGATGTTGTCCGGAAAAAAATCAGGAATATTTTTTTTAAGTCTTTAATTTAATTAACGTAAACATGAGTAACAAATTTCTTACAAATAACGGCAAAGTTTAAATTTAAAGCAGTATACTTTGCAAGTTCGAGTTTAATTAAAATAAAAGATGTTTTTCTTTATTTTAACTATTCTGTGCTGCAAGTTTTCAATCGAAAACTGATGATTAGTTGTGCCAGTTTTAAATGAAATCAGTCATGGATAACTTATTAACTGTCAAACCAACATTTAAGAAGAAATCTGATTCTGATTTCGTTTACTTTACTTCATTGAATTAAGGAATAATATTTTGATGATATAGAGATTGCACCATATCTCTAAAAATTAAAAATCAATAGTTTTTAAAAATTTGGAAAAATATCATTACACGTATTGTTGACATTACTGCAGAAAGTTTTAAAAAAACTTAATTTCATTCACAAATTTGTTGGAACCTACAAAGCAATAAGATTTTTGCTAAAAAAGTTTCTAAAATTCAATTTGGTTTAAAACTTCCTTAAAAATTCGATAAATAAGGAAAAGTAAACAAATAAAAACTTCTGTAACTTTTTTCGCAGAAATATAAATTACTTGAAGGCTTGATGAAAAATGATCAATGAATCAAAACCTAATTTCAAAATGTTATGTTTTTGTTTTCAAGTTTTGTTAAAAAATGCATTACTTCCTTCAAAATATTTAGCCTTTTTTGAAAAGTTTTTCTAATAACAAAATCTGCATATTTAGATTTAGGTCATTCAAATTAGTCAGTATTAGGTTTTACATTCATTGCTCCTCGGAAAAATAAAAAATATTTGGCCATCTTGAATTTATCAAACCCTTTTCAAATGTGATGTTGAGCATTTAAAAGAACAAGAAACACAAAAAAAATGAGACTGACATGAAATTGGATTCTCGAAGAATATTTCATATCATTACGCTTTCTATGACATTGTTGATGTTCTGTTGACCATCGTGAGAGGTAAACGCCTGTTACATGTTTTCCAACTTGTTGATGTATAAAATTAATATTCAATCAATATTCCAATGACTCAATTTTGAAGTCAAAACGGTTCATTTCAAACTCTGTTCTTATGTAGTCACATTTTTAAATAAAACCTGAAGTTTACTTAAAGTTCCAATACAAAAGGTGTTTTTGAATTGTAAATATAAATTTACAATTAATTTTTTGTTTCAATTAATAAGAAAATTTAAAAAGAATTAATTAAGGAAGCAACTTTTCGAATTTCCTACAAGCTACACAGCAAAAATTATTTCCTGTAAAATAACGCAAATGTCCTGTAACAAAAAGGAGCAGGACATTTACCGTAATTTTACAAGTCGAAAAACAAATTACGTGACATTTAATTTTTAGTGTATAACTTTTTTACAGGACATTTGCTGTAATAATAAATGAAACTTTGTTAACTTGCAAGGAAAACAATTTAAAATTACAGATTTTGTTAATACAGGTTGATTTATTTTAAAGGTTGCAGTTTTCAGTGACACGTAATAGTCAATTTTTTTTTCTGTGTAGCTGTTTCCCTCACTAAATATAATCTCTAACACATCACTGATTCTCGAAACGATTCTTGAACAGAACTATCCAATAAATACTAAAAAAACATGGAATGAAGAATCAAAAAGTTGTAGATGATGCAATTGGATAACATATTGAATTTTGGGAAAGGTTTGCAGAAAGTTTATTCCTTTTTGGTACTTAAGTGTTTGAGCTCGCGAACTTTTATACTATCCATTATTTTAGCTTTTGTACAAAAACCAATTGAAAAATGCTTTTTCTAGAAGCAAGTAAATTACTTACTTCTGTCCGTGAGATATTACGTTGACAGATTGTTTATTTATTTTTTTTACATAGTATTCACAGATTATAAAAAGAATCAAAAACAATTGCTAAAATAATAACAAAAGAAAAGTCTAGGATATTTTTAAGATTTTTAATTTATTATTTTGAACTTAGTTATTCGAATATGCTTATATTATTTTTAACAATAAAACTTAAAACGATGATAAACCAAGTAATGACATTGTTACACTTTAATATTTCAGTGACTTGATTTCGCTCTTCTAAATTAAATTTCAAAATAAAACATCGAGACAGAGATATACATTACTGATTTAAAAAAAACCTTGTGAAGATCGATAAAAGAAGACGATTTATATTTTCAAATTGTACTTTAAAAGTGTTTTCTCTTAAAATTTAAGTCAGTCAAATTTTACAGTTTCATCATAATTACGAGTAAATTTTGTCAAAAAGTAATCAGTAGCAGAATAAAAGAAAACATGATATGGAAAATTAAACAAGGCAAACATCCCTGATTAACTCTAACTTAAACTATAATTTAAACATCTTAACAAGCACTTAATATGCATTGCAAACTGCTGTAAAACGACATTTTAAAATTCATGGAACTCGCTTTTAAAATGAAATAAAAAGAAAAATGAAAACTTAGCTTCCTAAATGGTATACAGCAAAGGAAAAGTATTTTTTTCATAATATTTTTTTTATTTAAGTTTAAGTGCTTATTTGAAAGCTGTTTTACCGTGTAGACTAATTAAATTTATTATACAAATAGTTTGATTAAGTCCTTAAACTCATTTACCATTTTTGTGTCGAGTATTCACTTAACTTTTGTTGTGTTAGTGGGAAGGGGAGCCGTAATCGTCGTGACGACTCAACTGTCGGCAGCAGTTCGTATTTTTTTTTTCACATTTTCCAGTTAAAAAAGTTTTTCCATGTTTTTTTAACTTCTCTGGCTATCAAACCTTTCCCGATGGACTAGTTTCCAATAAAATAAAGTTAGAAAATGAAGCAATTCCTCAATTTAAGATTGAGAGTTTGGAATTACGAATGCGTAATTTTTTGCTAACAATTTTATTTTGATTGTGTATAAAGCTATTCAAAACCCTCAAAATACAAATTTGAAGAAAAAAATAATTTTCATGCAGTCCATGCATAAAAACTAAAAAAAAACAAATTACCGAAAAAAAACCAAACGGTTTAAAAACTGAATTAAATTTTTCCGAAAAAAAGTTTGTTCTACATTTGAATAAAGGATACAATGGTTGGATTGTTTACATTTGTGCTGAAAATTTAAATTGAAAAATTGAAAATTGAATTTTTGTGAGACGAAAAGAAATGTGATATTTTTTTAAGTTAAAGGAGATTTGATCCTTTATTCAAGGTGAACTAACCCTTGGAAAAAAATCAAACAAAATCCAGAGTTATAAGGTTCGTTGAATATTTCTAAGTTTTAGACGAAAACACTTTTTTGAGCCCTTTTTATCAGCTAATGACTGGATAAATGAAAGTTATTGGACACATATTAGTAATTTCGTGCTAAGCAATGATCACGATCCATTCCGAAGAAAAATATATCTTTTTGGACAAAAGAGATCAATTGAACCCATGTCATACATTACGGAAAACTTTTTTTTTTACAAAAAATGAGAGGTGAGTGACTATGGCTTTGAAAATATTTTAGAAAATTGGTTGAGATAGCAACATTGTTGGTTATGTTCTATTTAGCACTTTTTTCTAGAACATTTGCTCATTGTAAGACATTCCGGTTTCGAGATATAGCGAAGGAATCAAATATCCTAAGTCTCCCCTATTGCAAAACTTGTGAAGAGAAAAGTTGTTTCCAGGAAATGATCACGAAAATATTGCCCAGTGATATTAGTCGATTTTTTTACTATTCCAAAACAGATGACCCTTTTCAAATTATTCATCAAAATAAAATTTTCCTTCATCAATTTGAATCACTTCAACCGGATTCTGTGTAAATGAATGGTGTAAAATGTGAAACCACAATGGATGGATGGATGGACGTTTACGTGTAGGTATATGACTTTGCATGTGTAAATTCCATTCTATGTTTCTGTATGTCGGTATAACTGTGAGCGTGCTAGTGAGGGACACAACAACAGATATGCGTCCACCGCACCGCTCTCCTGGCCGTAGTTAGTTTTATTTTTCATTCAAACTCTATGATCATCGTCGTCGTACACACAAAACACGTCGACCGACATCGTCGAGTGAGAGGCGAGTTTTCGCACAAGTAAGCATATACATTTTCATTAGCTGTGCTATTATTAGAAGGAAATTGTTGTTTTGTGGTTTTCCCCTGTTTCATTGTTGGTGTTGCTGTTTTTCGGGTCCTCGGTTCGTACTTTGTGAACATGGCATGGGATGAACGAGATAGAGAGAGAGAAAGAGTAATCTTGTACCCAGTTGAGTTCAAACACAGATCGGAACATATCCTAAAGTTTTAGTGCTTTTTTCGAGATTTATTGCCTTTCCCAGAAAAAGGGAAAAAAAACTGACGGTTTGGTACTTGGAAAATTATAGCCCGAATGGTATCGCATTTTTCGTATGCTATACAGTTCAATCAACAGATAATCTATTTCTTATTAATCCAACAGTGATTCAGAAGTCAACTACATGTTTTGAGATTCTTATGATTTTTTTTCTCTCTTGATCAAACATCAGCTGACCTGGTGTGCTTTGCTAGACCTTTTAAAAATCAATGGAATTTTTCAAAAATTGTTATTAATTAATATTTCTTACACAATTTAAATCTCTACTAGATCCACCGATTTCCCCTCTATTTTCAAATAGAAATGGTTCCTCTTATCATCAAAAATAATCACAAAACGGGGGTGTTACGAAAATGTGCACTTTTCGATGCACGAGCCTTCAAAAATTGGCAATAAAATACACTAAATGCTTCCTATAGAGCTTCAGCAACTTCTAAACCCACCATAATGTATGAGATAATTGTAGATCGTGGCTTATTACAACTTTGTTTCAAAGACAGTGAACCATTTTATCCAATCTACAACGTGTCAGGTTCAAATAACTGTTTTTTCAAGAGATTTTTTTACTTTTACTGTAACTCTTGAGGGTGATGGGATTGGACTTTGACATATTCAATAAAATTATGTATTTTGATCAGATAAACAACTTTGTCGAAGACATCAAAGCCCTAATTTGAAAAAAGTTAGCATTTTTATCTCCCTATCGGTGGACCCCTCGGCTAAAATTTTGATACTAGAATATGCACCATGTAAAATTGAACAATGTTGATGAAGACATCAAATGTCTATCTCTTCATCCCTGGTCGCTATTAATTTCGTATCGCTAGATTGATGTTCTGCACCACTGTGCATTGAAGTTGATAATTGTTACATGTTGCCCCAGTTGACGGTATATCGTTAATTCATCGTTTTTATACAAATACTCTAGACGTTAGTGTTGGTTCCGTTATTAATGCAGTACTCATACTGACGCTTGAATTGTTGTGAAGTGAGGTGCAATGCAAGAGCGAGATGTGATCGTTTAGGCAATACCAAACTACCAAGAGTGTCGCCGTTGTATATTCCAAGAGGCGACATTAGCAATCATCGACTACACATCTCCCCCCTACAAAAAAAATTTAAAACGGAAACGTAGTTGTTTGCTTCCGAAAATTGAATCTGAAGATATTTTTCTTAGTAACGAGCTGATCACCAAAATGCATTTAGTTCTTTTAGTTTTTTTTTAGGATTTATGTTAGTCTATCGGCTTACCTTTATGCCCTGTCACATTATCCCTTCTAATAACTGATTTTTAAAGACCTTAAGTCTTAACTTTTTTTTTGACGTTTCAACACTTTCCAGACTTTTCGTTTCAAACTATTCTTTCTGTGTTTATCTTTTCTTTACGACGATTTTCAAAACTTCATCGGTTTTTTTTTTTACTTTTCCTCGCCTTTCCCTGACACTTCAGTAGTGACAGCTATATGTGCTGCAGACAAATTAGATTGGTTATCAAAATACGGTTAAGAAAACACCCTTTATATTGGTCCTCCCGATCCAGCGTAAATTCGTAAAATGAACCTTCAGAGTCCTCTCGATCCAGCGTAATTTCATTCAACGTTAATTCGTAAAATGAACCTTCAGATCACTCTTCGTGTTGGTCCTCCCGATCCAACGTAAATTCAAAAAGTAAACCTTCACAACACTCTTTATGTTGGTCCTCCCGATCCAACGTTATTTCATAAATTGATCCCCCAGGACATTTTACATGCTAGTCCTTCCGATCCAACGTAATTTAATAAAAAGAATTTAAATCACTCTTCGTGTTTGTTCATAAAGTGAACCTCCAGATCACTCTTCGTGTTGGCCACCTTATCCAAAGTAAATTCATAAAGTGAACCTTAAGAACACTCTTCATGTTGGTCCTCTCGATTCAACGTTATTTCATAAAGTGAACCTTCAGATCATCTTTCGTGTTTGTCCTCCCGATTGAACGTAAATCCGTAAAATGAACCATCAGATCCCGATTGAACGTTAATTCGTAAAGTGAATCTTAAAATCACTCGATCCTCCGATCCAACGTAAATTCATAAACTGATCCCTCAGAACACTCTCTATGTCGGTCCTCCCGATCCAACGTTATTTCATGAAGTGAACCTTCAGAACACTCTTCATGTTCGTCCTCCAGATTCAACGTAAATTCGTAAAGTGAACATTTGATCACTCTTCATGTTGGTCCTCCCAATCCAACGTAATTTCATAAATTGATCCCACAGAATACTCTTCATGTTGGTCCTCCCGATCCAACGTAATTTCGTTAAGGGAACCTTAAGAACACTTCGTGTTGTTCTCCGGACCCAACGTAATTTCATAATTTGAAACTTCACAGCACTTTTCTTGGTACTTCCGATTCAATGTTACTTCATATAGTGAGCCATCCTTCTTTTACTAGGAATTCCGTAACCGTATTCATTACATATAAGTCAAATAATAGAAAGTCATTATACACTTTCATCAATTTTCGTTTGATTTCGATTGGCACTCCATCTCATTAGAATTACGGAATAAGATCCTCTGTACCTATTTAAAAATAAAACTGTATCAATGAATTATTTTTAAATTTTTTGATTGCCCTTGAACAACATTTTTACCATGACATATTTTTCAAGCGCGCCTGATTCTAAACAAGAACAATTCATCGAAGCATTTGTTCTAAGCGGCAATCAAATGTTTATGAAAAGTTTGTAGCAGAAACAATCTGATTTCTCGTTTCAATAACGATATTCTCATAACGGAAGGCAACTAAAATTTCGATTTTTTTTTCGAGGCCCCAATACTCAAACATTAACGAGGTCAGAGAAAAAATGACAGTGCGTATGTGTTAGTTTTTCTTCTCCTCTTTTTGCCAGTATTTTATGTTTTGTTTATGTTTTCCCAGTTTTGCTCAAAATGCCTTCGAAACAAGAAGCGTTTCGCGAGCGCGTCTACGAATTGCACAAAAATCTTGGCAGAAAGTATACAGTAGAGCATTTTAAAAGTGAAAATGTGACGGCTTCTACTGTTTACCATGTCCTAAAATCTCCAACAACTACTCGCGAGCAAAGAAAATTATGGACGCAAAAGGACTTCGTTCTCTTCCTCGTGCCTTCAATATCAAGGACTCACACAGAAATATATACCGAAAGAAGACAAGAGCCCCGGAAAATACTGAGGATCAAATTTCTTTAATCCCAATGCCACTGGATGATAGAAAATTATTCCGGAAAATGTTTTATTTTGGACGACGAAAGTTACTTAAGATGCACATTCCCGGAAACGATCGATACTATTCCAAGGATAGTTCTACTACATCTCCGAAGATTAAATACAAGTTCAATCAAAAGTTTGGCTATCAATCAAGATGCGTACTAGAACGAATGCTTGAGACAATTTTGATGCCATTTCTACACAAACGTCATGCAGATGGACATCGAATTATGCCAAAAAAAAACATAATCCTTACCAACTGAATACCCATTCGATACCATTTGTACCCAAGAACCACAACCTGACAAATCTGCCTCAGTGTCGCCCAATTGAAAGTTTTTACGAAGCTTTGAGCTCATTGGTGTACAAAAACAATTGGAGAGCCAAGAACTGCTGGTTGGTAGAATCAAGAGATGTATTCACGAAGTTGACCTGAAGGCCGTACAACGCTCCTGCTTCGACATCAAACGGAAGCTTCGGCGAGCAGCCGATTATGGACAGATTTTACTATCTTTTTTTTCCTACAATGGACAATATTTATACTTTTAATTCCAATAAATTAAATTTTCTTCAAGTACACTTTACTTTTTTCACAGCTTAAAAGAGAAATTCCAAAATTCCGGATTTAATTTTACCTCCAAAACAAGATCCAAACTTTACAATGTCAATTTCTTAAAACTGCTCAAATCATGTTTGAGCAAAGCTTTGCGCCAATTCGGATACGACGCAAGAGAAAAATTTAGACGAAGGATCCCATCTGAGTTCTTGAATTCTTTAATAATCAATTTTTGTTTTTAGATATATGTTTTTTTAATTCAAATTCACGGATTGATTCGACTAAAAACTGTCGAAGTCTCCGAATAAAGTGATTCATGTACAAATAAACCAACTAAAATCATAAAAGTGTGTGATTAAAACCTTTAACTGCGTGAATCTGCACATATCTAACCGCAATGTTTTTTTTTCTGGCGTTATATCACTCAAATTGGAACCGCGGCGATGGTGCAGGTTGTTTGACCCAGAAATACACACGCGCGCCGGTTCTGTTCAATCAGCCAGCAGCCGATGTTCGAAATCGATGGATCGAATGAATGGAACAGCATGGGTGTGAAAAGAATTCTCTTCAATATCAGCAAGCAATGTGGCAAGCTGCCTGCCAACATTTCCATTTTCCGCAGTCACACAAGTCCCAGAGTTATGTATGCGATCTTTTATTGCATTTTCACCACTCCACTATCTCTCTCTCTCACTCTATCTCTCTCGCTCGCTGCGTCATAACATGCGGCATCTTCTTCTTCTTTGCTCTTCCACCTAGCTCCTTCTCCTCCTCCTCCATTTGCTCTTCAAGGTTCTACTTTGACTCCACATTTTCCTATTGGCGATGTAGCGGCGATAGCCCAGTTATCTTTGTCAGTGACGTTTATAGGTTTTTCCCCGCCATCGCACTCCTTGGTCTTGGAGGTTTTTTTATTCATTCTCTTTGCCGATGACCCGAGCCTTGCCTGGTGCGAGATCATTTTCTGGGAAGGGACAGAAGAAGCAGCAGCAGCAGGAGCCAAGAAGGTATTGCCAAGTGAACCGAAACCAGCCGTGCCAGTGGCGTTTTTTCCCACACCACCCACCGTCAAATGCCCACAGCACACCGACACAGAAACAGCACCAGGCCAACAAACCAAGCCGATGCAAAAGATTGTTCAATGAATAAATATGTTCGGCAAGAAATGGGTGGGTCTGTTGGGGCTATTCAAACCCAAATGTAAGTTGACTTCTGGATGATTGGAGTTGGCCACATTCAATGACACTTTGAAACATGGAAAAAGTGATATCCATTAAGGATAGTGCTTTTGAAAAATAACTTTAAAAATTATTTATAGAACGTAACCCTCGCATTCTGCATATTTTCATAAACAATTGTCATGAAAACGGAGATTTAAATAATTTGAGAGTAACATTATCTCAGTGATGTCAGTAAAGCTATAAAACAACCTAGAAATATAAAAGTCCATCCTGAAGGTACGTGCTTTAGCTCACGGTACCCATTCAACTGCTAATGCAAGCCAGATACACACCATGTGATATGACCAACAGACCAGCAGAGGGCGACGTCGCGACGCCAAAGTACACGCGCGCCTCGAAGATGCACATCATTTCAGAACATGGGCGGCGACTTCTGTGTTAGGTTTTGGTGTTTCTGGTCCTCCTTTGAATTTTGTACAACATTCAAACAAAGATTTTGATTTTTAATACTGATTTAACACAATTGCATTTAAATTGAATGATTAATGGCATTTCGGTAAAGTATACATTCTTATAGGAAGAATAACAAATGAAAGTAATGATAATTATAGACGGATAGATTAGATTAGGAAGCATGAAAGGTGTTGAAAAATGAGCCAAAAGGGTGTTATGAGAAAACTTCTTGCCGTGAAAGACCATTTGTCCCGCACCGTATTGTTGCCTAGAAGAAGCTAAATCAGTAGGACGATTTTGCATTGATCTATACAATGACACATGGATGGATCGAAACACTTGTATTCGTACCCCGATCGGACAGAAGAAAATGGCCGTTATTTTTCAGCATTTTCACAAATACTACCCAGCTGATAATCTCGATCGTTTGCAGCGCTCTTTGAAAGGCTCAGTAACTGCGCAGTTAACTTCTACATCCCGAGTCTGTGCCTCAAATTATAGACGCTCTGCGTTCTTAATTCGGCCGACCAGAGCTTCTTATTGATTCCCTGTTGAAAGAGGTCAGATCCCTTCCCGCTTCTAAGGCAGACAAGTTAGAAACGCTGATGGAGTTCGGTATAGCAGTGCAAAGCCTGTGCGATCATTTATTAGCCGCGAATCAACGAGCACATTTGTCGAGTCCCACGTTGATGTCGCAGCTTGTCGGTAGTCTTCCCACGCAGCAGCAACTCGAGTGGTCCGACTTTAGTGTTGAGTTGGTTGAAGTGAACATGGAAATCTTCGGTGTGTTCATGGCCAAGTTGGTGAAGACTGCTAGTAGAGTGACGCGTTACAGTGCGTCTCAGGTGAAGGAGGAGAAGTACAAGTCCAAGCGGGATGCAGTGAATAGTTAATATACACACCGAGGCTCCCAGAGAAGTTGACAAGCATACGACCGAGAAGAAGAAGGGTCCCGCCTGTTCTCGAGATCACCAGACTGCAGTACTTTCTGCAGTAAATTCAAGTCATTCGATGTAGACGAAAGGTGGAATTTGTTGTGTTCAACAACACAACATCTAGAGGATCTGTCTGATGGACGGAAGAAGATCTTGCCGACGCAGTAGTCACTGTGGAATCATCGTACTAATCGACATCATCGATTTCTCCATTCAACCAAACCAGTAGCAGCTAGAAAATTTGCCATGACATCCAGTCGCAAGCGAAAATTTCTTTTGTAGAAAACGCAGGTTTCAGTGGAGGAATAGAGTTTTTTTTTCATGTTTCGTCAGTCTAGTCATATAATAACAACACAATTCATTAGCGATTGCAATTGTCTCAATCTCCACTTATCATCTCGCCAAGTACTCATTTCTGAATGAGTACATTGATACTCTTACTCAGAATATCTGACAACAATGTTGTGTTACCACAAACCCAATTAGAGTAGTCTCGCTTAACCGTGTGATGATGTAAACATTTGTACCATGTTTATAATCATCACCTATCAACAGCGATCATTGATCTATTGTTCTCGATTGCGAATTGGACATAGCAAGAGGAACCAAAACAAACAATGTTTTGGTTCTGATCGTGATAGCAGAAGTCTGCTGCTGTTCCGGACGCCGGAGGAAACCGTAAGTTTCAACATCTCTAATCTCTCATAGTGCTCAAGAAGCTTCGTTTTCATTTCCGCATTCTATCTAGTACGGTTCACGGCAATGGCAATTCGAAGAAGATTGGCATTAAAGGTATCCCGCGAGAACTGTGTCTCCAATGGGACTGGTAAAGTCTCACGAACAGAACGAGAATCGAAGGTGATTGATCTGCAAGTTTCCAGCGTGACTGGATTGGTGGCGCTAGAAGGTGTTATTCGATGAGCGGTAGGCAAAATGCTGGGCACGATTCTCAACTGATCCAGTCAACTTATTTGCTTTGCCGACGACATTGATATAGTCGGCAGATCATCTGCAGCGGTGGAGGAGTTCTATTGCAAACTATTGCAAACTAAAACGCGAAGCAGGAAGGATTGAGTTAATGATTAATACGTCCAAGACGAAGTTTATGCTGGTCTGTGGATCCAAGACCGACCGAGCCCGAGCGGTCGAGAAGACTTAGCCCCCGCACAAAGTGTAACCTGTACACAACGCTCATTAGACCGGTTGACCTCTAGGGGCACGAGACGTGGATACTGCTCGAAGAGGACCTGCGCATCCTCTGAGTACCATCTTTGGTGGCGTGCAGAAGAACGGAATGTGGAGGCGAAGGATGAACCACGTGCTCGCGGAACTCTACGGCGAGGTGGTTGAACCAAATGGAGCGTGATCTGGCGTATGTTGGATGTCCAAGAAGTTGGAGAACGATTGCCATGGACCGAGAGAATTGGAGGGATATTGCTCATCACGTTATGTCGTGCGACGGAATACAAAATAAATAAAAATAAATTGATTGAAGGTGTTATGAAAACTATTATACCCACCAGAAGAAATAATCGTATCAAACTTACCAAAATAGCATAAAGCTACTAAAGTGGAGGCAATATAGCTATAAAGACTAGATTCCAAAAATGGTTATACCACAGAGAACAGAGGTCTGGCCCAGAACAAAAATGAGCCCAAAACGTGTGTAAGGATTTGAATTCAAATACGTTAGTATTTCGTTCAAATATTACTCAGCATATAGCCACTAGATGGTGCTGATTGCTCAGTGAACGGAAATAAAACGAACTGCCCCGTTACTCAACAGGGGTGCCAGGTGTTTTTTAAAAACTACTTTCAGTTTTATGCAACTAAATTTCCTAAAATGAAACCAATATCATAATTAAGTTAATTTTTAGAGGGATTTATATTTTCGATTGGAATTGGAATTTGATTGGATGTGAACAAAAAGGGTTGTTGGATATATTTAAGATAGTAACAAAATTCAAAATGTCACATGATTATCCTTTCCAGAAAAAAGGCCGAACAAACCCGGTCATTTTAACTAGAAATCTTTGCAAAATCCACGCATTGGAACTTAAAATTTAAGGATTAAAAACCGGGCTGATCAGTTTCAGGAGTGAACATGAAGAAACACCTCAGGGGCATTGATCTTATTTATAATTTTATAAGATGGTCATAAGTTCAATTTGATTAAGAAAAAATTGTTATTTGACGCAAAAATCATAAATCGTTAGTTTTATTGGAGCTTTTGGTTTTGATTTCGCCAAAATTGTGGATATATCCTGGAAAAACCGAGCTTTTTTCCTCAAAATCCATACCACCCCAAACCTCGCTTTCCTATTTTTTTTGTCTTTTAAAATCCGCGTAAGCTTGTAAATAAAACCGGCCAATTTGGTATCGTTACACTAGATAGCGTTTTTTTAGAGGAATTCAAAGTAATGTAAATCAAATTGTGGCCTAAGATTTCTAAGGATAAAAGAAATTTTTTAATCAAATTGGCATCCCTGATAATGTTTTGAATTTTCGTCGCCATGTGGTCGAAAATTGTTGTTGACATAAAAATTTTCGTTTCACACGCTCCAATTTTCTCACTCATTTTAATTTATTAACTAGTTTTACATTTTACTCAAAAAAAAGTGACTGTAAAAATCGATTCATATAAAATAGTTGGCTAGAGTTTGAATGGTTTGAATCCTAAGGCTCAAATGAGTGTTTTCATCAGTTCAAATCATACAATCATTCAATCAATCATTTAATGGTTGTTTTTGAGTACTGTTTATAACTTAGACAGCAAGCCTCATTTTTGTTTCCTACGATTCAAAACAAATTTTTATGTGTCTGGTGTTCTGAATTCTAATATTTGGGCGCTTGGAAATGCTCAAATTCCTTAGTTTCTAGAAAATTAATCAATAGTAACTGATAAACCAACACACCTTTATAAAAAAAGCTAAAAATTTTGAATCAATTTGTTATCCTCAAATCAATTAAGGTTTCTTCATTTTTCCTAGATACGTTGCGTGGCCTTTAGGTCTACAATTTTTTTTCCAAGGATTTCTATTTTTCTTCCAAAGTTAAAACTTTAATAAACAAAAAGCCCATAGAAGAAAATACCAAAGACGCCTCCAAATAAGTCATAACTATGTGCATCTCGGAAAAAGTAAATTTGATAGACGTACCTATGTTATAAATACCTCTTTTAAATATATGAAGAAAATTTGTATTTTTCTTGTTGATAATTATAGTTCATCAAGTTGGATAAAGTTTGCATAGTAAAATGCAAACAAAAGATAAAGAATTTACAGCCATTCCTTTAAAACGTTGGATCGATAGCTTTTCAACTGCCGATCAAGTTAGTAAGTAAACCATCTAAAACTTTGTCGTTTGCATGCATAATGAAACTTTTCTATTTTTTTATTCCATTTAATAAGTTCATGCGATGGATGTTAAATACCAAATAACCATTCAAAAATGTTTAGACAGGTTGTACATTCATGCTTGAAAGTGATTTTTGAAAATCAGTCAGAACAAATATTTACTCGATATACACGAAAAATCTCAATGTAAACGAATTATGTTATCATTTCTATTACGAGTTCATGTAAGCTGGGAAGCGAACACCAAAAACTATGCAAGATACGTCGTTCAGAGTAGGGAATACATTCCAAATTGGGCTATTATGCGAGGTGATGATTTCGAACTTCCAGATTCATATCCGATGTCATACGCTCAGACCAAGAACTCCTGAACTCTGATCCGCGACGTGTGTTGTAAATATTTACCACTCGGAGTTGTTACCAATCCTAAAAAGCCATCAAAAGTACCTACGTCTAATCTGGGATGCGTCTGCTATCGTTGTTTAAATATCGCTGAATAAAATGCTGCTTAAAGGACATGACGAATTAACAACGTTGCCTCATGTGCTTTTCCGTTTCCTTCAGTTCGCAGTTCCCGGGCGTACAGACCCTCAAGAACCACCAGATGTCTATGTGATGGACGTAGCAACATTTGGTTCTACCTGTTCCTCGGCTACAGCGCAATATATCAAAAATAGAAACGCGCATGAGTTCGAGAAGGTCTATCCACGGGCGCGGTTGAAGCCATAGTTAAGTGTAACTATGTGTCACTATGTCACTTTGACAGTTTCGAGACGGAACTAAAAGCGGCAAAGGTTGCGCTGGAAGTTAAAATGATCCACGCAAAAAGCGGGTTCAATTTACGTGACTTGAGATCTAATAAACAGAAAGTCCTACAGAATTTAGATGGTGGAACCACATCACAACTAAAAGATCTGAGCATAGAGAGCTCTCATGGCTTCGAACGTGTTCTCGGCATGCATTGGTTGCCCCAGGAAGATAATTTAGCTACTCCACAGTTCTACCATCCGAAATAAATGAAGTCATTGCTACGAAAACACCTTAAACAAAGCGACAATTACTAAGGTGCCGTATGTCCTTTTTCAACCCCCTGGGTCTCTTGGCAGCATTCGTCGTTTACGGAAAAGTCCTCAGCAATTCAGAACATCTTGGGATGAGAAAATCGACGAAAATTCCTAAGAGAAGTGGCAGAAATAGATTGAGTATTTTCCGAAGGTCGAAAGCTTGCGTACTCCTCGTTGTTACTTTTCTGAAATCCGAACCAGTCATTATTAGAATTTGGAACTATACATCTGCGTAGATGCCAGCGAAGACTCTTATGCCGCAGTAGCTTACTTCCGCATTTGGTGTATAGAGTAATTCAAGTGCAACTTAATATCAGCCAAAACTAAAGTAGCGCCGTTCAAATATTCTTCGATTCCTCGTTTGGAGCTGATAGCCGCAGTGCTTGGAACACGTCTTAAGAAGTGCGTGATGGAAGGCCATACAGTTATTCCCCAACGTGTAATATTCTGGACCGAATCAAGTACCGTTCTTTCGTGGATTCAGTCCGACCCCCAGCGATATTCGCAGTTTGTAGCGTGTCGTGTAAGTGAAATATTGTCAACAACCAACATCACCGACTCTACTAAAAGCCATTCAAGTTCTTCCAACTAGATGCCAATCTGCTATACCCAAATCAAGCAAACTCTACAAGTACCTTGATGAACGGGGCGTACTCCGTATAGACGGACGAGTCGGATCGGCGAAAAATATTTCCACTGGTGCTAAATTTCCGGTAATCCTCGACAAAGATCATCCTGTGACAGAACTCATAGTCCACTATTATCACCAGAAGTATCTACACGCCAACTTCGAAACCGTTGTTAATTAGCTACGGCAATATTTCCACATCAGTCAGATCCGCCCAACTGTGCAGAGAGTCATCCGTAAATGAAAGTGGTGCAAGATCTACAAGTCGATGTCGAAGATTCCCAAGATGGCACCCCTACTCGAGGCAAGGCTTGCCTCCTACGTACGCCCCTTCAGTTTCGTGGGTTTAGATCTCTTTGGCCCGGTGTTGGTGAAGGTGGGAAGAAGTTCGGTCAAGCGGTGGATTGCCCTTACCATCTGCATGACCATCAGAGTCGTTCACGATGAAGTGGTCTACTGGCTGAGCACAGAATCCTGCATCATGGGAATCCGCAGATTCATAAGAAGATGAGAAGCTCCTATTGAGATCCATTCCGACAACGAAACTAACTACCGTGGAGCGGACAATTCCCACAATATGGTCATTGAATAAAATGACTTGATCAGTTAAAGTCGAATTCCTCTATAAGACAACATCTCGAAATCCAAGATGGCGGCTTTCACTGAACTTTAAAATGATTTTAACCTCTGAAATCCGCATGAAACCTCCACATTATGGGTATTTAGTGAAAGGATTAAACTAGAAGAAGTCAGATTTCAGCATCAATCCAATATGGCGGCTTTTTTTTGGGAAATTTCGGCTTGCAGTCTATTTAAGAGCAAAAACGACACTTTTTAGTCCCTGAAGCAGATCCAAAACGGATTGAAACGTTGAATAGGGGAAAACTGTACAGGACGCACCAGTTAAGCATAATTGCTTTTTACAGCGATACCAATCATTTAAGAACCAAATTGAAAGTTGACGACGATTCAGGGATCAGATTTACGTATTATCGAAAAGAAAAAAATATGATAAAAACACGATTTTGACTGTATTTTTGAAAAAAACAAAAACAGCCAGAAAACAAACCGCGGGGTAGAACGCCAAAACTAGTGGGCAGAACGCACCAAACATGAAGGGTGGTAAGAAATGGAACAATGATTATACGGAATGTAATATTTGAAATATCAAATGTTTGATTACATGTTCATCGTATTTTTGTAAACTAACCATTCTTTGGCTTAAAATCATTTAGTATTGCTAAACTCCGCCAAAATTTCGCTTTTCAAAATACACTTTTCAATATCCTTATATATAAAACGCCTTCAAGTAGGCAACGAAATTCAACTTTTTTGACTGATATAGTGATATCGCGGCAAACATGGCGGCCGATGGTCTTTTGGGCATTCTGCCCCAATTTTCTTATGAACAATTTTTGATAAAATTTTGTAGGAAGTTAATAAAATACAACAATAATTTTATAGTCTTCCGAAAGTGCACATGAGTGGATAAATGATAAGCTGTAGTTTTAACAGATTGCGCAGGCTGTTCTACCATAAAACCTTATATGTTACTCATGAAAAATAACAAGTTTCACGCTGATTCCATTAATTCTTCTGTTTCTAAGAACTGAAGTAGTTTTTGTGAACTTTTCATCTATTGAATGATGAAAAAGCTTGTTTGCTGCAATATAAATGAAGAAAAACATCATTCGAAGCCGTTGGTTAGTGTATATTTGAGAAATAATGGCATCGGCCATCTTACCCCGCTGGTGCGTCTTGTACAGTTTTACCCTACATAAAACAAAAATCGTTTTCGATCTAAAAAACAAAGTCTGCAGGCCGGAATTCCCCAAAAAAAAACACAACAATCAGCTGATTCCCAAACATATGAAGATGACGGCTTTCGCTATTCTTTTCAAAGCTGTAAATTACTGAAAATCTCATGAGGATGTATGTGGATGTATTATCCACAATACAGGATATTGGGTGAAAGCGCTACACGATTAGAAGTTGAATTTCGTTGTCCGACGCCATCTTGAAAGCCAAGATGGCTTAGCTTAGCCTTTTCACCCAGTACCCATATAGTTACGGTTTAATGCGATTTTTTAGTCATTTACAGCATTTAAAGTTCAGCGAAAGCCGCCATCTTGGATATCAAGATGCCGTCAGATAGCGAAATTTGAATTCTACTCGTTTAGAATTTTCATCATCATACCTCTTATTGTGGAAGTTTAGATTTTCAGTAATTTATAGCTTTGAAAAGAAAAGCGAAAACCGCAATCTTGGATTAATGATGGCTTCAGGTAGCCAAAATCGACTTCTTCTAGTTATTCCTTCCACCCAATACTAATATTGTGGGATTTTCGTTTGATTTGCAGAAATTAAAATTATTTTTATGTTCAGCGTAAGCCGCCATGTTGAATTTAGATGGCGTCTGATAGCGAAATTTTACTTTTAGTTTAGCCCTTTAGCCAATACCCATATTGTGGGAGTTTCATGCGGTTTTTAGTCATTTCCAGCGATTGAAAGTCCAGTAGAAGTCGCCATCTTGGATTTCTTTATGGCGTCGAGTAGCGAAATTTGACTTCTACTAGTTTAGTTCTTTTTCTCAATACTCATATTGTGGGGGTTTCATTTGATTTTCAGTGATCAACAGCATTTCAAAGTTCAGCGGAAACCGCCATCTTGTATTTCAAAGCAAACAGAATAGTATGTGCTTGATTAGAACTCTAAGAAAGCTCTCGTAACTGTCTTAAAGCATTGAAGACCGCTAAAAAATTTAAGCCGAGAAACACTGAAATTCGGCATTCTGTATCTCAGAAATCATTGAACCAAATTCCTCAAATTTATCTTCTTTGAATTACGGCAAGTGTTGTGTTCAATAGTGCAGAAAACAGTTCAATGATAAAATATTGAACATTTGAGTTATGCTTCTAAGTGTATCACAAAGATGAATCATCCGCGAGAAAAACAACATTCTAAGTGTAGCACAACTGCGGCGAGCGAAAAAATCGAGATATTTCAGACATTTTCTAGAGTTACCACAAAACAGTGAAACATTAAATGAACTTCCATTAAAAGGTGATAAATTTCAGTAAAGCCAAAGTTCGTAGGAACATCTTTAGTGAAAATAACTAAATGGATCACCATGTCCAATACACTTTATTCTAGAGATGTACCGAATAGTGGTGTTCGGCGAACGGCCGAATACCGAATATTAACCTTTTCAACTATTCGGCCAAACGAATATTCGGTCGAATATTCTATTGAGTTTTTAATAAAAAAAAAAAAACTTAAGCGATTATTTCAATGCTTTCTATTTCTTCCATATTAATACCAGATGATATTATCAGATGATGTATTACAAGATATTTTATAAGTAGAGGTCTTTCAGATTTTTAAAATGTCACCAATAACTGAAAAGACATCTGATGACTCGTCGTTTCTATGGCGTTTATCACCAAAGAGAATGCGTTCCTGTGAAATCTGGGATAAAACGTGTCGAAACAGATGCCAAGCTTTTTGAAATTGTTTTTCTGATATTGAATAAGATGAAGGAATTTGAGCAAGATATCTTCAAAATAGTTGTTGAAAAAATAGATGACCTCTAACTCTAAGCATACCATACTTTCAACCTCACGTATCCACACGGTCAGGCATTCAGGACGATTTTTGAAAAAAAAAATTAAAGAGTAAAATTTATGTATATTTTATTAATTTTTGAAAAATCGTTATTGAACACGACATTTTAAAAAATTAAAGAGGAATTTGATTTTTTTATTCGATTAAGCAAATGATCTGAATAAACCCGAGCAAAACTCGGGAAGTTTAAAACAATATCTGGACATCCCGGCAAGATTTGACTTATCTGGATTCTATACTGGATTTATGGGCAAGCCGGAATATATCCAGATAATCTGAAATAAACTATAACCAAAGTATAAAACGATATCGTTCAGCATTCTTCTGCACGATCTTCAGTGAAAGATACGCGGGTACACCTTAAATGTTTTACTGAATCCATCTTTTTCCTTTTTTATAGGAATTTATCCTTTAAGGTCATTCTTCCTCCTAAAAACTGCTGAAACCATAAGTTTTCTATGATTGTGAGGCTTTTTCAACATTACTTTTGGATATTTTATAAATTATCCAAAAAAAATTGCAAAATTTACAAGTCCACAGTAGATATTCGGCCTATTCGGCCTATTCGGCCGAATACTTAGCTCAACTATTCGGTGAGCCGAATATTCGGCTTAACGGTTTTTTGGCGGTATCCGGCGCCGAATATTCGGTACATCTCTACTTTATTCTTCATTCATTCCGGATACGTGAGTAAAAATTACATACTTTCCTAAATGATTTTCAAAATACTTTAACTAAAAATGTATATCGAAAATTCAACAGCAATTCAACATTTTTATAAGGGACAGACAATTTCCTAAACATGTTTGTCCCATATTTAAAAAAAAAACCCTTAAAGCGGTTTTCTTATTCGATGCTTTTACATATGGGATTATTTTGGCGGCAGCCTCTGTTTACTAATATTCTGAGGAAAAAGTAACACCTGACACAAACATAATTTCTCAATCCGGCGCCACTGAATTGGTAAGAGCGAAGAAAACATCAGCTGCGCTGTTTTTCTTGTTTATCCCACACCCCACCCCAATTTGGTTTATTTTTTGCTCAAAATATTTTCGATTCAAGAAAAATGCGCTTTCTCCGAATCATCTGGCTGCTGATGCTGATTCCCACCAAGGCAGGCAGGATTGAGCAAAAGTTTTTATTTATTTTCTCGTTCTTTTTCCCTCTACTGACTGCACTTTGGTTCTCAACTTTTCATTCTGGTTCACTTGCATCTGCCAAACTGGGCCAACGACTGATGGTTGGCTGAATTAAGCCAAATAAACTGCCCTTTGTTTGCCAAAGCTTAAAATTCTCGAGACTCGAAGGTTTCACTTTATCAGAGAATTTGCGAATCTAGAACGCATTTCAGTTCGCTGATCTCGGGATGCTCTTTTGGGGGACACGCAGAGGAGACTAATTTAAAAGTATACACTTATGCAGGGTGGAATGAAAATTCATAAAACCGTCGACGGACATGCATCATGCATAGTGATATATATGATGATATGGATAACAATTTTGGTAATGCATTTTTCACATTTGGAAATTTTTCTATTATTCTTAGCACGGGTTTTTTTTGTAATAAAAACTGATGAAAAAAATTAATTTAGAAGAAATTTGTGAAAGCCGATTTTTGTGTTCAAATTTGAAATCATTTCCCTATAAAAGTATCTTGGATGATGATGCTTATTGCCTGCCGGTTTGTGGCTTGAACTCTTTGTTGCCACGCAATACCTACAATATTTACGGCAAGGTTCATGTTTTTCCATGCCTCATGTTTTTGAGACTCCGTGAGTCAAATAACAATTTGCGGAAACTTTGTCTTGTTGAAAAACGAAACACGGAACAAAAATGTGTGCGTCTTCGACGTCGTCGTCGTAAGACGGAAAAGCCTAAGTGCTTTCCACCGACCGACCGGGGAAAAAGTTGCTATGGTGAGAAAACTCTCTTCGGAGTTTTTCCCTACCGCCAAAGCCGCAGAAAAAGTTTGCCGTTCTAGTAGCGACGCGCGGGCCAAGTTGAGTGATTCAAAGTTGGTTTGAGTGAGTCGAAATTGGAATAAATTTTAATGATAACAACAAAAATAACAATATCATCTTCTGGAACTAACATACAAAAAATCGGAAAATTCATTCATTATTAAGATGCCATAGAAAAAAAATCAAGTTGGTTGTCAAAATTGTCCATTCCATTATATATGAAATCATCTTTCAAAGGATTTGTTCCAATAACGTTATAAATATGACAAATTCAAAAGTGGTGAAAGTTATCATCCTGAATTTCGTTTTTCATACAGTTTTTATCAAAAAAATCATTAATTTTTTCAAAGCTTTATCATTTGATGGTATCGTTCCCTTAGTAGTTTAATTTCGATCTGTGTTTTGAACTTGCAAAAATTTAACGAAAATTTAATTCCTACCGTAGTGAATAGGTGTAGCTGTGTAGTTGTTGTTAGTTAATGGATTCTCAAGGGAATTTTTGGAATTACATAAAATTGTGCATGACACACGTTACAAAACTTGATCTTTTCAGCACTCAACGTGGTTTTCCAACTAGGCAAACCTGGTTAGATAAATTAAATCCAACTTTCTAAGTACGAATCTTGAAGAATAAGAACCATTCTAGAAAAACATGCTTACAAAGTGGAAAATTCCAGCAGATTCTTCGAGTTATCAAAGAAAAATGGAAGCTTCCTTGTAAATCAAAAGATTTTAGTGATTGTGATGTCGCGGTATGTACCGATACTAGAGCAGGGCTACCTGGGCTCAACCTTCTTTTAATACTCCTTGGACGATAGCTGTTTTTAACACAGTTTTCAATACAATTTGTTTCTGATAATGTTTTTTTTTGAAAAATCTGCGAATTTTCAGAAAATTAAAATGACTTAATCTTTTAAGAAAACCTTCAATTTAGTAATTTTAATACTTTTACGCATTTGTAAATTTTCGTAATTTTTTAAATAAAATTCCGTTGAGATTTCGAATCCGAACCAAGAAATATCTATTACAGAAGCAATTGATTTGTTTAAAGTTTAGTCCGTCTACACATTACACATTACACTACACATTACACTACACATTACAAATACACATTACATTACACATTACAAATACACATTCTATTATAAAAAATAAACGTGATTTTAGATCGGACAATTTTAGATCCTGTAAAATCGTTCAAAAAAGGCTTAGTGACATGACGATTGATCGGATCATTATTGAACTCATAGATTGTTCAAGTCAAAGATCCAAAAGTATATAAAATTAAAAAAAAAATAAAATTTTTAAAAAATCTGAAAGCTCTGGGTATTTTTACAATTAACGTGCATAATCCAAACTCTTTTGGCTGCAATTTTTCTTGTCCACAAAAATGTTTTCTTTTAAACTCGGTGCATATCTAAAAGTAAATGTTCCATAAATGAAATGCAGTGCAAATGAACTTTGTTTTGGAATAATAATAAGCATTCAGACATAAGAACTTCTATCCTCATCATTTTGATCGCAGTGCACTTTGAGCGTCCTGCAAATCGCCAATCCTGGTTGAATTGATTATCTGCTCAAAATGACACTCAGAGAGCACTGCGATCAAAATTATGTGGTTATGAGCACAAATGTCTAAACGCAAGGTATTTTTGTTTAAACATTAGACAAATTTTAAAAATTTCGGTGTAAAATGGAACATTTCTTAACATCGGATAGTAGAATATGCTGAAAAAAATGAAATTCTGCTTTCGGAACTGTGTTTATATCTGTTCAAAGTTTACTTCATGTTAAATTTAAGTTTTCCGAACGGAAAATGTGTTGTGTCAACTATCATCAGTCGGAAAATCTTTCTGGAATTAGTTTTACATATATTCCGAACAAGAAACTGCCATCTGTTCAAGCATTCACATTTAAAGTCCTAGGGAAGGGTGTGTGCGGTAATGAACACGGGATCTAGCTCCTATAAAATGAAAACGAATCGGCAGCTAACGCAATCGAAGAGTTGGATACGATTAGGGTATGTTCGGATCATGATCATGCATGCATTTTCAGTTAGTTTTTCTTTTTTTTTTATAAGCCCACCATTATTATTCGTAGTATCGTCAACTTACTTGAAGGAGAAAGTCGTTTCGAGTACAGTTATAAGGGTGGATATATGAGGATAAAAATCATGATCAAATTTTGTAAACCGACCATATATGTAGATTGGCCCGAAAAACTGACCAGTAAAGAACTTCAGCTCAATCGGGCTTGATTAATGGGTGCCTCAAAGAACTCAAAGTTTGGGTTTTGACCCTCAAAAATCACTAAAGGGGAAAAAAACAATTAGGAAAAATCGAAATTTTAATTTGGATGCCAAAATGACTTAGAAACGTATGAAACTTCTAGATTTGATATTATCCCAAAACAAAATTTTGGGTCAAAAACCGACTTTCTGGAATTTACTTGCTAGTTCCAGAAAGTCGATTTTTGGCCATTTTTTTCGAGTTTACACCAGATCTCAATGTTATGTTCCCCTTTGATGTTTTATTAAATTTAGTCAATATAACTGGCAGAAAATTTACTGTTTCTCCAAAAACGTACACATTTTAAACAATTTGTATTTATTGTCATGATGAAAAATAGTAATCATCACCTTTTGTTCTGTACATGAAAACCAGTTGGCGCTTAGATTTGCTGCAAATCGCCGGTCAAGATATCCTGAATTCATAATTCAAGATAAAATTGATCTTTACATTTTTTTAAAGCACATATTCTCTTGTATTAAACTTGAGAGTGTTGAAATCAGTTTTATACTTCGAAAATAATAAGTCAGCATTTCATTTATCAAATTTATCAAATAAAATTTAGTTTTATAACTTATAGTGTAATAAAGTTAACCAGAATTGTTTAGTTTATAACTTTGTATTATGACACAAGATATGAACGTACAAATCACACTCACTCTTAAAAAATCAATCAAGAATTCGAAAAAAAAAACAATTAAAAATTTCTTTCAATTGGATTGGCTTATACATAATAAAGTAAAAAATAAATTCAAGAGAACATACCATCATCTCGGTTTGAAAATTCAACGTATAATCCAATGAAACAGTTTATTTGGATTGAATAAGACTGGAATAAATATCAAAAGCTTCTTTATGCTCCACACCCCTGTAAGATTTAGATGAAAAGTGCATATTTAATATTTCAAAATAACACAAAGTTCGTTTTGAGTAAAATTTGGCTGATATAGAGTATTCTCGATAGAGCGTGTAAATATCGTTTTTGGAAAGTTCACGGCAAAAATTACAAAAAAAAAACGGTAAATCTATCAGCGAATTTCAACAGCATCGAACGCGAGTTTTTATGATCAAATGGATGGCAATAAATGTTAATTCAGATTCTTGTTTTTAAGCGATCTTAAATCGATACTCGGCTTTTTTTCCTTGCTAAATTTTTTTCCGGCGTTCGAAAGTCGAAAATTGAGGTAGCTTTCGTGTTGAAATCCCTTGAAGTTTTCGATAAACGATTTAAATATAAATGTTGTCTACATTGGCGAACCTCAAAACGTGTGGGCTAAATGCGCCTATTGATGTTTTTGCAAAATTTCAAATTCTCTGAAAATATTTTCATGAATTTTTTAATAAAAAATACTAGAAACTTTAAAATTTTACATGACAAAGCTGATAGTTATTTAAAAATTCTACTTATTTTATGGAATAAAACAAAGGTTAAGGCTGCCATACTATGAAAAAAAGCAACACTTTAGTTTTATAACTTTTGAGCGGATGGATGAAAAATTCAGTGATATTATCTAGTAATGTAATGAATAAATGTGCAAAAATTTGTGGCGATCTGTAAAATAGTTTTTGAGATAAGAACTAATGAATAAGTTCATTGACTAACATTTTTGGGCATCATATGTGCCATCTATATTGAACATTATGGGTCTGGCAACCCTAGTTCGTGTGGAAGGCGTTTCTGAATTTAGGATATTTAAGAGTGAATTTCACGTGGTTAAATTGCGTTTGTCAATTTTTTTTTAGTTTGAAATTACGTGTGAAGTGTAGCTGCATACAAGTGCAATGGAGTTTTGGGTAATGGTTCCGCTAATTGCAGGTAATATCGATTTTGATTTTGTAAAATTTCTTGCCTTGGTTCGATGATGACATTTGTTTTTGCTATTTCGGGATGAGCTTAAAAAAAGTACAGATGGCGTGAATCAAGCTATGAAAAAAGCTCCATAGATAGCGTAACCCGTAGTCATTACAGTTAGAATATTTGTAACGATTTTACCGACATCTGGTGAGTAATAACAGATCAGTACTAAATATAATTATTTTTTTAACGCCTACTACCGACATCTGGTGGGGGATTTTTTTTCAATTGACATCTGGTGGTTAATAGTGAATCTTGGTTAATATGATAAAAGTTGCATTGAATAGATTGGAAAGAATCCTAATCCTACATAAATTTGTATCTTTAGCCAGGGTTGATGAAATTATAATGAATTATGTTAGTTTTTGAAAGTATTGTATATGAATTTATTGAAATAAGGTTATAGTGTAATTTTTTTTCTGTTATGAGTTACAAATGAACATTAAATTGGATATTCACAGAATATATGTGAACTGGTATGAGTGTGTTGCGAGTTTTATCGTATAATTTGTTTAAAAGTTGAAGGGTTGTTACTGGCATTCTGAACCTACTTGACTAAACTCTTTTGGTCGCGTTTTAGTTTAATATTAAGGTGTTCGTGGCTGAGATGGTGTAGCTTTTAGTGACCTGTGGAGTTGTTTTGTTTAGTTTTATTTTAATTTTGAAAATTTTGTTTATAAATTTTTTTTTTTTTTTTTGGAAAATTCTAATTTAATATTTACATATTTTGAATCAAAAACTAGCAGGGCGGTAAAATATGTCACATTGTGTGCACTTTACGATGGACAGGTGCATCCAGCTCTACAGATTAATGGTAACGGCGAGAGCTAGAGCTGAGAAGGTAGTTCATCTAATTCCAGGTAAGTGTACCTTTGTTTTTATATATGTAGAATAAAAAAAATGAATTGATTTTGAACAAGAATATCATAAACTCTATCACGCTAGTAGTTGAACAGTGTTAAAAAATGTGATAACGTCAATACTTTAGAAGCATTTTCCTTAGATTTGATTTGAAATATTTTTTAGATCAATAACTTTTTAACTCGCCTAAGATTTGACATCTTCGTATTGGCATACATAATAGATTCTTATTGAAGGTTCTCATGTAACCATTTGTTATCATCGTTCAGCTTTTACTTTTTAAATACTTAAACTTTGAGCATTTGATGCTTTTAATTGTTTCAATCAGTATTATGTTTTATTAGTTCGACGTATTGACTCATTTATCATTTTATTTCACTGCTTTATTATTGTTTACTCGTCATAAGTTTAATTATCATTTTTCTCAAATGTTTTTTGGGGTTTTGGGTTGGGCCACCCGGGCATCCGATTGAAGCGATTCTTGAGGAGAGCATTGGGCTACCTCACCAGCAAGGGATCGTGAATTGAGGAAGGGTCCGTCTCCCCACCCAGCTGAGCGCTTTGCGTTGCAATGGCTCGATCCAGACGCTCGATAAGTTTAATTTGTATTTTCGATGGAGACCATTCGATCCTATCCCTATTTAGAAATGTAAGTGCCTCTGCTTACGTTTCTTATCCCTTGTAACAGTCCATTCAAAGACATTTTGAACACATTCAGTTGATGAATCTTGTACAAGTTGCAAAGTAAAAGTTGCTCGCTGCTACCGGCTGTGCCTTGCTACCTGGGTGGTAGAAATACATACATACATACATATGTGCCATCTATATTGAACACCGTGAATTACCGTTTATCTAAATCAAGGCTAATCAAGGCCTTAAAAAAACTCAAAATTTTCTTTTTTATCGAAGTTATGACAAGTTTAGCAGATCGTCCACCTTCTGCAAGAAAACAGCTTAACCTATTAATTTTATACCACTGCATCACAGTTTTCGTTTAATGGCACGATGCCAGATACAACTCAAACAGAATGTTAACTTTCAGAAACCTTTGAAAATGCCATAGAAGAAAAACAGGTGTTCCCCTAGACCCCAGATGCCGTTAACAAAAACTTCATATCGAATTCCGTAACGAAATTTTTCAAAATTTCACTCCGCTTACGGGTCTACCATTTTGCGCACAATTTAACCACCGTATTTTGTTTGTGTTATCGGTGGACAACTTTTTCATCTCTTGAACACATTGTTCTTTTTTGTTTGTTGAACGAATCAGACAGAAAAATTGACCTGCTTTACCACTCCTCCAATTTAGAGACTCGGATGGCGCTTTGTTAAACCCCTCACTTCCCATACCTTCATGGAATTAATCATTTTTACTTTTGTTCAAATTTTAGCTCACTGTTAGATCCTTAAGGACGTTTAGAATGAACTTTAGTCACACTGTTGATTTCGAGGTGTTTTGGGGTCTCTGAATGGGACTTTCCATGATTTTTCACAATCTTACACAAACAATTTTGTCAATGAATTCATATCGCCACAAATTTTTGCACATGTAAACATTACATTACTAGGTGGTATCACTAATAGTTTCATCAATTATCATCCATCCATTTAAAAGTTATTCACAAATAATTGTGTTGCAATTTTTTTTCGAATACAGTCCTTAGGCCTGAGAGCGATGCGAAACAAATTGACATCTGCTTCGCCGCGTTGAGTATGTCAGGTTTAAGCGATTCACATACATTTGCACTAAATGTGATTCGCCGCATTTAATCGCATTCGCCGGTTCACATCGCATCGCACTCACTATGTCATCGGCATTAGAAACAAAAACCACCCAAGTTTTTGATTTGAGCTTCTGTACGTTTTATTTAAAAAATAACCTATATAATTATAAAAAAAATATCAAAATCTTGAATTATTATTTCAAACTCTTTCTATGTTTTATGTTCAAAGCGTATAATTCTCAAAATGCCTTGATTAGATATCTATATTATTAAAGGGTGATACGGTTCAAATTTGTTCAATATCAACTTGACGTATTTCTTTTAATTTTGCATTTAAAAAACCTGAACACCCCTCATTTTGAAGGTGTTTGTGTGTAGAATGTTGCTCCTATTTTGATTTTGGAATTCACTCTTCAGTTGTCGAAATGCCGTCCAAGGAAGAAGAGCAGCGTATCAAAATTTTGCTCGCGTATCGCGAAAATCCAAGCTACTCGCGCGCAAAGCTGGCAAAATCGCTAAAAGTTGCCAAATCAACCGTTACAAATGTGATTAAAGTGTTTGGGGAACGTTTGTCGACAGCCAGGAATTCTGGATCGGAAGGATTGGAAGCCGGTGAGACGACAAAGAGAGTTGCCGGTAGTTTCAAGCGAAACCCTAACCTCTCTCTCCGAGATGCCGCAAATAAGCTGGGTTTATCGTCTACAACCGTGCATCGAGCCAAAAAACGAGCCAAACTATCGACTTACAAGAAGGTAGTGACTCCAAATCGCGATGATGAACAAAATACGACGGCCAGAGCGCGATCCCGGAGGCTGTACACGACGATGCTGACGAAGTTTGACTGCGTGATAATGGACGACGAAACCTACGTCAAAGCCGATTACAAGCAGCTTCCGGGACAGGAGTTTTATACAGCAAAAGGAAGGGGAAAGGTAGCAGATATTTTCAAGCACATGAAACTGACAAAGTTCGCGAAGAAATACCTCACTCAGGCAAATTCTTATTATAATTTTCATAAGATACGTCTTATGAACCTTTTAATTGCGTCCAAACTCATTTTTCATAAGAGTCTTATGAAATTGTTTCAATTTTCATACGAAGTTCTTATGAAAAATAGAAGAAAAGGCATTGTGGAAAAATAATGAACACATTCATCCCATCAGTCAGTTTTGAATCTCGGAACGAAGTTGTGGAATTATTAATTTCATTCATCTAAATAATAAGTTTGAATTAAAGTTTATTTTTTGTGATCGTTAAACATATTTGTAAACTCTAATTTGTTTTTTGTTTACTTTTCAGCACGTTGACCGGGGAAAAAAACCCAAGGTCAAAGGACCGTATGCGGCCGAACAAATTCTTTGGATCCGAGGTTTGATGGGCTGCTGATGGTGACCACAATGTATGTAATTCCAAACAAATTAGCTGAACAATAAAGTAAAATTTTAACATTAATTGTTTTGAATTATTCTCATCAAACGTGACATATCCTGTTTTTATAAGACCCTCTTATGAAAAGCAACAACCGCTCATTGAAGTAGGTGTTCATCTGCAGAATTCATTCGCGTCATAAGATAACCTTATGAATTTCAATGATTTTTCTTATGGCGCCACTTCATAAGAGAATCTTATGGCATGTATAATAGTATTTTTCTGAGTGCTGGTTTGGCAAGCCATCTGTACCTGTGGCTTGAAAAGCAGCATTTTCATAGCTTCCGGGACTGTCAACTAAGAAATTTACGTGAAAGAGTGTTTGAATAAACGTCTGCTGCCTTTCCTGAAGAAACACGGTTGTTCCGTACTGTTTTGGCATCTTGCCATTACGGTTAAAAGGCCATGGAGTGGTACGCCGCCAACAACGTGCAGGTGGTTCCCAAGGACAAGAACCCCCTCCCCCCCCCCCAACACGCCAGAGCTCCGCCCAATTGAGAAATACTGGGCTATTGTCAAGCGGAACCTAAAGAAGACCAAAAAACTGCTAAGGATGAGCAGCAGTTCAAGGCAAACTGGCTTTCTGCGGCGAAGAAGGTGGACAAGGTGGCTGTTCAAAATCTGATGGCAGAGGTTAAGCGTAAGGCCCGGCAATTCGGATTTGGAAAAGCGGAAGCCTAACTGAATATTTTTCCTGAACTTTATACTAATTAAACTTGAAAAAGAAATTTAATTTGATTTTTTAAATAAACGATTTCACCGATTTACACGCGTTTTCCCTTGATCCAATTTTGACCGTATCACCCTTTATGTCAACCATTTCACCAAACGGCTGTAGGTTCATTTAGCCCGATAGGCGAATATTCTTCACATACTGGTTATCCTGGTTCAAACTTTTGTTTGCTGCATAAAACCCCTTCATCGATTATAACAATTGTGTAAATAGAAAAGTATCATATTGTGGTTTGCTAAAAATGCATAATATGTTTCTAGGTGTTTGCATAGATGAATATTGTAAAAGCGGGCTTCTACCCGTTTTTTAAAGCATGTGAACAGAAAAGCAGAACGAGGAAAGAAAGCAATAAAGTTAATCAGATATCTCATACATTTTGATAGGCTGCTCTCTCGGCTTTCCTGCTGCTTTTCCGAATCCCGGGATGTGTTGATAAATCCTTGGCTCCTCTGCAACTACTGGGCGCTACGAAGATGCTTTCGTCTTCGCCGAATCGGTCTTGGGCTGGGAAAACTTGCCGTCAACACCGTTCTACCGGATGCACTTTTCTGCCCACCCTTTTTGCCACCCACTGCGGCACGAAATTTCCTATTATTTCATCAATTTAACATTCTCAGTAAAGTGCGAACGACCCGGTTGCGGTTAACCTCAGCCTGACGCTTTTCACGCAGCACCTGTGGTCAATCACTTCCCTGCTCTGGCTTTCCACTTCCGATGAAACCGCTCTTCAATTTTAATCCCATGCGTAATTTCCTTTGGGCGCACTCGCTCTTTCTGCTCTGCTTCTCCCCAGAAACCTTCGCTTTTTATTTTAACAAAAAAAAACCTCCTCAAATGCCCCGAGAGCTCCGAAGAAATATTTTCACAGAGTGGTTTTATAAATATTTGATTAGCTTCTCTTCACTTTTTTCGGCAGATTTGCGCTATTCTCAAACAGGAAAGGAAAAACTTTTCCACAGCTTTCTTTCTCAATTTCCACCGACCGCAAACTAAAGATAACGAATATTAGCTTCTTTTAGCTCACACTTGTTTACACCTTTCTCGTCGTTGTCGAAGCTGCTCGAGCCTTAGCCCCAATTTTCTGGCACTTTCCTTCTACAACACAAGAATAACCTTCAAAGGAAATCACTTTTCACTTTACATTTTAAGCGGAAAAAATAACCCCTCTTCCCTCAAACCACTCCGCCAAAAGGGTTCGCCACCAAACGGGATCACTTCTTCCTTATGGGTTTTTCACCACCCAATTCCGTTTACTGGATATCTATACTTCTCTCCTGTTTGACTCCTTCTCCAGACCGACCGTTGTTATGGCCCCGAAGAATATGAAGAAGGGATTAAGTCGAGAACCAGTCGTCGTCGGCGGCGGCTGAAAGAAAACACCAAAAACACGAAACGCAAATTAGGAACAGGCTAAATTAGATTTTCAATGACGAAATCGTTCATGGCTACGACTATGGAAATCATTTGCTGAATGAGGAAGCGTTTGGTTCATTATTTGCTCACGGCTGATGGCTGGACTTCTAATTAGATAAAGAAAATGGTTGGACATGAGGAAGTTACTTTTAAAATTGTTCATTATGAAAAAATCTTTCGACTTCAGAAATAAATTACTCTGACACAAAATTTTAACTACGTTTTGATTGCAAAAAAGGGGTTTTGGCCACTTTATTGTTAAATAATTTCAATGAAATAAAAAAAAACAAGTTTACTACTTATTTTTTATAATTTATCCACCAATTTTAGCTGTTTAAAAAATGTATTATTTTTTAGTTGTGGGCGGTGTTAGGTGAGAGTTGTGGGCAATTTCAAAACTTTATCTTTTTCACATTTTCTTATGAAAATTTGAAAATTTGTATGTTTTAAAAGATCTGCTTTAGGAAAGATTTCTTCAGATTTTTTAATATCTTTAAACCATTTCATAGTTCATCACGATGTGTTTATAGAAGATGTTTAAAAGACAAAAAAAAAGTGAATAATTTTTTTTCAGAAATTAAAAGTATAGTCATTTTGTGGAAAAGTTTTAAAAAAAATTGGCCGGTGAGTCCCCATACACCATTTTAGTTTTTTTTACTCAAATCGTTATTTTTCTGAAACAAAAAAGAATTACGACGCATTGAAAGATTAGATATTTGGGTTTTCCGAAAACCTTTATTTTTATTTAAAATATTAATTTTAAATGTATTATTTGGAACATCTTTGTGTGCGTTTTCATAATAAAACATGAATGAATATACATAGCAAATGTATGTATATCTAGAAAATCTAATCCATGTGAAAAGAAATTTCAAATAGATAATTTAAAATAGTCCAACGTTATTTGGATGGTTGCCAACTAAATATCAAACATCATTTTTTTTAAAAGCTTGTCCTTTAAAATTATTTTATTATATTTTCAGCTCACATTCATATGGATAAGAACATCATAAAATATAAAATATTTTCATGATACTACTCGTTAACGGCATTCTTGAATTTTATTAACCGACGATTGAATTCCAACAAACCCCAATAGAACAGTTTTTGCGTAATCTAAAAGAAATGCACAAGACTCATAGTGATCATTGGTTTTATCTTTTGATGTTGCTTGATTTTGACAAAACTTTCGGTTTCCTTTACAACGGGGATCAGGTCTAATTTTTACTTCATGAAAATACTTCTAATTCATCTACGGAATCAAGTATCGTCTTAATTTTTGGAACATAGAAACTTGAATAACATGCTGTTAGAAACTTCTCAAAAATATGTTATCAAAACACGAAAATGGGATCAAGCCTTCCAGTCTCTCCTAGAGTTTTTTTTTCTTGATTTTTATTATCTTTCAAAAATTTCAGAACTTGACTCGACTTTCGAGTATAATTTAATATCAGTAAATAATTTTACACAAGAGTAAAACTAACCTTCTTCTTCACACTAAGAAAAAAACTTCATCATAAAAATCATAAAACAGCATCACAAGTTTTCAGAAACAGCTCACATCTAGACAGATATATTTTGGCAACCTTGGTTACAAACAAAACGAAATGAAACCCAACGGTAAATGAATGGATCTAACGTTGAAACTGAGTTATGGTAGGTCCCAAAATGGCATAATGTTTGGGAATTTTGATACTCCTCCTTCAAATGAAAGATTAAGGAGTGGAGAGTTAATTTTTGTAGAAGCCTACTCGAAAATATGCTTAGAGGTTCGCACAGATAATATTTTTAAGTATCTATATATTTAAAAAGCAATTTCTGTGGGTTTGTTTGTTTGTTTGTTTGTTTGTTTGTTTGTTTGTTTGTTTGTTTGTTTGTTTGTTTGTTTGTTTGTTTGTTTGTTTGTTTGTTTGTTTGTTTGTTTGTTTGTTTGTTTGTTTGTTTGTTTGTTTGTTTGTTTGTTTGTTTGTTTGTTTGTTTGTTTGTTTGTTTGTTTGTTTGTTTGTTTGTTTGTTTGTTTGTTTGTTTGTTTGTTTGTTTGTTTGTTTGTTTGTTTGTTTGTTTGTTTGTTTGTTTGTTTGTTTGTTTGTTTGTTTGTTTGTTTGTTTGTTTGTTTGTTTGTTTGTTTGTTTGTTTGTTTGTTTGTTTGTTTGTTTGTTTGTTTGTTTGTTTGTTTGTTTGTTTGTTTGTTTGTTTGTTTGTTTGTTTGTTTGTTTGTTTGTTTGTCCTCTATAGGCTCAGCCATCTTAAGAGCTAGAGAGCTGAAATTTGGCATGGATACTCATTAGGATCAGGAATGATGAAAAATGTTTTTCAGATTTTCGAATGACCCCTTCTAAAGGGGGTCGTCCATACAAGACAAATACTGTGTTCGCGATATTGACGTTCTTTTTCGTTGGATTGTGACAAAAATTTGCACATAGGGGTTTTGAGAGATGAGAAATTGATTCCAGGTATTGAATTTTGTGTCAGGGGTCGGCAAAAGAGGTCGCCCATATGAAATGTTCAGCGTTTTTACTATATTGACGTTATTATGCATTGAATTGATATGAAAATTTGCACATGAGTGTTTTGAGGGACGAGCAATCGATTACAGGTATTAAATTCAGAGTCAGGGGTTGACCAAAGGGGTCATCCATATCAACTTTTTAATGTTTTTACGATATTGGCGTTATTATGCATTATATTGAGATGAAAATTTGCAGACGGGGATTTTAAGGAACGGACAATCAATTCCAGTTACCAAATTTTTAGAAGGGGTCGGCAAAAGGGGTCGTCCATATCAACTTTTATTTTTTTTGCGATATTGGCGTTCTTATAGATTTTTTTTGATGAAAATTTGAGTATTTTGAGGAACGATCCATCGATTCCAGGTTTCAAACTCAGGTTTAAAGATCGGCCAAAGGGGTCGTCCATATTAACACTATTTTTGCGATATTAATGGTCAAATACATTGGATTAAGATGGAAACTTGGTACAAGGGAGTTTCAAGGAACGAGTAATTGATTTCAGAGGTCGAATTTTCATTCAGAGGTCTGCGAAAGGGGTCGTCCATATAAAATGTTCAATTTTTTGCGGCATTGACGTTATTATGCCTTAGATTGAGTTGAAAATTTCCACATAGAAGTTTTGAAGAACGCTCATTTTTTCAGGTTTCAAATCTCGAGTCAGGAGTCGGCAAAAATGGTCGTCCATATTATCTGTTCACTGTTTTTGCTAAATGGGGGGTTTTTGTGCGAGTCGAGTGACGTGAATCACAAAATTTCACTTCTTTATCCTGACTCCAGGAAATGTTTCAGAGAAGAAACGTTAGTATGAATGAGCTCCCAAAATCGACCACAGGACATTTAAGCTGAAACTTCTAGCCTAGAGTGGTTTCTGGAGTCGGCACAACGATGTGAAATTTTGCACATCACGTCACGTGACTTTCAGAATAAGCCCCATTGTCTTGATTATACATCGGATTATAATGAAAATTCGCACATGAAAGTTTTATAGCACATGTTATTGATTTCCGGTGTCAAATTTTGACAAGGAATCAGTAAAAGGGTTCGTCTTAATATTTTCGATTTTTTTTTTGCAATAATTACGTTGTTAGGCATCATATCGAGGCAAAAATTTAAACATGAAAGTTTTGCAGGACGAGGAATTGATTCCTGATAACAAACTTTCTAAAGACGACAGACGACAGAAAAAGGGATCGTCCACATTTACTGTTTAATGTTTATGCAATAATTGTTTTATTATCCATGACAGGGCCGTAGGAAGAACCGACTCATGGGGGGGGTTTTCATGACCAATTTTTTACTACGATATTTTTGCTTAATGAATGCACGAATTCAAGTTCTTTACATATACCGATTATCGTTTAAAGTAGAAACTTTTGAAAATACATTCTTAAATCTTTGAAAGGGTAAGGTAAGGTATTCATTTAAGGAACCTTTTATTTTCAAAAAGTCTTTGAATTGGCACAAAAACACTCGTGGACCTAGCTTTTCATTTGATTTTAGCAAAAAGAAATTTTTTTTAATAAACCTTGCAAAATAAATTAAATTTTCAAAAGTAAAAGATTAAAATTTTGTGGTTCTAATCTGTTTCTGGTTAAGTCATTCCAAGTTTTAGATTTGAGTTTGAAATTTGGATTTGAAAAAAACTGCAACTGCAATGTTGAACAATACCCAAAAATATGTCCCTGCTATTTGTTTTTAGAAAGATAACAGACAAAATTTTTCATCGAAAATCAATTCCACAATAATAACTCTGTGGATGGTTTTAAGAAAAATCAAAATTGCGTTTTTCCTAACAAATGACAAAACTTACTCAAATTTTACATTAAATTTGTAGTTTTTAGCTGAAATATGTATTCAAAATGACTTGATGAAGAATTTGATATTTTTAAATTAAACCAACAATCAAAATCTCTTTCTAGATAAATTCCCCAACGAATTTATACCTGAACTGAGAATTTTAATTTCAGAGTTGTTTTAGAATTTCTATGTGATTTCTGAAATAAAAATTAAAAAAAAAACATTAAAAAAACTATTCCTGAATTCCAAATCAGCATTTCCATTACAAGCCAAGAATTGGTTGGTTTTTGTTTTGGACTCTCAACCATGAACCTATCATTTTATTTCTGATGTTTTGGGTTTCAATCAGAATTTATTATTTTTATTATAATCGCCATATGACTTGCAAATTTAAATTTAAATGCGAATTTAGAAAAAAAAATTAATCTGATTCAAGTTTTCAATTCTGATTCGCCAATTTGAAGCTTTATAATGTTTGGATTTTGCAAAAGAAATAATTTTCATTATTTTTTAAATGGAATTTTAAAGAATTGAGTTTATAAACTTCGATTAAAAAAAACTAAGATGGTTTCTAATTTTCTTTGATTTTTAATTTGGAAAGTTATCATTCAAATATTGAAAACGCATATGAGTTTCAAAAATCACGTATCCTCTTTTGATTGAAATATAACATAAATTTGATCGATTTCAAACAGCTTTTGATTTCAATTTTTAATGGTGATTCGAACCAAAAATCAAAAATTCTGGATACATAATCCGAAATATGCAAATAGTGCAATAAAGATTTTAACAATATGAAACTTTAACCTCTGGAATGAGTATAATCTTATTTAAAATTTAGTTTAGAGAAACAAATTTCTATTAACAAGCAAACAAAATTTGAAAAACTGAAGCAGAATTCAGAACCGTTGATTAGTTTTCGAGGTTTTGGCATTCTTTCTGAGTTAAGATTGTTACTCATGAACAACCTTACTGAATGATCAAAATTTGATTAAGAATTTAAAATTTTGAGTGTAGAGTAGAATACCTCGCTTGCTTTTCTGAACCTTCATGGGGGGGGTTTAACCCCCAAAACCCCCCCTGTTCCTACGGCCATGATCCATGAGATCAAGACAAAAATTCATTCACGGGTGTTTTACAAAACTGACAATGGATTTATGATGTAAAATTTTTAATCAGACGACAGAAAACGGCCGTTAATATTACCTTTAAAATATTTAAAACATAATTTCGTTGTAATGCATCCGAAAAAGACAAAAATTCGAACACGGGTGTTTTTTTCGACAGTCAATCAATTTCTTATTTTAAATTTCCGTTTGGTAGAGAAGCAAATAGGTCGCTTGCATATTCTGTTTAGTAAATTAAGCAATTTTTTGGTGAAAATTCGTCCCAAATACAAACCAAATACAAAATCATCAGTTTTAAAGTTAAATGCGAAACGAAGTTCGTACGGGATCAGCAAGTAAATAGATAAAAATGAAATGGGTATTTGGAATCAGCGCTCCAAAACTAGTCAAAATAGCTCTGTGCACCTTGATGAGTTTTTGTTTTGTCTTGTGTTATTAGCAATTTGCTAAACAATTTTCAATCATGATTAATTTTTGACCTGATTTGATATTTGTTTTAGGATTCGAATTTAATGTATTTTTTAATGTTATGTTATATTTAATGTATTCTATTTCAATGCACTGATTCTTATGGCCGAATCAATTCATTCTTGTTTTTTTCTTGTTAAAATTTTAAATTTTTTCAAAAAATTTTGCTCATTATTATTTTTCAAGTTTTTGTGATGGCTAGGAGTAAAAAATGGTTATTGAAATAAATTTGTTATTTCTTTGATTTTTTGGCATCGTTATTATTTCTAGCTGAATTTGAAATTTGAACCTGAATTTGAATTTTTGAAGTATTTTTGACTTCTTTGAAAAAAGTTTATAGAAATTTTCTTTTTGTTTACTATTCCGCATTTTCTAAAATACGAAAAATTAACGAATTTTTGAAGTCTTAAACCAATTTGAGTTTTTGATATTTTTAGAGCAAAAATCAAATAAATTGCAGGCTTCTGAAATTTTTTTCAAAGAAATAAAACTTTTTTTTTATTTTTTAGTACAAACGGAAAAAAAAACAATAAATGATTTCTATCGAAATTTAATTAAAAAAAATGTAGAATTTAACTTTTTCAACCCATTTATTTTTTGAAAATAAGAATAGGTATCCTCAGCCCAAATACTGTTCCATGAGAGAATTATGCAAAATACAGATATACTTAAACCATTATATACCACATAACGAGAAAACGGGAGACACGAATAGCGCTATCTGTCGACAAAAATGGAAGTATTACACTGTGAATTTTTTCAGAGCTTTGATTAGAGATGCCAGGTGTCCTGATTTTTCAATTGACAATAGCTAAAAGTGTGGCATAGCATATCGAAAAGGCGGAAGTAAAAAGAGTACTTTTTGAATGAATATAAATTATTAACAGCGCAAATTCTGACAATTTTTAAAACGTTATCCAAACTCTTTAACATCGTGATTGTAATATTACTATCGATTCAGTTAAAGTTTTGAAAAAAAAAGAATTAGAAGGGAATGTTATTTGACTCAAAAACGTTAAGGTCAACATTTGTAATAAATGACGAATTTATTATGACTTCATAATAAACTAAAAATACATTGAATTACGGCATTCAAGATCACATCTGCCAGCGCAGATATAAGACTTTTGCATTGAGAATTTTTGCTAGCTCTTATCGAGTAAACAAACAAACTACACATTCCTATTCAAACATTTGCGCCTTTCGAATTCCTTAAAATTTATTTTATCTCCGTCTTCATTTCGAGATTTCAACAACGATCCATCACCTACAATATGTCATACAAAACGGCAAATCAAAATTAACGGAAGCTAAATAAAAAAAATAGCTAAGAGACGAAAATTAAATACAGATAAAGTAATATATGATAACATATGATAATGAAAATGATTAATTATTAGTTATTCCTAGTTATACAGTACCGTTCATAATTGTATAGAAATTGGAAGCAGGCCCACTGTCACATCAAATTTGAACTTCCATAACTTTTTACTCTGATAATATTTTTGATCAAATTTTCTGCGGAAGATAGATCAATAATCTCATTATTATATCACAAAATTTGAGCTTCCTTGAGTGTGTGTGGCCTGAGATACAGTAATTCGATGTACCTAAAAAAGTAGCACGCATCGATAGAATTGGCTTAGCAATAGAACAGCACATGTGAGCGCTGCTTGGGTGATTTTTTGCCCGGTCGGACACAATCTCACATGTGTTCGACCCGTCCGTGTTTCAATGTGGGTAGGAATGCGATGGGTTTCTTCATCGCTTCCTATCAACATTGAAACGGCGCGCGGCAAAGAATCACTTAAGTAGTTCAAAAGCTGTTCACACAACAAAAGCCCTGCTCACATTTTCACCAACTATTCAATTTCTTCTACCCAAAGCGCTCTAGCTTTGATCTTTCCACCTATAATACTTTCATGTTCTTTCTAAATATTCTACCTTGAATTTTCACAACTCGCCGAAATGCCAAAAATTAAATAAGAGGATTCTACAACCAGTAAAAATTAATGGAAGTTCAAAGCCGAAATGACAGTGCGCCTGCTTCCAGTTTCGATACAATTATGAACGATACTGTATGTAGATAGTTTTTTGTGTTTTGGATTATCATTTGTTTTGCCATAGTAGAAATTTAATAAATAATAAAAGTATTTCATTTAAAAACCAACACACATGCCATTCGGAACCTGAGATGCATTTTTATCGAATTTCATCACATTCCATGGCGGGAACAAAATTTTCCCTCTTGCTAATAACAAATCACATGTTGTTTAATGAGCACTCAATTTTCGTGTTAATTTAAAGTGAATGTGCTGATTTTTTTTCCCTCGATAATAATTTCTTTGATACTTTGCTTCAATTTTTCATTTGTTTAATAATAAACCAATTTGTTTGAAAATTTTCAAATACTTATAAGAAACATCTAGCATGAAATAATAATAACCCCAACTTTTAATACGAATCGTCGAAAAAACCAATTTGTTGCCAAATTTAAAAGCTAAACTCGTCATCTAGTTTAAAAAAATAACGATATTTCTACGTAAATATTTTTTTTCTTAATTTTCAGTTCTTTTCTATTCTGACCGATTGAATTTAAAATCTTTTTCTTAAAAATCACTTTATGCCGATCAAAATTTATCGTTTGAAATAATCAAATAAGGGAGGTAATTGAGAGTGATTATTCCGCTCCATATTATGCTCAGAAATATTTACAAGTATGGAATAGAGATATTTTATTAAACCCCTTTTTGTTTGTTTTTTGATTCACTAAAACTTTTCTGGTGCAAGAATAGAAAGAAATAATAGTATTTTTTATAACTGGCATCCCTGATCATGTCGAGTCCGAAATACACACTATCCACAAGTTAGACGAATTCCTTGAATTAGTGCTTCCATTTTGTCCGATAGAGGATGCTGATGGTGTCGCCTTCTCATTGTATGAAGAAAATAAGTGTTGTGAATATTGGTTTCAATTGTATTTGTATAGTATATAATTTCAGAATCAGTTTTTTTTTCGTATAAATTTGCCATTTCTTCAGTTATAAATGCTTGATTTTACTCAAATTTGATGCATATTTAAATCTTATAAACAAAGGTTGCCAGAATGCCCGGTTTTTCCGGGTTTGCCCGAATATTTTATACAAAATTAATAAGATACAGTCCGGCCCGGCCTGGTTGCCCAGATTTCATTGAAAAAAATCCCGGATTTTGCCTGGATTTATTCACTTTATTTGGCAAACCAAACCAACAAAATGTGTTTTGTATTTTTTTATGTTTGCCTCTTAAATGAAATTTTCTGAGAAAGTTTTATAAAAATAATCATGAAATGTTTTTTTGGAAGCCAAAAATACGATTTAAAATCTGTCGATGAGTTTGATGAGAAGTTTCTCATCCTATTTTTTTTTTTTTATTCTTGTTGAGTATTTTTTGGGTTTTGACAAAATTTGCTCGAATATTGCCCGGATTTTTGGTTACAATTTTGAAATCAAATGTTCGGATTTTTTCAGATTTTCATATAAAATTGCCCGGATTTGTCCGGACTGGACACGTGCTGAAAAAGTTCTGGCAACCTATTATAAAAAAAAACTCCATATCACCATAGCTAGAGGTGATAGTCAAAATCTGGGGCGGGATTATGAAACTCGAAACAATCGAGTTTCGTTCGATTCGACCAACTTTGGTGTTACCGATCTCGATTCGAATGGAATGCTTCGCGATGATCTACTACCCGATTTACTCGAAATCTAGTACTTTAAAATTTAGAACTCGAACGAGATTCGTAATACTGATTCTAGTTCGATTCGAGTTCAGCTCGAAACGGGTAACTCGAATCGAATAGGATTCATAATTTCACCCCTGATAAAAGATTCGAGTTCAGGACGTCAATTTTTTTCATGTAAATTAAAATTTTGATTTTTTTTTTCAATAAGTTGGCTTTGTTTTTCATTTCTGGTAATGGTATGACTTACCAGAAAAGGAATGATTTGAATATTCGATTCTGATACATTTGGAATTGTATCAGTGAAGTTTATTATTTTTTCGAGTTCTGTGATGGTTATGAGTAGGAAAATAGAATTAGAAATAAAATTTCTTGATTATTGCGCATTTTTGGTATTGGCAATCTAATGAAAAGTTGGTTTTTCAGACCACTTTTTTGAACTTTTTGTGATCATTTCATTAAAAAAAATATTAAAAAATATTTCTTGACTTCATGATGTAGACATTAACTTCAGCTTTCATATGCATAAGGCAAATATTTTTTTGGACGTGTAATATATGAACTACAGCAGTTTTCCTGAGGCATGTTTTCTCGGATTTTTTTCTCTTTCATGCTGAATAAAGAGAAAACTAGAAGCTTTAGCTATATATAATGTTCTTAACATATTTTACTGACATTACAAGGTTTCTATTGATAAAAGTTTTATATGAAGTTCATAATAATTCAAACGAATTAAATAGATTTTAATTTTGGAGTGTCAAAATGACACTCTAAGTCGGAAAAGGGAGTTTTTTTGTCCAGGCTTCCAGGGTTCGTCCATATAAACAGTAAAAATGCAATATTAAAGAACTTTGGAATTCATTTAGGGACCCCGAAGAAATTTTTGTATTTTGAAGCTTCTGAAAAAAGTTACAAGCATTCAAACTTGAAATAGTGTCAAAATGACACTCTAATGCGGATGAGGGTTAAACAATAATTCCTCAATTTATTTTTAATCAGAATGATATAATCAACGTCGTTCCAAATTTATTGATACCTTGAAAAAATGCATTTTTATGACAAACTATTATCTTAAGATCCACTACAAATGTTGTTATTGTTATGTTTTAGATAGAAAAACCAATAATGGAAAGGATATACATTTAAATTTACCTCCAATCAGATTGCGCCTGTCGAATTTTCCGTATAATATGTTGCAGGAATAAATTAGTGCTACCAGCTATTTAATCCACATAATTCGGGCAGCTATTTGTGTCATGATCGATGGAATCGTTGAATTTACCCATTCACACAAATCCAACCACCGGCAATTTCCTTAACAAATTATCTACGCTTTGGTCCTGATTTCAGCAAAACCCAACTAAGAATAGTAAACGATCTATCTTCTCGGTTCAGAGCTTCAATTTCTTTGGTATTATTTTTTTCAATTTCTCACTTACGGTAGACACTAAACACACCGATTCACTATATTTTGGCAAAGGTCTTCTCGCTTCTAGCTACCCACAGTGGAGACGCACGTGTTCAACGACACCGGCCTCCGAAGTTTTCTTCTCAATCAATCATCGCGCACTTCCGGTTGACTTTAGTTGGTAATTGGCGGTCATTCCCAGCCATTGACCACCAACAACTATTCGGATTCGAATGGTTTGTAGCTGTTTGTGTAAGTGTGGGTATGTGAATTTTCCACGTTTTCTTCTTCTCCGAGCCAGAGAAAAATGCCACACAGAAATAAACAACAAAACACACACCTTTCCGTATCCGAAACGAAACCGCAAGCAACCTTAGTCTCAGCTCTACGTCCTATGAGTAGGTATTTTATAGCTGCCGAAAAACTTGAACGGAACGTTACTTTACTCTTTTTTTTTTTCTTCGTCGTCTCTAACCGGATCTCCTGCTTGATACGCGGCAGCTATTTATGTTTGCTTTCGTTGGTTTTCCTCGGAAAAATGCGCGGAGCTCATGGGGTTCATGAAAGCTGTAAAAGAAACAAACTTTTATGACCGAAGTGATTCTTCCCATTCTCTGCCGTTGTTGGCTGATGATGCTGATGGTGGAAGAAAAGCTGTGAAAGTGCTTCGCTTTATCATTTCAGAGTGATTCACACGGTTTTGCAAAAGGTTTTGCAGGAGGAGGAGGACACTCGCGCTAACTTTCGAGGAGTCAACTTCACTTCACATTCGAAATATTTCACCGTCGTCGCCGTGCGTCTTCGTGAATCGTGAATGGGTGGGTGGAGTAGAGAGCCGCAGAGGCAACAAAGAGTGATTGAAGGTGAGCTTCTGGAAAACTTATTGCTTGCCGTTTCGATTCTCGGGGTTGGTTCGATTCCGAGACGGTGAACGATATTGATGGTTCTCGGGAAAACGCACTTTGCACACTAACGAGAATGTCTTCGGGCCATTCATTCGGCGAGATGTAGGGATTCGCAATTCAGTTCAGCCAGTTCAGATTCGCTCTCATCGTGACGTTTCGTTTTCACGATTGTGTATCTAGCTAGAATGGTGTGCTGCTGGCGTTGCTGCTATGAATTACATTGAAAACAGCTAGCACATCGAGCTGGGTCGGTCCGAGCGTTTCCTTAGCGCTATTTCACGGCTCGCGGAATGTACGTGAAGGGTCTAGGGCTACCAGACAAATGACAATTTAAATTCTTAGGGTTGAAGTTCATTGAGTAATACCTTACAAAGTTGGACAACTCAGAAATGGTATGAAGGTTGATACGGTCAAAATTTGGTCAATATCAACTTGACGTATTTCTTTCATTTTTGCATTTAAAAAACCTGAACACCCCTCATTTTGAAGGTGTGTGTGTGAAGAATGTTGCTCCTATTTTGATTTTGGAATTCACTCTTCAGTTGTCAAAATGCCGTCCAAGGAAGAAGAGCAACGTATCAAATTTTGCTCGTGAAAATCCGAGCTACTCGCACGCAAAGCTGGCAAAATCGCTAATAGTTGCCAAATCAACCGTTACAAATGTAATTAAAGTGTTTGGGGAACGTTTGTCGACAGCCAGGAAGTCTGGATCGGGGGGAAATCGAAAACCGGAAGCCGCTGAGACGACAAAGAGAGTTGCCGGTAGTTTCAAGCGAATCCCTAACCTCTCTCTCCGAGATGCCGCAAATAAGCTCGGTGTATCGTCTACAACCGTGATACACGACGATGCTGACGAAGTTTGACTGCGTGGTAATGGACGACGAAACCTACGTCAAAACCGACTACAAGCAGCTTCCGGGACAGGAGTTTTATACGGCAAAAGGAAGGGGAAAGGTAGCAGATATTTTTAAGCACATGAAACTGTCAAAGTTCGCGAAGAAATATCTGTTTTGGCAAGCCATCTGTACCTGTGTACCTGCCAACCAAGAAATTTACGTGAAAGAGTGTTTGAATAAACGTCTGCTGCCTTTCCTGAAGAAACACGGTTGTTCCGAACTGTTTTGGCCGGATTTGGCATCTTGCCATTACGGTAAAAAGGCCATGGAGTGGTACGCCGCCAACAACGTGCAGGTGGTTCCCAAGGACAAGAACCCTCCTAACACGCCAGAGCTCCGCCCAATTGAGAAATACTGGGCTATTGTCAAGCGGAACCTAAAGAAGACCAAAAAAACTGCTGAGGACCAGCAGCAGTTCAAGGCAAACTGGCTTTCTGCGGCGAAGATGGTGGACAAGGTGGCTGTACAAAATCTGATGGCAGGGGTTAAGCGTAAGGCCCGGAAATTCGGATTTGGAAAAGCGGAAGCCTAACTGAATATTTTTCCTGAATTTAATACTAATTAAACTTGAAAAACGAAATTTATTTGATTTTTTAAATAAACGATTTCACCGATTTACACGCGTTTTCCCTTGACCAAATTTTGACCGTATCACCCTTTAAGTTTTCCTATTGATCTGTTTCTGTATATATTTTACTATAGCGGCAGTACAGGAAATTCATTTGTGGATTATTTCGTGAACACAACTCAATACAAATATTATCCATCGCTATATTTCTTCTTTCAGTGCCGATTTGGTTAGAAATCTTCCCTGAGATTGAATCCAGGCTTTACAACGACTTCTGTACATCAATTTCTTTGAATTTTTGGCACTTTAGTGCTAGAAATTTAAGTAAATATTGAAAATCAATATTCACAGCTTCTTTATCAAAGGTTATGAAAACCCACCAATTACGATAGTTTATTAAAAGGTGTTTGAATCAAAAAGCGGTCAACTAAAAGAGTGTGTGGAATGATTCTATTATATATATTTTAACAATAGATCTTTAGTTATCAAAATGGCGTCCAAGCAGGAGGAGCTACGAATCAAAATTTTGTACATGCTTTGTAAAAATTCAAACTACACGCAAACCGAAATACCAAAATCGTTAGGCCAAATCAACCAACAAAGGGTTGAAAGTGTTCGGGGAACGTTTATCAACAAGTACGAAGCCTAGATTCGAGATGTCGCAAATAAGTTGGGAATATCGTCTACAACCGTGCATGAAGCTTAAAAACGATCCGGACTATCGACTTTTAAGAAGGTAGTCATTCCAAATCGAAGCGATAGGCAAACCCTTACGGCAAGAACAAGATCCCGGAAACTGTAAACGATATTGTTGACAAAGTTTCATTGCATGGCAATAAACGACGAAATCTACGCCAAAGCAGACTTGAGAGAGCTTCCTGGACAAGGTGGCAGACATTTTCCACGGCATCCTGCCGTTATGGATGTTTTATGCCATTATTTTTTTAATAAACAAATAATTGATTTACACGCAATTTAGTTGGATTACTTATTCATCCGAACACGCTTTAGTAGGTATCTATGGTAAGGTTGCCAGATAATACGCAATCTTGTCAGAGCACATTGATCAGAGGGACATTTCTGGTTTTTATATTTTGAAGGTGTGTATTTATGTTTCCTTAGAAATGATTGATTCAGGCGCCATCGACATTCCCATGTCCACCTTATGCTGGTTTTAATGTTGCGTATAGCGACTTGACCTGGAATTCTAGGACTTGCTGGTGTAGGCACAATTTTCCCGTATGTTTGGATAACGTGCCGCTATTAAGCCTACCCCCCCCCCATTCTGATGGTTCTCTAAGGACTGAATCCATGAATGCAGCGAATTGCCTTTGTAGAGCGCATCTAAACAGCTAGCCGAGTCTGTTAAAATCCAGGGTATTCTCGGTCAACAGTGGCGTACCACAAGGGAGCCACTTGGGACCCCTTCTTTTCGTCACTGTTATGAACGATTTTCCCGGAGTGCTGCATGACGTGTTTGTGTTGGTAAAAGCAGATGATCTAAAACTGTTCCTCCCTGTGCGACACCAAGAGGATTGTTTGACCCTACAAAATACGCTTCATAGATTTTCAGAGTGTTGCAGCAGTTTCGGATTGAAGATCCATGCCTTAAAGTGTAATGTGATAACGTTTTCCTGGAAAGTGAGTAATATTGTGCACGAATATTGTTTCGAGAACAGCTGTACCATAGCTAGAAAATCCTCCGTGAAAGATCTGGGAGTCGAGTTAGATGAAGAACTCAGTTTCTCAAAACATGTTAAACAAGTCATAGCCAAAGCAAACTGTATGTACGGAATGGTAAGCAGGATTTGTAACGAGCTTGACAATCCTTACACTATTGTCTCTATTTATGTTGGGCTTATCCGAACCTCTATTGAATACGGCAGTATAGTTTGGCAGCCGTATTATAACGTTCATAAAAACAGGATTGAAAGGGTTCAAAAAAAATATCTGAATACGCCTCAAGGAACCTTTGGGTGGCAAGAAGAAATGCCGGAATACCGATCCTTGTGTATGTTAGAAGGACTGGAGTCACTCGTAACTCGGAGGAAATCAACAGATGCGCTGTTTTTAAAGGACTTGACCAGTGGAAAGTACTTTTAGCCATATTTAGTGTTGATACTTACGATTTTCGATGCCGCTCCGTCGGCGAAACCAAAACAGTTTGTTTTGGTTCCGCATGCTTTGAGTCAATTCGCAATTGAAACAATAGCGGTGATGATTGATGATGACAGCTGATGATGGTAAACACGGTACAAATGTTTACATCATTACACTGTGAAGCCAAACAACTCAACTTAGGTTTGTGGTAACACAACAGTGTTGCCAAATATTCTGGGTAAGAATATCAAAGTACCCATTGAGAAATGAGTACTTTCCCGGTTAGGGGATATAAAAAGTTGAAAGTGACAATTAGCTATCGCTAATTAATATAGTTGTATTCTACTGAGCTCACAGACGAAACATGAATAAAGAAAACTCTATTCCACCACTGAAACCTGCGTTTTCAATATTTAGTATCAAAATTTTCTCCAAATGAAGGACGTAGCAGTTTGCGCAACGTGAGACCGGTTCAGCTTCCAAATCGAATACAGAACTACGCTTGTAATGAACCAATCTATAGAATGATGGCGCTTTACAACGCACATGCTGATGTAATCAAACTGACTATGTCTAGAGAACAAATAGTCTTAAGATGTTTTTATCATAGATGCGTTGTAAATTGTTAGGATCAAAGGCTGAAGCCAAGAATCTGATAAATAAATAAATGAAAAAAAATCAGTGTTGGTTCGTCTCTGTCGATTTCTATAGACTCCAGTACCTGTTTGGTCGTTTTTCATAGAACCGTCGGTATAAACTTATTTATAGGAGGAGTATTTACTGGTGATAAATTCGTGAAACTTCGGGGGTACGACTCTCTGGTTACTGCCTGCTTTAATGCTCTTTTTCAGTGTGTTATCAATTTTAGGTTCAATGGGCCTTCTGTCAATCTTGAGAGGGGCAAACGTTAAGAATGTCAGTGTTGGTAGTTGACTCAAATAAATAGCTGGATTTTTCAATTAGTGGCTGACATCGTTCCATGTTTTTCTCCGGGGGGAGGGGGGGGGGGGGGTTCTCCATTTAGCTTGATTGGTCTGCTACGTTTCCTGTGCTTTAGCACGCATACATGCATGAGTTCAGATTTGGGAGCTGAAATCTGGAAACCAACCTTTTTCGTCCATTTGATAACAGCATTAACAGCTGCTCTTAGCTGTTAACGTATTTCAACCTTGTCTGTCTCTTTAGCTATCAGGAGCACGTCATCTGCATAGAGGATTGGGATTACGTCAAACAGTGGTTGCATAGCCACCAAAAACAATGTGACGGAGAGTGTGGAACCTTGGGGTAATCCATTTTCTGCATGTCGCATACTAGATAACGATCCGTTTACGGATACCTTAAAGGTTCTATTTTCAAGTTAGCTACATAAAACGTTGAGCATACGACCTCTTATTCTCCAATTTCTCAGCGTATTCAAAATGAGTATGCTGTTCGTAGTATCAAATGCCTTCGAAATATCGAGAGACACTAGCTCCATATGTTCTAGGTCGTCAATATGAGTGAGTGTTTCAAGTTGTGCAAAATGCGCGTCGACTCCTTGGCCAGCACGAAAAGCGTGTTGAAGACAATCCAACCTGCAGATGGTTTCTAATTCTAAAATAAGACGGCGTTTATCATTCGTTCGAATATTTTTCTCATACAGCTGAGAAGCGTTATAGGCATGTATCCATCTGGCTGACTGCGGTTTCCGCCCGATTTGGGGATTGGGATTACAATGCCGTGGCGCCAGGATGACGGAAACTAATCCGTTTTCCATACTCGATTGAATAGATCCAGAAGTGCTCTTTTCGAAGATTCCGGAAATTTTTGAAGGATAGGATACCCTATGTTATCGTGTCCAGTAGAGTTACCTCCACGTCATTCTAGTGCCCATTTAAATTATGACATTGAGACTTCAGCGTTGTATTCTGCCTCAAGATATTTGTTCTTCGAAATTATCTACGTTTTTCGGTGGGTTTTAATAATAATAAAACAGATTTAACAGTTGTCCATACGTTTCGAGCTACTTTGGCATTCGCTCCTCCTCAGTGGACAAATTGACTGGCCATCGTCTAAATCAAAATAGTTTAGACGAGGCCAGTCAATTTGTCCACTGAGGAGGAGCGAATGCCAAAGTAGCTCGAAACGTATTAAAACTCACCGAAAAACGTCGATAATTTCGAAGAACAAACAATCGCGGTGATAAATCCAAAATTCAATATTCCTCAAGATATGGTCGATTGATTGTCTTGAACGAAGCGATGCTCAGCTTGTGAAGTCGAGTAGAGTGGTTGAAGTTCGAAGAACGTTTTTCGTATTCATCAGCCAGTGCGTTACAGATTGTTAAACCGTCGCTGGTGGCTCCGGATGTTAAAATCGAAGTTTCATGACCAAAACGTTTAGTTCACGTAAAATCGCTTTTAATATTGGATGTGAAAATATCATATGATATCTGTGCACGATCAGTCTTAAATGACAGTAAGCGATATGGACTCATATTTATACGTTTTGGAATCGCAGAACCAAGGAAGCCGAGAGAAAAACTGTTATTTTGACAAATGAAATTTTTGTTGATGTTTTTTAATTCAACCGTTAATCGTTCATTCGTAAATAATTCATTATCCCGTAGTGAAAGAGATTTTATTTACTAAAAATGTAATATTCCATCCTCTGCAGATTCCGATTGGGAGAACGCTCTGCTGGTGAGTCCGTCATCGTAAAAAAACGCTCTGCCATTTCCTCGGCTGATAATTTAGATAAAAGGCAACTGATGGCTCTTCCCGTTGATCTCCAAGTCACTTTAAAAAGAAAGGACTGTGACATTGACGAAGCTTTCTTTGATGATCTGAAATCAGTTCTGATTAATTTACAATAAGAGCATCCTGATGTGTGCCACTAACCTCGTTTCTACGGGTGTGGTTCCACGCTTCTGATGCGGAAAGCCTCAATTGGCTGAAAGGATCTTTGAATAGCTTGAAAGTAAGTGGCAGATTCAAGGATCTGAGCGTTTTTTTCGTTTACAGCTGTGCCTCCACCACGTAAAGAAATAGTTTCCGTTTCAAATGAACTTAACATCAGTGGTAACAATAGAGCAGAGATTCTTCTGAAGAGTATTGCGAAGCACAATGAGTCATATATATATGAATACTAAGGTTTGGATGGTGAAAAAATCACTCCGCTCCAGAGCAACAAGTATCGTATAACATTGCCTATTGATGACGAATCATCAATAGTTCTGGAAACATTAAATAACATTTTTTTACTTATTTGCTAGAGTTTATGTGAAACTTTTCATTGACCAAAGTTAAAATAAATACAGAAAATAAATTCTTGAATTATAAAAAAAAAATTAAGGGTATTGTTATGCTTTTATAAATTTAAATACAAAAAAAATAAATAAAATATAAAAAAACAATATGTAAGGATTTCTAAAAATTAAACAGAAAAAATCAAATAACTCCTTATGAAACAAAAAATCAATAGAAATAATACAATTGAACTTTGTCTTTTATGCATTCTTATGAATACATCTTAACCTTATACCTATATATTTACGCTCAATTATCCCTCTGCGGATTTTGCTTCCTGCTTTATTTTTTTAATATTCAGCTCAGATTGCTATCCTTGCATGGATCCAAGCTTTCTCAATTAAATGATGAAATTCAAAAATAAAATACATGATACCTGATAAGACAGTATAGAATTAATCTTCTAAAATCAAATTTAACGCAGTTGTTAAGTGAGCATAAAATTTCATTACTGTAAAATTGTTAAATATTATCACTAATTAGAAAATTATACATCATGATATGAAGTATCTTGACGTAGTTGCTCTTGATATGAGAACGATTGGCAACAAACTCTGCAAGTATAAAAAAAAAAGCTTAATAATATATCTTCTTGTATCACGTGGGTTAAGAGAACATCATGATCCATCATTTTAAAACGTGTCAGTCGATTTTTTTTTGCAAACTATTCCACTCAAATGAAAATGAACGGTTCATATATTTCTCATCCAAATTGTGTTAAGATTGAATAGTATAAAAAAAAACTGTCTTCTGGGATCCGTTTTGTCAACAAAACACATCGAAATTCGGGAACCCTAACCAAACACGGTGAGGCAAAGCAGAAAACAGAGGCAGAAATATATTTATAGAAAATATTTCTTCTTCGCAATTTTTCAGCTCTCGGGGTAAAGTGTGTTTTGTGTCAAGCATTTTTTTTTTTCGTTTTGTTCATCTCTGTAGCAGACCGTCGTCCTGTTGGTAATTTTCTACACTAGAGAGCAGCAACAGTAACATAGATGTATCTAGATATGTAAGTAAGTATATGGTATGGCGTACATCTCGATGCCCTCCTGAATGATGATGAGTAGTCCGTAGTTTCTTTTATTGTTGTTATTTTACACAGTTGAACGCAAAATCCGGGGTCGTTGTCGAGAGTTGGTTTGGTAGGTACATGTACGAATATGTGCCCCCAAGGGACAGAAAGATTTCTGGGATCATCGTGAAGTATCATCAGCCAGCAAATATAGGTAGTCCTCGTGCAAATTTCCTAAATGATAAAGCTGTTCAGCTGTGAGCTGTTTCGGTTTTCGGCTACTTTTTTCCACTTGTTGTTTTTTATTTCTTTTTCAAGATTATAGGAGACGAGGGAAATTTATGAACGGGTCCTCCTATTAGAGACACAAGTGGTTTTCGGCAGAGAAACAGATGTCGCACCAAAAGCTGACACTTTACAGGCTGTTAGTAATGCCCCGAGAAAAGGTATTTCCCGGAGAAGCACCACTGGAAGACATTCTTTTATGCAATCCTCGCTCCAGAAGAGCACACTGATAAAAGGTGTCACACAGTTGGTTCTTTGTAATGTACGTATCCTACCCAAACCCGCTCACTTTCCAAATCCACACAAACATCGGTGCAGAGCCGAGAAATTTATGCAAGGCCCCACATTCAGCCGAAGAGATCCCTGTAAAGCTCTTGTTTTTTCACCATTTTTCCTCGTCTTCTTGTTATCTACTGGCAGTAGTAGGTTTCCATTCCACGCCACCCATCCACCCACTTCTCGAGAGGCTGTTACGTTAAAACATTCGCTGGAAACGATAACTGGACAAGGTGTCACATCTCTGGGAGGGGTAAAAAGGACCCTCTCTCCACTTCACACAGCAGCAGCAGCAGAAAATTCACGATTTACACACCCCGTGTATGGTTAGTTTTCACTCTCGGTAAATCTTCCGAATTCCCGGATTTCGGTCGGTTTCTGGCGACGGCGAGACGTTTTTGCACTCTTCACCACCTCTTTTCTTCCACCCGCCCGTTGCTTTCGGTCAACGAAATGGTCCCCAGCATCCCCTACTAAAGGCTACTGCACACAGCCATCCACCAAGAGCAAAGTTTTTTTTATATCCCCGACATGCCATTCCCAAGACTTTACAGCGCTGTTGATGGGGTGTCCCTTATTATTTTGCACACTATCGCACAGAAACGCACACGCTCGCACGCACCAAACCACGGCAGAGCTGGGAGGACACCCTGAAAACCACTTGCCGAGGCGCTAAGAAACGACACCACAGGATAGATGAACATTGAACATGCAAAACGGGTGCAGCGAACAACAAACTCACTGTGCCAGGCCAGGACTCAATCAAGTTCACAGAATTGTGTGTGCGGCTGCTGTCGCGAATGGCTTCTTCTTGGTGATAATCCTGATGATGTGGGGACTTTTTTTCTCCTTTCCTTACCCCAACAGCAGGTTTTCTCGATTGGCTTCGCGCGGCGGCAGATACGAGACACAATTTTTCGCGTCCAACGCGTACAAGTACTCACGATCTACTGACGCGACAGACGGACGTCGTCGTTGTCGACTTGGTCTCTTCTGTTCTGTCTCAGTCAGTAGATACTATATGCGAGCAGCGAGAGAAATGGTTTGGGAGCTTTTCCTGCTATCGTACATTTTCCAACGCCCGATAGTGCCGGTCCGTTGGTTTGTGCTGGGTGGTTGGGCGATCCTTGGGCGGCGTTGGATGGATGGATGGATGGGTGGATACAAGGAGATTCCATCAGTCAGCCGCGAAGGGAAGATGTGAGAGGATCCTGTAGTGTGGTTTTTACTTGATCAGTTTCAATTTCAAACAGTGTTGCGGAAAATCTTAATTAGTTACTTAGAGTTATTCATTTAAAATTGTTCAGTACAATTTTACTATCGATTTAAGGTAAACCAATGTTAAGCTGTTTGTCGATAAAAAATTTAATGTGCAATTGAAAATTGGTCAAAAGAAAATTGAACGGCGATGTGGCATGTTGGTAAATCCATGTATTTAGACACGCAGTGGACATTTTTTACAAAACATGCAGAGCAAACTCGATGATCTCACCGAAAGCTCCAAGGCAGCAGGTCTCAAAGACAATGTTGGAAAGACCAAGTCGATGAAAATGAACACAGAATATCTTCCCGATTTCGTGGAAGCTGAGCAACGGGTTAAGAAAGTAGAGTGCTTCCAGTATCTTTGCAGCCAGATTACGCCTGATGGTGGTACCAAGTAAAGCATCGAAACCCGGATCAGAAAACCCCAATTGGCCTTTGCGAGTCTCCGGAACAATTGGCGCTCACGCCAATTCTCGCTACGAACAGAAACTCGAATCTTCAACTCAAACGACACGGTGACGAGGTGAGAACTGCAAGTTTTTGTGATTCGTTCCCTGCGGAATATTATCCGCGCTTGTTCGCAACTGGATCTTATACGTGGAACGACATCACCGGGTGTCATCAAAAGACGCTATAAATTGATTGCTAACCACAGGTGGTAAATCCCGGTTTACGGATTGTATTCCAAGGCACGGCGATCCACCGCGTGCCCCCAGTTTGCTACTCTGGGTCTAAATATGGGTACAAAGGGAAGACTTTTTTTTCTCACCTTAAACTGTTTAACAGACTATGCCTCGCTCTGCGAAGTAGTTCCACCTCCCCGGGGTGCAGAGTGGAAACGTGTCTGCAAGTCCGGCGTATTGCAGATGTACGGCCAAGAGAACTACACCAAATCCACTAGAGGCTGTCGACGGGTCTGCCAAACCCGCGCGGAAGAAGTGGTGCACCTAGGTACCAGTACTTGGGTGTGTGCGTGATGGTCCAACATGCTTTCGGGGGGTCATGGCCCTGATATGCGGACGTGACCGGAGGGAGAGCGATCGCCAACTCGTTTTGCGCTTCGGTGGGTATAGACCCGATTCGCAAAATGATTAGATGCGCAAAGTGGTGGCCAATGGTGGGCCGATCACTTAGGGACGTTTTTACACGTCAGTGTCCGAGAGGCACATTCTGCCAGAGGTGTCAGGGTTCGACACGCGTTTCGGGAATTGTTGCGCCCGAACCGCGAGTGTGACCTGATGAGGGCGTTCTATAGCTCGATCTGCGCTTCGGGTGGTCATGCGCCGGACTTGAAGATCGGGTAGTTGCGCTGAGTGGTGACTTAAGTCAACACTATTTGTGAGTTCGGAGGAGTCTGAGTCCTACACGTGGCTTAGGAGGCTTACCCCTCCTACCCGCGTGTTTGAACAGAGAAAGTGTCGTCGACAACTCGCTTTGTGCTTCTGGATCTTGGACTGGATTCACAAAGTTAGTAGTTGCGCTGCGTGGGGACCTTATTCACACGATGAGATGTCGGGTCCTAACTCGTCAGAGGAGGGGTTGCGCATCGAGTTGTGTTAGAATGAGGTTTTGCTGATAGAGGATTCGGAAACGAGTATTGCCTTGGAGCGCACTAGCGCGAATTGACCTCCCACTATTGAAGTAAAGTGTGTTCGAGGTGGGAACAAAGGTCAGTGGCCCCAGGTGGACTTTATGACGTAGGGGGTACAGTGTTCCTTAGCATTGTATCATGAGTCGTCCAATTGCACCCAGGACCCAGAGTAGCAAACTGCGAGGACGCGGTGGCTCGCCGCGCCTTGGAATGCAATCCGTGAAATGGATTTACCACCTGGGTTAACAACTAATAAAAAAAACAGACTATGCCTCAATAGTGAAAGGTCGTTTCGTGCTACACAGCAAGAAAAAATCGTGTAATTTTAGATTTAAAACGATGCACGAAAACGGAACATCGTTTTCAATCTAAATTTACATCATCGTTACATTGAGGCGTGTAAATTTAGACCAAAAACGATGCACGAAAAGAGAACAGCTTATTTTCGTGTAAAAATACACAGCGATGAAAAATTTTATATTTTTTCCTTTATACCATTTGTAGTTTTTACGAAATATTCAAGTCTTATGTCAATAAAATACACTATATTACTGTTATTAAACATTTATTTTTTAAACAAAAAACATCAATAGTAATGGAAAAAAGTACACCCACCATCACGAGCACCGCCAGACTGAGGCAATGTTGTACACGAACATATACGTCCTGTTGATATTCCAATCGGTCAGCGTCACTGGCCCAAGTAACAATTTAAATTCAAATAGGCTTTGTAAGCAAATAAGGGTGTTTTATAAAAGATTCAAAAAGTCTTTGTTATCCTTGAGGGTATTTCAATAAGATCTCTTTAAAAACGTTCTTCAAGATAGCTACAAAACCTTTATAAAACTTTTTACAAAAGTGTCAATTATATTTCTTTTGAGGTTTTTTGTAAGAGATTTCAAGAGTTCTATAAAACCATTTCCACGCTTCCTTATGAAACCTGAAATATCTTCCGAAAAAAAATCATAATTGCTTTGATATAGTACAAATTGACTGTGCGATAACCCTTATAAAAAAAATAAAACTTGGAATAAAACCTAATAGTTTAATAGTTTCAGAAATTTACTGTCAAAATGACCTTAAAAAACCCTTATTAAGAAAGAAAACTTTAATTAAAACCTAAAAGTTTAGTAGAATTACAAATTGACAGTCAAAATACCCTTAAATAGCCCTTATGAATATAGAAAGTCTCGATTAAAACCTTATAGTTTTATAGTATTACAAATTGACTTTTAAAATACCATTAAATAACCCTTTTAAAGAAAGAAAGCTTTGAATAAAACTTATAGGTAAGTTATAGGTAGCAAAATACTCCGTATGAGGTCTTCATCAAGAAAAAAATAAACAACGCCGAACAGAATGTAAACAAACTTTTTGCATTTTGATATATTGTAGAATTTATTGTCAATATTTCCTTTTTTTATTTTTCACACCAGTTACAAAATATATAATCTAACTTTAAGGGAGTTTGTTCGTTTTCAATTATGGCTAACATTGATTCTATCAAGCATGTTTTGAATCGAAAATGCCCGCCGGAAGGCTGTGACGTTCTTGATCTTACATAACACATCGACTCCACAGCACCCACATTCACTGGTCCATTCCTGTGTTCCATTTCTTCCTTCTTAGAGATACTTGTTGTTCCGATTATGCTTCAGCTTACCGTAGTACCGTAAAACCATTCCTTAAACGATGACCTTGAAAAACATCGCGGATCCCATCCGCTTTGGTGTCCACTATTTGTGCTATCATCGCCACAAGGCGCGAGTGACCACAGTCCCGGCTTCGGCTTTGGGTCTCTTTTCGTTACGCACAATCCAAGATACGAGTTCGTTCTGCTTCACTTGTCCGAAATGAGCATCCGGTTTGCCGTAGTAACAGGCTGGACTTTGGTATATTATTTTCCCGGATAAATCACCAAAACCCATCTAGGTTCTTCTGTACGCTCTAGTTGAACGTCAAACAACCTTAAAAAAGGAAGTTTTGCATAAAACATAATAGTTTTATAGCCAACAAATTTCTCCGGATATGGTTTTCTACAAGAAAAAATGTAGATGAAATGTTCTATAAGTTGCATAAGGGATTTAACCAAGTCCAATTATTCCAGAAAAGGAATTTATCTAGACAATCTAGTTTTATAACTGGCTTTTATAAATCAAATAGGAATTATTGTTCATTCCCCATTTTTTAAAGGGAAAATGTTAAAAAAAAATTGTTCATTGAATTTTATTGCGTCAAAAGCAAGTTTTTACCGTATATTGAAGAAAAATATTATTTTCGCAGAATGTTAAATCAAATTATGACGAAGAAGACAAGGAAAAATACATTTTTACAAAACGGATTGCTATTATGAAGAAAATTAATTGATTTGTTTTAATTAATTTCGAAGGTTTAATGTGGGGCGCATTTTCATTGCTAGTTTTTCAAAAAATTAATCGATAAAATCAGATGCGCAATATCTTTATGCGAAAAGAACTTGAAAAAAAACGAATGTAACTTTATGATTTTTGATTTTTGGATACAGAAAATATAAAAACATTAAGTCACAATGATTTGATTTGGTATAAACATTTTTAAACCATCTATTGGAGAGAATTGATTCAATCAAGATTTTTTTTCATATCACGAGAATTCATGGTTTTAGAAGAGTTTGTGGTAAAGCCCTTATATATTCCCATGGTTTTATAAAGTATTTTAATTCCTGTCTGGATAACCTCCTGTAGGTGGGCCTTTTTGTATATATAAGCGTTTTATAAATGTTTTGAAGGAACTTATAAAATTTGGTGTTGATTTAAGGCGAGGTTTTATAGATCTCTTGTAGATTCTTGTAAAACTAAAATTGTTACTTGGGTGGGGGACCAAAGGGAATACCTTTCCGCACTGTCATGGTCCGAATTCACACGTCATCAGCCGGGTCAGGATGTGTTTTTGTTAACAAAGGCCTTGGATCGTTCAGGCAAATTTCTCTCCAGACAATCTTATCGGATCTCTGCCACTCATCCGACGCTGTAATCGAGACATAACTTAATACTTTCAATAACATCATTTCTTTATTTTTCACAGAAACCCACCAATTTTAGCAAAGTGTTGAGATGCTGGAGCTGCGTCTTGAAAACAAGATACTCGGTTTCCGAATCCTGACTTGACTGGCTAATGGCTAAGGCAGACTGTTTCATTCAATTTTAAATTCCACAGATATAATTTTACACTGTTTGTGATATAAATTTCATTAACCAGTTGATTTTTACATCACGGAATGTAAAATTATAGCAAAACAATTTATTTCTATCCGCTTTTTGAAAAAAGACTAAAATTACATCAAATGGAGTGGAAAATTACATCTTTTTTTCATTACCCTTGTAAAAAATAGATCACTCGTGTTTTAGATTCCGTATACTTTTAGAAATTTTTTGCTGTGAAGTGCGCTTCAAGGCAATAAATATAAATAAATGGGAACACTTTTAGCAAAACCTTTCATCCTTACGACTCGACGACGTCTGAACTCTTCTCTAACGACTTGAGAACCGACAAAAAACAAAAAAAAAACAGACATCTCCCCACAATGACTCGAGATCCCCAAATAAACCCTTCCTCTTCGTGATTCGAGGCCTTTTTTTACAAGATGGAAATTTGAATTCCAATCATAACAGCCGGGTGTTTGCTGCCGTGAGTGGGTTCGTCCCACTGAAACCACCTTGGGCTTCGTAGGCCAGATGTGCCCCATGGTTTCGCCCTATGATACTACATCAAGGGGTAGGCTGTGCTCAAGCATTTATACACCTCACCCTTTTCCTCTTTCTCAATTTTGATCTTTCTCCTGTATCCTCTTTCTCCTTTTTCCTCCTTCTCCTTTTCCTCTGTCGCCAACTTCAGACTGGTACGGAAGACCCCGAGACGTGTGCCGGTTAGGTAATGCTTTCAAAGTAACTCGCGCTCGCCACAGCATCCACTCCCGCAGGATTTCTAACCACCAAGGCATGGCCGTTTGAGAAACTACCTAGCTAGAATCCCGTCACGACCACCCCGAATGGTATCTCCGCTTCCCTTTGTTGCAGGAAAGATCGTAGCTGAGTACGTGAGACCTTTTAAGTCCCACCACACGTATGAGTCCAGATTAGGGTAATACCGTGCCCTAAGATCGCGTTGCTTTTGAGTTGTAGTATCATACGAGGCCCAAGACCTTCCGTTAGTTTGTCGAATTTGGTCGACTATCTCGCTATCTCCGTTCATCATCTTTCCTGATTCTCATTAGATCGCGCATGATTTACGAGATTTATAGCATTTATAGCATTTATAGCACGCCACGACTGTTCGTCGAAACACATTTCACTCACAATATTTTCAGCGTTCAAATTTGTTGTTGACGCCTTGAAAAGAACCTGGGACAGACAAAGATAGCATTTTCTGCCGATTCCTCCGTATCTACGTATTCCGGGCAATAAGGCGAGCTGATAAGCTTTTTTTTTATTAGTTGTTAACCCAGGTGGTAAATCCAATTAACGGATTGCATTCCAAGGCACGGCGAGCCACCGCGTCCCCCCAGTTTGCTACTCTGGGTCCATGGGTGCAATTGGACGACTCATGATACAATGCTAAGGAACACTGTGCCCCCTACGCCATAAAGTCCACCTGGGGCCACTGACCTTTGTTCCCACCTCGAACTGTTTGACACACTTTACTTCAATAGTGGGAGGTCAATTCGCGCTAGTGCGCTCCAAGGCAATACTCGTTTCCGAATCCTCTACTAGCAATGCCTCATTCTAATACAACTCGATGCTCAATCCCTCCTATGACGAGTTAGGATCCGACATCTCATCGTGCATCCGACATCCCCACACAGCGCAACTACTAACTTTGTGAATCCAGTCCAAGATCCAGAAACACAAAGCGAGTTGTTGACGACACTTTCTCTGTTCAAACACGCGGGTAGGAGGGGTAAGCCTCCTAAGCCACGTGTAGGACTCAGACTCCTCCGAACTCACAAATAGTGTTGACTTAAGTTACCACTCAGCGCAACTACCCGATCTTCAAGTCGGGCGCTTGACCACCCGAAGCGCAGATCGAGCTATAGAACGCCCTCATCAGGTCACACTCGCGGTTCAGGCGCATCAATTCCCGAAACGCGTGTCGAACCCTGATACCTCCGGCAAAATGTGCCTCTCGGACACTGACGTGTAAACACGGCCCTAAGTGATCGGTCCACCATTGGCCACCACTTTGCGCATCTACTCATTTTACGAGTCGGGTCTATACCCACCGAAGCGCAAAACAAGTTGGCGATCGCTCTCCCTCGGGTCGCATCCGCATATCAGGGTCATGACCCCCCGAAAGCGTGTTGGACCATCACGCACACACCCAAGTACTGGTACCTAAGTACCCGGGTGCACCACTTCTTCCGCGCGGGTTTGGCAGACCCGTCGACGGCCTCTAGTGGGTTTGGTGTAGTTCTCTTGGCCGTACATCTGCAATACGCCGGACTTGCAGACACGTTTCCACTCTGCACCACGGGGAGGTGGAACTACGTCGCAGAGCTGATAAGCTTAAACCGATGCATCGGTATTGTAGGTATTGCTTGAAGCACCCATGACCTGAAAGAAACTGCGTCAGGTAGAAGTTGACCTCACCATACTTCCGATTTACCCAGTCTGAAAGTCGCAGGATTAACCAATGCGTCCATCTTGCGTTGTTCGATGCGTCCATTGCTCCTGCCACTTGAGCATTGACGCTGCTCGTTGAATTTTACGCACTCCTCTAATAGCTCTTGCTTTGTAACACTCCATATCCTCCGCCAGAGTTATGTCGATGGGAATCATGCCCGCGATGACAAAAGCTGCACCTGCTGATTGGTCCTGCATGCACAGGAAACTCGCATGGCTATCGGCCGATGTGTGCTCCGTAATTTGGATCTGTTGCGCTCTACCTATATCACGGGGCTCCAGGCCGCTCCTCCGTATCGTAGTTTCGACAGTGCTACGCTCGCAAGGAGACTCTCTTGCTGCTCTTTGGACCATGGCAGTTTGGCATAATTCAGGCCAATGAATCTATGACTTTCGATGCACTTTCACAACAGTATTTGACATGCGCACCAAAACTTAAGCGATTGTCGACCATTACTCCAAGGTATTTCAGCTGCTGTTTCGAAGATGTCGTGTGTCCTCCAACAGTAATTTCCATGTGCGGCACAACTCTTTTGTTGGTCACGAGCAGAACTTCGGTTTTATGGTGAGCTATCTGAAGCTTAACTCCCTCCATCCAGATGCCAACCCTTTCTACGGACTCCGTTGCTAGGTCTTCTACCTCCTCGATTGTTTCGCCAGTGATCATGAGCACGCTATCCTCAGCAAATCCGACTAAATATCTGCACGCCTGCTGGTAGTTTCAGCGTTAACGCGTCATTATACATGGCATTCCAAAGCACAGGTCCGAGTAGGGAACCCTGTGGAACACCTGCTGTTAAGGCAGTAGATCGTTATCCAGTTTCGGTTTCGTACGTCAGAACTAGATTTCCGAAGAAGCTTCCTATTATCCTGCAGAGGGTATTGGGAACTGGCAATCGCTTCTGAGCTGGCATTCGAGGCCTGGTCTCTCCTCTTACGACTCGAGATCCGACCCCTTCCTCGCATCGACTCGAGGTTGACGTACACATACCTCTTTTCTGGACAATTCAAGTCCCGATCTCTTCTCTAGCGACTCAAGATATGACTTCTCCTCGTAATGACTCCAAGTAACCACTTATATTACTCATCTTGATGTTTAAAGGCCTGATCTTTCCTCTTGCGACTCGAGACACCTCTTATCGTAAAGACTCGGGGGTGACCACACAAACCTCTCCTCCTGAAGACTCGAGGCCTGACCTTCCCTTTAACGACTCCAAGCCCGATCTCTTATCTTCAGGATTCGAGGTTTTCCACCTTTAGGCCTGTCGTGTGCCGATCGAGAGCAGCTTATCCTAGACACGCGCCTGTCACAACACACGTTCGGGGCATTACGAAACTACTCGGATGATCCCCAGGAAGGACGGATGATGTCTTCATCCTTTTCCGATTCGAATGGCTCACTCGACGTCGAGAACCACTCTACGCGTGGGTATTTCCCGATCGTGGTCTAACCCTTTCCCTACGATTTCCACTGCGATGAAGGTCAAGTCTTATCTCCGGAGCTTCAACCGTTGAGAACCGCACTGCTCGGAAAAAAAATCTGCTTCTGGTATTAATCTATTGGCAGTTCCGTCGCCACCGTTCGAGTAGAAGATTTTTCAGATTTTGCTCGTTAAGGTAAACAGGTATTTTTCAATTGAATGAATTTTTTATAAAATTTTAAACAAAATTTTCCGTTTCAGCAAAATGAGAAAAAAGTTTACCCAACAGGCAAAGGGGAACTGACTTCTCATAACAACAGCTGACATTGTGTGGAAAGTAGCTCGAATTTGTCGGACATGATGCTTCTGGTGGCCAACATGGAAGCCTCCTACCGGGAGCTCGATTTGTTTAAACGTTTTTGGTCGGAACAAACCGGCTCCGATGGAACCAGTGCACCAACCCTAACCACGGAGCGAAACTACTGGTGGAAAGATCCATAGTACTATCACTGTCAAAACCAAAAAGGTTTTTGTGGAAATAAGCGCCACCAAGTACAGGGTAAGTGGTGTATAAAGAGACATCAATTTTGCAATTTCATTGGATCAAAATTCGTCCCTTTACCGTTTTAAAACACAAATTGAATTAGTTTGAAAGAATAGATTTCTTTTTAGGTTTTTGATTATATTCGAGATACATCGACTGCCGATTGCAATTCCACGGATTCGAAACCAAAACCCCTAGCCATCGGCGAAAGCAAGCATAACATTCAATTGGAAAATCTGCTGGTAAGTGGTCTTATTTTAAACAAAACAAGAACTAGGTGAGTTGATTTCAACTATAATAATAAAAAAGTATATTCAGAACAGATTTTAAAACCAAATGGTGATAGGTACATACATAGAAAGACACCAAGCAATTTTGCGGGTATATTTAAGGAAATTCAAATAATTTATGTCTATAGTAAGGAGTACGTGAGCCAAATAACGCTCGGGGAGCTTTTTGCACTGTTATTTTCACAAATTAAAAAAAAATTGAACGATATTTGTACCCACCATTTGAAATCAAAAATTGATAAAAATCTTTTAAAATTCATTCAACCCCATTCAATTATTATTATGTATACTGGAACATGCATAGAAATAAAATCTGAAGTTCCGTTCTATGGAATGGTTTTCTTACGCTTCATTTTGAAAATTTGAACTTCTGAGAATTATTATGATTTATTTATCTGAATCAACTACTTTTATTTTGAAATATGATGTTTTGAAAGGTTGCCTTATTCATAACATCTAATAATGTGCTCGTGCTGCAAAATTTATTAATAATAATTATTTCCAACCTGATGGTGATTTTTAACTGAAATCCTCATAATCAGAAATTAAGTCGTCAGAAACAGATCTCAAGAACACCCGAAAAATGGAAAAAAAATATCTTAATCATTTTCTTAAATCTTGATTTTGGATCTAAATATGTTATCTGATTATGATTTAGTATATCGAAACTTAAATCAAAGCTGATTAGAAATGTCTTAAACAAATTACAAAGATGTTAATTGAAACTATTTTTCACTTCCTATTCCCAGCTTTCATCACCGACCAATAACATGGATTTTTTGTCCCGGGAAAAAATCTGCAGGCAAGCAACTCAATGATTCGGCTTTATGTGTTGGGCAGTGCTGGATATTACTAAAAAAACTTCTCCGAATGACCGATAAAAGAGCAATTTTTTACTCAAGGCCCGAATTTTCGGAAGCTATGAGCAATGGCGCGGAGTTGTTCGGTTGAAAATAAATTTATTACAAAATGCAACACTTTTCTTTTTATTTTTAAAGAAATACCCATAAACTAACGAAAAAATTGAAAATTTATTAAAAATGTAGTAATTCTTCGAAAAAAAAATTTGCTAAAATTTTAGTAAACAATGATTTTCTTACTAAAAAATTAGTAAAAATTTAGTCCGGACACTTTTGGGTATTTTGCTAAAATTTTAGTAAAAAAAATTTGCTAAATTGATTGCTAAGTTATTAGCTGGTCAAATTTGAGCAAAATTTTGCTAATTTTCGGCCTCGGAAATTTTGTGTGTATGTTCCATTGAAACGTTCTTATCACCCTTTCTCCTATTCTGAGTTTTACGATTTTGAAGAATTTAGTTTAAAAAAATTGATTTTTTTCCTGTAGGTCATATTTTAATAACAAAAAAAAACTAAATTGTTTTAAATTGTTCTATTCCATAGTAAATAAGAAATATCATGCTTACGTTGGCTCCAAAAAAGGTAGCCATTTGCTCAGCAGCAGTAGCCAGCAATCGCTAAATTAATAACAGAGGCGATCGCAAATTTGACAAAAAGTTCATCCTACAGTCGAGAATCAATCCCACGACATCTATCATGAGAGTTTAGGAGGTTAATACCTTGACCACTAGTGAGCGTCGAGAAATGTGGCACTCAAACTTAAACCACAGACAAACAGACGGGACACTCTATTTTCATTCTTCGCAAAACCATAAATGGTAGGCAATGTCGACACCAGATTGCGCCACTTCAATTTTTTGAAAAATTGATTTTTATCATCGTAGTAGCTGACTGTGTTTGTTTATCATTGCGTGACAACCAGAAACTGTATCCAAAATAAAATTCACCGAGAAGTGTACGAGCAAAACTTACTTTTACAAAACAATATCCTGGCTTTTGAATGTAAGTAGATTTTAATATTTTCATGTTTCTTTTTACTTAAAATTAACGTTTTTGATTTAGTTGTGACATGGATTCATAGTTACGAGCTCTGCGGTCCCCTCATCAAAGAAAAAAAAATGAAACAATCGTCTTACATGCCGAGGGCTGTTGAATGCGTTACAACTCTGTTAGGAGCACCTTTATGCTGTCGAAATGCTGTGTTGATTGGCCGAAATGCATCTGCAGTGTTGAGAAAATACGACGAGGATTTCTTTTGATGATTCCAGGATACTTCCAAAATCTACCTCTAAGCAGTCTAAAACAAAGAAAACTCTTCAAGTGTTTGCTTATGTACAAAATGTACATATATGAGTGAAATAATATTTAAACATATCAAGGATCAAACAAGGGGTTTTAATTCAAGTTCAAGCTAAGAAGGATTGTATGTAGTAAATTTGTTTTTTTCCGACTTTGGATAATACATTAAAATACATTATTTAAAAACTTATTTTATTTGTTGAAAATCGAAATGAACTGCACTGCAACCAATGCATTGGCCAGAATTTGCAAAGGTCGAAAATTGTTGATAAGTAACTATTCCGAAATCGCTCCGAAAATGTATCCTTTTGAAAAAGGAGTGAAAAAACAAGTTTTGTTGGGTTTGCCGGATGTCGAAACGGTAATTTGTTCTACAGTAATGCTTGATGGAATCATACATTTGTAGAGTTATCTGCAGCTGTAAAATAAAATTATGCATTAAGATGATCTCACTGTGAACTTACGAACTTCTGAATAAATCTTTATTTTCTTCCGAAAGCTTAAGTCGAATGCTGTTATTTTGTTATTTTTCTTGTTGCCATTAATTACACATTCCGTTATACGTACTGAACTTCGCCGCCTTCAGATCTGATCCAGCTTCAACTTTAAAAAGGAATAACAGAACAGAATCTAATATTTTCTTTGTTTACATTTTTTTGGAACATCAAATTGTCAAAGGCTTCCTAGATCATTTGATAAATCGTAAAAGTATTTGGTAGGCAATGTCGCCGCTAGATGGCAATGTAATCACTTTGCGAAAAATCAACCGTTTTTTCTTCTAAGTGTCCTGTCTGTTTGTCTGTGCTTAAACAGTTCGAATTATTTTGATAGTAAATGAACTCCTTAAATATCAGTTCGCTTATCCTCCTAAATACGTACTGGCCTTCTATTTTTTATATTGAGTTTAGTAATTTTTGCTTTTGATTTTCTTTAATCTTTTTAATAGATTAATAATATATAATTCAGGAATAAGGTATCCATCATTGTGACATATGCTTCCAAAGATAATTTACACTCTGTAAAAAAGCCTCCAATCCACTGTTAAGAGTATTAAATCGGGTTTTTATTTAAGTGACCGAGATGTGTACTTAGCGTAAATTATTTTAACACAAATGCCACCAAAAGATGCGTATTTTTGTGTACATAACCAAGTTTTTTGTTTGTATCATGGTGTGAAAAGCTATTTACGGGCCAATCCTTATTAAAAATCATTTATTTAAGATATATTTCATTTAATTTCTCAAACTCGTCTTTTTATTTGTTGATTATCAGTGTTTTATGTAATACTAGCCGACCCGGTGTGCTTTGCTACACCTTTCAAAATCAAATGATATTTTCAAAAATTATTCAAATTTTATTGTTTTATTGGCATTATTTTAAATCAAATTATAACATAACCGCAACCGCTATAAAATGAGAGCTGCAGGTGGAGTTTCAAATTGCAACACAAAGAAAACTTAAACTAATATTCTGAATCTTGCTCTATAAATTTGTGTTAATGATCTGATAATTTTAATCTGTCTGAAATGTCTCACATTAATCGTACGCAAACAATCTTACTTATATAATATGGTTGTTTTTTCTTGATATGTTCTGGATTCATGCTTAAAAACTGATAAGAGAGCCCTCTCCCCTGTCCTTCGCTTCACCCCCTGCCGAATGGAGGTCACAATAATCATTAAAGATCACAATAATCATGCCCTTTTTTTTCTTTCCCAAAAATTCTCTTATATCAAATATAGTTCCATTGGTTGATAAGTTTTTAAGCCTTACAACAAAATGTATATGGAGCCTCCTCCTTTCTTCCCCTCTCTACACTGTAAAACGTAAAGGTCTATAACAACCGTAGAAACATATCTCGTAATCAAGTACCTTTCCATGCCATATTTGTCTTCATTTGTTGGCATCGTTAGCATAAATTAAGAACTTATGCTAACAAAATTGTTTGGGCTCACCTCCCTCTTCCTATGTACTTACTGACTGAAAGGAGAATGGAGTGTCAGATAATCATAGAATCAAACAAAAATGATTTTCCAAGTTAAGTTTTGTCCATTTCTCGGATTTGGTAAAAAAAATTAAATGTAAGCTTCCTCTTCCCTTCCTATATTCCCAATTCCATCATCCTACTGCAAGAAAGGAATTGTTTCACATAGAAAAAGTATTTTTCGTACTCAAATACTTTTTGATGCCAAATTTGGTTTCATTTGTTCGATTAATTCTCGAGTTTTGGACCGAATGATAAAAAGGTCCTAAATAAAACAAAAAAAAAATTCTCGAGTTATGCAAAAAATTGTATGGAAGCCCCTCTTTTCCCCTGTATATCTTTCCACTGAAAAAAGATAGGGCTTCAATTTATGATAGAAACATTTCTCGTATTCAAATACCCTTACATGTCAAATATGGTTATATTTGCTCGATCAGCTCTCCAGTTAGACTAAAAATTATAAGGGAAATCTCTCCTCCCCCTTTTCATCCACCTGTTTGAAGGAGTGAGGGATACCAAATATTCATAGAAGCATTTCTCGTACCCAAATGTCGCTCCATTCCAAATTTGGTTCCATTTACTGTTGTAGTTCTTGAGTTATGCAGTAAAAATTGCATGAAACTTCCCTTCCTCTTTCCTTTCTCCCCGCTGGAAGAAGGAAGGGGTCTCAAACAATCATTAGAACATGTCACGTTCCCAAATATCCGCTCATGCCAAATTTGGATCACTTTGCCTAATTAGTTTTTGAGTTATGTAAAACATTATAAAAGAGACCCCTCTCCCCCCTTTATATCTCCCTACTGGAAAGAAAGATGGGTCTCTTAAAATCATAGAAATATTTTTCGTATCCAAATATCATCCCATGCCAAATTTGGTTCCATTTGCTTTATTAGTTTTTGAGTTATTTTAAAAAATATGAAAGAGGCCCCCTCCCCCTTTCTACTGGAAAGAGGGAGGGGTCTCAAATCATCATTGAAATATTTTTCGTATCCGAATACCTTCCCGTGCCAAATATGGTTCCAATATCTTGATTAGTTTTCGAGTTATATGAAAAATTGTAAGGTAGCCCCCCTCCCCCCTTCCTATCATCCCTCTGAGAGGAGAGAGGGGTACCTCATATTCATAGAAATATTCCTCGTTCCCAAATACCACCCCATGCCAAATTTGATACCATTTGCTTGATGGGTTTTCGAGTTATGCAAAAAATTTACTTTTGTTTGGGAGGCCCCTCCCTCCCTTCATGAGAGAGGGAGGGGTCTGAAACCATAATAGGAACCTTCCCCGGCCTCCAATACCCCTACCTGCCAAGTTTCACGCAAATCGGTCCAGTAGTTTCCGAGTCTATAGGGAACAGGCAGACAGACAGACAGACAGACAGACAGAAATTCATTTTTATATATATAGATTTTTCAGAAATTACATTTAATTTTTTTGTCACACGATTAAAAATGCATCTTTTTAACGCTAAATCCTATATACTTGTTCAATTTCCAGCCATATAAGAAATGGACTTCCTAAGGATCTAAATACGGAATAGAAATAACTCATATATTATGACCATTTTTATAATTTAATAAAAACGTTTTCCTGAAGGTTCCCATTTGTTCCTATTTCCTCTACTTATAAAATAGTAACTTTTAATCGTATCACCCTGGATTCATAACAAATTTTCTTCCGAATCTGGAGAAAAACGAGCTGGCATCCCGTCGAACCAGACTCTCGTCAAAACGATTTCCCTCGACATGTAATAGTTAGTGCTCGCTCGCTCAGTAAAACCAGTAAAACCACATGTAGGTATCCATCATCACCATCATCATCACGTAGTGGTACTGCGAGACAGCCTCTAATCGTGAGATCGTGTGATAAAACCTCTCTGAAATTAAAACCGACAGCGACAGTAAAGGAAGGTTCTCGATGATCGGCATCCGGAAAATGAGCGACTCACAATTCAATCCCGTCGTTCGGAGAATTTCACAACCAGCTGACTGGCCGCCCAAAACAGAGGAAAACGAGAAAAAAAAATCGGTGTGCGAGAAAATGAGAGAATCGCATATTTATTAAGTTTATTTTTGTTCCTCTTACATCGTTGTGGGTGGGAAATTTCAGTCATTTTGAGCCTGCTGATATGGAACTCACGTTCGGTCGGGATTGTTTGTTCTCTGTAAAAAATTTCAAACACAAAATTTCCCACATCCACACACCGAAACGAACTGAGAGCGACCGAAAAGCCCGTGTCCAAAATCCAGTTGGTAAACATAGGTAGTCGAATGGAAATCAGCCGGAAAATTGTGGCAATCTCTTGGCATGGATTCGCTGCTTTGATGGGATTGTCCTGCCCTTTGAAGCAGGACGAAACGAATGAAGGCAAAGTGGTTGAGGAGAGAGACTCGGCAATTATGTGACGATGTGGATGTGGTTACAATCAGCATTTTCAGAAATTGCAAGATACTTATCATTATTGATAGTGTGTCGAGAATGGGGACTGAATTTTAATTGAAGAGGTTTGGCCATTGAAGTTTGAATAGAGGTTTTGCCGAAAAAGATATTTTTACATTTCTTCATATTACTTGATTCATGTTATGTACTTGATTCATGTTATGTAATATGTCATCAAATTTTAACACCTGTGAAATCGGAGTTCTGTAAAGGCTAGCTGAGGGGGGTATTATCGAGTGTTAGGAAATGTTACATAAGAAAAAGGAATAGCATTCTTAAATAGAAATCTATAAAAAAAAAAATTTGAAGACAGCTGCATAGAACTCTATAAACTTGTTTAGGAAATATTTCCGAAGATTTTTTTTATCATAAAAGTTTTCAAATAAGCGATATTGATAAATTTTAATTCTACTTGAAAAGCTCGCCCAAATCAAAACTATAAAGAATCGAAAATGTACTGTAATCTTTTCTTCTGGGTTAGAGTCTATATGATTCGCAATTACACCTTTTTGATGTAATATATCAGGAATAGTTAAAGGTAGAAATAACGAATTTTAAAAACTTAATATTTTCTAAGTTTTCCGAATGTTCTACAACTATGCATTTTGAGTATTTTTGTATTGTACCTACCTATCTAAGGGTCCGGCGCCGATTAACCGACGCATAGGGCTGAGATAAAAGATCTCCACTGCTGGCGATCCGGAGCCAGCGTCTTCACTTGCTGCCAGCCAAGGTTTCGGATTTCAGCGGCTAGACTTCGCCGCCACGAGCTTTTGGGCCTGCCTCTTCTTCGATGCCCATCTGGATTCCAGTCAAGCGCCTCTCTGCAAATCTCGTTTTCATCTCTTCGCAGCGTGTGGCCAATCCATCTCCACTTACGTTCCCGAATCTCGATTTCTAGCGCCTTTTGATGACAGAAATGTGGGGGAGGGTAGTAAGAAAAGATCACTTTTTTAATTTCGATGCGTGTACGACTAGGTACGCGTCTATCAAGTTCCTTCTGTGGGAATAGAAGTTGAAGTCTGAGGTAAGATGCGGTTTAGTTTCCTGAGGGGCGATTTGGTGTTCAAATTTGGTTTCGGCTTTCAAACATCGGCTGCTGGTCGTTAATGTTGTATAGTGGAAAGTTATGCGCTGCAGACAAGATTTCATGCCGAATTTGTTCCAGATCGGATCACGGGAAGGGGTCGCACAACGAGTCGAAGTTTGTATGGAATTTTAGGACATTTTTTTCGGGAGAAACATGAAAAACCATTATTTTATTTACATAGTATTCCGTCTCACGACATAACTTGACGAACATAATTCCTAAAATTCACTCGGTCCATGGCAACCGTTCTCCAATTTCTCGGGCACCCCACGTTCGCCAGATCACGCTCCACTTGATCTAACCACCTCGCTCGCTGCGCCCCCGCTCGTCTTGTTCCTACCGGATTCGTAGCGAACACCTGTTTTGCAGGACAGTCGTCTGGCATTCGCGCAACATGTCCCGCCCAGCGTATCCGGCCAGCCTTCACCACCTTCTGGATACTGGGTGCGCCGTAGAGTCGCGCGGGCTCGTGGTTCATCCTTCGCCTCCACACTCCGTTCTCCTGTACGCCGCCAAAGATGGTTCTTAACACTCGTCGCTCGAATACTCCGAGTGTACGCAGGTCCTCCTCGAGCAATATCCATGTCTCGTGCCCGTAGAGAACAACCGGTCTTATAAGCGTCATATACAGGTTACACTTCGTGTGAGGGCTAAGTCTTCTCGACCGCAGTTGCTTGTGGAGTCCATAGTAGGCACGACTTCCGCTGATGATTCGCCTCCGGATCTCACGGCTAGTGTCATTGTCTGCGGTCACCAGTGAGCCGAGATAGACAAAGTCTTCGACTATCTCCAGCTCGTCGCCGTCGATCGTGACCTTGTTACTACTGGACAAGCGGGTTCGGTCGGTCTCGGATCCGCAGGCCAGCATGTACTTCGTCTTGGACGTATTAATCATCAACCCAATCCTCCCTGCTTCGCGTTTCAGTTTGCGGTAGATCTCCTCCACCGCCGCAGATGATCTGCCGACTATATCAATGTCATCGGCAAAGCAGATAAGTTGACTGGATCTGTTGAAAATCGTGCCCCGCATTTCGCCCACCGCTCGTCGAATAACACCTTCTAGCGCCATGTTGAACATCATGCAGGATAGATGAACTCGACAATTCACCCGAAATCCGCACACAGCACTGCATTCCATCCATCGTCGCCTAGATCAGTCTGATCAGCTTCCCGGAAAAGCCGTTCTCGTCCATGATTTTCCATAGCTCGTTACGGTCGATCGTGTCATATGCGGCTTTGAAGTCGATGAATAGATGGTGCGTAGGGACTTGGTGCTCCCGGCATTTTTGGAGGATTTGCCGTAATGTGAATATCTGGTCCGTCGTAGACCGTCCCTCCATGAAGCCGGCCTGATGACTTCCCACGAATCTGTTTGCCACTTCTCCGGTAGCTGTTCTATGTCCCAGATCCGGACTATCAACCGTTATAAGCAGTCGGTCAACTTGTCCGGGCCCATTTTAATGAGTTCAGCTGCGATGCCATCCTTCCCAGCCGACTTGTTTCTATTCAGCTGGCGAATGGCTTCCTTAACTTCAGTCGTCGTTGGGAGTGGTTGGCGTAGAGGACTCGTTGGCTACGCCGGCGATGTACCTTCCCCCACTGTCTTGATCACCTGATGTGTGCCGTTCAGGTGTTCATCGAAGTGCTGCTTCCACCTTTTGATCACCTCACGGTTGTCCGTCAGGATGCCTCCGTCCTTATCCCGGCACATTTCGGCTTGCGGCACGAAGCCTTTGCGGGATGCGTTGAGTTTCTGATCGAAATTTCGTGTTTCTTGGGAACGATGGAGCTGCTTCAGCTCCTCGAGCTCCTCCTCCTCCAGGCGGCGCTTTTTCTCCTGGAAAATTCGGACTCGCTGCCTCTTCCGCTGTCGGTGATTTTCCATATTTCAACGGGTGCCTCTTTATACTACTGCCGCCCGCGCGGCATTCTCTTCGTCCATCACTCTCCTACACTCCTCGTCGAACCAGTCGTTCCGTCGAGTTCGCTCCACATAACCGATGACGTTCTCCACAGCACTGCTGATGGCTGTCTTGATTATATCCCAACAGTCCTCGAGAGGGGCTTCGTCAAGCTCGCCCTCTGCCGGCAACGCTGCTTCGACCGATTGCGCATAGTCTGCCGCGACCTCAGGCTGCTTCAGTCGTGCGATATTTAACCGAGGCGGGCGCCGGTTTCATGTGTTGTTCACTACGGAGAGTTTTGGGCGTACCTTCACCATCACCAGATAGTGATCTGACTCGATGTTGGCGCCTCGACAGGATCTGACGTCTATGATGTCCGAGAAGTGCCGGATGTCAATCCAAACGTGGTCGATCTGTGATTGCGTTTGGTACGGTGATCTCCAGGTGTACTTGTGTGGGAGGAGGTGCTGGAAAAAGGTACTACGTACCGCACTGAACCGTCCAATTGTCGGTTTGAATTCCTCCTCCTGGCCGACCCACTATGGGGTTTGAGGCGGCAAAAAGTCAAAAATCAACTTCATCGTAATGATATTTGTCATATACCAGTTTGTAGCTTTATATTTAACTAAGATATCCTCAATTTTTCAGATCATTATCATAAGCACTTATCGTTTCACAGACATCAGACTTAGAAAATTTTGAAAAATATACTTTTGTTCCAATAATGTTAAAATCATTTTTTCTCCTTTAAATGAAATGCTACACCAGTTCCCAACACATCGTTAGAAAGCTTATTTTCTAAGCTTCTTTTCGAAATATTTTTCATTTTTACACGGTTAACAAAAAAGTGTAAAAAATGAGTAATTTTATGATTTACTCAAAAGGTATAAACATTTTGGTTTCTAAGAAAAAAGCCTTACGTTTTCCAAAACTTTTTTTGACTTTTAAACATAGCTAAGAGTTTAATAATTTGAATGCAAGAAAAAATAGTTGCATATATTTGCATCCTTCAAAGTTATAATAAAAACAAAAAATGGGTAATTTTTAACCATTTTTAGGCCAACATTGTTCATAACGTGCAGGAAGATGATTGTAATTGCTTGTGACCAAAAGCTATGATAGAATGTTGATATATGTAGAAATAACTGAGATTTTTTAAAAACTAATTATTTCCCAAAAATTATAAAATTTTAATTCTGCATTTTTTTTTTGCGTGTACTCTTTAATTCTTCAAACAAAACTGAATAATCTTGAACAAAAATACCTTGAGTGGTTTTGCTTTAATCTCTCACATATATTTTGTGAACACAGAACTTAAAAATATGCACGCGTTTCCGAAATAAGTTTATTTAAACAATTATTGTCTCAAAACTACACTATGCATTTTTACGAGTTAATGTTCCAATTTTATTGTCCTTTCTGAGCAAACATGTAAAACCAAAGCCAAAAATAGTTTATATTGGATATCGGATGTAATCATCTCATTTCATCTTCAAAAAAGTTCATAAATAGTAAAATTATACTTTTTGCCGCCTCATTGTATGGAACTGTCTCATAGTGCGACCTGAGCATTGAAATCCCCGATGACGATCTTGATATCATGTTTTGGGCAACGGTCGTATTCACGCTCCAGCTGCGCGTAAAATTCGTCTTTGTCGTCACCGGTACTTCCGATGTGAAGGCTGTGCACGTTGATGATGCTGATGTTGAAGAACCGGCCCTTCCGGCCGTTTTTCATCAATAACATTGGCCCCTTCGGTCGTTATTTTCAGCCATAATTGATTCATCATGCTTCGAAAATAGTTTATTTTGTTTAAAAATTTATACTCTGTGCTATGCACTTATTAAGTTTTGAGTTTTTTTGCAATTCAAGAATTCTTCGAATCCAATCTTAGGAATGTAATGTAGTTTGTGGAATCTATTATGAAACTTTCGTATTTATGTTGCGGCTATGTATAAATATGTATATGCAAACGTTTGACTGATTCTTTGTTTATTAATTTATATATTCATTTCAAACTGTATTTGCTTCATCTAAACATCATCGCCAGAACTTTTTATATTTGTTGAAGAAACTTTTCAAAGTTTATCTTCATATTAAACTGTATTATATTGATAATGATAAAAAAAAACTCGACGAAAAGTAGTTAATGTTGAGAATAACAAAATAAATGAAAATTTCAGGAATTCATAGCAAAATCATCGAATATTCAACAGTACATAATTGATGAAAGCTAGTGCGTTTCGAATAAAAAAGTAGTCCAGTAGAATATTTCAAAATCTAATGACGTCATACACGTTTTCTTGTATCCAATTTTGTTCTGCGGTGATAAAAAATCAGTTTGTATAAGCTCAAAACTTTCTCAATAGTATTGCTGGAGACAATTTATAAAGTATTATGTAAGTATGATGAAATGTTAGGTAGAATACAAGTTTAAAGTAATTACCATCTCTAAATTTTTACGTTCACTAGAAAACCGCAGGAGCGCATGGAAATAGAATACCTACTAGATTTCAGATCAACTATGAAATGTACAGTTATTATGAGGAAGGAGAGATTCATTGTACATATTTTCGGTTCAATGGTTAGAGATATAGATACGTGTATGTGGACAGTAAAGCTAGGGGGTTTTTATTATTTGCACTGCTGAACTTTTTTTTTCAAATTTCTTACTTTCGTGATCAATTGATAATTTTGACATTAAAAAAAATGATCGTTATTAGAAATTAATTTTTCTGATTTATAAATTCACTACTTTTCTGATTTATAAGTTTACTAGAAAATAACATGATTTGGAATCGGTCAATATGAATTACTAGAAGCTGGGCTACAATAGACTTTTCAGCCATTTAGAATGTAAGGTTGCCACGTACTCGCATCCACCCTTTTTTTATTTTAATTTCTAATACAGATACATGTATATAAATTACGATATTGTGTATAAATGCGTCTTCCCTTTTCCTTTATTCTTTTTTCTTCAACTATACAAGTAATGAATTGTAAATACAAAAACAAGTGTTTGGCTCTTTAAAACCCTCGGTATGAGCCGTTTCAAATAAACATATTTTTTAAAAAAAATACAGATACAGATTTTCTGTATAACATGCGAATTTTTAATGCAATTGTAGGAAAATTCAATTTTCAAGATGGTTTTTTATAGAAATATTTCCCATGATACGTTCAAATAAAGTTAAGTATAACTATTATGAATCGGCATGGAAAGAACTAGTTTTATACTGAAAATTTGTGTATCTGCATTGAAAATTTATTGTAATTGAATTGAATTGATTTGTAATTGGAAAACAAATTTCATCAAAACTGCTAATTTATAAAATAAAACTCAGCTTGAGCTATTGGACTGTATAAAATCGGACTTAACTAAACGGATGAAAATGTCAAGGAAAAACAAAACGTCTCAATAAGTTGGCGGAAAATTGGTTGGCGAATGTCATTGCAAAACTCAATGACATTTTTTTTCATTAGCGTAACATTTTAGGATGACTGTCAATGTCATTAAAGTCTCTGAGAAATGTTATGGGAAATGTCATGCGACTGTCACGAGTTTAAATTTCATTTCAATGACATTCTCATTCTCATTCTGGTCTAATGTTGAAGAAGGACAAAATATCATGTTATTTGCAGCTTGAAATGTAGACCAAGGTTTTTTGATACACTAGGTTCTCCGACTTTCACCGTAAGTAGGCGAGAAGTGAGCAGGGCTCCCAATGAGTTTGTTCATTTTTTGCACAGCTTTTCTGTGGTTTGTTGGTAAACAAACTTCATGAGTTCCGCATAGTTGCATAGCCTACATAGCCAAAATGGCTGAATCGGGAATTCGCTATTCGGTAACACCTCCTGAATATATACACACCTTGATGTAGACAAGAAGACAAGACGGCAAAAAGACAAGTAGACATGATGATAAATATTGTAACCTTGGGTTGAGTCACTACCCAGCACTGTTAAGACTCCCCCAATTCTTGCCTCAGGGTCGGCTTTTTGAAATCAAAGAACTTCAAGGAAACGCTAAATAATTAAGTTTCGAGCTTTGTTCGTCCACTTTATTCCCCTTCCTCTATGGTACAAGAAGGCACTTGTCGACTGACCCGCAACACAATATATAATGGCACAAACTTTCCTACCTCACGCGTCTGCTCTCGGGCCTCTCTCCTTGCGTATACCTCCTCCTCGTTCGGAACCGGAACTATCACGACCTCCTATTTGCGCGGCGAAACTACCAAGTTGCTAAGGTGGGTTCGGTTAGCCAGAAGTAGTTTGCGGCCTGAGGTCGCAATTCCGTGTCTCCAGTACTTGGTGAGTTTCAGCGGAGTCACCCTGCGCTGATGGAGGGGTATGCGGCTCGTCGATAACTTCGTGGTGGTAAGTCACGACGCCCTCAAGTAGGAGTCAGCAGGCCGTCCACGTTCTGGAGGGACGCTGTGATCGACGTTCAGATGAGCTGCCTCGGAAACCGATACCGGAACTCAATGGTGAAAATGGTGGCAAGGCGCTAGGTCGGGCACACGAATGGTCTTCCGGATCTTGGGTTACCAGGTACATCCCTTCCCCAAACAAACGAGTTTGTTGTTCTCTGTCCCGTAGTTGACCGTAATTTGCGTCGGGCTTCTTTCACGGATTTGGCACTGTTTCTACAATGTGGAACGAATCGTACTCGGATGATTTAGCTTGCCGTAGTACGCACTCAGAGATACAACTTAATAATGACCATTTTGTTTAAGGTCGATGGCGTTCCGTACCCAGCCGTTACCCTTCTTGCCCCACTATCCCTTTCTCCTGTTTCCCCTTTGCAACTCAGCCTCCATGATCTGCTGGCGTGTTCTGTGGTGCTGTGTGCCAATATCCTTGCGCGCATATGTTGATTGCCTGCGTACGAGGTTTTTTCGGGTTCGAAGGCAGGTCCGCTTCCTCGACATTAACATTTACGCGACGAATCTTGACAATCTTGGTTAGAAACTTGTAGAAATATGTAGAATTTCGTTTTGACCACTAATATACCTTCTTATTTTTTGTGATTCCAGGAGGGTAGTTAAACTGCTAACGCAATCTATGTTTCGTTGTTATCATTTCTACGGGTGCAGTGAAACAAAACTCAAGCAATTGCCAAATATCCCGTAAATTCAATCAATGTTAAAATGCCAATAATCGAAAAAGCTCTCCCAGTAATAAATAATAAAGCAAATGTAATGGAACCGAGCTCATTCAACTCATTCGGTACGGCGAGACGACCTTCCTTTGTATCAATGAACCCAATTTGCCGCCTAGCGAAATGCCAAAAAAAAACAGAAGAAAAAAATTGCCAAGAAAGCCTTCCCCCGAAAGAAGAAAAACGACGATAAAAACAAACCAAGCCGAGACTTAATCCTCTTAAGATCTTTGTCTTTTTATTAATAAATTGCACAAAAGTGGCAATAACAATACCAATCTCGGCTACACAACCTCCCTCACTTGCGATTTTTTTTTCTTTTTACTGCCGAAGAAGAGAGCAAAATTAAGAACAACCCAACCCAAGGAATATTTAAAGAAGGTAGTGCCAAGGCAACCCTGCTCTAGTATTGGTACAGGCTGAGACGTCACAATCACGAAAAATCTGTTAATTAACTAGGAAATTTTTCTTTTTCGATGATAATTCGGAGAATCTGCTGGAAATTTTCCACTTTGAAAACATGTTATTGTAGAAGGGTTCTTGCTCTTCAAGATGAGTGCAAAAAAAAGTTGCATTTCCGAATAATATTTCTTTAAAAAAGACCATCGAAGATCGAAAAAATTGTGGATTTTCACCACTGAAATTTGCAAAACTTTAAAATTAGTTCGAAGTCTTCCATGAAAATGTTCAAGTCAGTGCAGTTTAAGCCCCTAATTCCAATTGAGTGATCAAAATCCAATTTTTTATACAAAACCACAAACTTTTCTTGGCATTTTAGTAAACTGAGTTAACAATCATGAATAGATGTTAATTGTTCTACATAAGAATTGTATATGTTAAACCGGTTGGATTAAAATCATTACAATCAGTTGAACACTCAATATTTACCAGCTAGACCTTTTCGAAGCTGATATTTTCTTCATTTTTGCACGTTTTAGCTTCAAGGCGACATTGCTATTATTAATAAATTATGAAAAAAAAACATTATGCAATCTTCAAAGGACCAAAAAACTTCATAACATAGTGAAATAGAGGCCTTACAACAAAATCAAAATGAAATTGGAATTCGATTTCGTTTTAAAATGTGTTTTTTTTTTTTATTTCTACCATTCTCACGTAAATTTTCGATACAATCGTTTTTGTGACGTCACAAAAAAAATCCAATATGGCTCTCGACACTACCTTATTTAAATATTCCTTGAACCCAACCCATCAAAATTTTCTTCGTCGAATCCAAGGTCGCGAAATTTTTCTCCGCCCGCAAGGAAAAAGGATTACCTTTCACATGAAATCTTTAAGCCGTTTCACTTCACAAGTTTCGCTTCCTGCGCTTCCAGCATCTGCTGATGGAAGAGCAGCTTTATGTAACATACCGTCATTTGTTACGTGAGCATAATTGATACTTTTTGGAGTACCTTCCGAAAAAGTCCCGGTACCCAAACATGCCCCACAAACCCAATTCAACGCCCCTGCTGCTATGCAATTGTCCATCCGTTGATGCAGATCTTCTTCCTCTTCATCGTCGTCGTCGCCCTCATCATCATCATCTTCATAGAATAAATTCGGGAAAAATACTTTTAACCCAATAATACCCAACAATGTGTGTTAGAAAATGAGATTGGAAGCGGTAAAAAGAGCGAACCAGAGAGACATTTCCAATCGGTGAGAGTGTGTGGAAAAACTAGAAGTGAAAAACAATGCTCGTCGTCGGAAGTCCCATATGGTGGCAAGCAAATATTTTCCCGCTGAGAGTGGATTTATTATTAACCACCTGTTTCTGGTCCGGTCCTCCACAGTTTGAGTTGCCAGAAATCGGGAGAGCCGAACGAAAAACTTCGTCGGGCACGTTTTTCATTTGCAATTCTCTCGTGAGTTTTTCTCCCGATCCGACCATGGTGCTCAGTCACTCAAACTCATGGAAATTGTTGGCCCTCGTGAGAGACCGAGAAATTGAAACAAGCTTTCACGATCGTTGAGCTTTCTCAAAGCATCTTCATTCACGTTTGACCTTTCTTATTACAGAAATGGGAAATTAACCCTTCGTTTCATGATTTTTTATTTTTCCTTAAAAATCATTTTAAACAGTTGAGAATGATGAGTACATCAAGAAAAAAAATTAAAATAAAATACGATTTTTCCATTTTTCCATACATTAATTGTTGCAAATTTGTTACTTTATGAAACGAAGGGTTAAGATTCTCACTTTAAATTCAGACTCAGATTTCCTATTTTAGATATCAAATTTCAGAATCAGATTAAGATTCAGATTGCATATTCATGTTTTCGATATAGATTTGAAATTTAGAAATCAAATTCAGATTCAAGTTTCCAATTCCTGATTCAAATATCAAATTCAGATTTAGACTCTAATTCAACGATTGAATGAAAAGTTTTCATCTTTTCAAGAATATGTAAGCCCAAATTATCAATAAACAGAAATTTTTTTCCATTGCGAGAAACGTGCAATATCGAATTTTATATTCTTCTACACCCATCGAAGAGGTCATGGCCGTAGGAACATTGAGGGTTAACCCCCTCCCCCCATGAGGATCCAAAAATGCGAGCGGGCAATTCTACTCTACACTCAAAATTTTAAACTCAAAATAAAATTATGATATTACACTAAAGTTATTCAAGAGTAAAAATCTAGACTAAAACTAATGCCAATACCTCAAAAACCTTATCCAGTTCAAAATTCTGCTTCAGTTTTTCCAAATTTCCACATTCTTTCATAGAAATTCAGGTCTAAATATTTGATTTCAAATTAAACCCATCAACACCAAAATTCTATTTCTATTTTCGTGTTTCTGATTCTGTGTCCAGTTTAGGATTCTTGATTTTCAGTTCGAATAGTTGTAAGAAATTAGAAATGAAAAACGGCTTTGAAATCCTGGTTCAAATTTGGTTTTGCATTTCATATCAAATCCAAATCATGTTTGATAATGTTGATTGATGTTTTGATAATAGTTCTCCGAATATGAAAAAAGAAGAATTTTGTTTTATATTCGAATCCGCAGTTCTTAAACTTAATTCTTACACAAAATGTATACATTTAAAGCTTCTTAATGGCGATCCAAACTTGAAAACTCAGGTTCAAACTCATCATTTGAAATTCACATTTCAAACTAGATTCACAATAGATATTAAAAATAAATAATTAATATAATGAATTAAGATTAAACTACAATCACAGAATTTAAATATTGGATTTTTATTTTAGATTGATTCTTTATGATCAATATTTGCTGTTAAAGAAACATGTATCTGATCTTCACCTAAAAATCTGCACAAAATTCTATATTTTTCCGTGGATTGTCATCTACATTATTATTGCAGTCTTTTAAGCCGAATCTCAAACTAAAATTATTAATTTTGTTCTAGTTTGCATCAAGCAAATTTGATCCGAGCAATTTTTGTCGCTTACTATTTTTTGGAAAATTTTATTTATCTCCATCAAAGGTAAGAACCTTGGAATTTGCAAAAGGGTTTGGAAGATTGTTTTTGTTTGATTTGAGTATAGAATAAGTTTTTTTTTTAAGAAATGGAAGGCTACCCAAAAAGAACTTATTGTATGTTCAAATCAAATGAGTTTGATCTACCAGACTCATAAACAAATTCAAAAATTTTAACCATCGATGATAGCAAATGCCATATTTTGTTTCTTAAGGTTGTTATAAATATTTAGGCCACCCTTCAGGTTGAGGACCAGTTTTCTAAAGTAACGATTTGATACAAAAACTATGAATGAATAATTAAAATGAGTAATCATATAGTTACAAACATAATTTGTTTTAATTTATTTTTATTCGTGCATTGTTGGGCAAAACAAATAGGTAAAATCAGTACATTTTCCGAGACATTTAAGATTACATTTTTGGTGAAAATAATTGAACAATTTTTAAATGCAAATATTTTATCATTTCTAAACTACGGGCGAAATTAAGAAAGTTTAAGATAATTAATTGAAAAATTGTATGAGTTCTTCGAAAAATAAAAGGAACGAAAAGCTCTTTACGATGTCATAAATTGAAAGCGAATATTTGATGAAACAGGTGATACTGTTTTTAAGACTTCATGTAGAAATTTACCTGGTACCTGGTAAAATTTCAAGACTCTTTTTTTTTTGCTTTCACTTTAGAAGTTATAATGTTACTAGCTGATCCCGTACGAACTTCGTTTCGCAAGCAATCATAAAAATGTGATAAAATAAAATGATGTATTCCAAACGAAGCAAAATATTCTCTACACTGAACAAAAAGTACCTTTTCTAAACAGTATTTTTATTGAAAAGTTGGAAAACCACCCTAAAACTCATCGATCCTGTGCATGAACTTTTAACTGAAAATTTCACAATATGGATCAATTCGTCTCACCTGAAAAAACCCGTGCATTAATTTTTACATCCATAAAATCGACCGTATCTTAAAACCACAAGTGAACATGGACGACCCCTTTTGCAGACCCTTTACACCAATATAGCCGATCCCTGCCCTGATATAGGATAGTTGGAATCAATTGTTTGTCCTTAAATCACCCGTGTGCCAGTTTTCATCTTAATCCGGTAGATAATAACGCAAATATTACAAAAAAAACCCCGTAATTTGGACGACCCCTTTGGCCGACTCCTTTTACAAAATTTGATACCTGAAATCGGATGCCTTACTTTTAAAACCCACATGTGTGAATTTTCATTGCAACGAAATGTAAAATAACGTCAGTATAGCAAAAAAAAGTGAACAGGTGATATGGACGACCCTTTCTCTGATCCCTTACACCAAATTTGATACCTATAATTGATTATTCATCCCTGAAAACTTTCGTGTGCCAATTTTTATCTTAATCCAAAGTATGATTACGTCAATATCGTTAAAACAGTGAACAGATAATATGGATGACCCCTTTTTCCGACCCTTCCCTCAAAATTGGATGCTTGAAATGAATTGCTCATCCCTTAAAATTCACGTGTCCTAATTTTCATCTCAATCCGATGCATAATAACGTCAATATCGCGAAAAAAGTGAACAGTTAATATGGACGACCCCTTTGGCCGACCCCTGACCAAGATTTGGATAATTAGAATCATTTGTTTGTCCTTAATAACTCCTATGTGCAAATTTCCATCACAATCCGATTTATTTTAACGTAAATATCACAAAAATATTGAAAAGTAATATGGACGACCCCTTTTGCCGGCCCCTTTACTAAATTCGTTGCCAAAACTCGATTGCCCGTCCCTCAAAACTCTCGTGTACAAATTTTCATCTAAATCCGATGCATAATAACGTCAATATTGCAAAAACAGCAAATGGTTTATATGGATAACCCCTTTGGCTGGCCTCTGACTCCGCATTTAATACCTAGAATCGATTGCTCGTCACTCAAAATTCCTATGTGCAAATTTCCATCTCAAACTGATGTATAATAACGCCAATATCGCAAAAATATTAAACAATTGATATGGACGACCCCTTTTGCCGACCCCTGACCCAAAATTGAACACCTGAAATCAATTGGTCGTCTCTCAAAACCCTCATGTGCAAATTTTCATCTCAATCCGACGAAAAATAACGTCAATATCGCGAAAACAATATTTGTCTTGTATGGACGACCCCCTTCAGAAGGGGTCATCCGAAAATCTGAAAACATTTTTCATCATTCCTGGTCCTAATGAGCATCCATGCCAATTTTCAGCTCTTTAGCTCTAAAGACGGCTGAGTCTATAGAGGACAAACAAACAAACCCACAGAAATTGCTTTTTATATATATAGATAAATGTGCATTTGAAAAGGGTTCATTAATCTCAAAAATTGCCAATTTGAGTTTTAATTTTGAATTCTTTTCCTAAGATAAGAACTTAGAAATTTAGATTAATATTAATCGCATACATATCATTACTATTGTACAGTAAGGTTTTTACGCGTTTTTTCACAAGGCTTTTTTACACGGTTTTCCGGAACTAATGCGGGTTTTTTACACGGTTTTCGGAATTTACGCGGTATTTGAGAGGAAATATTCTAAATACTTTTCCAAGGAAAACACTTCAAATTTTTTTGAAACCTGAGACCTGAGACAAGAGACATGAGACATAAGACTTGGGACATAAGAAATGAGACATGAGACCTGCGATCTGATACCTGAGACAAGATACATGAGAAATGAGACATAAGGCATGAGATATGAGACATGACACATGAGACATGAGATATGATACATGAGATATGCGACATCAGACATGAGATATGAGACATGAGACATAAGATATGAAACCTGAGACATGACACATGAAACATGAGACATGGGACATGAGATATGCTATAGGAGCCTGAGACCTGAGACATGAGACTTGACCTGTGACAAAAGATATGAGACTTGAGACCTGATACCTGAAACATGAGGCATGAGACATAAGACTTGAGACATGAGACTTGAGACATGAGATTTGAGACATTAGGCATGAGATTTGAGACCTGAAACATGAAACATGAGACTTGAGACATTAGATTTGAGACCTGAGACCTGGGACAAGAGATATGAGAAATAATACATGAGACCTAAATCTGATACCTGAGACCTGAGACATGAGACATGAGACATGAAATATGAGACATGAGACATGAGACCTGAGACATACGACATCAGATATGAGACATGAGACTTGAGACATGAGATTTGAGACTTGAGGTCTCGTTCCCAATATTGGATTCTGAAATTAGAATTCGAAAGTAATCAAGGTATTTTATTGGAAAAAATCGATTAATACTTGTATACAAAAATATAACATGCAAGGTTTTGTACAACTTGATCCAATCTATTGAAAATTTAGATTGTTTTTAGTTCCGTAACACTCGGAGTATTCGAGCGAAGAGTGTTAAGAACCATCTTTGGCGGCGTACCGGAGAACGGAATGTGGAGGCGAAGGATGAACCACGAGCTCGCGCGACTCTACGGCGAACCCAGTATCCAGAAGGTGGTGAAGGCTGGCCGGATACGCTGGGCGGGACATGTTGCGAGAATGCCGGATGACTGTCCTGCAAAACAGGTGTTCGCCACGAATCCGGTAGGAACAAGACGAGCAGGGGCGCAACGAGCGAGGTGGTTAGACCAAGTGGAGCGTGATCTGGCGAACGTGGGGTGCCCGAGAAATTGGAGAACGGTTGCCATGGACCGATTTAGGAATTATGTTCGTCAAGTTATGTCGTAAGACGGAATACTATGTAAATAAATAAAATAATTAGTTCCGTAACAATTTCCATAGAATTTGATGATATTCTTTCAAAACAAAATGTATTTTAAAGTTCTTGTGAGACAAATATTGATGAACTTAAATTGATTTTCAAAAAATTGAGATGGAAGATGGGATTTTCTATATTCTTATAAAAAAGTTGCCTGAAAGCACTATAAATTTTTTACTTAAAATCTTCAATACATGTTTTCACTTGGCTTATTTTCCCAATAGATGGAAAAATGCCGAAGTAACTCCAATTTTGAAACCTGGAAAAAGTTCTTCAGAGCCTTCAAGTAATCGACCAATTAGTTTGCTTCCTTCTTTAAATAAACTATTCGGGAGAGTTATTTTGAATAGAATAATGATTCACATTAATCAGAATTCTATTTTTCCTGATAAACAATTTGGACATGGACATTCGTCAACTTTTGAGTGTAACTAAATATGATTAACGCTAGCAAATCTGAAGGTTATTCAACTGGTGTTGCTCTTCTTGATATTGAAAAAGCTTTTAAAGTGTTTGGTACAAAGGTTTAGTAGCTCAATTAGCTCGATTTGATTTTCCTGTATATCTCACCAAAATTATTCAAAATTATTTGACTAGCCGAACCTTACAAGTAAGCTATCAAAATTCATGCTCTGAAAGGACACCCATTAGAGCTGGTGTCCCTCAGGGTAGTATACTTGGGCCAATCTTATACAATATTTTTACTTCTGATCTTCCTGATGTACCAGAAGGAAAAGGTAGAAGATTGTTTGCTGATGATACTTTGCTTTCAGCCAAAGTTCGAAATTTACGGGTGGTACGCAGTAGATTGCAACAAAATTTAAATTCCTTTTTGAATTACTGTGGAAAATTTCTCCTAACGCTTCCAAAACTCAACTTATTTTATTTCCCCATAAGCCAAGAGCTGAATTTTTAAAACCTAATGAAAATCATTCCATAACTTTTAATGGGGTTTCATTAGAACCATTAGAACCGTGTTCAGACCACGTGAAGTATTTGGGACTCACACTTGATCGGAATCTTACTTTTAAAAATCACATTGAAGATATTCAATCTAAATGTAATAAATACACTAAATCTCTTTATTCTCTCAACAACAGGAAATCTCGACTGTGCCAGAGAAATAAGATGCTAATCTACAAAATTCAGAACAAGGTTCTGAAAATGATTTTGCGGCTTGGCACAGCACTAAAGATCTTCATCGGATTGCGGGTATGAATCGATCGAAGAGATGGCCAACAAAATAATATCTAACTTCAGAGGCAAATCGATGCAGTCTTCCATCGCAGAGATTCGTTCTCTCTACAATTAGTTTAATTTTAGGATAGTTTTAGTTTTTAGTTGTCATTTTAAAATATTTTTGACATTACAGGATGTTCTCCTACAAAAAAAAACTTGATTGTGCTCAGCAAATTTAAGTCTTATTAATAATTTTTTGATATCTAGATAACCATAGGGCTACGAACAGTTCATTATTGAGCTGAACAACTAATTTAATGAAATAAAGTAATATAAATGTATGATGAATTGGTACAAATAAAAACATATTTAAAAAAAAATTTGATTTAACTTTAATTTAACAAAACTTTAACACCTCGCTTCTCATGTTTAACAAATAACAGATCGCTTTTCACATCTCTCATTTTACCATCCCAAGTAACAATTTTAGCTTTATTATGGTCAGCAAAATATCGTTTGAACTATCGCATTAATCTTCATAAAAAGCTAAAGCGCATTCTATAACATCACCTGGACTCTAATAAAGCCAAAATCAGGGTATTTGGCCCTACCCTAGAAACGTCATCAAGACATATAATTGTTGGTCATCAATGTTGGTCACCAAAGCTATTAAAAAGCTATTATAAAACATGTTAGAAATTTTTGTTTTTTTCGGTTCTGTCAGTTCTCGGAGTTTTTTTTTTATTTTTCCAGCAACCATAATGGTTGATGAATGATGATTGCATTATTCAGATATGATCTGGTAAAATTAATAGTTAAAAAAACCAATGTTTTAACCATGTATTGAGCTTCTTTTCTACTGCCAGTCAAGATTTTAGGTAAAATGTATATGATATAGTATCTTAAAATAAATGCGCCTCGTCAAATCTGATGGTCAATCATGATGGAATTGATAGAAAAAGGCCTGAAAAAATTTTTTTCCAATGCTTGCATTGTGAATCCATCAACATGGCGTCATTTTGTGCCCTTCGATTTTGCAACCAACATGGCGTGAGTCAATTCATAGTTTTATTATGGTTTAATGATGACCCCAAAAAAAGCTACGATTTGACGTTTCTCTCGCAAGCCAACCAATTACACGCTATAAGGTTGAGTTCCTCATTTCTGAGTTGTTAATCATAGTACAGTAAATGAGGAAAGACTTTTTGAATGAAAAGGGATTGGTTTTGAATGACCCGTGTGTCGTACTTTTATTCGTATATTCGGACAAATTTCGAAATTTCCGCGATTTTATTTTTTTTCACTCTATAAACGCGACCTATATCTCCAAGCTTCGTTAACAGAATGAGTGATCATCATATGCTCTCTTTTTCTCACTCGTAACTTTCGCTCACGTTGTCGTTTCATGAAACTGACAGCATCGAAATTCCACACGTTTAAATGTGTTAATTCATATTTAGGTACAACGCGTTGATTGAATCCGATTGAGAATATTTATTTACTCATTTTTTTAAATTTATCTATCGTCTGTAGTTGTATTCACTACACCGTGGAATAAATCATGAGTTGAAGTCAAATTTCGTTGTCTGACGCCATCTTGAAATCCAAGATGGCGGCTTCCGCTGAACTTTAAAATGGTGTAAATGACTTGATATCGCATGAAACCCCAAAAAAATGGGTATCGGGTGAAAGGGCTAAACGAGTAGAAGTTGAATTTCGCTATCAGACGCCATCTTGAAATCCAAGATGGCGGCATCCGCTCAACTTTTAATGCTTAATGCTGACAAAAAGTCGCATTAAACCACCACTATACGGGTATTGGGTGAAAGGTTTAAATTGTATTGGTCTTATTCTTGCGAAAACTATAAGGTTATGTCGTTTCTGTTAACCGTCTGATTTAGGCACATGTGCCAAATTCGATGTTGCCAAAATCGAATGTTGCCAAAAACGAACGGGGTCTGTATTGTGGTGGTTTTTGTGGGATTTTCAGTCACTAACAGATTTTCAGAGAAACGCGAAAACAGATATTTGACTTCTATCATTTAGCCTCAGCACCCAATACAATATATTTGGGAGTTTCATGCTATTTTCATTCATTTACAGCATTTTTAAGTTCAGCTGAAGCCACCATCTTGGATTTCAAGATAGCGTCAGAATGCAAAAATAAACTTTTTATAGCTTAACCCAATTAACAAACACCCATATTTTGAAGGTTTCATGCGATATTCAATGATTTAGAGCATTTTTAAAGTTTATAGAAAGCTGCCATCTTGGATTTCAAGATGGCGTGAGATAGCAATAATCGACTTCTACTCGTTAAGCCCTTCCACCCACTATCACCTGGGTTTCATGTAATTTTAAGTCATTTACAACATTTTAAAGTTTAGCGGAAGCCGCCATCTTGGATTTCAAGATGGCGTCAGATAGCGAAATTCAACTTCTACCGGTTGATTTCTTTCAACTTATACCCCTATAATATAGGTTTAATGCGATTTTCAGTCATTTACAGTATTTTCAAGTTGAGTGGTAGCCGCCCTCTTGGATTTAAGATGGCGACGGGCAACGAAATTTGACTTCTACTCTTATTCTACTCTCTTATTACTTTTACCTAATAACCATATTGTGAAGGTTTCACGATATTTTCAGTAATTTACAGCTTTGAAAATAAAAGCGGAAGCCGCCATCTTGAATTAATGATGGCGTTAAGCAACAATTTTTTTTCCTACTATTTGGGCCCTTTCACTCAATACTCATATTGTAAAGATATTCATACCACTTTCGGTGATTTCAAGTTTTCAAAGATGTATTTTTTTAATTTTAACTCAAAACCAACACGCATAACTTACCAAAAATGTGTAAAAATGAGAGTTCCAATTCAAATATGTGCTATCTAATCTGAGCGTGTCCTGTTTTGACATCTTGATCGAGAACTGTCACTAAGTTTTATGGCGGTTTAATAATCATGCACTGAGTGCTATTATAGAACATGCAAAAGAAAGCTTGGAGCAAACTTCTAGGTTTGTGTTTTATTATAGTTTAATAAAAGCATTCACAACTCTTTCAAAATAACTAAAACAGCATGTTTAATAAAAGTTTTATTAGCGTTTTCAAAACCATCTGAAAACATATGGTCGAAAAAAAACTATAAGCATTCTGCATGACCATAATAAAACCGCCATAAAACGAGCTGCACAAAAAATGCCATAATTAAACCATGATAAAACTTCCTAATGCTAGTTGGCATAATCTGTGTTACTTGGGATATCACCCTCTCACATCTTCCCTCACTTTCTCACGTCTATATCTCAGGTTCACGTCTCACTTTTGATGTCTCTCCTTTCAAGTGTTACGTCTTTCATATTAACGCATCACATTTGAATGTGCATGTCTCTCGTATTTTTTTTTCAAGTCTATGGTTTACGTGTCTATCCCTTTCCCTTAATGTGACATTTCATGACATTTGTCTCACTTCTCATTCTAACAGTCTCACATCGCACGTTTCATGATTGTGAATTTAGTTTACATTATTCCCCATATCACATCTCACATCGTCATATCATTCTTCACTTTATCACGACTCACATTTCGTCTTACTTCTCAAGACTTACGTCTCACATCTCATGTCTCGTTTTTTTTTAAGATTTATGTTTTACATTAACAATTATCCATGCCTTGCGATCTCACATCTTGTCTCGTCTTAAGTTTCTATATCACAATTTATGTTCTCACATAACTTATCTCACCTTACTTTTTCGATTTGGCATTCCATTCATCGTTTCTCACACAAAACTTCTCATCTCAATTTCTCACTTCTCACATCTCACGGCTTCATTCTCATAGTATCTGCACATTTCACGTATCTTCTTATTTCTCTAGGTTTACGTCTTTCGTCCTGCATCTCGCGCCTCACCTACTCCACATCTCACCTCTACTTTCTCACGGTCTTACATCCCATAGCTCATTTAGAAGGTATCACGCCTCAAGTTTCACCGTTATTCTTCTCACGTCTCGCATCTTATGCCCATTCTTCTCACGAATTAATTCAAAATTGAAATTTAATGGAAGGAAGGCCCTTCACGCCCTCTTGGCCAGCGATCTAGACGATAGCTAACCTACCTAAGGGTCCGGCGCCGATTTACCGACGCATACGGCTGAGATAAAAGACTTCCACTGCTGATCATCCGAAGCCAGCGTCTTCACTTGCTGCCAGCCAAGGTTCTCGTCAACTGTGCGGATTTCAGCGGCTAGACTACGCCGCCACGAGCTTCTGGGCTTGCCTCTTCTTCGATGCCCATCTGGATTTCCGTCAAGCGCCTCTCTGCAAATCTCGTTTTCATCTCTTCGCAGCGTGTGCCCAATCCTTCTCCATTTACTTTCCCGAATCACGATTTCTAGCGGCCTTTGATGACAACGGCGATGAAGTTCCACGTTTGAGATCCATTTCAAATTGAAATTAAATGATGAAACTAAAGCAGTAATATTTGGTGTGAATCACTAGATTACGGATATTTTTATTTGCCAAAGCCATAGATTTTAATGTCAAATTTTCGTTTATCGCTTGTGAGAAAAGCTTACTTACTTGTGTATATGAAAATTAGCAGAGAGAAATTATTCCTTTTATTGTGATGCACTGTGTTATGCTCCCTGAAAACATGAAATCGTATCAGAAATGATAACTTAAGTCGTTTACAATGTTGTTGCAAATCGCAATTCCCACTGCATAGTGGAAAGATCGTATAAAATGTCGTCTAAAGTCAGTTTTAATCGGATATGATAGGAAATCTATCGCGCTTCAAGAGAGAAAATTGTCGTCATGTTCTCTATCTCGGCAATCAGCAGTGAATCCAGATGGCAAAAATGATATGGGAATTGAGTTAAATTGACCAATGAGAGAACTGAAAAATATTGTCGCTGGCAACGATTTGAAGCTATGGGAGCAACATCTTGCGCTATCTTGCATCCTTCCGATAGGTACGAATAAGGTGTCGAATGACGCCCAATTGGTGTAGTTTTCGTCGCTTTAGAAAGAAATTAAATTTATGTATGTATATTGCCTCCACCTTGGTGGTAAATGCTGTTTTTTTTTTCAAATGTAACATGATCATTCTATAACGCATGTGGAGCGTACATCAAAACAGCATAAGAATTTAGCTACAAAAATGTTTGCTGGGAGCTGTTAAGAATATTTCTAGCGAATGAAGCCTCACGAAAATTTTTGTTTCCTATTTTGCTTAGTTGAATATATGTAAATGAAAGAAAGGTTTTAAATGTTTAGTTTATACGACAAATTTTACAAAAAAAAACTAACCCAATGTCAGAAGTTTTATAAATCAATGGGCTTTATTTTCAAATTACATGACGTGCCTTGTCTAATTTCACTATTTTGTCTTGACTACTGTATTGCCGTGTATTGTCCCATGTGACTGTTGGATCATTATGGCTTTTTTGCCGGAAATGGTCTCTTTTAGTGTTTACTTTCGAATAAAAACACAAACAAGTATACTTTGTTCTGAACTCACACGAAATCCCTCACCAATCAACTTTATCGGAGAAGAAGTACCGAAGAGATTATTAGATGGCTCGATCGCCATGTGCCTAACGAAAGGAACGTATTTCTCAAATTACGGTTTAGCTTGATTTTTTTTTTTTTTTGAGAAAACGAGCTTTTAAAATATTAGAAGAAGTGCAGCTGAAGCATTTTTGGCTTTTCCGTTTGTTGTAGGAAATTTAAGTTTTTTGGGAGGAAACATTGTACAATGATACACTTGAACTGTTCACTACGAAAAATTTGTCGATGAATTTTTAGTTTGATAGAAAAGTTTGAAATATAGCTAAATTTCAATCACGTTTTTCTCGTTTGCTCATTTTTTCACATGGGACAATTCTCTAATTCAAACCAAGGGCTGAATGGGCATTATTCTTCGAGTCACATGACGTACATTGTCAAATTTTACTATACAGTCCTGACTACTGTAAGTGCTTCAACCAAAAATTTTAGTTCGAAGTGCTCCAAGAATAAATCGAAGCACAACTGAAAGACATTTCTTAACTGAAGCGCGTCCGAAGTTGAGGATAGGAGGTTCAAATTGGTGAGTTACGTCACGTGGCTAATTTGTGTTACAAAACAGAAAACTTACCTCTTCATGATGATTGATTCCTGTCCATCTCTCTTGTTTATTCATCTTATAATAGGGTTTTTTTTTCGGAGGATGCAACTCTCATTTAGAACACAGAGATTTAGAATTTGATGGTTGGTATTCATTTGGCTTGTGATATCATTTCAAAATACATCATAGAATTCTTTATATGATATTTATTTCAATTAATGTAATCGAGCTGATATCACTGAGGCTGCAACAGAAAGTGGAAAGTAAAATTCTAAAATTTGAAACAAGAATTATAAGTTATACTAAATTTGGGTCAATATTTTCCGTAAACCAACCGTTCATTCTGAGTGAATATTTTAATGACAGATGAGTAATGATGGTACTTGGAAAAAGAAGTTGGTTCCCGTTAACCGTTGTTCTGATAAAATATTGAATTTGATTCAAACTAACTCAAACGTAGCTTCTGTTATGCTTTCATACGGAGCCCCACAGGTGGAATCCCTTCGGTGCGTTTCTCGAGAAGAGCAGAAGACCAAAGATGGGTACTTATTTGAAATTTGTCGTGTTTATATGTTCAAGAGAAAAAAAGTATTAGAAATTTGCGAATAAAAGCGACGGCTAGTGGCTGCGGAACTGGGAGAGAACTTATGTGTTATTGTTTTCACGGTTTTCCAGCCGGGGTCTTTTCCTGAGGGTGTCGTTGGAGGCGTCGGTTCCGTGCTCTCGCTTTTTGGGCGCGTTCTGGTTGGGAATTAAATTGAGAGTGAAAGTTAATTTTTCGTCTGAAATGTTATTTTAGTTTAAATTTTACCTTTTTATCCCATTGTAGATGCAGGTAGCGTAGCAAAATGTTCTTCTTTTCGGTTACTATCACTGAAATATAAATTTAAAAACGAATGTTAACATACTAACTAAAGTGTTTTATATCGAGAGAATTATAAATAAACAATGTGTAGCTTACATATGATAAAAGTAACATTTGAAACGTCATTCATGGCCCAAAGAAAAATATGTGTTGCATGACCGTAAGAATAAAGAATCCTATTCTGCTTTAGAAAACAAATTTTAATCTTTTGTGAAAAGTTAACCCTTGATTAAATAAAAGCTGATAGAAAGAAAAATAAGGAATTCAGTGCGAAAATTAGTCAACATTTTTTTTTTTTTTTTTTTTTTATGGCGTTTAAATAGCTCGGGGAGCTGACGCTGGAAATGAAAATTAGAATAGTTTGGAGAAGAAAATTTAAAGTTTAGAGAAGGCAGCGTAGAATAGTAAGCGATCTTGAGACGTTGGTTAAACCATCAAGCACTTCATTATATCCATGGAATATGGATAAAATGCAGTACAAGATAATAAACCAACCCCTCCCGATACCAGTTGGAGGAAGGACAAGGGTGGGTTCGAGACTGGCCTCTACATACTCCCCAAGCATCTACATACTACGGTTTATAAGCGCATTGAAAATATTAAAAATAAAAAGGAAGGATCTCACCAAGTTACAGGACACCATCTTCAGCAGTTGATTTATGGTTAGATCCTTGGGCTGGCAACCATGTCATGCGAAAGCCAACGTCTGGGTCCCATGATGTTAGGAGATGTCTTGAAGGTTCGCTCAACGTCATCATTGGACCAAATGATTTCTCGGTAGTACATGCCACGATACATGAAAAGAAAACAGAAATAAAAGAAAAGAGAAAAAAAAGAGAAAAAAAAAGAGTTTTAGCTCATATCATCTATCAATATCTAAGAAGAAGCCTAGCTTAAACTCATAATAAACCGATATCAAATTAATAGTAGAAGTAAGCTACATTATTCCTGTCATATCATAGAACCATACTATTTTACCAAAATATGGATGTGAGAGCCTGTTTGCTTTTTGAAGCAAGCCTATTTCAAACTAATAAAAATTCTAGCTCAAATTAATAGTAGAAGTAAGCTACCTTATTCCTATCACAACATCATCACAATCATGCGAATTCACCAAAATATGGATATAAGAGCCTATCTTACCATTTGAGCATTGCCCTACACTACCTGCCTCACATAGTTGAATGCCTACTTTTGAATGAGATTTAAAAATTGCCAAGACTGTTTGCTTTAAACTATAATACTATCAAAACAACTCAGGTGACAGATCCGTTTCACAAACCTTAAACCACAAAATATCATTTCCATCCAATTAGCCCCCAGTGATTGAAAAAAGCTAGATTTAAGAATAAGCCATCGTAATTCATAAACCGCAAATACACATCCACTGGAGCATTGGGGAGGAATATGGTATTTGAATATGTTAACCTACTCCTTTCTAACTTTCCAACTATTTGAATATATCTGAAGAGAGAGAGAGAAAAAAAAACTCCACCTCCGAATGATCTGAAAAATAGAAAAGAACATTAAGAAAAATAGAAAAGAACATTAAAATGACAATAAAAGGTCAAACAATCATTTCTGATCGGACCAGATTGACCATGTGATTGAGCTTTAGTTTAAAGCCGTGGGACCGACATCCGACATCTAGGGGTTCCGTTTCACTTATGGTCGGAAGTGATCCGTTGATGCCTATAGCAACACTGAACTGTGATACTCTCACTATTCTATATTTAATGTTGCTATACGTCAAGGTATACCCATTTATATCAAAGTGATATAAATGAGCACTCAATCACGCCCACGGTGAAAGAAAAATAAGGAATTCAGTGCGAAAATTAGTCAACATTCGCCTAAAATTCTCACAACTTAGGAAAAATTTGAATTTTGTAGCTTTGTGCAAGCGATCGAAACATGAAAATTCAAAACCTGACACAGCTTCTTAATTTCGATTCAGGATTAAAAATTTTGAATTGATCCATAAATTCTGAGTGAAAAAAAATTAGATATTCGAATAAGAAAATCCTGATATAATATCCTTTTTATGATGCCAATTTGTTGAAAATTCACTCATAGATAATTCACTCATAGACAAAGATTCAGAGTTCAACATTCAGAACCAGAACTTTAACTATGGAGTAAATGAAAAATGAAATTGTTACTTTTTTGTTAAAAATTTAAAATCGAGATAATAAATTCCAATCAAAATATTGATTGAGATCACAAATATGACGTAAAACATTAAAATTCGATTCCTGATAGCTTAGAAAACTCAAGATCGCAAGTTTATTTCTGGCAAGGGTGGCAGGTTATTTTGAAAGCATTTGTTTAAGGTACGATATGATAAAAAACACCTAAAGAAATTTTACATTGAAAATTCATGAGTCATTAAATTCAATTTGTGCGAAATACTCTAAGCAAGATTCAACTCAAATAAAACTATCAACAGACTATTTTACACCAAAATAGCCGAAAATAAGTAAACTCTCATTAAAATTCAGAGAAAATCGATTATCTTCGCGCATGAACAATTTTTTTAGTATTTTTTTTATAACATTTTAACTCTGTTTGCCTAGCTAACTGGATCGATTTTTGAAATTTATTTAAGATTATATGTGGCGAAAAACAGATGAAACAGGTCGAATGAAAAAAGTGTTATAATTTGAAATTAATGATTTCAAAACAGACAAGTAATTCAGTACAAGATTTCAACGATTTGAGTTAGATAGATATAAAAAAGCTGCAATCTTGTTTTTTAAGACGGTTTTAAGGGATGAATGATTTTCAGAAGTTGAAATCGGTATGGAATGAATCATTCAAAAGAAAATCCCAGAAAAAAATTCAAATTCGTCAAAATAAAAAAAAAACAAAACGTAAATTAGTTCGGAAAAATAAATATTTCAGTAAAAAACATTAAAATAGTCTCGATGCAATTAGAAGCATTATAGTGAAAAGCTAAATTCATGAAAAACAAGAAGTTGAAATCTGCTCACATTTTAAATGGATATTTACTAAAAGGGTAGAAATTTATTTTAATTGAAGTTTAAAAATTGCTTACTTGAACTAAACTTGAACAGAGACATAAGTTACGGATGAATGGAATAAGAAAAGAGTTATTTGAATTTTCAAGCCTAACAAACAATTGAAGCTCTCTTGCTATTTTTTCGGCATGAATATTTTACTATTTGTGTCGCGTTACACGTAAACTCAAAGCGCATAATTAGAGGTTATTTTAAACAAAGTCAAAAAAAAAAGTACCAACCTTGTTCCGAGGGAATATCGACAGTAGAGATGTAGACTGAGGGTCGCTTTGAGGAAGTTTTCACACCGTTCTCGGTGTTGAACAGGGAAAAGTTGTCCTCATTGTGGCATGGCAGGTCTTTCAGGAATTCCGTGACCGACTGGAACAGGAAAAAAGAAAGAGATGTGCTTCAACAATGCGAAACAAAAATATATCACTGTGCTGTCGTTGAGCATTGATTGAAATGCAAAACTTTTTATTCCTGCCCTCAACCACCCAGACAGGAAATCGAAATAATTGATCGCAGAACATTTTCAATTCAAAATGGAATGTGCCCATCCACATGAAAGTGATGGGTGTTGTGATTGAGGTAAACACTCAACAACAATGAAAACTTACCATTTTGATCCAGAAAATATCAGCAAACGTCCAGAAGCTGGCAGTTGGAAGCCAGATTTGTTGCTAATTTGCAATCTCACCGCTGTTATAAGCTAAAAAGTGCTTTTTTGTTGACGAAATCTGCTTGCGAAAGCACCACCATCAATGAAATTTTTCGAACTCACCTGAAGTGCAAAATAGTTAACAAAGAATAATGTTGACATTTCTCTGGCATCTTCGTGATCTTCGCTTCAAGGCTCTCTTTTCTCTTCTCCCGCTGAAGTGCTTTCTCTCTGAATGCCGAAGATTGCACATAGCACAGTAAAAAATCGATAATGAATGAGAGTTCTAAATGATAGTCATAATATATACACAATCGTGGAAACCGAATAAAATGAGAAATCAGATTTCATATGCTTCAGACTGAATCATGAAATTTTACATGTCAGTTATGAAAAGAAACAATGAAAGAATAAAATTTAAAATTTCAAAAATTAGTATTGAAAAAAAACATCAATTTTTTTAAATTCAGTTCTAATCAATTTGTTACAACTGTGCAAAACAGACTCAAGTCGAGATTTGAAACGGGAGAGGAACTGGAAGAGCGAGCGAGAGAACGCGTTGTGTTTTGTTTTCGGAGAGTTGTCATTTTCTTGCCCCTTTAGAAAGCTTTGATACTTGTTCGAAATTCATGTTTTTTTTCTCGAGGGATTGCTGCGAGGGGTACACATATTTGGAACTGAAACTGCTTTGATCCACTGAGAAAAAAAAGCTGCAGGTTTAAAAATACTGTCGAAAGTTATATTTTAGAATTAGAAATTATTTGGAGTAGAAAAAATGTTTGGAACTTTGATGATGAGGGGAAATATTTTAATAAGGAGGGTAGTTTGAGAAGCTGGCATTAAACATACTGATGTCTCGTGAATTTTTTTTGTTTGGTTTCAGATAAAAACTTTATATACTGTTAAAGCACTGATCATAGTTAGAGCACAGAGAACAGAGTTCGAGCTGGAGCTCAACACGTGTGTTTGAATACCAACCTAAGTCACAGAGAACAGACATCGAGCCCCGAACAAAAATAAATATGTTGAAAACGTGTGTGAGAATACCAACCTAAGTTTCAAACCAAATTCGTAAGTGGACTAACATCACGGAAAATAATAAAAAGGTAAAATTTACCGAGTTAGCAAAGGTGAACGCTCGTGAAAGCCAAAAAGGTAACTTCTACCTCTTCGAGGTGAAACTCACCTCACAGTGAGGTAAAATTTACCTGAATCGAGGTTGGAAAAAAGGTACAATTCACCGAGAAAAAAGGTGAATCCAAAAAAGGTAAATCTTACCTCGTAGCGAGGTGAAGTTCACCTGAATTGAGCTCAATAAAAAAGTATAATTCACCTAGAAAAATAGGTAAATCCAAATAAGATAAAACTTACCTCATAGCGAGGTGAAATTGACCTGGATTGAGCTTAACAGATCGGTACAATCATCTCGAACAAAATAACTATTTGCCGAATCCGTTTATTGAGGTTAAGCTGTTTTGTCGTTCAGAAGGGAAGTTTTGTTTCGTGCCAATATGAAAAAATCGGAACAGAATGGTAAGTTTTTTCTTAGCAATTATTTAGTTGTGCTGGTTCTCATCATAATAATTTGCTTTTGTTTCAGATCGGCCCAGCTTCGAGGTGTATTCCACGTCATCCTCCAGATATCATCCCGGAAAAGCCGGACATGACTGGATAAGTCGCCATTATGGCGCGGAAGAACGAGAAGCCGAATTGCCACGAGCCTGGCGAGAAAAGGACTTACCTCAATAATTTTTAAACAAGGTGATATATTTAAAAAAATAATATAATGAATTGTCCATATTTATTTATAAAATAAATATAAATTTTTCAATGATCTTTGTTTTCATTTTTATTGAACAAACCAACCAAACCAACTAGCATTTACCATTCAAATCAGTGAATGGGAAAACGATATTATTTACTATTTTGCTAGGTGAATGCGAAAAAGGTAAAATTTACCATTTTGCTAGGTGAATTGAAAAAAGGTATAATTTACCTTTTTGCTAGGTGAATGAAAAAAAGGTAAAATTTACCTCGAAAGAGGGGTGGAAAAAAATCACCTCGCAAAAAGGTAAATTTTACCTTTTTTTTATTTTCCGTGATCCATAAGATGTCGCTACCAGTACACACATTTTTCCATTTTTTCGACACGCTTAGAAATTAATACTCATAGCTTATCTCAAATGAGGCCATTGCAATATATGAGAGTAACACAACTTTTTGTGTAATAAATTTTAAGAACATCTTGATTTTAAAAAAATGCAAATCATATTTCAATCATACTTTAATCGCTGTCATATGTCCCAGCGTATGCCCCATATTGTTCAATCAATATTGTCGCTGAATTGAAAGTTGAATTCCAAGTTTTAAAAAATGTCTGTCAGTAAATAGTTTTCTAGAACAGAGAATGTAAACATAAATGTTATAATTGTTAATTATGGGTCGGTATTCCGGTTGATGTTATCTTGTAACTCATGTATTATTATTTACTCATTTCTCCCTGTTATTATTTATTCATTTCTACTGATTACTAACCCTGAGTTACAAGTCCTCATGTATTGATCTCAGGTAACATAAACCAGAATATCGAGCTATAATTTACAATTATAACATTTATGTTCACATTTTCTGTTCTAGAAAACTGTTAACTGATAGTAAAATCCCAACACATACTTTAACACTTGGAATTCAACTTTCAATTCAGCGCCAAAATTGTTTGATTGGTGCATATGACAGCGTTCAAGTGTGATTGAAATATGATTTGCATTTTAAATCATGATGTTTTAAAATTTATTACACCAAAATTTGTGTTACTGTCATACATTGCACCGGCCTCATTTGAGATAAGCTATGAGTATTAATTAATGCGGGGTGGGTGACAAAGGAAGAAATTGATATTTGTTCCAGCCTTATTGGGATCATAATAGTGGCTATGATTATTTTTTTTATTAAAGGTGCTTAAGCAATCTTTTTTGAACATATGCAATAATATGTATCCTCAAAGCACTGTTATAGGCTCATACAATCGATTTGGTTCCGATTCCGATCGAAAGTGTTTCATATCTAATGCATTCTCGTTATAAGTCTTTATATGTGAAATTGGGATTGTATCCCATTTACCCGAAAACCATTGCCCAGAATGAATTTTTCCCATTATGACAAATACTCGAAATCAAACCCCAGAATGATCCATTTCCCAGAAAAAAAATCCCCAGAATGCACCATTTACCAGAATTTTTTTCCCAGAAGTTGTTTCCCCAGAATGGAACATTTCCCAGAATGGCACAATTCCCAGACTTTTTCCTCTAGTATTTTTATTTGTTTTTTTTCTAATTAATTCTTGTAAATTTCATATGATTCGAAATTAATTTTTTCAAAGTGATTTTTTAAATGACTACAATTTTGAAATTTTCCAACTAAATTTATTTTAGAACCAATATGTTGTTTATGGTTTGGGTACTTAAATTGATTCAATGCTTACCATGCTCCTTTAAAAAACCGTTTTGGAATCCGACTCCTCGCGCTGCGCGTTCGAACTTGAAAGACGTTTTGTCCTTCACGCTTTCGCGTGGCGGACGGGGCTAAGGGATCACCCCTAGCTTTCACGCAGACCTAGGAAGCCCCGGCAGACCTAGACTAATGTCTTAGGGCCGCCGCTTCCGACGGCGGGTCGGCGGCCACCTCGGATTTGGGAGCTTCGGTGGCTTTGTGCCGCCTCGGCCCCCAAAAGAATAGTATTATGAGAATCCAATTTTTATGGAAAAAATCTATTTTTATTTTTTGAATTTCAGGTTGGATAAATATATTAAGTTTTCTGGGAAATGGCAATTCTGGCGAAAAATTTTCTGGTAAATGGTTCATTCTGGTAAATTTTTTTCTGGGAAATGGTTCATTCTGGGAAAAAAAATCTGGTAAATGGTGCATTCTGGGAAAAAATATTCTAGGGAAGTGGATTTCTGGTGATTTAAATTCTCATGAATTTTTATTCTGGGCAATGGTTTCCGGGGAAATGGAGTACAACCTGAAATTGGTCAGGGTTGGGATCCGTATTTTTTTTATTCATTTGGAAGTTTCGATTTCCACGTCCATGTTCAATTGGTACGTTTTTGCAAAACAAAACCAATTTTTATTTCAAAATCGATAAATACTTGCTCATAAAAATCTTTGTTTCAGAAAAAAATGTGCACAACAAAAAAATATAATTTTGAATTTAGATGATTATTTAGATCTTAATATGATTCATATCTATGGAAAATGGTTGAAGAGAGTAAAATCTACGTCCGAAAATATATTAAAAGTCAGTCTCAGCTTTTGCGGCTATGCAAGGAAAAAAAAAATTAAATTTAGTATTTCGCAGAACAAAATTAATGATCTCAACTTCTGTAATTTTCTTGTAAAAATGGAGCTTGAAAAGTTTAAACGAAATGTGATTTATAAATTTTGCTTTATGAGAAATGTGATTCCTTCAACCCTTCTAATACCAAGAAAAAAGGGCATACATTGGCAAAAATGATCGACCCAAATCGGAAAGTTCTCAGAGGTTTCCAAAAAAGCTTTTGAAAACGAAAGTAGAAAAGGCTTTTCAAATATTACGTCACTTTCGATCATATTCAACGCTCCTTCCTCCTACGTAACACATTCTCATCAGATTTTCTACTTCCCCTACTAAAGGCGTTAGGTAATATTTGAATGTTATTGACAAAATTTAATTGGCAGTTTTTTAACACTAAACCACAGAGAAACAGTCACTAATTTAGTTAAAGGTGTGTCTAAAATAAATCCCGAGGGTGGTTTAACCCTCATCCGCATTAGAGTGTCATTTTGACACTATTGCAAGTTTGAAGGCTTGTAACTTTTTTCAGAAGCTTCAAAATGCAAAAGTTTCTTCGGGGACCCTAAATGAATTCAAAAGTTCTTGAATATTATATCTTTACTTTTTTATGGACGAACCCTGGAAGCCTGGACAAAAAACTCCCTTTTCCGACTTAGAGTGTAAATTTGACACTAAAAAAGTAAAATCTATCTAAGTCGTTTGAATTATTATGAAATTCATATAAAACTTATATTAATAGAAACCTTGTAATGTCAGTAAAATATGTTTAGAACATTATATATAGCTAAAGCTTCTAGTTTTCTCGTTATTCAGCATGAAAGAAAAAAAATCCGAAAAAACATGCCTCAGGAAAACTGCTGTAGTTCATATATTACACGTCCAAAAAATATTTGCCTTATGCATATGAAAGCTGAAGTTAATGTCTACATCATGGAGCCAAAAAATATTTTTTCAAATTTTTTTTAATGAAATGGTCACAAAACGTTCAAAAAAGTGGTCTGAAAAACCTACTTTTCATTCGATTGCTTGTACATAAATACTGTTTGAGCGATGGTAGAGTTTTTGAAAAAATATGACTACAAAATCTATTAAAATTCTAACATTTTTCTATCTTTAGACTTTCCATGCAACAAAAATTGAATTTACTGGAATTTTTTAAAGTTCACTAGGGTAAGTGAGCCCTATTTTGGCATGGTCCTTTTCTTGGCATGCCAACATGTTTTTTAATGTTTTTTTAGGTCCAAATTGAGCTAAAAAATTTTGAATATATTTTCATTGCGAAGAGAATAATTTGTTTCAAATCTATGCATACCGAATTTTTTGATTATTTGTACTTTATTGAAGTACCGTCAACTGGGGCAACATGCAACAATTTTAAATTTCATTGGCTTCTAAAAACTTTATGTTCACAGTTAATCATACCTTTTATGCATCAAAAGTTTCAAGGTTGATGGGACATCAAATTGGCGTAGTCAGAAAAATTATTGGTTTCTTCAGTTATTTTTAATTTTCTAAAAACATGCGATTTTCATCCTCCTCAGAAAATGGGGTAACTTGCAACAAACTATGTTTTTGATAAGAAATCAAATGAAAACGTATGAAAATGTATAGTTTTTGATAAATTTTCGATGAATTCAAGATCATTACGCATGAACACACCATTTGCAGTGATTTTTTGTTTTGTGAAAACTTATTTTCACATTTTTTCTGAAAATTAGGGTGCTGCATACATTTAGGGGTAAAACAATAGTACTAAAAATTGAAAAAGCCGAAATCATTAAAAAAAAATGTTTGGATGATAGAAATTTCAGTGTTGACAAACGCGTGATGCAAAACAATCATATTGCAGCATTTGGATATGAAATTTACAAGGTGTTTCTTTGATTTGCATTTTGTTGCATTTTACCCCACACTGGTAACTGAATTATAAAAATATTTATTTAAAAAAATTGAGTGATTTTTCGAAAACTATTTTTACATCAAAAGTGTTGGTATAGGATGAGGAAACCAGTATAAAGTTTGTAGGTGATATTATCAAGCCAATCCTTCATACTGGGTATAGTTTTTTACAGCATCGAAAAATGTTAAAAATTGTACATTTATTGTTCGATTTTTTAAATTTTATATGAAAATCAAAAACTTCGAAAAATTATCTCAAGATGCTAGAAATTATGCCATTATCATGTTGTAATCATTAAAAGATATCTTTATCTCATTACATTAAATTAAAAATTGAATCAGTGTGGTGTTATCTAAATGTTGCATCCAACCCCGCTGTTGCATGATGCCCCGTTTGACGGTAGTTAATTTTTTTCGATTTGCATGCGAGGCAATTATGTTGGAAATCACCGTATGAAAATCAGATGAACTCACCTTTCTAGTGCAACTGTTAAATTCCCATGCGATTTCAAACGCGGACATTCATTTGAAAAATTTGCTATAAATACTCATGCCTACAGTTAAACACGGCAAAAAATCTAAAAATACTAGAAAGACAAATGAATTAATATTTATTTAGGTACTAGCAGACCCGGTAAACTTCGTTTTACCATGTTAAACTTGGCGTCCATTTTACATTTTTTTCTTCGCTGTTTGACTTTAAAAAAGCATCAAATCTTGATTGTTAATCGTCTCGCTTTAGTGAACATGTCCTAGTTTTTTTTACATATCCTTCTTTTCCGTTTACTCAAATTGTCCCGCTTAATTCTATCGGAATCAAACCTAAGAATTTTAACTCAATTCTACGGGTCTGTACATAAATTATCAAAACAGTAGTACCTTCAGTCAATCTTACGTGCATCTTACATGAGTACTTTTCATTTACTTTTCTTTGATTCGTATGCTTTGAATATTCCCGAATGGTATTAGGTATCAGCTTCCCGTTGCAAATTTGATTTTTTCAGCACTCAACGTAACCATCAAACTTGGCAAGACTCATGCTAAAAAATCCACTCTTTGTAACTTGCTCCGTTAATAACTATATGTTGATAATATCTATGTTTCATTTATTGAATACCATTTAGTTGATTTACTCCGCTTTGCTCGAGTTCACTTTAAGGTTGAAATCGAAATCAAAAGTTTCTCAATAATTGAAATTTATTGTAGGTATGATACTTTATGGAAAAAGAATTTAGAATATCGGGACCATTTTTGGAGTATATGCCCAATATTCTACCTATCGCAGCACTTTCAGCTCCCGAGTAACTTTGGATGGTATATTTTTTAAAACTGCAGAAATAAAAAAAAACATTAGAGATGATTCTTTACTGACCATTTCCAAGCAGCAGTGGAAATTAATATCCATATGTTCATCAAAACCATGTCCAAAAAAAAAGTTCGCCGTTTTATTATTTGTTTAAGCATAAAATTTCTTTGAGCATTTACCCATTTAATCAAGAAAACGATCAGTTTTGAATGGGGAAAAATGTGTTTAGATTTTTTACTTCAACCGAATTACAGCATTTTTATTTGGATTTTTATCCCAATGGACATATCATTGTTTTTAAAGATTTTTACTGAAGCATTGGGATGTTCTGATTTAAAAATTTCCTGAACAGTGTTGGAGGTGATCTGTTATTTTATTTAATATTATGTGATATTTTCAAGATTCAATAACATTTGATTGAAATGCAGGTTTTTAAAAATTAAAAAGACCGAAAAGAGTTAACCTGTTAAGGCTACGATGATTTCATGAGTTCATTCGTTTTCTCTGGAAGTTTTCATGTAAATATACCTCGAAATCTTTGAAAACATTAAAGTGACTTTCGGCTATCATCACAGTTCAACTTTCATATTCCTTCAAAAAGAAATATCTAAGTATACATTTGTCCCATTTATTGATGTAAGTGGAAACACTTTATTCTTTTTCAGATGCGTCAGTGTAAAGACTTCAAATTGAATTAAATACTTGCTCCTGTTTGTCTTTTTTATCAACTTTCATTGATATATCTGCAGTTTTTCTCCAGAATGAAATAATGCTTTGTACTTCAATTTCACTGAATACTGTTTTACCATAAGACCTTCACTTACAAAGACATTTAAAAATTTTGAATATCCGCTTCAGATTCAACACTCGGGATACCCTTTCTGACCTTTTTCGAGAAAATATTTAATGGCTAAAAGGCGCGTTGTCACTTGTTTCACCGTGTGAAATGACAGGAGTTAATGTTATTTTCGGCACTTTCAGGTCATAATAAAAACTTATCAAAAAAAATCTGCTTCTGCTATCAAAAAATAGTGTTTCTCGAATATCAATCACAAAAAAGCGGATCTAAAGTCTCGTCTTTGTAGCCAAAATATAGTAAACAAAATCACACGTTTATGTTAAGTACGTACTTGAATTCTGTGTAAACAAACAGTGAACCTGTTAACAGTTTTCCGGTGAATAATTTGACAAAAAAGTTGAGTTTTTTTAGTCCGATTTTTTTTATTTGGGCTCAACCATTTATAGATGAAGAAATAATGTATACATTTTTTTTGTAAATGTTGAACGTTTGCATTTGTTCTAAATTATAGCCTCTAATGTATGTTTTAACTGAAAATTCTTCTTATTTTATTGATAACTTTCACTAAAGCTTGCAAAAAATCAAAAAATCTTTGCATTAGACCTTAAAATAAACTTCAATCGTGTATAATCCTTTTTGAAGGAAAGGCTCTTGTTCAGTTCAAGTGTCTGTTCATTTTCAACGGATTTTGTTATTGTTCTGTAAATTTAAAAGCACTTCATATATCTTCAGTTGAGCACATTTGTACATGTTCGAAAAATGATTCTAGGGGTATTGGATTATAAAATTGTATGTAAATTTTACCACTTTAATTTTTTTTAAATGTCCGCAAAGAGTCATACCATTATTTTATATGCATCAGTACTAAATTCATATTTTTCAGACAACAATTTCTTCTGAACTTAAAATAGTTTCATTTTTTTAAATCGTTTGAATGGTATTGATTTGATCGGCAAAATATCAATCTGGGCGTCATGCATTACTATGTGCTGTACAAATGATGTAGGAATCGAGTAGATAAAAACACATCTAGGCTTCATATCGCCACCACATGCATTGAAATTATGCTTGATTTAGAAATGCGCGCCCAAATATTTCAACTAATCAGTATGCTATGCCTTGGTTACTATCCTTTCTCGACGTTTGCTGGCGACGCCTCAATCATGGAGATGAAAAACAAACCGCCCGCCCGGCGCCCAAAGGAAAGAAAATCTTGAAAAAATTGAAGGCCATGACTTTAATTTGATTGAATTTATTACAAATTCAATGATTACGGACAATTCATGCGACTTTCTGTTATTTTTATTCGATATAAACCGATTCGCATGGCTACAGAATATTCTAAAAATAATTTCATTCGAATCGCTTGGGTCATTTCGGAGGAGTAGTACTACAAACACCGTTACAAGAGAATTTTATATAATAGAAGATATATAGTCATTTAATGATAATTTTTTTTATATTGGTCGGGATGCGACCAGATCGAACTAAACGCCATCAGCAGTTTTTTGAGACACTTTAGTTTAATGTACTAATATTTTCAACTTTGGACAAAATCTGTAAAACATATTAAACTGAATTGATAGTTTTTAATCCAAGGAACACATCCCAGTGGATAAATTTACTTGTTTTGGTCTCGCAAACGAATGACAGGAGTTTCAAAATCTGCAATTTTAAATTTTTCTCATGGCATTCAGTTCGGTCTGGTCGAAGCCAGGCCATTTAAAATCAGGACATTTTCCAAGAGTAAGTCCGTGTTGGACAAATGGATAGGATTCTTATCAAATCGATAACTTTGGAAAAAAAATCGAAATGGAAATAGTGGGAAGGCCTAGGGGAATGAGTGAAGGTAAAAATTTCATTTGTATTTTGAAGCTCAATCTATTAAGCAATTCTTATAATTTTTGCCCCTAAATGTAGGCAGCATCATAGATCTTTTTTTCGAAAATAAATATTTTTAAAATAAAACGTTAAAAATCAAGGTTTAATTGATGAATTAGCATTTGTAAATGTTATGAAGGTGTTTTGTATCCTTTATGATCAAGAAAACTCGTTAAAACCGTCAGAATAGAGACTGACCAATGTCACCCCAAAGCATCAAATTCTGAACAGAGAAGAAAACGATTTCTAAATTAATTTTAAGTAGTCAAATGAATTTTATAGGAGTCCAGTTCTGGTTTTAAAAATATACAACATGCCACATTCCCTTAACAGAAAAAATATTCAAAATATATTGAAAAAAGTGATCAATCCCCCAAAAATTTACCCGGTTTACGGTATCAGGACGCAAGTGCGTTGAATGTGTCATGTGACGAGTCTTAAAATGCAAAATCAGAGCAAAAACTATCGTTGTTTGATTATTTTGGCTTTGTTCGGTATTAAAAGGGTTAAGGAAATCTCTGATAACCCGATCAGAAGAGAAAAACAAAATTATATCAAGATGAGATATTTTGATATCAATTTTTTCACATCAAAATGAGATATAATTTGGTACTCGTAGGATGTTAAAATATCTCAAATTATATAAAAAATTGCATGTGAAAATAACTAAATTATTTCACCCCTTGATAGCATTACATCAAGATTATAATATATTATGATATTATCTCAACCAGATAGGATAAAATATGAGTCTTGTATACAAGCTTTCATGCAATGTTAGCTTTGGACTCGAATTTTTGTATGCGAGGTTGCAATGCCTCCTGCCTTGTACTCAAAACTTACATGTATTGTTTCTAATTGGAACAAGCCAAGGAATTGGGTACAAGCAGGCGAAGGTCCATTGGAATAAGAGCTTCAAAATTACAATGAATTTTGTCCAAGCAGGCAAATTGATACAGAATAAACAAAGCAGATATAATCATTTTTTCCGGAACGACATAAACGAAGATTGTGATATCAATACTATATTTGAATAAGATTTTAATATCTCATTGAGAAAGGTTTGAGTAACAATTTCGATATGCTCTTCTGATCGGGAACGCTTTTTTTCTCAATCATAGAACTTGAGTTGTCTTTACGACGGCGTTTTTTCTCTGATTTATACTGTGCTATTACCTGTGTTGTGAACGAATTGCTTGTTGAGGTATCTTTTTAATGGAAGCTCATAAGAAACAGTTTCCGCGGTGAACAACATTAGGTGATAAAGTTGGTCTATCCCTTTTTTCCCATTAATTTGTAACAATTTAATTGGGTACTAAACGCACGCACCGCACGATTATATTAATCAACAAATAATGTTAACAATTTTTCCTTAACCGTAGCATACATCACCACATAAGTATCAGACAAAACGAATTTTTAGAAAAAGCACTCTTTAGAGTCCTTTTTATTAGGTAACATTGGATAAATATTAGTCATTGCCAATGACTCATTGCGGATGAATAATAATAATTTCGTGCTTAGCAATGAACAACATCCATTCAAAAGAAAAATATATTTTTTAGACTCGAGGAAACAAGTGAATCCATAACTTACATTTTGGAAAACATTTCATTGAAAAAAATGGAGGGTTTATTAAATATTGCTTTGAAAATATGCCATTATGAAGTTCATCTCTAACGATTGACATATGAGAAAAAAAAATTTTATTATAGTTTTCTAGTGTAGGAAACATTTTAAAGTGATAAAAAAAGATCGTTAAGTCAAATTTCGTTAGATTTTTCAAACAAACTGCAATAACTCAAAAAGTTTATTTTTTAATTTTTTTGATACAACAGGTTTTTGTTTTGTTCTACACCCAAAATTCAGCCTCTGTGCCAATGGCGTGTAGTCAATTTCATAGCATCATTGGTACAAGAAGATAACGCGACCGGCACTGATTCGATTTGCGCCCACCGGCATTAACCTCCCAGCGCAACCGAATTGCGTATGTCTGAATGAAACAAAATAAAAACGTTTTCGCGTCCCTCCCCATCGCATCACAAGCCGAAGAAGGATGGAAATAAATACCGGCCAACACCAGGCAGCCAGCGAACCGAGCACTGTGCGTGTGAATGTAGCAAAAGCAACAACAAAAACATTCCTTCAATTCACCGGCAAACATCACCGGCCAAGGCTTTAGCAGCTGTGTATATGTAGCGTGTGTATGTAATAGCAGGCAGTAAGCAAAGCACAGTTCTCATTCAATGGGTTTCCCGTTCCTTCACTCCCGTTCCCTTTCCCGTTTCCATCTTAAGGCAAAGGAATGCATTGAAAGGAGGCCAAACGCCGGGAAGCCGCTGTTGTACGTTTTTTGTGATTGATCGGTAACAGAAAGCCTATGACAAATATACCTCGTCCTGCATGAAGCTCGAATAGTACATTGGTTAGAATGTCGGACTGGCAAGACGATACAATTGGTGATGTGAGTTCGATTCTCACTACAGCGCTGTGGTTTTAATTTTTATTTTCTTGTTTCTGGGATGAATTATCCAATAGGAAGGAAATCCCATAAAATGTTTTTCTTGTTTCGCTTGAATGTAGTGGTCATCATTTTGGTTGGGAGCCGAGTCCTTATGCCAGTTACGGTTTTTCAAACATACCGTCTTCGGCACAGTGCACATTTCAGAGCATTATCGGCACAGAGATTTGCTAAAAAGGCATTGGATTTTTGCAACCTCTTCTATGGGTGTATTTAGCCATTTTTTTTCTAGAACATTCGGTCTCTGTAAAACATTCCAATGTCGAGATATAGCTGAGGAATCATGTAGATATCTCCAGGGATCAAATATCATTCTTCCTTACAAATATATAAAAAAAATACAATAATGAAAAGACTTAATTGAAAACAGTGTAAATTAGACGAACTTTTTTTGAATAGCACGTTAATATCCGAGATATGTGTCTTATGATGGAAAGTACCGTAGACTAGGGGAACATTGATCACTTCTTTTAATTTATTTTCGAATATTTGAAAGGGGTTTTTTTTTATAACACTTAAGAGCTTTAAAATACTTAGAGCAAGTTCACTGGTGTTGGGAAAAAGTGGTAGAAATGTTGACACTCACGGCACATTTTGAAAATTTTGCCATGCAAAAAATTGAAACAGTGTTGTAAAAAAATACAACGCCCCAAGATCTTGAAAACATTTTGGCATGGTAAAATTTTCAAAATGTCAAAATTTCTACCACTTTTTCCCAACACCAGTGAACTTGCTCCTGAGGTAAGTAGTATAAATGAATTATGAATTATAGCAAAATATTCAAACGACATTCAAGGCTATAACTAAATGTTTGTTACAAAACCAGATTTCATGTTTCGGGGCTATTTTGATCACTATGGTTATAATGTGTGTCAACATCTTCAAAATTATTGTTATGATGCCAATTTGCACAGATGGCTGAAAACATCAATAACAGTAGTTTTTTTGGCTGGACTTAATTGAATTTTTCAACGTTTTCTTTAAAACAAATATACTCAGAAGATGGACAATGTTGCTGCATACATTTAGGGGCAAAAATTATAAACATTTTTCAATATTTTTTGGCCTCAAAAACAAGTGAAATTTAACGTTAATGCAATTTCCTAGGTCTTCCCATTGTTATTATGTTCTATTTTTTATGCCATTTGATAGGGTTTTTAGCAATTTGTTCTATACAAGCTTTCTCATAAAAATGTCCGTTTTTTAATATCCAAAAATTATCAAAGAATGACCATAAAAATAACTCTTAAATTTTACAAATACAAAGAAAAAAGTTAAACTTTCATATTAAACAACCCATTTGCTTCTAAATACCATCATTTTATCAGGAGAGGTGTTTGTTTGTGAGTCTTCGAAAAAACATATTATATTTTAAAACTTTGAAACTACATTTTAAGGGGGGGGGGGGGGGTATCGATTTTTTTATTTTCTTATTGTAAAACATTTCAAGAATGTTGTGTCAAATTTTCAAGTCAATTGAAGCAAAACTGTAGAAGTTATAGGCCTTTATCTCCTCCTATCTAATACTGCAAGAAAGCAAGAGCAGAAACTTCAAACGCGTTTTTCTCGAAAGCACATTTTTAATGTCCGTGGGCATCGTCATTTGAAAACTACTTATCCGATTCTTTTCAAATTTGGAACATATTTTCTATATATAAAATACCAGACCCCAACGTTTTTCTTTTTTGATTTTTTTATTTTGGGGAGATTTTACAGGTGAAAAATGGCGGATTTTTAAGTGAAAAATTGTAGTTTTTACTTCAAACAGCCACAAAAATTTCATAAAAATACTAGCTGACCCGGTGTGCTTTGCAACACCTTCCAAAATTTAATTAAATTTGTTAAAATTATGGAAATTCAGTTTTATTTCCTAGACAACGTTTAAAACCAAATTTCAACATAAATAAGAAGCAAATGCTTTAAAAAGAGAGCAGCACCTGAAGTTTCTAACTTTAGTTCAAAGATGTTTTAATAGTATTTTCTTAGAATTTATCTCTAAATTTGTTATTCAAGATCTAAAACTGTAATTCTGTTTTTATAAGCTTCATAGAGTTTCTAATTATTTCAATATGTATGTTTAATTTTTATGCCAGCCCTTTCCCTCTTGCAATGTTAGAAGTGCTTAAGAACTACTTTTAAATCGTTTTTAGTATTCAAATGACGTAGCTTTCGCTTTATGTGTTTGATAACTTTTCAAATTATGCGAAATATAATATGAATGAAGACTTGCCTCCTTCTTTCCGACTCCACCCAGAAATAAGGAAGGGTCTCAAATTCTTCGTACCCAAACATCCTCTTTTCCTTTTGCTTCACAAAGTTCTCGATTTATGCCAACAAACTTGTATGGATGCCCTTATTGGTTGTTTTAAGTTTTCAAGCTATACAACGCAATTTATATTGAAATCCCTTTGTCCCTCTCTTAAAAAGGCTGAGTAATGCCACCATCATTGGATTCTTTACACTGCAATGCAGAATGTTTGTCACAATCATAGAAACATACATATATCGTACCCAAATATCTTCCCATGTAAAATCATGTTTTTATTTTTTCCCGCAATATATAAAACTTTTAGACATGACACATTTCAACTTGAAGTGATGCCAAACAGAATTTGTCATGGTATGAAATCTGGAGCTTTATATTCTGCAAATTATATTCATATTGATAAACTGCAAGTCAATGAATCAAGGAAAAGAATGGTTTATGGTTTTAAAGGAGAAAGAAATATGTTTAAATTTTGTCATACGGCTGAGTTACAGCAATTTTCTCTTTTTTTGGGCGGAGGGTCTTTTTAAAACTTTTCAAGATTTGAACGTACTGACCTTATATGTTTATTTATTTATTTATTTATTTATTTATTATTATTAATTCATCGAACAAATGTGTTTAAATGAATAAGTACACGATCACAAAGAATTAAACAATCTTGATTGGTGTAAACGACGAACAAAACGGCTTGATGGTTCTCCGAACTGATGTAAGTGCTCAGCATCCTGGAATATGCGCATCATTGCGCTGATTGGTTCATTGTAGCCGTAAGATGTCCTATGAGTTCGATTCGACAACAGCGAATGAGATCGTGACGTTCTCGACGGAGCTCTAAAGCTGATCATCCTTAGCAGGTTCGGCGATTGCACTTCTCCATTCAACATTTTTGCGACGAACGTGGCCTGTTGAGTTTTTCGGCGACGTTCAAGAGTATCTAGGCCCAAGAGCTGGCATCGATGAGAATAAGGGGGCAGATCTTCGGGATGAATCTAAGGCAAATGGCGTAAAGCGAATCTAATAAACCGTTTTTGTACACGTTCGATTCGTAAAATCCAGCTGAGCTGATACGGAGCCCAAACGATTGCAGCGTGCTCAATAATTGATCGGACGAGTGCACAGTAAAGTGACTTCAAGCAATACGGGTCTTTAAATTCTCGCGATATTTTAGAGATGAAGCCGAGTTGTCGATTGGCCTTATTAATTACCGAAGAACGTTGATTGTTGAAGGTAAGCTGATCATCAAGAATAACACCAAGATCATTAACTTCGAAGACTCTTTTTATATGCTCATTGCCGATGTAGTAGTCAAATAGAATAGGCGATTTTTTCCGGTGAAAGGATATCACAGAACACTTTGAGACACTAACAGATAATTTGTTACGTCTACACCATCCATCAAAGTGGTCTAACAACGATTGAAGGTATTCACAGTCCGCAGCGCATTCTATTGAAACGAATATTTTCAGATCATCAGCATATCCAATTTTCGTTCCATCGTCTAAACTGGCTATCAAATCGTTGAAAAATAATGCAAATAATAAAGGCCCCAAGTTACTACCCTGAGGGACGCCAGATCGGTTTATAAAAGGCAAGGAGATGCTATCGTCAATTTTAATTCTTATGCACCTTCCAGTTAAAAATGACTTGAGCCAATCAATCATATTATTATGAATGCCAAGCTTAGCAAGCTTAGCAAGAAGAATTTGATGATCAATGGCATCGAATGCAGCCTTGATGTCGGTGTATATGGCATCAACTTGCTTCTTATTTTCAAGCTGATTCAAACATAACGAAGTGTATTCTACAAGATTCGTACATACCGATCTTCCAGCCATAAACCCATGTTGTTCCAAAGCAATATATGACAATGAAGCCTGTAGTAAGGCTTGACTAACTATTATCTCGAACAGCTTGGAACCTGCGGACTAGCTAGTGATTCCTCGGTATTGTTTAACGTTCCGACGTTCGCCAGTTTTGAAAATCGGGAACATAAACGAAGTTTTCCACATCTCTGGAAATTTCCGTTGCTGGAAAGACCGGTTAAAAATTCGAGCCAGAGGTGATGATACTGCTTCGATGCATCGACAATAAATAGCTGATGGAATTCCGTCAGGTCCTGGCGCAAACGAGCTTTTCAGTTTTTTTGCAGCAGCTTCGACAATTTCTTGATTGACTTCAAAGGTGTTAAAGTCTATTGCAACGATAGGAACACTGCTAATGGCTTCGATACACTCACGTGCAGTAGAAGCATTGTCCGAAAAAACTGACCGGAAATGTTCAGCAAAAAGATCGCAACACGTTTGTGGAGAGTTAGCTACAGTCTCATGGAAGAACACTGACGAAGGGATTGCGTTTGATTTCCGTTTTGAGTTTACAAACTTCCAGAAACTTCGAGGGTTACTGCGCAGACCGGATTGTAAACGCATCACATGAAGCTTGTAGAGTGAGGCATTGAGTCGACGGTATGCTGTGCTAGCTATCCCAAATTTTGCTTGACAGTCTTCTGTCCGATTCTTACGAAGTCTACGCAGACAAACATTTTTTTCACGTCGTAGTTGTCGAAGTGTAGATGTGCTCCAAGCAGGTGATACAGGTGGCTTGAATCTAGGAACATGCTCAATCAACCAGTTGCTGATTAAAATGCAAAACGTTTCAGTCATGCTGTCAACCGATGAGTTACTTAAAACTGCATCCCAATCAATGCTAATTAGATACTGCGAAAGAAGCGCAAAATTTGTCTTCCGGAAATTTAGAGGTCTTATGCTACCGATCGAATAATTTGATGGAGCCTCTTTGGCGGTTGAAGTAACTGGTAAGTCAAAGACAATCGGAGGATGATACAAGTCAACCGGTACTAATACTTCAGGAGCTGTACTGACATCAATCTTTTCTTCACTCGGACCAAAAACTAGATCCAATGTCCTTCCAACGTGATTCCTGACTGCATTAAACTGAGACAGACTCAACGAATTTGTACCATCGATCAAGCAAGTGGCAGCAGCACTAAGGGGTGTTACGTTTAAAAGTTGAGCTCCAATTTCGCATTTTTCCCACATCAAACGAGACTGGTTATAGTCACCACAAACCAGCACGGAATCATCACGAGAAGCCTTAGCGTACAATTCACGGATAGAAGCCACGTGGGACTCGACTACCTGGGCACAGCAGCTCTTATCAGGTGGGATATAAACAGCACAGAATAGGAATCTTTTACCATTAATTGTGGCAGCAACACAAACTTGTTCCAGTTCGTTTCCATTTTCTGTGTCGACAAAACTGCTGGCGTGGCATTGTTTCACTGCAATCAGAACACCTCCGAAGCTTTTTTTGACGCTATTTCGCGGACAACGATCACAGCGAAAAACAGCGTACTGATTTCCAAAAATCTGAGCCGAATCAAAGGAGTCAGTCAGCCCAGTTTCAGTCAAAATGACCACATCGTAACTGCAATCATTCGTTGCCAAATACAACACTTCAGTTTTGGTGCGTAAACCACGGACGTTTTGGTAGTAGCACCATGCTCAATGATTAGAGCGGCACGAAGACACGATTCTGGATGGTTGGTCCGGCACACTCTGGGCGGAGCTAGAAAGCAGAGGTGTGTGACTAGGCGATATGGTCATTACTGAAGAATACTTGCCGTTGCATGGCAATTGGAAGCCTCCCCCTGGACCACCTGACCGAAAAACGGGACGACTTATTGCAGGAACAGTCGGTCGTTGGTTACCAGAGTAGAGAACTTCCGAATTGCTATAAGTGGTGCGTCCCGGTGTCCAGTTAGATGTCGATGAAATATCGCTGATGGCCGAACTATTGTGAACTGAACGCTGCGGCACTGAATTGATATCAGCATAAACTTCGGCAGCGCATGCATCACTAGAAGGCAAAGATGGGTGACTAGACGAAATGCTCGAGGAAAATAAATACTTGCCACGACATGGCAATTGGAAGCCTCCCCCTGGCCCACCTGACCGAAAAACGGGACGACTTTTTACAGGAACAGACGGTCGTTGGTGGCCAGAGTAGAGAACTTCCCAATTGGCATGATTGGTGCGTCATGTTCATTAACAATCGAATGAAAAGCAGATTATCAAAAATTTAATGGATCGAAAAAAATCTGTACACTCAGGCAAATTCTTATTACAATTTTCATAAGATGCTTCTTATGAACCGCTATTTAGAGTGTAAAATTGTTTTTCATTAGAGTCTCATGAAATTCTTCTTACTCTCATACGAAGTTCTTATGAAAAATAGAAGAATTGGTATTGTGAAAAAATTATGAACACATTCATTCCATCAGTCATGTATTTCAACGTCTTCAGAAGCACTCACTAATTGTAAAGTTACTATGTAACTGATGTGCGCATGATTTTATTCTTCTAAATGGTAAGTATCAGTTGAAATTTATATTTAGTTGAAAATATTTGAAAACTCAATAGGAACATGTTATGTTTTATTTACTTTCCAGCTTGAAGCTTCAGCGCGAAGTCAAAGGTCCGAGGCGCAATAAAACTTTATGGAATCGGGTGTTGAAAGGCAGCTGATTGTCACCATGATGTTTTTCCATACGAATTAAGCAGGGAATAAAATAAAATGAAAAGATTATCTTGAATTATTTTAATTTTTGCGACATTTCTTTTCCCATAAGAATATCTTATGAAAAGCAATAACCCCCTCATTGAAACCGGTGTTCATCCTTTGAGTTCATTCCATCATAAGACAATCTTATGAATTTCATTATTTTTTCTTATGGCGCCACTTCATAAGAGAATCTTATGGCCTACATAATAGGATTTTTCTGAGTGTACATGCTTCGACGGTGGTATGAATATTTTCTAAAACTTTTCATGTAAACATCACACAAATCCTTAAAATGATGATTTTTGCACCGAGATTGCTAACAGTTATCAAAGTTTCTTTAGCTTCAATTTTTTTTATTTCAATCTCAATTTCAATTCAGATACACCAGGGAAGTGCAAACGGATTTGAACATAGTTGAGCTTCTATAAATATAAGAAAAAATTGTAAATCTTTTAAACAAATCAATTTTCGTTTGTTGCAAGTCAATCATTTCTCAACAAACCTTTGTTGAAAGTAAAATATGCAAAAATGTTGACAGAAAGATATTTCTAAGTTCACATTTGTCCCAATTGTTGAAGCAAGTGAAAACACAATGCTTTTTCTGAACTCATTCATAGATGTGAAATATAGTGTTAAGATTATAAAATGAATTTAATACGTGTTACTTCATTGATATATTTGCAGTTTTTTTGCACTTAAAGTAAGCGTTTGATGCTCCACTTTTACTGAATGCTGTATTAAACCATAGACCTTAATAGCCAAAGACACTTTTTATAATTTTGAATATCCACTTCAGATTCAACACACGGGATACTCCTTTCAAAACTTTTCTCTTATAATGCTGAATCATTTTGGAGAGGAAATTCCTAAAAGGTAGATGTTTCATGGCTAAAAGGCGCGTTTGAACTTGTTCCACCATGTAAAATGACAGAAGTTAATAATATATTGAACACTCTCCGGTCAAATTCAAATATATCAGTAGTTGAGTTTATTTCGTCAGATTGTTTGTATGGGCTCAACAATTAATAGATGGAGAAATAATTTATACATTTTTTTGTAAATGTTGAACGTTTGCTCTTGCTCTAGTGTACCTTCTCAACTGAAAATTCTACCGGAAAATGCATATCCTCACTTTCTACATATAATCTATTTTAAAGAACAGGCTCTTGTTCAGTCCATGTGTTTTGTTCATTTTCATCGGATTTTTTTGCGGTTCTGAAAAATTAATACATGTTATTATTTTGACTGCTATCGATAGGAATCTAGGCGTATTGGATTATACAAATGTATGTAAATTTTCTAACTTTCTTTTTTTCAAACGTCCGCAAAGATACCTTTATCAGTATTACATTTATATTTATAGACAAAAAATGCTGCTTTAATTAACACGAAATCTAAATAGTTTTCATTTTTAAAATCGTTTTCATAGTTTTGATTCGGTCGGCAAAATATCAATATGGGTCACATCTAGGCCGCATTCATTAATCTGTGCTGTACAAATGTGCTACACTCAGAAAAATACTATTATGTATGCCATAAGATTCTCTTATGAAGTGGCGCCATAAGAAAAATTAATGAAATTCATAAGATTGTCTTATGACGCGAATGAATTCTGAAGATGAACGCCTACTTCAATGAGAGGTTGTTGCTTTTCATAAGAGATTCTTATGGAAACAGTAAATCACTTTCTAATAAGAAAAATTCTCGATATTTCATGCTGAAAACATTCACTTTATTGTTTGCCAAATTTGTTTAAAATTAAATCCTTCATGGTCACCATCAGCAGCGCATCAACAGACGGCTCCATCAAAGTTTTTTTTTGCCGCATCTTAATCTTCGACCTTTCGTTTTTTGCCGATCAGCTTGCTGAAAAGTAAACAAATAATGTATTTTAGTTTACTAATATATTCAACGTTCACACCAAAAACATCAAATCGAACTTACCATTCCGGAGATAACAATAACATTTAACATTGAAGGAAAACTATAATAACTATGAACTGGCGATTGCTTCGTACTGTTAGATGATGAAAAAAAGCTGATGCTATGAATGAATGTGTTCATCATTTTTTCACAATGCCGTTTCTTCTATTTTTCATAAGAACATCGTATGAAAATTGAAAGAATTTCATAAGACTCTTATGAAAAATTAGTTTGGACGCAAAAAAGTGGTTCATAAGATGTATCTTATGAAATTTATAATAAGATTTCCTCTGAGTGTAGGAATCATAAAGAAAAATATCACATCTAGGCTTCATAGTGCCACCACGGGCATTTAAAATATGCTTGGTTGAGAAATACGCGCCCAAATGTTCCCACTAATCAGTATGCTATGCCATAGTTACTATTCTCTCGCGACGTTGGTTCGCGACGCCTCGACCACAGACGACGAAAAACAAACCGCCCGGCGCCCAAACTTCCTTCTAAAAAATGGAAGCCATGACTTTTATTTTATTCGAATTATTACAAATTTAATTATTACGGACAATTGATGCGACTTATTGTTGTTTTTATTCAATATAAACCGATTCGCATGCCTACAGAATATTCTAAAAATAATTTCATTTGAATCGTTTTGGTCATTTCGGAGGAGTAGTACTACAAACACCGTTACAAGAGAATTTTATATAATAGATTTTTAAGTTAAATAAAAACGTTGGGGTTCAGAAAAACATCTATTAAAAATATTTTGCTCTGATTTTTTGACTTCAGTTGATTCTGTGCTGAGATACAGTGTCCACCGCAAATCCTGTTTTCTAAAAGGCATCCTCGAAAATGCTCCGTCACCGGCTAAAATAAAAAGATCTCCCACTACAAACCAAATTTAGTCTATTTTAAACTCAATTTATAGGCTTTTAAATGTAGAAAAACGTTTTCAGATATTTTAATCTCAGACTTCGTGAATGATGATTATCTGCAAAAATTTCATTTAGTTCAAAGTTACCCCGGGAATCAAAGCTCCCCCAGTTTACGGTATTTATGTCAGGAATTTTCCATAGATATACAAAGATAACATAAACCTCCTGTGTAAGAAAACACATGGATTCAAAATGAAAATTCGGCTGATTTAACGGATTGATAGACAATTGTGTCGAATTACTTTCAAAAGGATACTTAAATCATACGTTCATCATCGCTTTCCTGAGGCTGCGCGATTGTATCCTACACTTTAGCTGATCGAATAAATATACTGAGAATGCTGAGCAATTGCTTTCCAAGGCATCAATCTGTTCACCTTTTGTTTGCATGTCATTATATCTTTCGGTGTCAACCATCTCTTCCGAAGCTGTGCCATGGAACTATCGATTGATAACAGCAAATTTCTCCAGATTCATCCAATCAAACCGCATTCCAGTAGCTCATTAGCACAGTGATCGACTGAGCACACTTTTATTCAATAGAGCTCCGGGAGTAAACGGCCATTTTCGGTAGCAGCAGCAGCAGCATCTGTTGCAATTTTCGGTTTCCGAATCGATTGGTAAAATAATGATTAAAAAGTGATAGTATGTAGGACCAATTGAAAGTATAACGGAAAACGAAACCCAAAATTAATGAGCAGCGCGCAAGTGCTTTTATTTTCCGATGTACAGTAGTATAGTTTCAAGCGCCCCCCCGATATCGATGGATTTCATCGATGGTCTACATACAAATCTCGAATGTTGTAGAGATACAGATAAAGAGATAGTAAGTAGCTTCTGTAAAATACCGGCTAGAGGTACGACGTGTGAAAGTGATGAATTTGAATAATTATTTTTGCCGCCAATAATTATGCTGTGTTATATGTGCTACGACGCCATGCGTGAGCTTTCTGTATGTATGGCGAGCTGTCTGCATTTGTTTGAAACTTTTCATTCAAAGCTCGCCTAGCTTTAAACACGTGATTGCTTCACTTAGTTTTTTCACTTTTAGTCTCTATCGGATCTATCGATTTCGGACCGGGCAAAATGGCACGTGATTGTTGCGAAGGGGAATTTATGTTTTACCGTTGGGCATTTTTGGCCGGCATGCTTCCTCCATTACAAACCGATTTTTTTTACCAAGTTTGCTTGTTACCTTTTTTTAAGCTAACTTTAATAATTTTAAATCGACCGGCGGCGACGGCGACGAGAAATTGGAGTGATTGAAAGCCCTTTTTACCCTTTGCTTTCCAAAATTTCGTGCGCCCAATACCGAATGAACACTGCCGGAAGTATTCGGAAACGTTCTTCCGCGAAAGTACTTAAAGCAATGAGGATGCAAACGCAAGCTTGAATAAGTGCTGTCAAAAGTTAGTTGGCGATAAACTATTAGCTGCACTCCAAAGTTTAATTAATTCACGTGAAAGTTGTACCCAAGTCGAAAATTCGATTTTGGATTGTGCGTTGTAAATTTTAATTTCTGAATTCTGAGTCGGAATTCTGAATTTGAATTCTGAATCTGAATACTGAATCTGAATACTGGATCTGAATTCTGAATCTGAATTCTGAATCTGAATTCTGAATTCTGAATTCTGAATCTGAATCTGAATTCTGAATCTGAATTCTGAATCTCAATTCTGAATCTGAATTCTGAATTTGAATTCTGAATCTGAATTCTGAATCTGAATTCTGGATCTGAATCTGAATTCAATTGTTTCATCGAATAGAATCTCGCTATGAAGTAAACCAACGATAAATTTGCAGACGATTTGGTCAGGTGTGGGGGAGATGAGGGCATAACGAGCACCCGAGGCATAATGAGAACTACGCTTTTCTACGAAAGTGCGTATTTTCTTAAATAAATTTACATGAGGATTTGTTTCGTACTTCCTATAGTATTAATTTTTCACAAAAAAAGGAATCTCCTTATCATCTTTACAGAGATATTCAATAAAAACTAGCTTGGTTCTCAAGTTACGAAAATATTATAATTTTTGAGCACCACGAAATAAGCTCTTATGATCTTAAAATAACCTCGATCTATAATGTACGCCCTGCAACATGATGTACACATTGTTTCTCAATTTTTACCATTAAAAAGTTTTTGATTTTTCACTTTTATCAATTTTAAAACACGTTTTTACTTAAATTTGTTGACTAGGGGCATATGGAGCACCATATTATCGAGGCATAATGAGCATTTTCTGCCGTAGAATCTAGAAGCGAATTAAAATTGATTTATAGCGCCGCACCTTGACTAGTTTTCATCCGACAATTTAGCCTATTGGTAAGGTGTCGGAGAGGTAATCAAAAGACTAGAGTTAGATTTCTGTTCGAGGTGATTTTTTTCCATTCAAAATTCATGATCGATTTTTTTTATTGTTACATTATACGGCTAGTAGCATCATCCTCCGAACAAAGCACTTAATGTATGAGCGTGCGTGAATTGTTTGTATTCTACAAACAGACCTAGATTATTTTCTTATTGCTTTGTTTGATGAATCTACGACTCACCTGATTTCATTGAATTGAATTCGCTGCTAGATTCCCCGGCAAAAACGCACATCTTGCTCTGATTAATGGTGCTCATACTGCCTCAGGGGGGTTCTCATTATGCCTCCACAGTGGCTGGTTTTCAGCTTTTGGCAAAATTTTTTAAAATACATTTTTTAACGTTTTCATCTAGTTTTTCACGTTTCAGCCCGTTAGGGAATAGGCTTTTCAAGTGTCTGAACACGAAACAATAATGTAACCTCCATATTATAGCTATTTTCTATGGTTAAATAACCGTTTTCCTTAAGGTGGCCATTATGCCCCCATCTCCCCTGCCAATTTTAGAACCAACGCTCATCATTTCGTCGACCACGAAATAAAGCAGCCGCCACAATCCAATTGTGTAATAGTAGATACATGCCTCATCAATGACCGTATGACAAAATGAGTGTTGCAAAATTGTTGGTTGAGCTTAAGCCATGATATCACATTTCTCCTGCTCAATTTCACTCACGTACTCATGTTGGGTGAGCACATTAATGCCATCGAAAATGAACGAGATCAGCATATCATTAGCAGAGTAGCCAAAACATTTCGGGTTAATGTAATTTAGTTTGGACGTTGAATGGAGTAAGTACCTGCACTTTGTACCTCTACTCCGTTCACTGAACTGAAAGTTTTGATTAATTCCAGAAAGTATGAAAATTTTTTAATTTAGTAATTTCCATCAATTTTGAAAATTTTTATGTTATTGAAATCATTTGAATTGAACGAATTTCAGAAAGGATTTTTAGATCCTAATACCATCACATTCTCCATGTAAACAATCATGTGCTAAAAGTTGAAAACGAAATATTAACTAAGGAATGTTCAAATTTTGTGAAATAATAGTGTGATAGTTGAGCTATCTTACGCAGAAAATTTGAACCAAAAGTATCATCAAAGTAAAGAGTTAATAATGTAAACAATAAACAGTATTGTTCATACTAGTTTTACTTAATGATGATCCGGAGCCAGCGTCTTCACTTGGTCCCAGTCAAGATTCTTGTCGACAGTTCTAGTGCCTCTTCTTCGGTGTCCTTCTGGATTCCACTCGAGCACCTCTCTGCAAATCTTGTGCACATCTTGCTGCAGGGTCCACTTACTTTTCCGAATCTCGATTTCTAGCGCCTTTTGATATTGTTCCACATTTGAGACTCAATTGCAAGGCCACCAAGCGCAGATGATATTCCGCAGGCAGGGATTCACAAAAACTTGCAGTATTCGCATTGTTACCGCAGATGTGCACCAAGTTTCGCACTTGTACAACAATACGGATTTGAAGTTTGAGTTGGAGATTTGAATTCTCATTCCTAGAGATATCTGGCGTGATGTTTCGAAGACTCGCAAACGCAAATTAGGTTTTTCTGATCCAGGTTTCGATGTCTTTCCTGGTACCACCATCAGACGTGATCTGGCTACCAAGATACTGGAAGCACTCCACTTTCTCAACTTGTTGCCCAGCTACCATGAAACTGGAGGGATTTGCTGTGTTGATCTCCATCGACTTGATCTTTCCGACATTGACTTTGAGACCTGCTGCCTTGGAACTTTCGGTGAGGTCGTCGAGTTTGCTCTGCATGTCCGGTTGTGTTTGGGCGAGCAAAACAATATCGTCAGCCAGGTCAAGGTCGTTCAGTTGCTCCATTGTTGAAGGATTCCACGGAAATCCTCGGTTCGGTGCACAGTCAATCGATCCAGTCAGAATCTCATCCATTACGATTACAAAAAGTAGCGGTGATAAGATGCATTCTTGTCTCACTCCAGCAGTTACCGGGATTGGTTCAGACAAGACACCGTCGTGCAAGACCTTGCACGAAAATGCCTGGTATTGTGCTTCGATGAGATGGACTAGTTTCTCTGGTACTCCTCTTCGCCTAACAGCCGCCCAGATGTTTTCATGGTTAAGTCGGTCGAATGCTTTTTCGAAATCATCGAACACCAGCAGAAGAGAGTCCTGGAGTTCGTTGATTTGTTCCAGTATGATTCGTAGTGTTGTGATGTGATCCACACATGATCGTCCGGATCGGAATCCAGCTTGTTGCCGTCGGAGTGTAGCGTCGATTTTCTCCTGGATCCTGTTCAGGATTACTTTGCAGAGTACTTTGAGGGTTATGCCTCGTCAGTTACCGCACTCTGTCAGGTCTCCTTTCTTCTGGACCTTTACGAGGATACCCTGCATCCAGTCGGTCGGGAATGTTGCAGTATCCCAGATTTCAGCGAAAAGACGGTGCAACATTTGAGCTGACAAGGCAGGGTCGGCTTTCAGCATTTCAGCAGGGATGCAATCGATCCCAGGTGCATTGTTGGATTTCATGTTTTTGATTGCCGCTTCTTTTTCAGCCAGCGAGGGCGATTCCGAGTTGACGCCATTTATGCGACTTACTGTTGGAGCTTCGAGCTGCGGATTCTGTTGGTCATCGCTATTCGTGACTCGGAAGAGTTGTTCGAAGTGCTCAGTACATCGTTTGAGCTGATCTGTTCGATCGGTCAATAACTGACCTGCTTGGTCTTTCAGCGGCATTCTAGCATTAGTCCTTGCACCACTAAGGATGCGAGAAATGTCATTAAGTAATCGGATATCTTCATTGGCAGCGGCTCTTTCTCCTTCTTCGGCTAGGGAGTTTGTCCAGGCTCTCTTGTCTCGTCTACAAGCTCGTTTAACTGAGAGATGTTCAAAATGTAGTGAATTTCATAAAACATCTGATTGCTCTTTGGATCAATCGAATTGTATCAACTGTTTGAAAATGAACTCTGAACTGAAAATGAATTTGAGAACGGATCATTCAGCATACAGCTTGGACTGTTCAGTTTATAAAAGACTTTTGCAAAGTAAAAAGGATAAATTTAACTCCAGCGAATAGCAACCATTAGAAACATAAAGCATCTAGAAGTCTTGGATTCTTATTTCGCGTAACAAAGGAGTTTAAAGATGTTTACTGCCTAAAAAGCACGCTGCTGGAGGCTATTCCCCTCTGTGTACGGCCCCGAGGATTAAGGAACCAAAATCTGCAGCTCTATGTTCGCATCAGCCTGAATAACTACGGAGCCTACAGCGCTCTAATCAGAATTTTGAAAACTTTCAACCGCTTCGCCGATTACTTCGACTTCGACGTTTCAAAGGCTACTTTCCGAAGAAAAATTTTAATGGTTTCGAGAACTTTGTAGATTTAAGTAGTTTTTAAAAATAAAATAAATAAACAAATTCCCTATTCTATGGGCGCGTAAAAACCCAAAAAAACGTAATTCCCAGAACAAAACAAAATTATAAATTCATTATCAATGAACAAGTACAGGTCGGGCTCGATTCAACGTAGGCTAGATCATCCGGTGTCTCGATTATTCGTGATTCGGTTGTCCGTGTATTTTGACTCGATTATACGTCCAATTTTTTCGCGATTTTTAAACGTTGAAAATAAATTTTAGAAAAACAATCATTTTGTAATCATTGGAAAGAAAATTTCATTGCAATAAAAGAAACAAAAGTTATTTAACAAAATCATCAAGGCTAGCGATATTATTCCTGAAGTTTCCACTCAAGAATTGGTTTCTATAAATAAGCAAATGGTTCTGCCTAACACCGAAGTATCGAAAATAATCTCGTCTTCTATCATATCACTAGGTGGATTCACACTTCATGAAGATATCGCTGTAGTCTAAAATGAAGAATGATGTGAATAAAAAAGGATCATTCACTGACTAGATCAAGATCCAAGCCCCGATGCTCTAAAAGATTTTTTTTTCTTCTCGACGATATTTTGATCGCACTGAAGGTTTTCTTATTTTGTTTTTTTTTCTTTTGAAAAAATTACAGAAATTTGACAGGTATTTTGACAGAAATAATTTGAAAAGTTCGTTAGAAAGTTCTTAGTATTATGTGACTTCAAATGAACTTAACCGAAAAAAGTCGCTTAAAATGCGATTAGAAGTGGCGCTTTAAATATTTTGGTCTTTTAGATGGTGTTAGAAGTTTCAAAGTGCCTTTCACGTAACTTATTGGTACAAATTCTCATGAAAATCCTATGTTCAGCCAAAATCGATCTTAATTGATCCATATTTAAGTGATTATGAAACTTATGGTTGCTTGGGTAGCGTTTTCCAGAAAAGCCACAGTCTTGGGAGCAATCGCCTTCAAAACCCACTTTAAAGAGTTTACGAGTCATTCACGCGTTTTGGACGTTTTGATTTGCGGATCATCATCACGGAACATTTCTTCCTTGCCCCGAAAGTTCATCCATAAACACAAAAGCGAAAGTAGGCGAAGTTTTGAAATAAAGTCCAATTTCGTCTGATTGAAAATCTGAACCCTAGACATTATTATTCTTAATATTTTCTTTCAGAATGCATTTAATAGCCTTCCTCACGTTCTGTACCCTCAAACGGGGCATCATGCAACAGCGGGGTTCGATGCAACATTTATATAACACCACACTGAATCAATTTTAAATTTAATGTATTGTAATTAAGTTATCTTTTAATGATTACAAAATGATGATGACATTATTTCTCGCATCTTAAGCTAGTTTTTTTTTAAATTTTGTATTTTGAATAAAATTTGAAAAATCGAGCAATAAATTTACAAATTTTAAAAATTTTCGATGTCGTAAAAAACTTTACCCAGTATGACGGATTGGCTTGTTAATATTACCTACAAACTTTTTACTGGTTTCCTCATGCTATACCAACACTGTTGATGTAAAAATATTTTTCGAACAATCACCCAATTTTTTAAAATAAATATTTTTATAATTCAGTTAGGTGTCTGGGGTAAAATGCAACAAAATGCAAATCAAAGAAACGCCTTGTAAATCTCGTTTCCATGTACTGGAATATGAATGTTTTGCATCACGCGTTTGTAAACATTGAAATTTCATTCATCCAAACATTTAATTTTATGATTTCAGCTTGTAGAATTGTTCGTGGTATTATCAGAGGACTGAACCAGCTGTCAAATCGCATACAAACGCACCGTACCAAATTTTTGGTACCAGAACGTCAGTGTGGTTCCCGAAATTAAACACTTCACCCCATAACAGACTCGAAATAGGGTAACATTTTGGTTGCCGAACGCATCTGTTGCTGTCATACTGCAGATTTAGAATCAATTTTAACAAGGATTATGCTGAAAACTCCGCATTTTGTGCCCACCCATAATTTATTAAGGGGGGGGGTAGGGTTTAACACTTTCAAAAAATCGATTTTTTTATTTTTTTATTTTCTTATTGTAAAACATTTCAAGAATGTTGTGTCAAATTTTCAAGTCAATTGAAGCAAAACTGTAGAAGTTATAGGCCTTTATCTCCTCCTATCTAATACTGCAAGAAAGCAAGAGCAGAAACTTCAAACGCGTTTTTCTCGAAAGCACATTTTCAAAGTCCGTGGACATCGTCATTTGAAAACTACTTATCCGATTCTTTTCAAATTTGGAACATATTTTCTACATACAAAATACTAGACCCCAACGTTTTTCTTTTTTGTTTTTTTTACTTTGGGGAGATTTTAGAGGTGAAAAATGGCGGATTTTTAAGTGAAAAATCATAGTTTTTACTTCAAACAGCCACAAAATTTTCATAAAAATATTTTTAAGTTAAATAAAAACGTTGGGGTCCAGAAAAACATCTATTAAAAATATATTGCTCTGATTTTTTGACTTCAGATGATTCTGTGCAGAGATACAGTGTCCACCGCAAATCCTGTTTTCTAAAAGGCATCCCCGAAAATGCTCCGTCACCGGCTCATTTTTCAATATTTTTCTACGAAAAAATTACTAAATGTTCTTTTAACAATGCTTTGTATAATGCAAAAAATTTGAATACATTTGTTTGAACGATAGCTGTAGAAAAAAATCGTGAAAATGGTGTTTTTTTTATACCCGTTAGACCCTACCCCCCCCTTAATGCCACCAAAGATCCCTTTGATTGACATTCCCGAGCCGCAGATATCATTTTAAGGATTATTAAAAAATTGCCTCTGGTTGAAATTTTTGCAATGAGGACGCCATGTTGCCTCTATACGTGTTTCACTCGTTTCATTTTTCTTCTTCCTGCGGGTTTCTTGACTGAAAACTTGGTACGGGAATTTTTGTTTTCTTCAGCCCCTTGGGTATTATTTAACCCCTAAATGTATGCAGCAACCTTATTTTCAGAAAAAAAAATTAGTTTTTACAGAACAAAAAATTATTGCAATTGGTTTTTTCTTGCGTAATGGCCTTTAAGGCATCGCAAATATATTAAAAACTATAAATTTGCATACGAGTTCAAAAGATGTTTCATTAAAAACAAAGTTTGTTGCAAGTTACCCCATTTTCTAAGAAGGGTGAAAATCGCAATTTTTTTTGAAAATAAAAATTACTTAAGAAACCAACATTGTTTCTAACTACGCCAATTTGATGTCCCATCATCCTTAAAACTTTAAATGCATAGGAGGTAGGCTTAAATGTGAACATAAGTTTTTTAAAAGCCATTGAAGTTGAAAATTGTTGCATTTTACCCCAGTTGATGGTATATACGAAGCTTTGGGACTAACAATTACTGGTTGCTAAGAAATGAAAAATTGATTATTTTTTATTGCTTTGAAAAATGGTGTAGCCCGCTATCAAATCCCATCTCTAAATCTCGGCTCGCCTGTTAGAATTGCTCCAAGGTGAATTTGAATAACTCAAAACTTTGGTTTCGCAATGAAATCAGACCAGAGCATCAACACTAGACTGGCCCAAATATGTATGGGATGATTTTTCAAACATTTTTTTCAACGCGGCACCCCCTAGATTGGTGCCTTTAGGTGAAAAAATGACTTTGTAAAAGTTTCAGGTCATTTGGCAAAAGCACGAGCTGGCGCAAAGGACTTGAAATTTGTATGGAGATTTTCGTCAAAATGAATGAAAAATCGACATACTTTCACTCTTTGTGTTCTAAAATGTGTTTCCAGTATGCTAGAAAGCTCAGAATTTCAGAAATTGTAGTTCAAACAACGACAAACAAGTTTGTGGAAGATTGTGAAGCGATACGAGTTGACTGTGATGAGATATTTGTAATTGAATGTGTGATTTTTTTCGCATTTCATCGATATATTGTGAACGGTGTATAGGTGGATTATTAGTACAAACTCGATCGCATTGTCACACAATGAGAATAACAGATAGAAAGTTTGTGAATGCAATAAGGTTTAAATGCCCCACAATAATGTTTGTCAGAGTTTTTTTTCTCAACTTTTCCGAGGACACAAACTTTATATTTGTTATTCTCATTGTGTGACAATGCGATCAAGTTATTGCGATTATTAGCCCATACACCGTTCCCGATATATCAAATAAATGCGAAAAAATCATACATTCAATTGCGGATAACTCATTACAGTCTCGTATCGCGTTACAATTTTCTACAAACTTGTTTGTCATTGTTTGAACTACAATTTCTGAACTTCTGAGCTTTCTAGCATACTGGAAACACATTTTAGAACACAAAGAGTGAAAGTATATCGGTTTTTCATACATTTGCAGAAAATCTCCATACAAATTTCAAGTCCTTTGCGCCAGCTCGTGCTTCTGCCAAATGACCTGAAACTTTTACAAAGTCATTTTTTCACCTAAATACACCAACCTAGGGGGTGCCCTTGGAATATAAGGTTTTTTTTTGTTGTGGGCCAGTCTAATCAACACTCACTAGATGAAATCGATCAGATTTTTTCAAAGAAATCCTGCTTGCTCACGATTTTTCAGCCGTCCAGAGAAAGTTGAACAAACGACCTTCAAACGCCGTTGGTTTGATTTTTGAAAATCGAAAACCAAAATCAAAGCTACATGCACTAAGTACTAAGGTGTTATCTTTGGAACATATCCAGCTACAAATAAAGTATCTTTCCACTTGAACATTTTTAGCAGAGAGAAAGGGATGCTGCCTTGCGAATCGCATGGTTGAACAAATGATTGATATCGTGGTGTAAATTCGCGTACTGCAAGAAGTGTCTAAAATCCTTATTTCGATTATTGAATTTCTTGTGTTTAAAAATAGTTATAGTATAAATTGAGACAATTTAAATTTTTTATTAAAAAAAGTAGTAGAACAAACTTAATTTCATTGTAAAAAATATAGTTTATTTCGATAAATCTATCAAAAATCACACTCACAGTCCACGTTTATCAGCAACATGTGTTCAATTCTAGTAAACCACGATGTTTCATTCCTTCTGCATGGAACATCAAGAAGCGGCTTTCAAAAGTTTCCTTTTCGTTCGAAGTTTAATCGATTTTAGAAATTCGCCTACACATGCCCAATAGCATTGAACCGGCTTCAGTACACAAGTGTACGTACATAGATGGAAAACCTTTTGCGAGCGATCAGATGAAAGAGTTTTCCAAGTGACTTCTTTCTGAAACGATCGCTGAATCGAAATTGAAAATGCAAGGAATCGCAGCGCGGCGCGAGGATCATAATTAGCAGATGACTTATGTTGTTGTGTGAGACATGAAGAGCATCTCCATGCAGTTATGCTCGGATGCGTTTCATGTGAAATGGAAACCTTTGAGTTGAGTGTTGGTGCTTTATGCTTGGCGAAAGGAGATGCTGATTTGCGCCTACCGAATGTGCTGGTGGGTGGATGTTTAATGGAATGTTTAGAGACTTTTATCGATTGGGCAAAGGCTTTTTCCAACCACGCCTGTCGATGGCTAGAGGTTGTTGATGTTTGGAAAATGAGCAAGCAGATGTGGTTGTTAGAAATTAACATTCCAAAACGGTGCTGCTGCTGATTATCTCAAATCTGAGGTGCTTAGCGTAAGAAAGGTATTTGCACTTGATCGCTACGCATGGGTGGGTTATCGTTAAGCTTTGCGGTTTATCTCATTGTTTCTCTTCAAATTGCAGCGAATGCTAAATATGATTAGGCTTATATCAATTTCTTTTTTTATTCGGTGCACACATCAAACTGAATACATTGTAGAATTCAGTTAGGACAACCATCTAAGGATTTAAGGACTCAGAAATTATAGGTTTAGATTATCCGCTCAATGAGTTTTTAAATTGTTGTTTGTAATTTAAAATTTTTTAAATTCTTAGGGGGCGATAGGATTTTTCCCAAGTAAAATTTGCAAGAGGTAACGGGAAATTGCTTGATCTTAGAAGGTGTGAAATAAAAAAATGAATCTACAAGGAAACTTTCACCTTTGTAAACTGGAAACACTTCAGTCGAAAATGTTGTACACTCAGAAAAGTACTACCTATTATGTATAACATAACCCAGACAACCATTTGGTGGGTATTTCGAATTTGCAACGCAAATATACGTGCAAATATACGTGTAAACATATCGTATATAATGTAGCAAAACCAGTATATACGTATAATTTTGGAGGCCATATAGGTACATTAGCAAACATATTCTTGATTTGGATTGTATTAAATTACGATTTGCACGACTTGTCATGCGCATAATTTACGACTACCCTGATTCTTTTTGGAATATACTATGACAACTTATATCATCACTAGCAGTCCCGGCAAACTTCGTTTTACCATGTTTAACTTGGCGTCTCGCTTTCGTGAACATGTCCTAGTTTTTTTTATCCTTTTTCCGTTTACTGGAATTGTCAAACCTTAAAATTTCAACTCAATTCTACGGGTCTTTACATAAATTATCAAAACATTACCTTCAATCAATCTTACATGCATTTTACAGGATTTTTTTTTCATTGATTCGGATGCTTTGAATATTGCCGAATGGTATCAGGTATCAGCTTCCCGTTGAAAATTTGAGTTTTTCAGCACTCAACTTGACCATCAAACTTGGCAAGCCTCATGTAGCATGCTTAAAAAATCCACTCTTTGTAACTTGTTCCATTAATAACTTTATGGTGATAATATCTTTGTTTCATTTATTGAATACCATTTAGTTGATTTACCCCGCTTTGCTCGAGTTCACATTAAGGATGAAATCGAAATCAAAAGTTTCTCATTAATTGGAATTTATTGCATATGAAATTTTATGGGAAAAGAATTTTGAATATCGGGACCATTTTAGGAGTATTTTCCCAATACTATGCCTAACGCAGTACATTCAGCTCCCGAGTTTCTTCGGATGGTATATTTTTTAGAACTAAAGAAATAAAAAAAAACATTAGAGAAGATTTTTTACTAACCATTTTCAAACAGCTTTTTGTTCACTATTTGCACCCTTGGAAGCAGTGGTAATTAAATAATATCCATATTTTCATCAAAACCATGTCAAAAAAAGTGCACCATTTAATTATTTATTTCAGCAAAAAATTCTAATTAAATTCCTCTGAACACTTACCCAATTAATAAAAAAAACGATCGGTTTTGAAAGGAGGAAAAAATATGTTAAGATTTTTTTATATTCAATCGAATTACAGCAATTTTATTTGCATTTTTATCCTTATGGACATATCTGCCAATTTAAATCATTGTTTTTTTCAAGATTCTAACTGAAACATTGAGGTTTTTAAAAAATAAAACGATCGAAAAGAGCTGATCTGCTAAGGCTCATGAGTTCATTCTTTTTTTCTGGAAGTTTTCAAGTAAATATACCTCGAAACCTTTAAAAACATATAAGTGTCTTTCGGCTATCATCACAGTTCAACTTTCATATTCATTCAAAAAGAAATATCTAAGTAAAGGTACATTAGTCCCATTTACTGATGCAAGTGAAAACACATTGCTCTTTTTCAGATGCGTCAGTGTAAAGACTTCAAAATGAATTTAATACTTTTTCCTGTTTGTCTTTTTTATCAACTTTCATTGATATATCTGCAGTTTTTCTCCAGAATAAAATAATGCTTGGTATTTCAATTTCACTGAACACTGTTTTACCATAAGACCTTAATTTACAAAGACATTTAATAATTTTGAATATCCGCTTCAGATTTAACATTCGGCATACCCTGCATTTTGGAGAAATAATTCTTAAAAGGTTTATGTTTCATGACTAAAAGGCGCGTTGCCACTTGTTTCACTGTGTGAAATGACAGGAGTTACAATATCATTTTCGACACTTTCAGGTCATAACTTAATAAAAAATTCTGCTTCTGCTATCAAAAAAAATATGCTTCTGAAAATCAATCACAGAAAAACTTTTCAACATAAAAGCGGATCCAAAGTCGCTTCTCTGTAGCCAAAATATGTTAAACATAAACACACTTTTATGTTAAGTACGTACTTGAATTCTATGTAAACAAACAGTGCACCTGTAAACAGTTTTTCGGTGAATGATTTTAAAAAAATGTTGAGTTTATTAAGTCAGATTGTTTATTTGGGCTCAACGATTTATAGATGAAAGAAAAATGTATACATTTTTTGTAAATGTTGAACGTTTGCACTTGCTCTAGTGTATCTTTTAATTGAAAATTCTTTTTATTTTATTGATAACTTTCACTTATGCTTGCAAAAAATCAAAAAGTTCTTAACATTAGGCCTTAAAATAAACATCAATCCTATAAAATTCTTTTTTAAAGGACAGGCTCTTGTTTAGTTCATGTTCATCTTCCATGGATTTTGTTGTTGTTCTGTAAATTTAAAGGCACCCGAAACATCTTCAGTTTAGCACATTTGTACATGTTCGAAAAATGTTTCTAGGGGTATTGGATTATAAAATTGTATGTAAATCTTCCCACTTTCTTTTTTTCAAATGTCCGCAAAGAATCATACCATAATTTTATATGCATCAGTACTAAATTCATAATTTTCAGAAAACAATTTCTTCTGAACTTAAGATAGTTTGATTTGTTTTAAATTGTTTAATGGTATTGATTTGATCGGCAAAATATCAATCTGGGCGTCATTCATTACTATGCGCTGTACAAATGATCTAGGAATCAAGAAGAAAAAACACATCTAGGTTTCATATCGCTACTACATGCATTGAAATTATGCTTGGTTTAGAAATGCGCGCCAAAATATTTCAACTAATCAGTATGCTATGCCCTGGTTACTACCCTCTATCGACGTTTGCTCGCGACGCCTCGACCTTGGAGACGAAAAACAAACCGCCCGGCGCTCGAAGGAAAAAACACCTCGAAAAAATGCAAGCCATGACTTTAAATTGATTCAAAAAACTACAATTTTAATTATTACGGACAATTGATGCGACTTTTGGTTATTTTTATTCGATATAAACCGATTCGCATGGCTACAGAATACTCTAAAAATTATTTTATTCAAATAGTTTTGGTCATTTCGGAGGAGTAGTACTACAAACACCGTTACAAGAGAATTTTATATAATAGACTAGCAGACCCGGTAAACTTCGTCTTACCATGTTAAACTTGGCGTCCATTTTCAATTTTTCCTAGTTTTTTTTACATTTCCCTTCTTTCCCTTTACTCGAATCGTCCCGCTTAATTCTATCAAAATTAAACCATAGAATTTTAACTCAACGGGTCTTTTAAAATCCAATTTTTGTAACTTGTTCCATAAATAACTGTATGTTGATAATATGTATGTTCCATTTGCTGTATTCCATTTAGTGATTTATTCCGTTTTGTTCGAGTTCACAATAAGGTTCAAACCGAAATAAAAAAGTATCTCATTCATTGGAATATATTGCTTATGAATCTTTGGAAAATTTTTGAAGTGTTTTCCGAATATTTTGCCTAACGATTTTTTACTAACCATTTTCAAACAGCTTTTTATTCATCATCCTTATGCTTCAAAGCAGTTTGAATTAAAATCCATATTTTCACCAAAATCATTTCCAAAAAGTTTCGCCTGATACTTAAGTTATAGACTTTACACATTTCAACTTAAAATGTTCCCAAACAGCATTTGTCATGGCATTAAATCTGACGATTTTGTATACTGCAAATTCCTTTTTTTTTATTCAAGCAAAAAATGCAAATTAGTTCATTTGATTTCATTTAGGATTATGTAATATTTTTAAGATTAATACCATTTAATTGAAAAGCAGATTTTTTTAAATTTTATAGATCGAAATGAAATAAACTGTTCAGGCTTTGATGGTTTCGTGAGTTCATTTAAAAAATGAAACATAGGGGCAAATGCAAACGAATATCACCACAGTGCAACTTTCATATTTTCTGAAAAAAATCATATTTTCAAAAAAAATATTAGTTATGTTGACTAAAAGAAATATCGAAGTATAAATTTGTATCATTTATTGGGGCAAGTGATAACACATAGGTCTTTTTCAGATGCGTCAGTGAAAAGACTTTAAAATGAATTTAATACTTGTTCTTGTTTGTCTGTTTTATCAACTTTCATTGATATATACTAAGTTTTCTCTGGAATAAATTAATGCTTGGTACTTCAATTTCACTGAATGCTGTTCAACCAAAAGACCTTGATTTACAAAGACCTTTATAATAATATTGAATATCCGCTTCAGACTCATATCAGTCACAAAAAAACTTTTCAACAAAAAAGTGAATCAAAAGTCTCTTCTATGTAGCCAAAATATGTTAAACAAAAACATACTTTTCATGTTAAGTTCGTACTTGAATTGTGTGCAAACAAACAGAAAACGTGTAAACAGTTTTTTTGATAAATGATTTAAAAAAAAAGAGTTGAGTTTATTTAATCAGATAGTTTTTTTTTGGGCCCAACATTTTTTAGAAGAAGAATTAATGTATACACTTTTCGTAAAAGTTGAAAGTTTGCACTTGCTCTAGTTTACTTTCTTAATTGAAAATTCTTCCGGAAAATTCATATCCTCACTTTTTGTTATAGAAAAGTAGATTATTTTATTGATAACTTCTACTTACGTTTGCAAAAAATCAAAAAGTTCATTCGGCCTTTAAAAACTTCAATCCTTTCTAATCTATTTCAAAGAACAGACTCTTGTTCATTTAATGTGTCCAGCGTTCTAGGCGTATCGGATTATACGAAATTGAATGTAAAGCTTCCCAATTTTTTATTTTCAAACGTCCAAAAAGTGTCATTATTTTATATTTATCATTACCAAATTCATATCTTTTGGACAACAATTTACTACTTAAATTAAAACGAATTAAAAATTGTTTTAATATTTGAAATCGTTTATATGGTTTTGATTCGATCGATAAAATATCAATCCGTGTCACATCCAGGCGTCATTTATTACCATGTGCTGTGTACAAATAAGTAAGGAAAAAACACATCTAGGTTGCATATCGCCCCAACGTGCATAAGAAATATAGGTTCTTGGTTGAGAAATAGGCGCCTAATTTTTAAATTTTTCCAGCGATCAATGAACAGTATGCTTTGGTTACTATTATCTTGCAACGACGTTTGCTAGCGACGCCTCGCCCATGGAGACAAAAAACAAACCCCTCGAAGAAAAGAAAATCTCTGAAAATGGATGCCTGACTTTTCAATTTCAGATTTTGGCAAAACAAATATTATATGTTTTATTCGATCAGCAAAATGTCAACCTGAGTCACATCCAGGCCTCATTCATAACCATGCTAGGAATCAAGAACAAAAAAAAATCACATCAAGGCATCATATCGCCACCACTTGCTTTGAAAATATGCTTGGTTGAGAAATACGCGCCAAAATATTCTCACTGATCAGTATGCTATGCCATAGTTACTATCTTCTAACGACGTCAGGTCGCGACGCCTCGACCTTGGAGACGAAAAACAAACCGCCCAAAGGAAAAAAAAATCTCGGAAAAATGGAAGCCATGACTTTCATTTCATTCAAAAAACTACAAATTTAATAATTACGGACAATTGATGCGACTTTGTGTTGTTTTTATTCGATATAAACCGATTCGCATGGCTACAGAATATTCTAAAAATAATTTCATTCGAATCGTTTGGGTCATTTCGGAGGAGTAGTACTACAAACACCGTTACAAGAGAATTTTATATAATAGATATAGATGATTGAGGTTGTAATATACGACATTTTTCGTAACAATATGGAAAGTTTGGCGACTTTTATTTGGTCGTCTTTTGCGACTTGAGTGCAGGTCTCTCATTTTCTGTCAGTTGAATAAAAATAAGATTATTATTTTTTTTGTACTTTAAACCAATTGGTTTATTCATACCCAAAAATAATAAAAATAAGATTATTTCACAGAAATGCGTTTTTTGCTGTCAAATTCAAGTTTATATCGTAAAAATTTATTATTTGCCTGATTGCTGATTTTTTTCAACGTTCATGAAATTATTGTTAGTACCTGGACTTGATCCACTGACGATACGATCTGCAGCTCATGATGGTTCCTCGACGCTATCTGGAATATATAAATTCTAGAGGATTTGCTTCAAAGGCATTAAACCAAAAGCAAATCGTATATTTCTATACGTAAAATCTTTTAAATCGTAGAACACGTCATCGATGATCTAAAAATAGATCAGCATTTTGAAGCCTCCTTAAATACGAGTCTAATCATCAATGTCGTATTATCATAAACGATTTTATTGAACTTATTTGTATTCTTTTACGATTGCCAGCAAATACGTTTTACGAGAATCAGACATGCGAATTAATATTAATCCGAATTTTCGTTAAAAGGTGAGTGTTTGAGACCGATATTCAAGTGAAAGAAGAAAATTTATGAGTAATTTTTAGTACACCCCGAAAATTGTGAAAATAATTTCGCTCTTGTCAACCCACACTGCGGGGCAAGTGCAAACGCACCTTTAAGCCATGTAACATCAGCCATTTCAGAAAATTCATCACCAAAATGGTTCAGTATTATATTAAAATGGTCAGAAGGGGTATCCTAAGTGTTGTATCTGAAGCGGATGTTCAAAGTTCCACAATGCCTTAGTAAATGAAGGTCTTTTGCTTTAAACAACAGTTACCAAAATGAAGTTCCAAAAAGTTAAGTTTGGAAAAAGTATTGCGTTTGCACTTGCCCCCATAAACGGGGCCAGTGCAAATTTTGACATTTTTTCACAAAAGCACCGTTACTTTTTACGAACATTTTTTGTTTTTTCACTTTCAACGGGAATTTGTTGAGAACTATTTTAGTGATGCAACGAACGATAATTGATCATTTTTGAACATATACATATTTTTATAGGACATGTGAAAGTTGAACTATGGTGAAAACCGTTTGCACTTGCCCGGGTGTATTATTTTGGAGTCCATATAGGTACATTAGCACACAATTTCTTGATTTGGATTGTATTGTTGTAATAAAATCATGCAATGTATTCAAATACGATAAAGAATATGCATGGGCCGCACATTGTAGGTGCAGATCTACGAAAGTGAGTTAAAATTACATTGTATACGATATAATCAGTAAAATAAAATCCGTCTTCTGGTTGCCTGTGATATATCGGTCGTTTCACAGATTTATTGCGAATTGTCGTACACAAAGTCGAGTTCAGATTACCCATTACCAGCGGTCTCGGCTTCGCACAATATTTCAAGTTTACCACCACTTCAAATTGGCAATGACAACATCGAATACGTAGATAGCCTAACAAATCTTGGTGTAATAATTCAAAACAACTTGCAATGGGCATCGTTTGTCAATGCCCAGTGTTCGAAAATATATAGAACGTTACGTATGCTTAGGTTCACTTCACATTTTTTACCTGTAAACATAAAACTATTACTGGTGAAAACTCTTATAATCCCGCATATGATATTTGGAGCCGAATTTCTAGTCGGCGCGTCTTTGCTTATAATGAACCGGCTTAAAGTGGCATTACACAGTTGCATTCGTTTCATCTCCAATTTATCTCGTTACCATAGAGTTAGTCATCATCAATCACATGTTTTAGGAATATCTTTCGATAATTTTTATAAATTGAGATCTAGTATTTTTATCTATAAAATCATCAACTCAAGAAGTCCAACTTATTTACTAAGCAAATTTATTCGTCTTAGAAGTAATCGCTTATTTAATTTTTCAATACCACGTCATTACACTGAAAGCTACAATAAAACAATTTTTGTCAGGGGCATAGCTGTTTGGAATGATCTTCCAAACAATTTAAAAACGAGTAACACTTTAAATTCATTTCGGAGAGAGTGTCATAGCTTTTTCAATGGGGGGAATCAGTAAGTTTTTGCACCGGATGTATACTAAGAGAATAATTAAATTAGTTATAGTTATAAGGAATCTTTGAATACAAACTTAGCAGCACTAAATGTAGTATTAAAAAAGGAATTGAATTACCTTACACTACATGTTCAATGAATAAATAAATAAATAAATAAATAAATATGTACATAAATACGAATCTCTCTTCTTGTCGTACTAAAATCATGCAATGCATCTAAATACGATAAAGAATGTGCATGGGCCGCACATTGTAGGTGCAGATATACGAAAATGAGTTAAAATAACATTCTATACGATATAATCTGTAAAATAAAATACGACTTCTTGTTGTCTGGGAAGTTTCTCTTATGAAATGGCGCCATAAGAAAAATCTTTGAAATTCGTAAGATTGTCTTATGAAGCGAATAAATTCTTCTGGTGAACACCTGATTCAATTAGAGGTTGTTGCTATTCATAAATAAGAGGATCTTATAGAAACAGAAAATTTCAAGTTTGATCAGAAAATATCAAGATAATTGATGTTTATTAACTGTATATTTTCTGGATAATTTGTTTAAAATTACTTCATGATCACCATCAGCAGCACATCAACGCCCAACGCGTTTACTAAAAAATAAACTTACCATTTAGAATAACAAAAACACTTTTAACTTAAAAAGAAAAAAATCATAAATCCACAACTGCTGAGTGCTTGGTATGACGATGAAAAAATATCTGATGGAATGAATGTATTCTTTATTTTTTCACAATGCCGCTTCTGCTATTTTTCAAAACAACTTCGCATGAAAATTGAAAAAATTTCATAAGACTCTTATGATAAATTATTTTGGACACAAAAAACGTTTCATAACATGGGTCTTATGAAATTTATAATAAGATTTTCTCTGAGTGTAGATCAGAGTTATTTAAAATCCCAGATTTGAAGAAAGTTTTTATATTTGTAAACAGCCCTTTTTTTATCATCTTGCAAGTTTATTTAATTAAACTCGTCCATTCATTCATTGTTTGATTGGAAATGGTCTTTTTTCACTCTGTAGTTCTGTTGTATTATTTTAAGAGGAGAAATCACCGAGAATTTGTTTTATGAAATGAATTTGCGGCTTTATCGGTGAGGGTTATAGAGTTGAAATGAAAGACGGATAGAAGATCAGAAGAAAATTCTAAGGTGGTGAAAAGAGCGAAGAGCATTTGAAATAGAAGCTTGACCACATGTTAAATTCTTTGTCCCGCATCAATTTTTTGTCCGTTCGGCACATGTGCACACTCACATGGCGGTCGAACCATCCATAATTAACTGTATCGAAAAATGTAGTGCCTTCTCTATTGGGTACTACTTCTTCAATACAGTTAATTGATGCGGGACAAAGAATTTAGCATGTGGTCAAGCTTCTATTTCAAATGTTTTTCGCTCTTTTCACCACCTTAGAATTTTCTTCTGATCTTCTATCCGTCTTTCATTTCAACTCTATAACCCTCACCGATAAAGCCGCAAATTCATTTCATAAAAGTTCTGTTGTATTTTATCCGGAATTTGACGTTTTCCTTAAGCTTTACATTCAAGGGATTCTTCTAGAGATCCGTAGCAAAACCATGCGCCATCATTATTTGGAAGCAACTTAAAGAATATTTTATTCAATAGAAAAATATTAAAATCACGGGAACGTGCTCAAAGAACGCTTAACTGAACCCAATTGTTATGGTAATGCTAATACAAGCTTGTCAGATTGCCCGATCTTACCCGAATTTGCCCGGATATTCGACTCAAAATTTAGAAAAAGTTCGGTCCGGCTCGGTTGCCCGGATTTCGTAGAAAAAGCCTGAATTTTGCACAGATTTCTTCACATTTTTACCTCAAAATTGAACAAAAAATTTAAATTCGATTCTTATAGTTTTTTTATTTTTGCGTCTTGAAACGATTTTCCTAGCAAGTTGTATCCAAATAATCATAAACAGTTTTTTGAAAGCCTAAAATACAACTTACAATTTGCTGATGTATTTTGATGTACTAATATATTTTTATAAGCGCTTTCTTTTTTATTTTTGTTCTATGACTCCCTAGAAATTTGCTCGGATATTGCCCGGAATTTGGATTGAAAATTTTGAAATCAGGTGGCCGGATTTGGCCTGGTTTTAAGATAAAATTTCCCGGATTCACTCAGTCTGGATCTTTCTGGAAAACTTAAATGCTAAGAACTAAATGAGCTATTTAATCTAGTCTTATATAAACTTTGAAAAATGTTGCTAATTTTGAGAAAAAGATAACATTATATATGAATGATTTTCTTTGTTCATCCAATGAATTTAAATTGAGGCTGAATTTAGATTTTTTCAGTGTATGTCAGTGAAACTTCATACAAGTGTAAGCTAACTATTTAAGTTTTACTACCTTATCGGTGAATGTTATGTTTCTTAAAAAAGAAGATTTCTTGTTTTTATAATAATAAATGAATAACAGAAGAATAGAAAAAAAGACAAGAGTTGAAAATTATCGAGGAGAGATTTAGTGGTAGAATCGGAGAAGGTTGAGTCTACCACAAAAGTTTTCTAAGGGAAAAGCAAGACATTTTGAGAAAAAAGCGAAACGGCGTGACATTTTGTAATAAAAGCGGGACATTTTCGAAAACCAGAAAAGCTGGCAGAAAGTTGATTTTTGAAATACATATATTTCACCTTGATTTGACGGAATAGTCTCCAAACTGTCATGCCATGGTCTAATTAAACATTTGATTTTTTGACTGGTGACTCTAGTCTAGGCTTACTAGATACTTTTCGAAAAAAACGGGACATTTCACGAAAAAAAGCGGGACACAGCCGAAAAAAGCGGGACATTTGAGAAATGCCCAAAAAAAGCTTACTTTTAATAGCCTTATTTATTCGTAAACCATCAGCCAAAGTTGTTCAAAGAGAGCATACTAAGTTTTTTAACCTCAATTTGATTTTGCTCAGTTTTTCTTGCATGACTTCTTTTTTCACGGTTTTTTGCCATAATCACGTTTATTTTCCACGGTTCTAGTTAATTAACACGTTATTTAAAAAAAAAAAAATATTGCAAACATGTATTTGGCGGATTTAATACCGCGTATAAAACCTTTTTGTAATAACAAACACACTTAAAATTTGATTTAAAAATTTGAAAACTCAGGAAAACTTCCCACATAGTATACTTTGGACAATTGAGTCTAAAAAAGTGGTGTATGAAATAAGACAATTTAATAAAGTATTAAATAAAATTAAATAAAGAAAAATTAGGATCTACGATCATTTGGAAGCAACTTAAACAATATTTTCTTCATTCCAAAGTTATTTGTTAAACATGCTCTAAGATAGCTCAACTGAATCAGAATCTTACTTAAATGCTAAAAACATTTGAGTTGTTTAGTATTGCCTTATATAAACTAATGAATATGATGCTTATTTTGAGAAAAAGACTTATCTATTTGAAAGATTTTCTGAGTTGAACCAATGAATTAAAATTGAGGCAAATGTTTGATTTTTCCAAGAAAAAAAAAGCGGGACATTTTGAGGAAAAAGCGGGACGGCGCGGGACATTCAACAAAAAAGCGGGACGGATGGCAACCCTACTTTAGTCTATATATTGGACGATTAGGCTTCTTACCCAAGTAACACAGATTCAGCCAGCTAGCATTTCGATGTTTTATTATGGTTTTATTATGGCTTTTTTGTGCAGCTCGTTTTATGACGGTTTTATTATGGTCATGCAAAATGCTTATATTCTTGAATCGATCATCTGTTTTCAGATAGTTTTGAAAACTCTCATAAATCTTCCATTAAACATACTGTTTTAGTTATTTAGAAAGAGTTAGGAATGCTACGTTTAAACTATAATAAAACACAAACTTAGAAGTTTGCTCCAAGCTTTTTTTTTGCATGTTCTATAATAGCACTCAGTGCCTGATTATTAAACCGCCATAAAACTTAGTGACAGTTCTTGATCAAGACGTCAAAACAGGACACGCTCAGATTAGATAGCACATATTTGAATAGGAATTCCCATTTTTACACATTTTTGATAAGTTCTGTGTGTTGATTTTGAGTTGAAATAATAAAAATTATAAAAATCTATGAAAACTTCGAATTACCGCAAGTGGAATGAAACTCTACAATATGAGTATTGAGTGAAAGGGTTCAAATAGGAGGAACAAAATTTGTTGCTTGACGCCATCATTAATACAAGATGGCGGCTTCCGCTTTTATTTTCAAAGTTGTAAATAACTGAAAATATCATGAAACCTTTTTAATATTGTTATTCGAAGAAAGTAATAAACGAGTAGAAGTCGAATTTCGTTGTCCGTCGCCATCTTAAATTCCAAGATGGCGGCTACCACTCAACTTGAAAATACTGTATATGACTGGAAATTGCATAAAACCCTTACAATATGGGTATAAGTTGAAAGAGATCAACCGGTAGAAGTAAAATTTCGTCGTCTGACGCCATCTTAAAATCCAAGATGGCGGCTTCCGCTGCACTTTGAAATGTAGAAAATGACTAAAAATGATATGAAACCCAAACAATATTGGTATTGGGTAAAAGGGCTATACGAGTAGAAGTCGAATTTCGCTATCTGACGCCATCTTGAAATCCAAGATGGCGGCTTACGATAAACTTTTAAAATGCTATAAATCATTGAATATCGCATGAAACCTTCAAAATATGGATATTTTTGAATTGGGATAAGCTATAAGAAGTTAATTTTTGCTTTTTGGCGCTATATTGAAATCCAAGATGGTGGCTTCAGCAGAACTCAAAAATACTGTAAATGAATGAAAAAGGTATGAAACCCCCAAAATATATTGTATTCGATAATAAGGCTAAACGATAGAAGTCGAATATCTTATTTCGCGTTTCTCTGAAATGCTTTAAGTGTTGCCCTTTCACCCAATACCCCAATTCAAGATGGCGTTTGATAGCAAACTTCGACTTCTACTCGTTTGGCCCTTTAACCCAATACCCATATTGTAGGAGCTTCATGCTATTTTTAGTAATTAACAACATTTTCAAATTCAGTGGAAGCCGCCATCTTGGATTTCGAGATGCACTTGATTGCGAAATTTTACTTTTCTAGTTAAGCCCTTTAGCCAATACCCATATTGTGGGGGTTTCATGCAATTTTTAGTTAATCCTGCATTTTAAGGTTCAGCGAAAGTCACCATCTTGGATTTCAAGATGGCGTCTGATAGAGAAATTCCTCTTAAACTGGTTAATCCATTTTAGCCAATGACCATATTGTGGGAATTTCAAGTGACTTTCAGTGATTTCAATCATTTTAATGTTCAGTGGAAGCTGCCATCTTGGATTTCAAGATGACGCCTGATATCGAAATTTGTATTCTACTCGTTGATCCTTTTCAATTTATATCCATATTGTGGGAGTTTCATGTGATTTTCAGTGATTAACAGCATTTTAATATGACGTCCGATAGCAAAATACGACTTCTAGTTTAGCCCTTTCTCCAAATACCAATATTGTGGGTCTTTCATGCGATTTCCAGTGATTACCAGCATTTCAAAGTTTATCGGAACCCACCATCTTGGATTTCAAGATGGCGTCGGAAAGAAAAAAAAATCGACTTCTTCTAGTTTAGCCCGTTCACCTAATACCCGTATAGAGATGGTTTAATGCGACTTTTTGTCATTTACAGCATTAAAAGATGAGCGGATGCCGCCATCTTGAATTTCAAAATGGCGTCTCAAAGCAAAATTCGACTTCTACTCGTTGAGCCCTTTCACTCAATACCCATATTGTTGGGGTTTCATGCGATTTAAAGTCATTTACAACATTTTAAAGTTCAGCAGAAGCCGCCATCTTGGATTTCAAGATGGCGTCAGACAACGAAATTTGACTTCAACTCATGATTTATTCCACGGGTCATTCACAACCAATCCCTATTTATTAAAAAAGTCTGTCCTCATTTACTGTACTAATGATTAACAACTCAGAAATGAGGAACTCATCCTAAGCGTGTAATTGGCTGGCTTGCGAGAGAAACGTCAAATCGTAGCTTTTTTTGGGGTCATCATTAAACCATAATAAAACTATGAATTGACTCACGCCATGTTGGTTGCAAAATCGAAGGGCACAAAATGACGCCATGTTGATGGATTCACAATGCAAGCATTGAAAAATATTTTGTCAGGCCTTTTTCCATGAATTCCATCATGATTGACCATCAGATTTGACGAGGCGCATTTATTTTAAGATACTATTTCATATACATTTTACCTAAAATCTTGACTGGCAGTAGAAAAGAAGCTCAATATATGGTTAAAACAATGGATTTTTAGCTATTAATTTTACCAAATCATATCTGAATAATGCAATCATCATTCATCAACCATTATGGTTGCTGGAAAAAATAAAAAAAAACTCCGAGAACTGACAGAACCGAAAAAAACAAAAAATTCTAACATGTTTTATAATAGCTTTTTAAAAGCTTTGGTGACCAACATTTATGACCAACAATTATATGTCTTGATGACGTTTCTAGGGTAGGGCCAAATAGCCTGATTTTGGCTTTATTAGAGTCCAGGTGATGTTATAGAATGCGCTTTAGCTTTTTATGAAGATTAATGCGATAGTCCAAACGATATTTTGCTGACCATAATAAAGCTAAAATTGTTACTTGGGTAGTCATATATATATATTTCTGAACAATATAAGAAACAGCACATTTACTCAGTGTCCTACGTTTCGGCCATGGTCTAGGCATCATCAGGGATAAATTTATTTATTTCAAATCATTTTGTTTAACAAATTTTAACATTTGATTTACAGAGAGTGTACTTTTTGTCAAATGATGGGATCTTGGCTTATTCTATTATTGATATTTTCCTCCGATCTGTTCAATTGAGTGAACAATATTAATTTGACTAAATTGAGTATAGGACATGAAAATAGATATACATACCAGAGTAAATTGAATAATTAACCACTGTTGAGAAATGTTACGGTTGTTTTTAAATTGTTTGTCTTCTAGCAGTCACTTCTTGTTGGATGTATCCACAGATATCCTATTATTTATTATTTGTGTTAATGTGTAAATGAGATGTGTTTATTAATATTTTGATTGAAACAGTTGAGTGTGGTTTGTTCTTGATCATACTTTCACTGTGTTTTAGCATTTTTAAGCTACACGAAACTGTGAAAATGATAGTCATTTTATTTCTCGTTCATGAGATCTCAATGAAATTTTAGGAAGAGTTTGAATATTGTTTAAAAATAACACAATAATTTCCTTACGTTGAATAACGAATTAATAATAAAAATCACGAATGTATTTTGCTTTGCAATAATTTTTATATTGTTGCTAGGCATTCTTTACACCTTATTAAATGAGAATTTGTTTGATTGAATGAAATTGAAATATTTTAAATGGAAGTTATTCTCAAAAAACGGTAGAGTTTTAAAATTATCAAAATTCCACTAAAGATTAAGAATAAACTCCCCATAACTACACTCTAATTTTGTGTTGGATAGATTCCCACATTTCAGGGCTAAAACGTATTCGAAATTGGGTTTAAATCACGGTTTCTGAATTTTTCTACTGATTATTGATAAAATCATAGAAACATTTTTTGATGAAAATTCATGAAAATTAATGGAGACTTTTTTTTCTTTATTTTAAGAGACTTTCAGCCTTTGGCTGGTTCGTCTCTGAATGGAGACTTTGAAAATAATTAGAAACTTCAATAGTAGGTAATATTTTGTGAATATGAAATATGGAAAACAATAAATTAAAAAAATAAAATACTTGAAAAATATATTCTGTTTTTTCTCATTGATCATAATTGACATGAGGTGTTTGATGATAAGAACAACTATATATGAAAAAATGATGGATTTAAGAAAAAACATCCTTAATAAATTTATTGTATAATTTTGATAAATATTTTCGGTATAGTTTGTTTATTCACATAGTTCGTTATACAACTCTAATCTTTCTTAAACATTTTATATTTACTTGTTAAAAAGATAACAGTTAATCAATAAAAAATTAATGTGTTCAGTACCAGATCTGAAATTTATATAATCTGAATTGATTCTTTTAAATTTGTGTTTTAGTCGATTTTGGCTTCAATGAACCTTACTAAGATATGAGACATTTTACATAAAACTGTTCGAAATTTTTATAATCTGAACACCTAATTTAGCTATTAAAATTTTTCAAATTGTTTCGGTAAAATAAAGTTAATTTTTTTTGGAAAAAATATGATAATAACAACTTATTTTCAGATGTATTATGATAATTCAACAATTTTAATAAGTTTCCGAGCCAAAAATGTCGAATACATACTTTTTGCCTGATGCAATCTGCTAAGCTGTAGCTCTCTAATTCAGTTGACTTCAACGAGTTGAATATGCTATATTCTACGGCAGAAAATGCCCATCGTGCCCCGATCAATGATGCTTATACTGCCCCAGAAGGGTTCTCTTTATCCTTTATCTTTATTATCTCTTTCCACCACAAGTGATATCAATTGTATTTAAAGGGTTTGATATTCGCCAGTTTATTTTGAAAATAACATTCAAAATAGTATAGCAATTTTAATGTTCATGCTTCCAATTTGATGTCTTTATTAAGGGGGGGGTAGGGTCTAACGGGTAAAAAAAAACACCATTTTCACGATTTCTTTCTAGAGCTATCGTTCAAACAAATGTATTCAAATTTTTTGCATTATACAAAGCATTGTTAAAAGAACATTTAGTAATTTTTTCGTAGAAAAATATTGAAAAATGAGCCGGTGACGGAGCACTTTCGAGGATGCCTTTTAGAAAACAGGATTTGCGGTGGACACTGTATCTCAGCACAGAATCATCTGAAATCTAAAAATCCGAGCAAAATATTTTTAATAGATGTTTTTCTGGACCCCAACGTTTTTATTTAACTTAAAAAAATTTTTATGAAATTTTTATGGCTGTTTGAAGTAAAAACTACGATTTTTCACGAAAAAATCCGCCATTTTTTATCTGTAAAATCTCCCCAAAGTAAAAAAACAAAAAAACAAAAACGTTGGGGTCTGGTATTTTATATGTAGAAAATATGTTCCAAATTTGAAAAGAATCGGATAAGTAGTTTTCAAATGACGATGTCCACGGACTTTAAAAATGTGCTTTCGAGAAAAACGCGTTTGAAGTTTCTGCTCTTGCTTTCTTGCAGTGCTATATAGGAGGAGATAAAGGCCTATAACTTCTACAGTTTTGCTTCAATTGACTTGAAAATTTGACACAACATTCTTGAAATGTTTTACAATAAGAAAATAAAAAATAAAAAAAATCGATTTTTTGAAAGTGTTAGACCCTACCCCCCCCTTAAGTAGCATCCAAGGATTTGGACTAACAAACACTTTTCACTAAATGTGCAAAAATGCAACCACAACCCCTCGTTTCATTCATCCGTTTTTGGGAAGAAGGATACGAATTTCAACCAGGTGAACATGGAGTAACTTATCCATAAGCCTTGCTCATGGATCTGATTTCCGTGACCCGAAACACTCTCAGCACTTTAAGTTCACAAAATCACAAAATTTCAATGGTATTCACTTAGATCACTTTATTTTTAAATATAAGATTTTAATTTTTTAGAGAAAAATTCGGAGCAAACAAAAAACACGTTATTTAAATTTTGATGATCAAAATGAACAAATATCAAATTCATTTTTTGTCACCTCTCTCTCTTTCGAAATTTCCATGGTCGGAATCGGTAGATTGGCTTTCGTATTTTTTCCGCAATGCTTTTTTAAACATTTTCTATTCATAGGTTAGCAAAAGTAATACAACTTTAAAAATTCGTGTCCTTTATAAACTTTTTTTTTGACAAAAAACAGCCTCCTGTTAAAAAAAATCATAAACTACTAACTTTTACAGAAATTTTACTTACAAATTGAAAGTTATAAATCTGCAGTACATCAGAGGAAAATATTTTTCACAATATCTTTTCTTGATAAGATTTATAACTATTCATTTGATGTTTAAAATCTTATTCAAATATTTATGCATCAGTTTTTAAATTATAATTGTGCTTCTATTCAAGTTTTAGCTTCTTACAACTTGAAAAACGTTATATCAAGAGGACTGGTTGTTTTATATTAACAGGGGCTTGCAAGAACTCTCATAACATTATTTTTAATAGAATTGACTTTTTTTCACAAAAACTCATTGCGCAGAACAGAGATTAGTTTAATAGATCTCAAATTTGGCAGAAATACATGAAAATGCATGAGGAACCCATATGAGTCCGGCTTTGATCTACGAAAAAAGCTGAAAAGTGAACTAGTCTAATGTACAATTACTTAAAAAATTGACTGTACAGGACTATCATCTACCTCAAATACTCTTAACACTTCAATTATCTGAAATGGAACTAAAACGGGATTCGACCAAACCGAACTGAACGCCATTTTTTTTTTAAAGTGAGTTATCTAGTGCAACGGAATTGAAACATGTTTAACCACCTACCCTATAAAAACCAGACCATTAAAACAATATTTTAAGATTTTATTGAAAAAACTAAATGTTGCATAAAGGCAAAAAATGCGCTACACCAAAATTAATCGAGAGCCAAAAATTGTTTTTAAAATTTATTTTATTTTTTCTTCTCAATTATTTTTTTTCCAAACTCCTTGATTTTGACCAAACTTGCCCCGATATTACAAAAATGTTTGAAACCAAACACCCGGATTCTGCCAGGGTTTGGTCACCAAATGGTCTGTTACAAATTCCACACCCAGCCGCTTTCGAGAAAAGGCTTTTCTTACCAATATTGCACATTTTCGACAGTTCGTATATTAGTAAATATGTAGAGTGTCCGCCTAATCACCGATTGCAGCATGCAATTTTACCATCATTAAAAAAATCATCACCAGCGTCAACATCATCATCATTATTATCATCATCATCATTGACAAGCATCCTCGAAGAAGAAACTGGAATTTCGTCGATGGGCACTAAGATATGTATGTATGTAGGCTGGCACACATAATCCCATCTTGGGGGTGGGTGGGTCGAACAAGTGAATGGGAGACTCGGCTGGGTGAATGGGGTGGACTTTCCTCCTCGCGCGTGGCCAACAAAACCAGATCTGGCTGGCGTAGACAACTATGCACGCTGCGGCTGCAATTTGGTGCATCTGCTGAAAACGAATTTGTTTCTAATGCGCCCGGGCAAATTTTACGCAAGCGTTTGTATTTTGGATCTCTATTGCACGAACGCATTTCCAATCCTTCTCCAGATAATGAGTGGCGGCGCAATTTATAGAAAGTGAAACTCCCCTACAGCACGGGGCGATGCGACTCGAACATGCGAACGTGTGCACTGGAAAATGTGTTCAATAACAAATCACTTTTCTTAACTAGAGTAGGAGACCGTCCGCCACCCCGGTCGTTAACATTACTCAAATTGAATTCGGCTCAGACGGGCAGAAATTGCGAAAGCAAATGTGAATTGTTTGATTAAAACGAGTGCAAGCAGACTTACTGGCAACATTTATTCGAATAAAATTGAAGAAAACAAATCAAACAAAATGTAATTTGGAGATCTTTTTTTTATCAGTTTGAAATGTGTCCTTTCATATGAAAAAGTCAGAATTTCAATATTTATTCCACTATGTTTTACAAAGGACAGTACAATGCCTTATTGTCAAGGGATTGACAAGTTGTCAGTTATTTTTAGAAATTTTTTTTTGAAAAGTTCGTTATGAGTCCTATTGGTTCCTTTGAGTTCAAATAGATTCATTTTTTTTTTCTTAAATGATCTTGATCATCGCTAAACACAAAATTTCTAATGTATATCTTTTAACTTATATTTATACAATAATTGCGTGAAAATGGACCTAAAAATTGATTTTGTCTCAAAAATAGAAATTTTCGCATAGCAATGAAAAGTAACATGGCATAAAAAGTCAATGGACCTTATATCTTCCTATATTATGCTTCTCATTCTTGAACAGGAACAAGTATTTTGTGAGCATAAGGAGTGTATTCGAAAAAAAATGCAAAACTTTGTTTTGTGAATAACTTTGAATGCCTGAATGGAAACTGATGATATTTTCAGGGAAGCTACCTAGTAATGTAATTTTAACATTTGCAAATGTAAGCGACGTTCTGTCAAGTGGTTGTTTAGATAACGTCCAATGAAGAAGTTCTACAACTTTTAGTTTTTGGGGGCCACGTGCGCCATCTATAATACATACAATGAACCACCATTTCTCCAAATTTAATGCTTTTTTAGCGCTTTTTTTGTTTCCTGAAGCTTGATCCTCGAACTACTCATAACTTTTAATTTGATTGAAGTTATAACGATTTTAGCAGATTGTCCATCTTCGACACAAAAACAACATATTAGACTTTTAATCATTCCACCAATTTTTTCGAATAATTGCACCCTTCTAGATCCAACCAAAATATTGTATCAGCTTTGCAGGATCCATGGAAGTGTTATTCAGGGAAAAAAATCGCACTTGGAGGCAACATTCTTTATATAATTAGCCATTCATTGTGTCAATAGTTATGTAACACTGACTGATTTGCAGCTTCCATAGATCGTCAGCCACCTCAAGTGATAGAAATAAAATTTTTAAATTTTTTCTCTTTGTTCATCTTAGGACTTTCCAAGCGATACTTATCAATAAAAAGTTTCTGGCTAGAAACCTGCCAGGTGCCTGGTAAAAAGTTCGTTTTGCTGTCCTTTACGTATTATTTCAAAATTTCTCCCCGCTAGCAGTTCCAATATTTTGCTCACGATTTGACTATTGTATTTTGATTTTTTTTGCGCGGGATGATTTTTTTTTATTTTGCAGAAAGAAGTTTGGCTTGTTTATTAGTAAACTGGATGAGCTAGTAAAAGATTTTTTTTTTCGCCACTCTCCAATCTAAATTTTTGAGTTTCGCTTGATAAAACCTCTATTATTCCCTACCTTCATGAAATCACTTATATTCACTTCATGAAATGTGAAAATTTGAATAAATTAGCACATTTTTAGATCCTCTAGAATTTCAAAAATAATTTATCATATGAACATTAGTCGAATAGTTAATTTACAGCTAATTTTGATTCTCCCACTGGGAGTTTCCTGAATTTTTCGTGTACCTATCCAAAAAAAATAATTCAATGACCTTCTGTATTGGACGATATCTCAAAAACCACTTGACAGAACTTCAAAACAAAGTGTTGCATTTTTTTCTAATAAACTCCTTATATATGCAATTGGAATTCCATTTTTCTCAGAAAGATATGATGAAAACAAGAAAATGGGATTCTCTCTCGCAATCTCCATCTATAATTTTCTGATGAATTTCGCGCATTCAACAATAATTATAACACAAGGTAATACTATTCCTATTTTTTCGAGGTGCAAAGAATGTAAGAGCTAATTTTGGATAATGTTTATGCACTCATTCCAAATATTCATTCAGTCTTTCATAATGTTGCCAATTAAGCATACCTACAAGTGCCGAATGTTTGTTGGACCGTTTTATGATTTTTCATTGATGATTTTCTCTATTCAACAAAAATGCAAATGAGTCGGACTTGCTATAAGTGGCAGTATACCACAGAGAACAGACGTACAAGCTCGAATAAAAAATCTCCAGAAAAGTGTGTGAAATATCAAATTTTATCATCACAAAAAACGTTAAAAACTGACTTGAAACAGCGCCATCTATTACGCACTTCAAAAGTTACAAATAACGTTTTAAAGTGGAGTATATAGACTCATAATGAAACCAACGCCTTAGTAAAATGGACGACTTAAATCTACGGCTAAATGACTAAAATTAGAGTAAATGTGGAAAATATTTCACTTTCTTTATATTTGCACTGCAATTTTTTTTAAACATCAAATGACAATTTTAGTTTTATTATGGTCAGCGAAATTCGTCAGGACTTTAGCATTATTCTTCATAAAAACATCACATAACATCACCAGAACTCCAATAAAGCTAAAATCTGACTATTTGGCCCTATCCTTGAAACGACATTTCATTCAACCTCGATAAAATCATTATGCTTTTAAATTTTGGTCACCAAAACTTTCATGAAGTCATTATTAAACATGTTAGCAATTTTTGATTTCTTTTTATTTTTCCAGCAACCAATGCACAGTGGTCCGAAAGGGCTAAAAGTGGAACTTTTTTCGTAGTGCCTCTGTTTTTCATCTTATCTCTTAAGTGTCTTCAGATCATTTGCTTCTTCAAACATGCTTCATAACTTGAAAGCACCAAAAGTTAGTAAAAGTCCACTATTAAAAAATTGAGAATTCTAACTTTTTTATTTCAATAGATAGAGCTTTACTTTATTCAACAAAGTTGTAGAATACGTAAAAATATGAAACTTTGTTGAATACATCAAAACTCTATCTCTTTTCAGAGCAGAGTTATAAAGGTTTTGTTTTGAAAGTTATTTAAAAGTTAGTTTTTTAAACTTAACTATAGTTAGATGAGGATTTACATGAGTAGGATGTTCTGAACATTTGTTGAGACATTTAAATCACACGTTTTGCACAAGATTTCAACTTTCTACGACGTTTCCTGGCCAACTTATTATAACTTTAAGTTTTATTTTTACTCAACTTTACGAGCGTTTATTGCAAAAACGTGCAAGTGGATTTTTGAAACTAATAAACCGCATTGAAGCTTGAACTAAGTGCAACAATTTGGTGTTAATTTCATTTGTCTCCACGCGCTCGTATTTGAACACAACAAGCATACGTTTGATGTGTTTTGCGTGTTTCCATACAAAAATTATTTTCAACTGCCTTCTGCCTTCGTTCTGCGCAGCATCTGCGTAGCCAGGAAATCAATTTTTCCATTTTTCGTATGGAAATACGTGAAACACATCATATATATGCCTGTTGTGTTCAAATACGAGCACGTGGAGACAAATGGAACCAACACCAATTTGTTGCACTTAGTTCAAGCTTCAATGTGGTTTATTAGTTTTAAAAATCCACTTGCACGTTTTTGCAATAAACGCTCGTGAAGTTGAGTAAAAATAAAACTTAAAGTTGCAATAACTTGGTTAGAAAACGTCGTAGAAAGTTGAAATCTTGTGCAAAACGTGTGATTTAAATGCCTCAACAAATGTTCAGAACATCCTATTCATGTAAATCCTCATCTAACTATAGTTAGGTTAAAAAACTAACTTTTAAATAACTTTCAAAATAAAACCTTTATAACTCTGCTCTGAAAAGAGATAGAGTTTTGATGCATTCAACAAAGTTTCATATTTTTACGTATTCTACAACTTTGTTGAATAGAGTAAAGCTCTATCTATTGAAATAAAAAAGTAAGAATTTTCAATTTTTTTATAGTGCACTTTGACTAACTTTTGATGCTTTCAAGTTATGAAGCATGTTTGAAACGGCAAATGTTCTGTAGGCACTTAAGAGATAAGATGAAAGACAGAGGCACTACGAAAAAAGTTCCACTTTTAGCCTTTTCGGACCACAGTGCAATGATGGTTGATGAATGATGTTTGCATTATTAAGCTATGATCTGGGAAAAATATTAGCCATATAACTAATGTTTTTACCATATTATGAGAATCTTTTCCACTGCCAGTCAAAATTTTATGTAAAATGTGTATGAAATAGTAGGTGGAATGCGCCTCGTCAAATGTAATGGGCAATCATGATGAAATTTAGAGATGTACCGAATAACAGGCTTGTCATTTTTTTTTGATGATTTTGGAAAATTTATGAAATATCCTTAAGTAATGTTGAAAGAGCTAGTGGCTGCACCACAATCATCAAAAACTTATGGTTCAGCAAAACATCTTAGAGCAGGGATGAGCAACCCGTATAGGGCCGCATGTGGCCCGCGAGACCCTTTTGTGCGGCCCGCGTAGCTTTTTTTCAAATTTTTTTGCCTTAATTTTTTTCTACAATGGATTGTTAGTTTTTTTATGGGATTTTAACTCCACAGGAATAAATAGATAGTTAGGAAAATTTCAAATTGTTAACTTTTTTCTGGCATTTTAAGGGTTATTATGTTCTATTCAAAGCATAAATGCAATATTGTTTATTAGCATAACGTTATATTGGAGTGTTTTTTTTCACTCGGCATACTTTTTCCTTATTATTCAACTCCTTCCACTTTGAGAGCAAAATCCATTAAAGTGAGCCGGAAGAATAGCCAAAAATCGGAACCTACACATGATCAAAGGAGTTTCGAAGCCCGTTTAGTAAAGTCACTATTTTCATTTCAGCAAAAATAATGTTGAATGATGAAAAATATGCTTAGCACATTTTTTTTTTTTCAAATTATTTTATCCAATTCGGCAAAAACGCTTGTTCTGTTAGCATTGCAATACTGGCAAAAAAAAATTAAACCAAAAACTTGAGATATATTTTCTGAATATTGACGAAAATTACGAAAATTAAATAATAAAGTCTGGGTGAACGATTTTAGATTGTTAATCAACATGAATCAGCTGGCATCAAAGTTACCCACAAAAATTATTAGTTCTTGATAAAACAATAGATATCTGAAATTCTGTGATTCCACCTAAAATATCTTTGACGATTATCTGTGATGCTTTTTTCAGAAATTTGATAGAAGATTTATCACAAACATAGATAAATTTAGTTTTTTTCACTTATAATTTGCAATCCACATTACCAAATATAGCTCAAGGAATCCTATCTCAATGATATCTAAATAAGATTAGAAATAATGAAAATGTGGATAAAAATTAAAAAAAAAACAGTTTTGAAAATAGTTGCTTAAAAATATGTGAAATTGAACATTTTTCTGTGATTTCGACAACCTTGCTAAACATCTGAATGCAATGATCCAATACAGAACTTCAATTAAAAACGGGGTTTTTAACCCTTTCCTTCCCATGGTAGCACAGGTGATCCACAACTTCGCATAGCTCACATTTGAACTGGGCGCTTTGGATCAACACCATTTTCTCATCGAATGTGCAGGTATGAATGAAGAATCATTGCACAAAATTTGAAGAAAATCGATTCACTAGTTTTTGCTCGGCAGATCAAAAGCTGCGCAAAAGTTGGATATTTTTTAAATTTAAATCAAGTCATCATTTGATGTTCAATAATTTCACAAGTTTTCATAATTATCCTCAAATAAAAATACTGACGTTCAGAAAATTGCTTGTGTAAGCAAAATCAAACGATGGTTTGCTTAGATTCCTACTAAAACATGTAAATTTTCGAATAAGTAAAGTGGAGCACAGGTGATACAATGGGAACAAAAGGTACTTTTCATCTTGCTAAGTTTTTTATCAATACTCATGAAATCCTTCCGTCAAAAGTTTTTTCCCTTCAGGAGAGGTATTTCATTCACTAAAATGACCACATGTTTCAAAATATTTGCAAAAGCTCATGATTTTTTCGAAAAAACGGCATGTTTTGTTTCTCTGGCGAAAAGTGTCATGGCCGCCATTGTTCAAGGCAAAACTGAAAATTTCGAAAATTTCAATAGTTTGACTTTTGAGGGCTGGATATACCCAAGAAATATTTCACAAAATAGGATCGTTTTAGTTTGTGATCAATGAGGTGATGAAATTTCAAGTATTTTTTCCGTTATTTCTTATTTTTCATTTGCACCCTCTGTGTTGTTATCTTCCCAATGGAGCATATATGATCCACCTCAAAACCCAAATTTATCAACAGGATCATGAAAATAGACTAAAATAATGCATCTTTTGTTCTAGAACTTCAGTTGAAAATCAATATTTCTATTTTTAAAACGTGAAAAACCTCGTGGGAAGGAAAGGGTTAACGTTTGGAGGGGAAAAAAATTTCTAGGCTTTGAGAACAAGTTTTAATTGCGAAAAAACAAATCACAGAAAGTCAAATAGCGATTCAAAGTACAACGCTAAGAAGACTGTGGTTTCTTTAAAAATATGATTATCACACTCTTAGTTATCACTGTGATAAGCTCCATAAGAATTTTTAAATGTAAGTGATGACGCCGTGTTGAATTACTGTTTTTGAGCTCGTGATTTCGTTTTATCTTTCCTTTTTCAGATTTGTTCTCGCCAAAATTTGTAGTTATGAAAAATGATGTGAAGCTCTGATAATTATCACAAAAAAAAATTTAAGTGCGGCCCGCCGGCAAGATTTCAAATTTAAATTGGCCCCTTGATTCAAAAGGTTGCTCACCCCTGTCTTAGAGGTATCTGTATACCTTTCACTGTAGATCGTTCAGGAGAATGCCGACAAATACTGCTTTAAACTTTGATTATCGTTTATTCCAGATTTTCTTGATTTATCCAGGCTTGCCCATAAATTCAAAAAAGCATTCGAGACAAGTAAAATCTGGCCGGGATGCCCAGATATTGTTTTAAACTTTTCGGATTTATTCAGATTATACACATAACGCACGACGTATTAGAGGACACGACACATAACGTTCTTACTATTTTGTCGACCAGTTTCGGGCTCGATGTTGCCCATCTACAGGACGATGACCGACTCCGACTGTTATGTGTATAGTTAAAGTTCTTACGTAAGCACAAATCATATAAAAATGAGTGTCATTCAGATTATTTGCTAGTTCAAATAAAAAACAGTAATTTCTCTTTGAAAATTTTAAGATTTTGTATTCGGAAACAATTTTAATAAATTTCTTAATTAAAATTTTTTTTTTCAATCCTTCGATACGATTTTTACACTGCTGCGGCGATTTTTTTAAAAAAATTTTGTTTCAAAAATCGTCTTGATTTTTCCGACCATGTGGATATGTTGTATTTAACAATCTGTTGTTCTCATATCTAACTCGAATTCGATGTTATTCTGATTCGTTATCAAAACGCCCAAGAAGCGAAAAATCGTCTGATGTCCTCCCTGGTTTAAATTAATCGACTTAAAATACGAGGGGCATTAAAATGGAAGAAATAGAAGTAAATGGAAATAATAGCTTTTGTTTATTTCATTAAAAACACAAAAGTTGAAAAGGTCCATATTCGGTATTCGGTCGTTCGCCGAATACCACTTTTCGGTACTTCTCTAATGGAATTGATGGAAAATGGCCTTGACAAAAATATTTTCAAATACTTGAAATTGTGAATCCATCAATAAGGCGTCATTTTGTGCCTTTCGGTTTTTCAACCAACATGGCGTTAGTCAATGAAATTTTTTTGGCATAATTAGAGACACTTTAACACTTTCATGTCATTCGTGTCTTATTCAGTTCAATGCTCAATAGATTTATTATATTCAGATAAATGGCCAATTAGTATTCTAATGGTTTTATGAGCCATATAAAAAGCTATAATTTTACGTTTTTCTCACAAACCGACCAATTACACACTGAGGATGAGTGCCCCATTTCAGAGTTGTTAATTATGAGTACAGTAAATGAGGACAGACTTTTTGAACGAAAAGGGATTGGTTGTGAATAACCCGTGGATTAAACCATGAGTTGAAGTCGAATTTCGTTGTCTGACGCCCGCCATCTTAGAATCTAAGATGGAGGCTTCCGTTGAACTTTAAAATATTGTAAATGACTTTAAATCGCATGAAACCCTAACAATATTGGTATTGAGTTAAAAGGCTAGCCGAGTGGAAGTCGAATTTCACTATCTGACGTTATCTTGAAATCCAAGATGGCGGCTTTCGATTAACTTTGAATGCTGAAAATAACAAAAAGTCGCATTAAACTGCCACTCTATGGGTATTGGGTAAAAGGGCAAAACTAGAAGAAGTCGAATTTTTCCATTCTGACGCCATCTCGAAATCAAAGATGGCGGCTTCCACTAAGCTTTAAAATGCTGTTAATCACTGAAAATATTGGTATTTGGTGAAAGGGGTAAACTAGCGAATTATCGCTAGTTAATCCCAGTTAACTAATACTCAAATTATTGAGGTTTCATGAGATATTCAATGATTTATTGCATTTTTAACCCTCCAAAGCTGTCTGGGTCAATATGACACGAAGCGCTCATTTCAAACAATTTTATCATCATTCCAATATACAAATAAACGACAATAAACTAAAATTAGAGTTTGGAAAATCGGTTCATTAGGAAATGAAATACAGCTAACCAAAGCCAAAATTGGATGTCGTTTTTTTTAAGTAAGTTTTTTTTTCTACCGGAAGATCTTAGATAGCGGTCAGAACTTTCATTGGACTCCAACATGTCTATACATTGTCGAATAGATGGATTCTTGACGATTTCATACATCAATGAATTATTCAAATACAGAAACGCTGTCAGAAGATAGGATTATTTTAAAAATAAAATTGATTTTTCGGACTTTTCACTTACTGAACCAGTTTCTGATATCATGGTAATACATACCATTTATTCTGACATGTTGAGTAATTAGAATAAATTTCCTACACAATTAATATAATCTAGGATTAATCGATCTTGTATCGATCTTTACGAGATCGATCTTTTAAACTCGAATTTCCGATTCTTCTTTGGATTGATTCTTCAGCTTTAATAGATTTGGTTTTGTGTAGAATTAATATACCGGCATCATCCGAAAGACTGCTTTTCATGTCACTGGTATAATTAAGACCGTCTTACTTGATAGCGTTTTTTATCTCTATACTCTTGAGGAAATCTTGAATTTTTATCGATTGTTCAAGTAATCGATAATTTTATAGAACGGTCTTTCTTAGCTTTGAATTAACCCTTTACTGCATATGAGGCCATGTATGATCTCGATGTTTTTTCACATCTTTTAGCTTAGTTCAGTACTGCATAAGAATTCAAAAAATTTGATACATAAAAAATCAACTAACAATTATACACCTAAACAAACATTTCGAAAAATGTATCTAATTTTTTTTCACAAATTAAAAAATTTGTAAAAAACAGTTTTATTATTTTTTGCATAAATTGCTTAGTTAGATGTCAATATGTACACTTGTTTCCGTTGATGATTTTTTTTCTCAATTTATAGTTCATGCAGTGGAGGGTTAAGCATCGCTAGAATTTTACTCAGCTCAAGATTTAAGTTCTATCGAAACTCACAAGATTTATAGTCGAAGCTTGGTAGAAGGATGTTCAGTTTTTAAATAAATATTTACTTTTATCTACTTTTACTGAAAATTGTACTTTGAAAATTTGGATGCTTGAAGAATTGAACACGAGCCTTCCAGATGATAGCTAAACACGTTACCTTTGTATTATGACCTCTAGCTGATTTTTTTTTGTCTTTATTATAGAGAACTGGCTGAATTGATGCTATCAAAAACACAAGCGTTTCTTAAAATCCTGGCTGAAGCCTTTTTAAAATAAGCATTTTACCAAGTTAACTAACTTCTAATAGTTAAATTGTTTTAAACAGTCAAGTTAAAATATTTACCTAGACATTTTCCTATTTAAAACGCTTATTATTTAACTTGAAAGTATGTCCTAAATTTATTTTGTTTGATATATCACATAAACACTCAACCAAAATCATGAAATGTTAAGCATTCTGATGTTGAGTTTGAAAACATATATTTTTTTTACTGCACATACATTTTTAATATCTAAATGTATAAGCTTTCCTGTCGTTTTCCACTTCTTACGTCAGCATAAAGCAGCCCTCTTTTCCAGAGGATCGAACAATCCTAATAATATCATCAAAATCGGTTAACATTTGCAGCCAGGAGAACGAAATCAAACTACAACTCAAATTTCCCCGAAACGGATATTTTGCGAACGACTTTGGAAGGTTAAAGTTAATCCAAAGCCGCCATCTTGGATTAATGATGGCTTCAGATAGCGAAATTCGACTTCTTCTGTCTATTTCTTCCACTTCATATTGTGGAAATTTCATTTAATTTTCAGTAATTAAAATTATTTTAATGTTCAGTGGAAGCCGCAATCTTGGGTTTCGAAATGGCGTTTGATAGTGAATTTGACTTTTGCTAGTTTAGCCCTTTAGCCAATACCCATATTGTGAGGGTTTCGATTTTAAGTCATTAACAGCATTTGAAAGTTCAGCAGAAGCCGCCTTCTTGGATTTCATTATGGCGTCAGATAGCGAAATTCGACTTCTACTCGTTTAGCCCAATACCGCAAACACCAGATACCCAGACTGACCACTGAAGGCTGATTTTGGCGCTTGTTCCGCAGCGCTATCTACGGGTTATCGTGAAACTAACGGCCACATACACAAAAGGCAAAATCTCGATATATCACACACATATTTGCATTGTGCTATTTGTTTTTTTTTTACATCTAGCGATGAACACGGTCGTTTTTGATTACCTACTTTTGATAGAAAAAAATAACACGATATATTTCGAAAACCACTAAAGAATGGTTTTTGAATTGGAGTGTATTTACCAAATGTGGTTAGAAGTCAACCATAAAGCTTATAAAAAAAACATCGACTTCGACTAAATGAAAATTGAATAAAAACTTGAGAATTTCTGCACCACTTCCTTATGGCGTTGTGGTTGAAAAATAACCTTTTTATGACATCTTTGGCTTCATTTGTGAAGATCACTTTCAACTGCAAGATTTCGTTAACCCCGAAACCTCCGTCAAGGGTAAGTTCAAGTTTCCCGAGTAGAAAAATATTGTGACAAACTCAATTATTTGTAAATAGTTATAAAACGATCTAGGACTTGTTAAGAAAACGACAAATTACATCGTAAAAACATGTCACTCATTGTATATTGCAAAACTACAGTATATTGAATGTGGCTTTAAATTATATTACTGTTTAGAACTGTTAAATCAGTTAAATAGACGAGATTCTTACAAAATTTTATTGAAAAATCTGTTTCAGTTAGAGTTTCTCAAAACCTTTCACCTAGCCGAATTGCCGCATTTATATATATAGAGGTTTACAAAAACTGAGTAAAACAAAAGTAGAGTGTAGTATTCAGCTACATTGAACTCATGATGCTTGTCGGCTCAAGCCTCTGCTACTGCTCACAGCAGTGAGAGTAAATAAACAGAGTCAGTCGTATTGGAGACAGCAACCGATAGCGTTGTGGGCAGTTTACTCCAGGCAGTCCGAGATACTACATTGACGACGAGGATGAAAAGTGCCAATTTATTAGGTAAGTTGTCCTGCTGAACGGTTTGAGGAAAGAAAATGCGTTGAGAATTGTTGAAAATACGAATCGAAATGGATCAGTCGCTTAAATGCGGAAGAAATAGTCTGATTCCATTCTGCGTAAGAGCAGGGAAGTGTTTAGAAATGGATCAGTAGCTTAAATGCTGAGGATAAAGTCTGATTCCATTCTGCGTAAGAGCAGGGAAGTATTTTGAAATGGATCAGTCGCTTAAATGCGGAAAGTAAAGTCTGATGCCATTCTGCGTAATAGCAGGGAAATGGTTGGAAATAGAACATCGCTTGACTGCGGATGATGAAAATGTTTTGTTCTATTCTGCGAGAGAGCAGGTACAGTGGAATCGCTAAAATGCGGATAACAGTGGAATCGCTTTAATGCGGATAAAAAAAAATCGCTTAAGTGCGGATATATATATATTTTTTTTTAAATTCCAATGCGGATAACTATCGCTTGAATGCGGGTAAAAAAAAGGAAGAGAAAAACTGAGAATGGATTTTCATATGTTGCGGAAGATTACAGAAATTGTGGATAGCCGGCTGAGTGCGGACTTACTAGAATGTTGAAAAAAAAAGATGCTGAAGTTGTATATATATATAGTGGACTGAAACTGAACTGGAAAACTGAAAACGAAACTGGAAAAATCTGTTAATTACACTGAGTTCTCATATGTCGTTGGTACAGATTTTTGTAAAAAAAAGTATAGACGAAAAAGATTTTTTTTGCTCGATAGTACAGATTTGACTGTGGTAACACTGATCTGGTGTTTGAAATTACTCTCAGTTAAATAAAAATAGAGAGAGAGAGAAAAAGGGAGAGAATTGAAGACTCAGAGAACGGATATTGCAGTATCAGGTTGACCTTTGTTTTTTTGATGAGGAATAGCACCATGAGTGTGTATGTGTTGTTTCAGATATGAATTGATCCAATTATCGACAAGTGTAAGGGTTTTGCAAAGCATTCCAAATTGATGATGTTTTAACTGAGAAGCACTTATATTGAAACAAAGATGTAGAGGATGTTTGTTGCCAATTTGCACGGCACCGGCGTTTTCCCTGCTAAAAACGATGAAATATGTGCGTACGCCGATCATGAATAGCTCTGATAATGTTGTTGTTGTTTTTAACAGATGTCGGGTCCTCTCAGGAAATTAACTGAGACAACTAGCTGGACACGCGATAGATCGGATGGGAATTAGAAATTTGTTTACAGTTACGGTAAGACGAAACACTGAACAAAAGAATAGGACCCGTTCATCGTAAGGATAGTTTATTCAACTCTATCCGGGTGCGTTATGGGATGCCTCAATGCATAATATTGTCAATGAAATATGAAGTTTTAGCTCTGGTGATCGGCAACTTTTCCAACCAGCGACGGAAAAAAATCATGAAACTCAACAAATAATTTCGCAGAATGGTTGCTAACGAGACAGGAAAGTTAAATTACATGTGTTTGGTTCGAATTGTCACTCGGTGGCTACAAGAATTTTTTCTAACAACTAGATGCTGGGAATGCAGTGAATAGACACGAGGGATCTTCATGAAAGAGGTTGATAAATTGTGGTGTCATAGCTCAATGAAATGAAACATAACTAGGTTAAGCCTTCACATGGAGACGGTAAGCAGTCTGAACAGAAGTTACAGTTTACCAATTTGTTGAAGAAGATAACAAATATGTATGTAGTTAAACATTGTATTGAATATTTGTCAAATGCTTGATGCGTTTAGTCGATAAATTGCAACGACAAAAGAAATTTTGAAAAAAAAAGGATTCGTGAATGAGATTGATGTGAAGAATATTTCATTAAAATAGATCGTTGTATCTGTGATTCATCTGAATTTACGAGTCACTGTTGTTCGGCAAAGTTAATCGAAGAGAAGTTGGTAGAGCTGTTATTTCATCTAGAGAATTCATCTAGAAGGTCGATGGGCTATTGATCAATGTGGTACATACAGCGAATTAATGATGAACTTAAATGTAGGTTGTAATGTAAATATGGCATAAGTATGCATGAATTTTGCACAAAATACAAATTCATGTGCCTGAGTGAGAACAGTCTCTGTCAGATCGAGAATGATCTCTGCTACCTGGTTATGATTACAGGTTGGCTATTAATGGAGTTCCATCCGACCCAGATGATTTGATATAAATGAATATCTACGGAAGTCGTGTCCAAAGAGAGAACAGGAGTTTTATTAGAGTTTGTTGTTTAAATAAGAAAGCTTATTTCATTTCTGGCAACCCTTAACGAACAGCATGTCAAGCTGGAGTCACGATTTTCATGAGATGTTGATAGTTTGAAGTGTTAAATGTTGATTGTGGTTGAATCCTACACCTCTAGAATATTGCAACGACATAATTCGAAGTTATTTTTAATAGATCAACGCTCGAAATGGTAGCTATGCGAAGGTTGAAAGAAATTTTGTCTTTATTGTAAGCTCATTTGAAATAATAATCGATCATAAAATTTTAAAAAAAAAGGTGTGAGTGGAGACTGACGCCTTCGGAAAAAGGGAATCATAACTATTTGTTTGTGGTAGATAATTACTGCTTGATAAGGTTTAAACGAGGCTTTAACGAGACCACTGACAGTCGACGTCAGTCTTTGCATGGAGCTTTGTTAGTAGAACGTTTGATTAATACGTCTCCTTATCGGTCACAATAAAGAATTGAACGGAAAAATGTTTTCAAATGGTTTTTGGTCATGATCTACCATAAAAAATTTACTGAAAAAAAGAAAAAAATAGAAATGAAAGAAAGTGATAGAAGCAGGCTTGGCAAAAGTCATCGTCATGAGGCGTGAAGCTGTGACTGTGAAGCCTCTTGGTCCGTCAAACTCAATTGACTGTTCCTTAACGACCAGTCACTTCGTTTGCCAGTCATTCATTCCCCAGTCATTTGAAGCTAAAATAATAACCTAGTCAAGCAATCGCATTCAAACGACCGATGACGAAAAAGAAACGCATTTATTATTATTGTTGCTCCTGCCAGCAAGCTCGTTTTCAGTTTTTTATTGCTATTGTTGATCTCTGCCAGCAAGTCGTTCAATTAGTTGTACCTGCCGTCAGCAGCCGATCGAAGTGTGAAAAGATTTGCCAGTCACTCTCAGGAGAAATTTTGACCATGTGTAGGAGCTTCGCCAGTCGATGATGGAGAAATGTTGATTGTTGTCGTGCTTTATCCGTCATGCGAGTAGTGAGGCTCCGTCAATTGAGAACAGTGCCAGTCGTTTGATGAAACAAAACTAGTCGGGTCAAGCGTGACGGGCGAAATTTACCATCACTGGATAGAAGAAAGGTAGAACGCTAGAATATCGATTAAAGATTTACCGACTAACTATATCGTATTTGGAGAAAAAAATCGTTTGGTTTGGGAAAAATCAGAAGAAGAATAAAATGAAATGACGAACGAGCTTTACCCGAGAGATGTTCAAAGTGATCTGACAGGAGTGTTTTAATGGAATGTGGCATTGCCGTTATAAAATAAGTAGCGGTGAAATCAATTTGAGCACAGCTTCAACATTCGCCCTTACGTCATTGTCTTCATTAGCCATGCCATCATCATCATCGAATCCGACGACATTTATACAATGATTATAACGATGTTGTTATTATCTACCTTCCTTTAGTGAACTGATATATGTTTCAGTAACTGCATCTGGATCATAAAGGACAAAGCGACTGTAATAAGAAGATTTCTAGCAAAGCTACATAAGTCTGTTTGAAAAAAAAAGAAAAGAAAAAAGTAATGTAGTATTCAGCTACATTGAACTCATGATGCTTGTCGGCTCAAGCCTCTGTTACTGCTCACAGCCAGCGATGCCAACTGTTTTTCAGAAATGTCTGGAAGATTTTGAAAAAATGTCTGGAAAAGTCTCGAAAAGTCTGGATGACGAACTCTTTATAGGTGACAACCTTTTTTTTTTGGTCGCCACGCAATATTGCAGTCTAGGGAATTACTTCATAATAACCATACATTCTATACACTATCACTGCCTGAGACTATTGTGGTGATGTCGGCGGTACTACGTTTTATGCTTTACTTCCTGTTTAACTACCATCTTCGTAGCATTCATCACTCTTCAATTACTAATTAGAATCATTTCCTGCCATTTTGCAACGAAAATTTTGAATTTTTATTGTTCTGTAAGAAAATTCATGTCGAAACTCAAAAGTCTGGAAATGTCTTGAAGAAATGACATAAGTCTGGAAGTCTGGAAACCTAAAAAAATGTCTGGCAAAAGTCCAAAAAGTCTAGAAGATCCAGAGAAAAGCTGGAAGGTTGGCAACGCTGCTCACAGCAGTGAGAGTAAATAAACAGAGTCAGTCGTATTGGAGACAGCAACCGATAGCGTTGTGGGCAGTTTACTCCAGGCAGTCCGAGATACTACATAGAGGTGATATTTACAAAATTTGTAAAGCAATGTTCTGTTAACAGAAGAAGATTAATGAAAATCGCAACAACGAAATTTACCATTAAGTCACCATCTACAACAAAAAACCGGTATCAGATTTTTATTTACTATTTTTCCAATAAATCCTAAAACTTCCCTTTCTATGAAAAATTTAGTCACTTTCGAGAAATGTCTTCTTTTCGAAATATCCAACTAAACTTGGATATCAAACTAGCTCTTTTACCGCCCACTGGAAGAGGCAGTTGAGGAAAAAATATTTTTGGCTTCGAGAGGATGCATTTTCCTGCAAATTCAGTACACTTTCTAACAAAGAGCGTTGGTTGACATAATGATGATTGTTGATAAACAATCTCAATTATCCGAGTCTGTTTGGTAAGAATAGCTTGATTTTCCTATTCTGTTGTTAAGTTATTTTTTTGGTTATATTTCGAACCATTTTTTGAATATCGCACGTGTAATTGATTTTATCCATGGGTAAAATAAATCAAACGTGAATTCTTCACATCAAAATCAAAACATTAAATGAATTCACTCACACAGCCATACGATATTTGACATTCCATAAAACGACAAGAAATTAAAAATGACTTTCAGGGGGGGTGGTTAGCTCAGTCAGCTAGCCGGTCTGATTTTCAATCAGATGATGAGAGGTTCGATTCCTCACCCCCCTAACAATAAATAGCCCTAAGTTATACATCTTTAGCTTAGGGCTAACAAGAATAGGTCTTCGGACACCCACAGAATAAGAATGTCAACACAAGAACACATATACACAAGAACTGTAACATACACTAGTCAGCCAAGTTGGGCCATAATTGGCCCTAGGCAAAGTCGTGTAAACGCAGACAAATAAAAAAAAAAAAAAAAATGACTTTCGTTTGCATCAAGATAGTACTGTTCTTTTACCATTAAAAATTCGTTTTGGTGGTGTGGAAAAGCATTGAAATCGATATATAAGTTTAGTTTCTGCGAAATTATTTCTTATTTACTGGGCATCGGTTAAGTAACAGTCAAATGACCCTTATTCAAAATTATAGTTTTTTGAAGAATAGATCCATTTAGTAAACTAATTACTTTCGAAATATGGATTTAACAAAACTTTGAATTAAAAAATTTGGTTGAATGTCAAAGGTGAAAAAAAATTCGGAAGCAAAGAGAAATGGATTCGAAACATACATTTTGAAATATTCCAAATTCAGTGCATTTTTTCAACAATTTCTTTCCAATAAAGGATTTTTAAGTTGACATTTCTCAGGCTCAATAGCTCTCGTGTACGGATTAAGATGGAGAAAAAAGTCTAAAAACATGGTCGCTTTTAAGGTTAATTTTCCAGTCCAGTCCAGAATTATGCCAAAATCTCTCGTGAGCTTTCATTACGTCGTATGAAACAAAATGTAAACAAACAGTTTTATTACGAAAAAAAAACAAACTAGTAGCAACTTCTTTCCATTTAGAATATTTGTAGCCTGGACAACATATTTTATATGTGAAATACAAATTTCAGAGTTGTTTTGATAACTTTTGAAGCAATTTTCTGTGAATTTTCAAGATATTCCGACGTAATGAAAGCTCACGCGAAATGGTCATTACAGTTCTTTTTTTTTGACATTTCTCACTCTCATTTGTGCAGGGAAAAATACCCCGTCGACAAACACGGTCGTTTCTGAGGTTATTTTTCCAAAAATTTATAAATTTTAGTGAAATTACCAGCACTATTACCAGATTTAAGGACTTGTCAATACATTTATCACATTTAAATATTATTCAATTTGTGTCAATAACTTATTTCACTCCTCAAACCTATCTAGGTACGAGCCAAGAAACAGTTAAGATAAATTAGAATTCAAGTTTTTCAAGGAGTTATATATAGTTAGTCTTTTTGGACGCAGTCAACCTTTCAGATTAAGACAAACAATTTCGAACTCAATGAATTATTTATAACAGACATTAGAATTTTCATACTGTTACTCAGACGGATAAATTAATTTTGAAATCAAAACTGAATCTCAAAATTAATTGGCTCTGAACTAAGGACAGCTATAACGTTGCGTTTGTATTTTTTTTTCATCTAAATCGATCAACAGTCATTGTTTGTATAACATTCATCTCTTATTATGATACAGTAAATTAAAGTAAACAATTAATATTGAAGACAAATACGATAGTGAAAATATTTGAGATAGAATTTCAAATACTAATAGGTGATTCAATCAAGACGGTTTTTATTTGGCTTGTTAATTAATAAGTGTAATTTTTTTTCTTGATGAAGCACAGTAGTTTCACGATGCCCCGACAGATGGCGTATGATTCTGGGCGACTTGTAGTTGTATGGATTCAAGCGCCACTGATCAGTCTGGGTATCTGGTGTCTGCGCCAATACCCTTGTTGGCGCAGCTATCATATGTATTGATTCATTTAATTTAAATATTAGTACCACCCTAGACAGCAGGTGACGGTGTAACTTTTCCGCTCACCAAGTCTATATATTGTTATCAGATAACAATAGACTACCCGATGTACTCCGAGTACTAAACCCAAGTGTCGGGTGTAGGTAGATTGTTAGGTAGTAGTCAGGAGAACAGTAGTCAGTCGCAATACACCACTTGCTCGAAATATACGCGTTTTACTTCGCAACCGTCGGCTTGTTATTTGTCGGTCATAAAAGTTCGGTTTTTTACTAAGTGTCCGAAACTCGGGAACCCGGAAACGGTTTTGTGTACATATTTCTGGTCCTTCGAGCCGGATGTTCCCGGTTCCGGACAATATTGGACAATCAGTGCGATTTATGTGTGGACAAAAATCAATATTGTCAAAAAATCAAAACGTGATTTCACGAACAAAAAAATATTGTTGGACAATAAGTGCATGAACAATAAGTGTCGGGTCAATGCCCTGCATTGTGTGTGAATGTGTCTCGAGGTCGACACCATCGCGGGAATCCGAAGGTGCCATCGATAACAGCAGCCTTTGCTAACGGTCGTTGAAAAACGTGGTGCTGATCCGGTTGTTGCATGCGAGCTGCAGTAGCAGAGGACCGATCGGACTATTCGAGGACTTCAACGGAATTACCGGTGGATTCCGGAAAGATCAGATTACCAAATTTGATAAAGTGACAAAAAGGGAAGTTAAATAGAGGAGGCTTGATGCATGTGGCTCTCCAGTATATTTGGTAATATATTTGGTGTGAGAAATAAAAATCATAAAAAGCATGTGAGTCTAAAATTACTCTGGCTGTGATGTCCTTTTCTGGATTTGGTAATTGTCTATTCTGCTCCTTTATTTCTGCTGGTTCTTCCTCCTTATTGCTGCCAATTGGGTTGTAAGTCCTGTGGTCAATCGGTTCGCGAACGGTATGTCGAGTCGATCAGTGGATTTTCATGGAAAAAATGATTGGAAAACAGTGATATTAAAAGTGATAAATTTGTCGTTGTGAAGTGCTCATAAATATAACTGTTGTGTAATTGTTGAACTACAGTGAAAAAAAATGTCTCGTGAACTAAAAGTGCTGTTAAAACGTGAAAAACAGTTACAAAGTTTCATTGAACTGATCGATAGATTTGTGGAAAACTTTCAGCCAGAAACGGATCAACGACAAATTAGTGTTCGGTTGGAGAATCTTGAAAGAATCTGCAAAGAAATCTACGATGTGCGTGGCAGAATTGAAATTCTTCTAGAAGAGGCGTTGGGAGATGAATCGTCGGACGGTGATGGTGAAAGGAAAGGCAGAGGTGAAGCTGCGGACCAGTCGAGCGAAGATGAAAATCATCTATTGTTACAGCAATTTGACGACAAATACTGTTTACTGAAGGCGGAATTACTGGAGCTGCAGGGTAGAAGCATTCCACATAGTTTCACCGACAATTTGACCAGACCTTCTTCGACTTTTTCGAAAGTCAAACTCCCTGAAATTCTTTTGCCAACTTTTGGAGGGAAGTTTACTGAATGGGTTGTTTTTAGGGATTCGTTCAATAGTTTGATTGATCAAAATTCGGATTTAACGGAGATGGATAAATTTACATATCTCCGCGCTGCGTTATCTAGCGATGCTTTACAAGAGATACACAATATTGAGCTATCAGCCGCGAATTATACTCTGGCATGGAATGCGCTTCGTGATCGGTATGAGAATAAAAAGATTATAGCCAAATCACATTTAGATGTTCTTTTTTCTATCGAACCGTTGAAAAGAGAAAGTTTTGATGGTCTCAATCGGTTGATCAACGATTTCGAGAAAAATGTGCAAATGCTTGAAAAGATCGGCGAAGAAACTGCAGGGTGGAGCACTCTTCTCGCACATATGATTTGCTCAAGACTTGATGGAACTACGCTACGTCATTGGGAAACCAAACATGCGACGAAGGAGGTTCCAGCTTATGTTCCACTTATGAAGTTCTTGAAGACTCAGTGTGCGGTTCTTCAATCTATCGATCCGCAAAAGAATCCCAACTCACACAACGATCAACGTCTACAGAAGCAATCGGTTTGTCACGCTATGGTTAGGTCTTCAGGAAAATGTCCGTTCTGCAGTGAATCCTGGCACTCTGCATTTCATTGTGGTCGATTCCAGCGAATGAATCTAGAAGAGCGTAACGAAGCTGTAATGGAGGCCAAATTGTGCCGCAATTGCTTGCATTGGGGACATTTGGCTAGAAACTGCGATAGAGGAAGCTGTCATCAGTGCCATCAACGACATCACACCTTGCTGCATCCACAGGTAAGATCCTCCGAATCGTTCGCGCCGGAACCGAACCAAACAGGCTTTCCGTTAACGAGAACCCAGCATGAACCACAAGAGCAACCGCAGACGACCAATCCAACATCACACACTCACATTTCTCAGCCAGAAAGCTCACAAAATTCTTCCGCACCAAATCATAACCCAGTTCAGGCTCGAGCCTTACTGGATTCCTGTTCTCAAAACTGTTTTATGACATTGAATTTTGCGAACAAATTGAACATCCGAGAAAATCCAGTACATCTATCGATCCGAGGAATCGGGTCATCTGAAACGGTTTCTACACGAATGGTGCGAGCCAATGTAGCAGCAAGATGCCCAGCAATTTCAACTTTTTCCGAGGATATGAGCTTCCACGTGCTGCCAAGTTTATCGGTTGCACTTCCAACGACTTCGTTCGAACCTAGTCAACTGATGCTACCAGAATCAACGATTTTAGCTGATCCATTGTTCTTTCAATCGAATCCAATCGACGTTATTATTGGAGCTGAGTTTTATTTCGATCTTCTGACTGATGGTAGAACGAAGGTTACTGAAACAGGGCCAACGCTGCAGAACACTGTGTTCGGCTGGATTGTTTCAGGACGCGTTTCAAACTGTGAACCTAAAACCCAGCTTTCATGTTCATACGTTGTATCTTCTACCGAGCGCCACCATTTTCACGTCTGTCAGATATCATCACTTTCGTCGAACAATCCAATCCTTCTGCATGAAATCAGTTGCGTCGTTAAAAGCCAGAGCAAAGCAACTAGTCGTCAAAACTACATTCTATCGCAACGTCAATACACGAAAGTCTGGACTGGATTGTATCATCAGAAATGGTCTCGTGCAAAAAGGAAGCTGAGTCGAAGTTGGTTTTATCTAAAAAGGGCACAAGATTTGGTCAGACAGGAAAATCATTCATGGGCAAACAGCAACCTCAGAGCAGTAACAGTGCAAACGTTTTATCAAGAAATGATTAGAATGGGAATTGGCAAAATTTGGGTTTTGTCAAAATGGGAAAACTTTAAATCGTCTACAGAAGGGGAGAACTAGGACTCCTCCACCAGCGGAGGCCCACAAGCCTCCGCACACCCAGTTAAGTTATGTATATTTTTGAATTTCAAAAAGCTAATCCGAACCTTTTTTCCCAGTCGCACTCGAATCACGAAGCCACTCTGGGCTCAAGCACACCCTTTAGTATGATAAACGTCTGTATATGAGGTAATCTGTGTCTGCTCTGGTGATAGTCAAAGGATGTTGCATGATGAAATCTGTCCCGAGCCTTGATTCTCAATCAAGCATAGCTGCATGTACTTGTTTGAAAAAGACCCATCTTGAAAGAAGCACAACGTTTGTTATTTTCGAGGTATCTGCCACCCTGAGGAAGATTTGGCCAATTCGACCTTCGGAGCAACTAGGCGATGAACTACGAGCGTGGCCAGCTTGTTGTTTTATCACCAGGAATCAACGCAGTACAACAGTATCTTGAATGGCAACCCAGGTATCTACAAGGTGGAAGTCATTGTCGGTGCCGAGAGGGGAGCGCGGGGGCCAAGGAGGCCTCCGCGAACCAGGCAGGTTAATGTGTTGTACTTTAATACGGTTTAAAAAGCACCCTCTCATATTATTCAGCGAATCATCAGTCATCACGGCAGCATCAAAGATCCATCCAGAGCAGAATCCACCACGGCAGCAACCATCCCAGTAATCTCAGTCCAGTCCAGTCCAGTCCAGTCCAGCCCAGTCACCAACATCATCACCATCATGAAACAAAAACGTCGGTGGAAAGAAAAGGTCCGATATTTCGATGCGCAGAAGCAAGTCAACATCAACAGTCAAAGAAGTTCAGCAGTCCAGTTCGTAGAAGAAGTTCCAAATCCAGTTCAGCAGCCCGGTTCGAAGAAGATGTTCAGCAGTTCAGTCGACGAAGAAGGCAAACAGTCGAAGATGAGGTTCCGCAGTCCAGATCGAAGAAGCAGTAAGGTCAATAACCGCAGAAAGGTCCAGAGGTTGATAGAATGGTCAGAAGCAGTCCGAGTAGCAGTACCAGCAGCAGCAATGTTGATCCCAACGTCGTCCAACCAACGCTGAAGTTCAAATTCGTATCAACTAACTCAAAAAGTAAACTCAAGCAGAGCAGAAGAAAAGGTTACCGTAGCACAAGGTTAATGTGATACAATATTCAGAGTTAAAAATTTCCAAACATTTATTGTTAAACAAGTAGCATCAACAAAATTTAGCAATTAACAATTTGTCGGTTAGGTTAGTTTAATTTGATCTCACGGAGAGATCAAGGCGGCCGGCACATGTTGGCGCAGCTATCATATGTATTGATTCATTTAATTTAAATATTAGTACCACCCTAGACAGCAGGTGACGGTGTAACTTTTCCGCTCACCCAGTCTATATATTGTTATCAGATAACAATAGACTACCCGATGTACTCCGAGTACTAAACCCAAGTGTCGGGTAGGTAGTAGGTAGATTGTTAGGTAGTAGTCAGGAGAACAGTAGTCAGTCGCAATACACCACTTGCTCGAAATATACGCGTTTTACTTCGCAACCGTCGGCTTGTTATTTGTCGGTCATGAAAGTTCGGTTTTTTACTAAGTGTCCGAAACTCGGGAACCCGGAAACGGTTTTGTGTACAACCCTTATTGTTGGGGTTCAATGCGATTGAAAGTCATTTACAACATTTTAAAGTTCAGCGGAAGCCGCCATCTTAGATTTTAAGATGGCGTCAGATAACGAAACTTGACTTCTACTGGTTGATCTCTTTCAACTAGTGTCCATATTGTGAGGGTTTTATGCGATGTTCAGTCATTTACAGGATTTTCAAGTAGAGTGGCAGCCGCCATCTTGGAATTTAAAGTGGCGACGGACAGTTAATTCAACTTCTACTCGTTTATCACTTTCACATAATAACCATATTGTGAAGGTTTCATGGTATTTTCAATAATTTACAGCTTTGAAAATAAAAGCCTCCATTTTGGATTATTGATGGCGTCAAGCAACAAACTTTTTTCCTACTTTCACTCAATACTCACTCAAACCAACACACAGAACTTATCCAAAATGTATTAAAATGTTAATTCCATTTCCAAATCAAACCTGAGGGTGTCCTGTTTTGACATCTTGATCGAGAACTGTCACTAAGTTTTATGGCGCTCTAATAATCAAGCACTGAGTGCTGTTATAGAACATGCAAAAGAAAGCTTGGAGCAATTTTCTAAGTTTGTGTTTCATTATAGTTTAAACAGAGCATTCATAACTCATTCAAACAACTCAAACAGTATGTTTATTAAAAGCTCTTTTAGCGTTTTCAAAACTATCTGATAACATATGGTCTAACCAAGAAGCATTTTGCATGACCATAACTAAACCGTCATGAAACGAGCTGCACAAAAAATGCCGTAATAAAACTATAATACAACTTCCTAATGCTAGTTGGCTTAATCTGTGTTACTTGGGTATTGTTCACCGAACATTCACCCCGAACAGAGATGCCTGTTTTTTTTTTCAGAAAAGTATGTAAGATTTAAAAAAAATGTCTAGAAAACTATGGATGGCGAACTTTATAGGTGATGACGTTTTTTTCTGGTCATCAGATCGCAATACTGCGGCAGATACTAGTGACTAGATAAAATAATTTTCTTTCATTATACTATCAATACGTGACACCATTGCATTGGGGTAGTATCGGCCGTACTACGTTCTATGCTTAGATCTATCCTAGATCCAGACAAAATCTGGAAGGTTGACACCACTGAGCACGAAACCGGTAGCACTGCACAAGAAGCTTTATGGCGTTTTGTGCAACATTTAGTAGCCCTCCCCCGTAGGCAATTTGAGGCAATTTGTCATCGTCCGCGAAACATCATTCGCTAAGCAGTTCTATTTTTTATTTATTGAAGCCCCTCATACCGACACGACACTTGCTGCTCGACGTGGGACTGTCAACTAAGTAACTAGCAAAACAAACGACCAAAGAAAGATTGACTGACTGGGTACAAATTGTTTGGAGAAAATTATGTCTAGGTATGTGACGCTATTTTCACTTTCATTTGCCGATTCGTCAGCCTGCCGGGTTTGGGTACCTTCCTAATTGTGGATTACCTGCCAGGCTCGTTCGACTGTGGAGCACTTTTAACTTAACTTAGACTGGCAGAAGCATGTTATTCCATTTCGGAGCGATTAGAAGTGCCTCTTATGCTCAATGGCGGAGGTGACGCAATCGGGCAACAACAACAACGGTCGGTTTGTTTTTATTTTTATTATTTACTGGTACCCGATGATGGTTATTCGATTTTGTCAACGCGGATGTAATTTGGCATTCAGTCAGCACCTGACTGTCGATGAGCGCCGATTGAACCCATGGAGCATTCAGGATGCGATTTGATTAATTTCTCTTTGCAGTGTCCCAATCGAGGACGTTTTGATGATGGCATTGTTCGTGGAGAATGCATTTCCAATAAAAGTATTATCTATGGGGATCCATGCTGGATTTCATCACAATGGAATGGGATTATATAACTACACTTTAATGGAAACCGTACATTCAAATTGTCTTGCTTTTGCGAAAATGTTATTTCTGCAATGAACGTTCTTTGATTTTCTCCAACTCCTTGCAATCCCGGGGTTAAATTGGTTCCACATAAGCATCAATCACAATACATAATATGTGTACTTTTATGTATCCACCAAACTTTCTGGTTGTCGGCAAATTTAATACCCATCATTTCTAAACCTATGTAAAACAGCTTTAACCTTGAGCTGACGCGTCAAGCGTCAATAATTGTGGGATTGAATCTCGGCATCTGTAAACAATTTTCTGTCGACACCAGCCCAGTCAGACACCAGATAATTGTGATAGTAACCTTCAAAAGCCTTTCCATAGGGCTAGGGCGTATGCGAGAGCGCTTTGAAAGCCCATTGTTTTTAGCTTGGAACTGATTGCGAAAAGAGTGATTCACTCGATTCGATTCGTAGGATTCATTGTTATCATGTTGATACGTATTGAGTAACACACTTAATATGATTTTTGCGAGCAATCATCTGATTGAACCATACTCATGATCAAGGCCATTTGAAAAGGGAGTAGATAGGGTTGGTTTAAGGATTCGAATTCAATCCCTTCATTGAATTATTTTTCTGTTTCGATTTAAACACACTAAAAGGCGAGTTCTGAATATTGCTTTAGTATCGCTTATTATCGTTTAAAATTACCAAATGAGGATAAGATTTTGGGATTGATTTAACTAAAGTTTATTTTCCCAGTTTTAGTTTTTCAGAATTTAAAATCATGTTTCTACGATTTCTACCACATTTCTTCCCTATTTCCTGTTTCAAAATGGTCTCTCTTCTCTTTTTTCAAAGATGTCGTATTTTCAAATTAAGAATGATGTGGTTAAAACAGGGTATCTATTTTTCAACAAAAGAGTTATTTTATCTTCAAATTATTTTTAAGTAAAGTTAGAGCAAGAAAAATATGCATAAAGCTGGAGAGCGTAGCTGATCAGACCGTTATTTAGAATTAATAAACGGAAGTCTTCAATAAGGGAATAACCAAGATTTTTTTTAAAATGATAATTAAATGTTCTGCCGTATTTATTTAAAACAAAGTGCTTGGCACCAGAGGATACTGGCCTATGCACAGTGGTCCAGATATGAAATTTAGCGGTATAATTTATTAGCGCCTTCCCCTTAAGTTGCATGCATTTAACGCCTTAGACAAAATTTTACAATAAATAAAGGCGGTCATTTTGACTAACATTTTCTAGGGTGGATCATAAGATTTCGGAGATACTAAAAATTCCAAACTGGGATAGGAGTCCTATAAAAATCTAAAATGGGTATTTGAAAATAAATTTCTTAAATATTAAAACTTTAACTTTTCAATAAAACACTACATTCCGATCCCTCTTCAATTGTCGAATATATTTTTATATTATAAAACACTTTCTTAAACATTTTGGATTGAATATTATTTAAGGTGGAATTATTGCGTAAACTGCACCCATTTCGACTCCTGTGCAAATAATTTCCACGCAGAAATATTTACGCACTGACGCATACATAGACAATCGATGACAGTTTTTCAAATCAGCTGTTTGTTTGTTTCTGATTTTCGAATCACATTTCAAGACGGCATAATCATTATTGTTTTGAACGAAAATTGTTATGGAATGCGAACTTAGGAGTTTAATAATGAAAGTTGATCGACCAACATATGAAAAGAAACGGACAGAAAACAGCATGCATTCCGTACATTCCGGTACTAGAGTGTCAATGGAATAAACAAATCATACATTTTTGGGCGATTTTCAAATTACATACTGAAAAATGAACTAAAAATTAAGAAATCATCGACTTGTCTAATAGACACGCCAGTTTTTAATTCAATTCCATCAGATTAAAAGCGTATCGATATATGTCATTGTCTATGAATGTGTCAGTGAGCAGATTTTAAAGGGTGGTACGGTCAAAATTTGGTCAAGGGAAAACGCGTGTAAATCGGTGAAATCGTTTGTTTAAAAAATCAAATTGAATTTCTTTTTCAAGTTTAATTAGTATAAAATTCAGGAAAAATATTCAGTTAAGCTTCCGCTTTTCCAAATCCGAATTGCCGGGCCTTACGTTTAACCGCTGCCATCAGATTTTGTACAGCCACCTTGTCCAGTTTGCCTTGAATTGCTGCTCGTCCTTAGCAGTTTTTTGGTCTTCTTTACGTTCCGCTTGACAATAGCCTAGTATTTTTCAATTGGGCGGAGCTCTGGCGTGTTGGGAGGGTTCTTGTCCTTGGGAACCACCTGCACGTTGTTGGCGGCGTACCACTCCATGGCCTTTTCACCGTAATGGCAAGATGCCAAATCCGGCCAAAACAGTACGGAACAATCGCGTTTCGTCAGGAAAGGCAGCAGACGTTTATTCAAACACTCTTTCACGTAAATTTCTTGGTTGACAGTCCCGGAAGCTATGAAAATGTTGCTTTTCAAGCCAGAGGTACAGATGGCTTGCCAAACCAGACTTTGACAGTTTCATGTGCTTGAAAATATCTGCTACCTTTCCCCTTCCTTTTGCCGTATAAAACTCCTGTCCCGGAAGCTGCTTGTAGTCGGCTTTGACGTAGGTTTCGTCGTCCATTACCACTCAGTCAAACTTCGTCAGCATCGTCGTGTACAGCCTCCGGGATCGCGCTTTGGCCGTCGTATTTTGTTTATCATCGCGATTTGAAGTCACTACCTTGTTGTAAGTCGATGGTCCGGCTCGTTATTTTGTTACAAACAAGCTTTCGTGCAATTGATTCCAGTTCATTTATTTTTCGCATTATTTTTTATTCACCACCCCGGCCCTCTCGATGTTCCTAAATACTCACTTAACCTCAAAAATACCGAAACTTGAGAACTTTCGTCACCAACCCGAATGAAACTCCCTCCCTACAGGTTTGACTATTGACGACTTGCTCCGAGTTAGAAAAGAAGGATTTAAAATTTGTTCCGGCTTTATATGTACGGGGGTGCAATCAGCACAGTTGTTGAGGATAGCAACGGTGCGTATGACGTAACTTTTGTCACATGATTGTTTACATAAAGAATGTGGTGGTATCAGTGATAGTGAGATTTTTATCTGTCAAATCAAAAATTTTTGATCAGCTTAAATAGCTTTTTTATTTGCCTTCATAGCATTGGAGATGTAAGCTCATCTGAAAAGCTTAAATCTGAGAGATGTTCGTCATAGGAGCAGTATAAAGTTGCATACTCCTGTATACCCGGCAGTTTACTCACTAACACACTGTGCAAGAGCTCTATGAGGGTTAGAATGAGTCTTGACCGAGTCAGCTAGGCTAAAGCATTCGTGACTATCAGAGTAGGGTAAGTGTTCCTAATGTGGCATGTGTACCTAATGTTAACATACTGTTCGATTTTGCCTGTTTTTGAAGATATTTTTCACTTATCACAATTATCAAAAAAATGATAATGTAAAGGATCATGTGAACTTTCATTTTACAAACAAATTAGCTTTCTAATTCACAAGATTTTTCGTAAAATCCGGATTGTTTCCAAGTATGTCCAAATTGAATGGAATTGTTAGCAAATTTCTTAAAAAACACCTGTTTAGAAATAGAAGATTAAAGCTGAATTTGTCAACCGATTTTTTTGAAATTTTTTGTCGGATTGTTTTTTATCATGATTTAAGTAATAAGAATGTTAGAACGATGTTTTGTTCGTGTAAAAACTAAAAAAAGCATATGTCCACAATTAGGAACAATATTTTCAATGTGTTCCTAATTATGGACATAGTCAAAGTTTTCCAAACTATATGAAAGTCATACAATGTTTTTGAAATAAATTTGATTGAAAGAATTGTGTTTTAACATAATTTTCAACGATCTGTTGAAATAAACTGTTTTGAGCTAATAAAACATTTTTTTTTTACTTCAGTATATCTCAAAGCTTAAAATGTTGAAAAAATATTTTCGCCAGGTTGTAAGGAACGCACCTTTCGCGACAGAGAAGGAAACCATCAAATTACAGAGAGCTTCTTAACGAGAACAGAATCGAAAGGAAAAATTTGAAAAAAATCTCAAAAAAATACGTTCTATACCGTCTTTTGGGGCATCATGCAACACTTTTCAACTTCAATTGGTTCTTAAACCCTAATGTCCACTGATAATTCTACCGTTTGTACATCAAAAGTTTTAAGGTTAATGGGACACCAAATTAACGTAGTCAGAAAAATAATTGGTTTCACCAGTTATTTTTAAATTTACATAACATACGATTTTCACCCTACTAAGAAAAAGGGGTATATAAGTTGCAAAAACCTTTGTTCTTAATGAAAAATCAAACAAAAAATTTTGTTAAGTTTTTGACATGTTTGTAATGTCGTTACGCAGAAAGCACGATCTCCAGTTATTTAAGATTTTGTTAGAATTAAAGTTTATATTTTTTTCTTTTAAAAGAAAGCAGAAGGGTGTTGATGCTGGGATAAATAATACTACAAAAATTTTACATCATATTCTAGCATATGGAAACAAGATTTGAACTGTGAACCATTGATTTGCATGTCGATGCATTTTAGCCTAGACTGGTAACGGAATTTTAAAAATATTTATTTTAAAAAATTAAATGATTGTTCGAAAAATATTCATTCACTAACAGTGTTGATGTAGGATAATAAGTTCCATATAAAGTTTGTAGGTAATATCACTTAGTCAATCCGTCCCAAATGTAAAAATTTCGATGTTCGAATTTTCTATGAGATTCAAAAACTCTCTCACGATTTGAGAAACTATGGCATCATCGTTTTTTTATCATTAAACGATAATTTTAATCAATTATATTAAAATAAAAGTTAAATAAGTGTTGTGTTACCCAACTGTTGCATCTAACAATGCTGTTGCATGATGCTCTGTTTAACTGAACTTATTTGTATCCATTACAATAAATTTTCTATTTTTGAAATATAATAAATGTATCCATTGGAAAAGGTAAAGTTTGAATTTAAATGAGCTCAATATTCAATATTTTCTTCAAAACTAGCGTAAAAGAATATTGTGTAGGATTCAAATAGTTCTTATTTCCCTATTCATATTCCAAAAACGTTGTTATATTTATAAAAAGGTGAGTTTTAAGATTTTTCTTTTTAAAGTATAAAAAAAACAGACCCATATGCAAAATCAGGAACAAAAAGTGTAGATAATATTTGGGTACGCGGATACATTTTTCCTCATATGTTCACATTAGGAACACCCATATGTTAACATTAGGAACAATTAGTGCCATATTAGGAACTTCGACACACTTTATAAAACATGATATTTTTCGTAAATTAAGGCTTGAAATGATTATTTCAAACCAAAACAGAGTTCAGAAAAAAAATTGGAATTTAGTTACCAAAAAATTGTATATCTAAGTATTAAAGATTCGGCGCAATAATATCAAATCTAAAAACCTCTGACAAAATATAGTGAAATTAGGCTCATTTACCCTAATCAAATTAGACATAAACTGCATGTTTTGGTTCATACATTTTGTGCAGGCATGTGACTCATTGGAGATGAATATTGGACGTCGATATGGCATCAGTCAAAAAAAGATCAATATGTTCGGCAAACTCCTTATCATGGTGTGGTCTAAACGCAAGTAACGGTTCACTGGTCAAACCAGGTGCATACTTACATGGGCAGTACAAAATTCGATCAGCAGTGCGGAAAACTTGCTAGGTATACCTACTTTAATTTTTCTTTCACCAGTGCACCAAGTCAGTCGAGGGTAGGTTGCTGAGTTGAGGTTTGGTCCTATTTCAATCAAACTTTGTTTTTTTTCAACGCCTCTAGCCTTCTCTTAAATATCGAAGGACTCCGTGGCGCAACGGTAGCGCGTCTGACTCCAGATCAGAAGGTTGCGTGTTCAAATCACGTCGGGGTCAAAGGAATTCGTTTTTTTTTAATTAACTCTTTTATATCAACAGGAGGACATCCTTCAAAATTATTTAATTTCGATTGTTTTTGAAGGTTTATGGTACGTTTTTGTTTACTAAGTAATTTATTCTATAGTATGCCTTAAGCTTGATTTGAAACCTATAACAATTTTGCTAAATACTCCTTGAAGGAAGCAGTTCTCCCCTTTCGCATTAAGATGTCATTAACGATCACTCTCCAATAAATAATTTGTCACCGCAAATAATCCGCCATGGGTGGCTTACAAGCTACTCAGAAATGGTTTCAACTTTCATAAGCCTCTGATGTGAACAAATCGGTTGAAAATTGCCACCCGAGTACAACGGCCCAAGTCTCGAATGAAGGCGACGAACCCTAGGAACCAATAATTTCCGAAAACCACTCACCGCGCCATCGCTGATCGATCGAGATCATCATCCGCCTCATCAACCAATATGGGAACAGAGACCTTTTCCCACTAATGGATACCTATCATTTTGCCAGAAGCGTGTTGTGCACTTTGGAGTTGCAAATTTTTCCAAGCTAAGCATTCATTTCCGGCTGCCTCGCTGTGAATAGGGCATCGGTACTTGCCTAATTAGAGATCGCTTACCATTTGACCAAACCCGAGAGGGGAGCATTTTGTCATCAAACAAACCACGCATTATAAATTTTCGAAACCAAACAACAGCAACAGCCGCATAATGCAAACGGAAGAAAGTAAAAGTGTTCGGCGGTTTGAATATTGATTTGTGACCGTTCCGTCAAAACATTCGGATCAGCAAATGAAGCAGACAAGGTGGATGTACCTGCTCATTGCATATCTCCTATGAACCTATTGCTGTTGCAATGGGACGTTTGAAGAGAGACAGAAAGTGTGAAATGAACAGTGGTGGAATAACGCGACTTGAATAAAAAATATCTACTTAACTGTTAAAGAATGTGGCTTATGTCATAGGAAACTCAGTAAAAATTGTAGCACCTTCCTATGTAAAATTGTTATGGCTCAAATGATTTATTCGATACCTACTTTATTTCAAATCTTGTCATAACTCATAGTCAATTTGGTAACTTATATCGAACTAGTGGACCACTGGTGGTAGATTCAACATCTTTCACCATCTAACTTTGTATCCGTGTACAGAAATTTCATAATCATGAAATGTTCTTAGTAAATACTTGCTCTTGAATGTCAATATTGAACACATAAACACATGGATAAAATATCTCAGATAATGCTCTCATTTTCACAATAGTTGTTAGCATGAATAATTTATTTTCCTGTAAAAGTCACTTTAGTTTCGTTACAATGGACCGCGACGAAATCTTGACCGAGAAATAGCGAAATTTGGGAAATTTTCTATATCTCAAAATCCACTGAACTAAATTTAGATAATTAAGTATACTTGAGTTACCAAAAATGCTGTGTTAAATCAATTCCAATAGAGTTTCATTATTATGTCTCGAAATGTAGCACGCTTGCGGTGAGCTAAAAAACGAGATATTTCGTGTTTGGCCTACAATTTGAGATTTTGAGATGATATCCAAATTGTAGAAATCAATATACCAATCAAATGAATCCATTTTAATGCAAAGTAGAGTCAGTGGGTCAATATTGACTTGCAGCAAAAATAGTAAGTTGCCATCGGAAGCTTCTCGACACAAACTTTTTCTAAAGGCTAGGTTGCTGTTTCAAGCGTTAATCAAGGATTATGTCATACCTATCTTCCAACGATTGTACCCAGCAATAAGTCTTTACATTGAAGCCACGATATTTATAATGCTCATTCTAGCATGGAAAGAACTTGGTTGTATACTGTTTACTGAAATGCCATTTACCGGATTAAACAATTTTAATTTATGATTGTATCCCGTTTACCTGGAAACTTATTTTTGGGCAAGGTTTGACAACTTTAATTGATTTTATGCTTTCCAGTGTGGCATTTAAAAATCGTTTTGATAGCCGACTCCTCACGCTGCGCATTCGAACTTGAAAGACACATTGTCCTTCAAGATGTCTTTATTAAGTTCATTATTTATTCGTTATTAAGTTCATTATTTTGGAATTCTAGTTTGAATGGGTAATTCTGGCGGTTTTTTTCTTGAGAAATGAGAAATTCTGGTAGAAAAAATTTTGGTGAATGGTTTATTCTGCCATGGGATACAACCTATATTTGTACGTATTGAAGAAATTCCGGTAAATGGTAGTTCCGGTAAATGATTTTCTGGTAAATGGTATAGTCCACTAAATGGGATTCCGGTAAATAGTACAGTCCCTCTAAATAGTATTCCGGTAAATAAACAGTATACAACCAGAGAACTACAATGCCTCGTTCAAATCCACCAACCCGTCAACCAACTCGACGAAACACTTAAAATCCGAAACCACCGCTACAATCTGCGAAAAAACCAAATGCTGGAGTTAGATGTCCAAAGTCGAACCTGACTAAAGCATCTTACAATTACTTCTCCGAGTCGAAGTACAATCAGCTGCCAAACAATTTTATAGAAGAAATGAATCTTATTATTTATTTATTATTTTATTCTATTTACATAGTATTCCGTCTCACGACATAACTTGACGAACATAATTCCTAAAATTCACTCGGTCCATGGCAACCGTTCTCCAATTTCTCGGGCACCCCACGTTCGCCAGATCACGCTCCACTTGGTCTAACCACCTCGCTTGTTGCGACCCCGCTCGTCTGTTTTGCAGGACAGTCGTCCGGCATTCTCGCAACCTGTCTCGCCCAGCGTATCCGGCCAGCTTTCACCACCTTCTGGAAACTGGGTTCGCCGTAGAGTCGCGCGAGCTCGTGGTTCATCCTTCGCCTCCACACTCCGTTCTCCTGTACGCCGCCAAAGATGGTTCTCAACACTCGTCGCTCGAATACTCCGAGTGTACGCAGGTCCTCCTCGAGCAATATCCATGTCTCGTGACCGTAGAGAACAACCGGTCTTATGAGCGTCATGTACAGGTTACACTTCGTGCGAGGGCTAAGCCTTCTCGACCGCAGTTGCTTGTGGAGTCCATAGTAGGCACGACTTCCGCTGATAATTCGCCTCCGGATCTCATGGCTGGTGTCATTGTCTGCGGTCACCAGTGAGCCGAGATAGACAAAGTCTTCGACTATCTCCAGCTCGTCGCCGTCGATCGTGACCCTGTTATTACTGGACAAGCGGGTTCGGTCTGTCTCGGATCCGCAGGCCAGCATGTACTTAGTCTTGGACGTATTAATCATCAACCCAATCCTTCCTGCTTCGCGTTTCAGTTTGCGGTAGATGTCTTCCACCGCCGCAGATGATCTGCCGACTATATCAATGTCATCGGCAAAGCAGATAAGTTGACTGGATCTGTTGAAAATCGTGCCCCGCATTTCGCCCACCGCTCGTCGAATAACACCTTCTAGCGCCACGTTGAACATCATGCAGGATAGACCATCACCTTGTCGAAGCCCCCTGCGCGATTCGAATGAACTCGACAATTCACCCGAAATCCGCACGCAGCACTGCGTTCCATCCATCGTCGGATTGATCAGTCTGATCAGCTTCCCGGAAAAGCTGTTCTCGTCCATGATTTTCCATAGCTCGTTACGGTCGATCGTGTCGTAAGCGGCTTTGAGGCGGCGGAGTAGGATTCGGGACAACACATTGGCGGCATTGAGAACAGTGAACGCTCGGTAGTTCTCACAGTCTAATTTGTCGCCCTTCCTGTAGATGGGGCATATTACCCCCTCCTTCCACTCCTCCGGTAGCTGTTCTATGTCCCAGATCCAGACTATCAACCGGTGTAGGCAATCGGCCAACTTGTCCGGGCCCAATTCGATAAGCTCAGCTGCAATGCCATCCTTCCCAGCCGACTTGTTTCTATTCAGCTGTCGAATGGCTTCCTTAACTTCACTTATCGTTGGGAGTGGCTCCTCTACGTCGTTGCCTACGCCGGCGATGTACCTTCCCCCACCCTCTTGATCTCCTGCTAGTGCGCCGTTCAGGTGTTCATCGAAGTGCTGCTTCCACCTTTTGATCATCTCGCGATTATCCGTCAGGATGCCCCCGTCCTTATCCCGGCACATTTCGGCTTGCGGCACGAAGCCTTTGCGGGATGCGTTGAGTTTCTGATAGAACTTTCGTGTTTCTCGGGAACGATGCAGCTGCTCCAGCTCCTCGAGCTCCTCCTCCTCTAGGCGGCGCTTTTTCTCCTGGAAAATTCGGACTCGCTGCCTCTTCCGCTGTCGGTGATTTTCCACATTTCGACGGGTGCCTCTTTGCACTACTGCAGCCCGCGCGGCATTCTCTTCGTCCATCACCTTTCTACACTCCTCGTCGGACCAGTCGTTCCGTCGAGTTCGCTCCACATAGCCGATGACATTCTCTGCAGCACTGTTAACGGCTGTCTTGATGGTATCCCAACAGTCCTCGAGAGGGGCTTCCTCCAGTTCGCTCTCTGCCGGCTGCGCTGCTTCGAGCGATAGCACGTAGTCTGCTGTGACCTCAGATTGCTTCAATCGTGCGATATTTAACCGAGGCAGGCGTCGGTTTCGTTTGTTTTTCTCTACGGGGAGTTTTGGGCGCATCTTCATCATCACCATATACTGGTCTGACTCGATGTTGGCGCCTCGACAGGATCTGACGTCGATGATGTCCGAGAAGTGTCGGATGTCAATCAAAACGGGGTCGATCTGTGATTGCGTTTGGTACGGTGATCTCCAGGTGTACTTGTGTGGGAGGCGGTGCTGGAAAAAGGTACTACGTACCGAGATCTATGATTATGAGGCGAGGTCTATGAGTCGTTTTCGTTGGTCAATTGTCGGTTTGAGTTCCTTCTCCTGGCTGACTTGAGCGTTCGAATCCTCGATGACGATCTTCGTATCATGCTTTGGGCAGCGGCCGTATTCGCGCTCTTTGTCGTCACCGGCACATCCAAGGTACACGTTGATGATGCTGATGTTGAAGAAGCGGCCCTTGATTCTCAACCGGCACATTCGTGGGTCGATCGGACACCACCCGAAACCCATAAACTATGATTTTTTCATTTCTTAATCCAACAATCTAAATATAAATTTAGTTGAAAATAAGATTATTAAAATCACTTTCTGAAGTATGAAGCTTCTGGATCTTGAATTGAATTCTGGAAATCCAATAAAGGATTTACTCTTGAATTTCAAGTTACCATACAAAATTTTCAAATTAAATTGCAATGAAACGAAAGAAACATTTACAAATTTGCAACAAATGAATTAAAAAGAAGATAGAAAATTGTTTTTTTTTCTTCTCATCCCTCGAGAATTATTTTTTTTCATTTTGGTACCTACACAAAATTCCAATTTTTTAATGATTTTGAATTATAATAAAAATAATCATGCAATGAAAGGTAGATTCAGATAGTTGAAACTATTCTTTAGTGAAGAGTCTTAATCAATTGCCATTAAAACAGCCAATCTTTGAGATTAAGAGGATCAAACCTTAAACTGGATTTGAACTCCATCTGTGTTTTAACATAAAATTTCAATATTAATATGTGGATGAGCTTAAAGCAGCATCGGCGAAATAATTGATGTATATCGTGAAGTCCAGCAGTGTTGGCCAAAAATCACGAAAAGATCTTCCGAATGTTAAGCTTGATAGATAGCATTGTTGCTGAAAAAAAGTTGACTTATAATGTGATAGTTTCAACTCACAATGCAAAAATTAAAACATAGGCAAACTTAGTTTAGAGAATTTTTGAATCCTAAACTCGATTATTATGTCAGACTTTGTCTATCACTTCTAGTTTTGTAACGTTTAGTAATTTTAAAACTAATCAATTCAGAGTTCAATCGATCAATGATGACTGATGAAGTAACTAATCTACATAAACAACATAAATTTATTATCAATACTAATGTTATGAAATCGGCTTGGTACATCTTCGTACCTGAAAATAATCAAATTTTCGAAGGTGATGAAAAAGTGTATTCACCACGGTGCACGCTCGGCTAAAATCCCGAGTCGATGGACGGTAATTTTTATTTTTTATTTTTTTTAATTTTATTTTTTTTTATTTTATTTGTTTTTTTTAAACTGAACTAAACCAAACTTTATTTCCATGTTTCCTTACAATTAATTACATTATTATGTGTTTAAAGCTACCGAATACATTTACTAATTGTTTCATGTTTCTCCATCTCCATTCTACAAATAGTTTCTTAAATTCGTACATACTAGCCTTCATGAATTACTAGCCACTGCCCACATTTCAATCTTTTCTCTCTTCTTCCAAGGTTGCAACTCAACAGGTCTTCTGGTTTTGCACAATCGATTTTCAGTTTCCTACGAAGTGTTTCGTTCAACCAATCCCATATGATCTTGGAATTCGGACAAACTTTAATTCTATGCTCATTATAGTAATTTTGCCAGAACACTCATTACAAATCACATTTTGTAAACCTCCGATGTTATAGCTAAACAGTTTTTCTTTGTTTGGGGGTAATTCAAAAGATGGAACATATTTGAACGGTCTACGCTCGGTATCCACTTCCAGTTGATGTTAAGCCAGATTTGTTTCCATTCCATTTCGGGAAATTGCTCTACAATTGATGGTATAGTTGATCTTGCATTTATTATACTCCAATATATTTTCTTTGCAGTATCCAAGTGATCTAATTGTTTTATCAGCTTTGCATCTTCAATCCATTCTCTGGTATTACGACCTAATATTTCTGGGTGCATTATCCTCAACAAATAATCTTCATGTTCTTGGTTAACATCCGGGTTATTATTTATCAGAACGTTCCTGATAAATAAAGCTTTAGTTTTCGCTGCTGGGTCTACTAAATTTAATCCCCCGTCTTCGGTAGCCAAGCACAACTGATCTCGAGATGATTTAAAAATCATTCCACGCCATAAAAAACAACCGATAATCGTTTTCATTTCTGCCAAGTGTCTATAAGTAGGGGGTAAAATTTGTGCAATGTACCAAATCTTGGATAATAAGAAGGTATTCAGAAACCATACTCGTTCGTATAAATTCAGTTTTCGAGCAGAATGAAGACTGTTTCGATATTTGATTTTAGCAATTATTTTATCATAATTAACATTCACCATTTCCGTAAATTTTTGAGTTACTATCAAACCGAGAATAGTGATTTGTGGTTTTTCAGTAAGCCACCCATACAACCGTTGAATCTTAAAAAGCACGACTTACTCATGTTCATCTCAATACCAGCTAAAGCAGAATAAGAGAAAATGATTTGGAGAGCTAAATCAAATTCATCGATGTTTCTTACGAAAATATTTAGATCATCTGCATATGCTACAATCTTTAGTATGTGATCGTATGTCATGATTCCCTGTATGCTATTATCAATGGAACGAATTAAAGGCTCAAGATAAAGCACAAAAAGCAGCATACTTAGTGGACATCCTTGCCGTACGGATGACTTTAAATCTCAATATCTTCTGTCATTAATCCGTTGAAAATTACTTTAGAGGTAGTCTTCGTGTACAGTCTTTCAATGCACTTTATAAAGGTTTCAGGGAAATTGAATTCTCTCAAAATTATCCATAAGAGTTCATGGCATACATTGTCAAACGCTTTTTTGAAGTCCACACTTAACAAAAATCCTTTGAATCGTCTTGTTTCGTTTGCTCTAACTACTAATCGGCGTACTTCTTTAAGATTATTTAAGCATGATTTGTCCGGTATACAAGCGGCTTGACCACATCCAACAATATCTGGTAACGCAGAGATGATTCGGTTGTAAAGAATTTTGGTAAACGTTTTATAATCGGTGTTCAGCTGGCTAATTGGTCGATAATTATCCAAGCTTGTTTTATCTCCAGATTTTGGAATCAAAGAGATGATACCGGCTGAAAACTCCTTAGGTGGAATCATGTCGCCTTGCAAATATCCATTAAATATTGAACACATTTCCTTTTTGATTGAATCGAAATGTTTTAAATAAAATTCGTAGTTCAAACCGTCCGGCCCCGGAGATTTCTTCCTCGTAGAGTTTTTGAGAACAAAAAGTATTTCATCTTCTGTAATTGGAGATAAAAGCATGCCTTTTTGATTTTGGTTGAGCTGTTTTGATATGTTGTTCAAAGGATTTCCAACTGAGTCAGGTAATATTAATGGGATGTTTTTGCTTCTGAATGTTCTCGAAAAGTATTCTGTGATCATTTAAGTTTTGAAACATCTGTTACATTAGTTCCATTTTCTTTCAGGCAAAACCTAGAACTATTTTGAGTCTTGTTAACTAAAACTGAAACCTGGTATTTATTTATTTTTTCTTCAACTATCAATGGTTTGTTTGGCAGGTGATTCCCAAGATAACTTAGTCGAGCATGTTCAAATTCCATAAGCTTAGATTTTACCACTTGAATATTGTCATCGACGTTTTCCCCAGCTTGCTGTCTATTGGAAAGTGAATCAAGTTGGCGTATAATGCACTTTTCTGACACCTACAGTTATTGTTGAAATTCCATGACTCATTTTTATAGAAACTTCTTGTCTTCATCTTGAAAGCAAAATTCCACCATGAATTCAAATCTGCGTTGAAAAGATGTCTTAGTTTTAAATTTCCAACTTGAAGACCGTATCGTGTAACGATTTCCTCTTTTTCCAAAAGCATACTATTTATTTTCCAGTAGCTCTTTCCCCGAAAAACAAAACTGTTAGCATCTACACTGTATCAAAAAATTGTCCGTACAGCACGTTCCTTGAAATCCAAACAATCAAAAAGTACTCTTTTTCAGTCAATAAAAATACTACAATTACATCATTCGCTGCAGAAACTAGTCCTTTTTGTAGATCAGCATTAAAAATGTTTATGATTTAAACCTTAAAAATAATTCAAATCATTTTGTATAGAAAGTCCCAAAAACGACGTCAAAAAATTGTCCGTACACTGAGGCCTTTGTCAAATGTTAGTCAAGTAAACAGTTATGTGTCAGTCCTTTAAACGCAGAAACGTGAGTTGAATCTTAGCAAAGTCAATTTCTAGTGGTCTGGGCGATAAATACGGTAAAATAATCGGTATTTAGCATAAATCAGTAGATTTCAACAATTTTTGGATTAAATTAACAGGAAAATGTCTGCTCCTCACAAAAAAAAAATACCCGTTGACATCCGGAAACTGATTCTTTGCCTGAAGAATGACGGTAAAAGCTTGTCCGAAATTGCAAGACGGCCACAATCGTCGGTTCAGTATGTCCTTCAGAACTTTAAGAAGACTAACTCCCTGGAGATTACTCGTATAAGCTGATGGTTGGTTTGATCATATTTTCGAATCAGAACCAAACAATCATATTTATGTTCCTGTAGACGCGCAATATGACTGATAAATCTATTTATTTTTCTCCGTAAATGAATGTCAAGTTTCCGGTGACATTTGCGCTGGAAGCACCCCACATCATACCATTACATGACCACCACCGTGCTTAACTGTTGGTCGCAAATTTTTCGGATCCAATTCAGTATTTGGATTACGCCATAGTGCTACAAGTCCGTCAGACCCACAAATGTTAAATTTGCTTTTGTCAGTGAATATGATGTTCCGCAGAACTCTTCCGGTCCCAGGACATACTTTTGAGCGTATTCCAGCTACTTTTTTCATATTCTTGCCAGATATAAACGGCTTCTTACGAGCAACACGACCTCGGCATTTTTTCTCATGAAGTATGTTCCATACCGTTTGAGGATTGACCTGTATGTTTTCAAAATTCTTCAGGCTGTCAGCTAGTTTCGGGGCACTGATTTTAGGATTCTGACGATTTCCCTGACAATGATGCGATGGTGGCGATCCGTAAGCTTCAGTTTGCGGCCTCTTCCTGGAGTAGTCTCCAGGGCGTTAGTCTTCTTAAAGTTCTGAAGGACATACTGAACCGACGATCGTGGCCGTTTTACTATACTTGCAATTTCGGACAAGCTTTTACCGCCATTCTTCAGGTCAGCAATCAGTTTCCGGATGTCAACGGGTATTTTTTGTGAGGAGCAGACATTTTCTTGTAAATTTTTGTGGATTTAATTAACAGGAAAATGTGTGCTTCTCACAAAAAAATACCCATTGACATCCGTAAACACGAAAATCTACTGATTTACGCTAGATAAAGTTCATTTTACCGTATTTATCGCTCAGACCACTAGAACTTGTCTTTGCTGAGATTCAACTCACGTTTCTGCGTTTGACAGACTGACACATAACTGTTTACTTGACTAATATTTGACAAAGGCCTCAGTGTACGGACAATTTTTTGACGTCGTTTTTGGGACTTTCTATACAAAATGAATTGGATTATTTTAAAGGTTTAATTCATAAAAATTTTTAATACTGATCTACAAAAAGGACTAGATTCTACAGCGGATGATATAATTGTAATATTTTTATTGACTGAAAAAGTGCACTTTTTGATTGTTTGGATGTCAAGGTACGTGCTGTACGGACAATTTTTTGATACAGTGTATTTTCAATTTCAGAATCAAGGCTGCGTGATCTGAAAATGGTACGCAAAGTGTTCTGGCATCGACAACTCTATCTAAAATAGAGTGAGGAGCATAGAAACGATCTATACGAGATTTTAAGTTGGCTCTAGTAAAAGTGGATTGATTTTTTCCAAGTTGTAAAAAAATATCTTTTAAGGAAAATAGTTGAATAAACTGATTTAGACCTGTTGAGTAGTTTTTGTTTGTACCGTTACTATCTTGGGGATGAGTTATACAATTAAAATAACCTCCTATTAAAGTAAACAAACATCCTGGTTTATCCATATGTGGGGCTATAGTTTCCTTGAAAAGTTCATCTCTATCTCTCTTGTGGTTCGATACCGATGGAGCATAAATATTTACAAAATTTATATTATTAATGGCTAATGAGGTAATTCTTCCTTCCAAATCAAAAAGACTTCTATTCTGTTCGAAAGTGTTACGAATGAGTATGCCTGTTCCTCTGTTGCATGTTCCTGTATTAACGATAGGAAGAAATCCCGGAAGAAAATTAAAATTTTCAAAAACTAACTCCTGCACAAAAAGCACATCGATATTATCTATATATATAAAAATGCAATTTCTGTCTGTCTGTCTGTCTGTCTGTCTGTCTGTCTGTCTGTTCCCTATAGACTCGAAAACTACTGAACCGATTCGCGTGAAACTTGGCAGGTAAGAATATTGGAGGCAGGGGAAGGTTCCTATTATGGTTTGGGACCCCTCCCTCTCTCATGAAGGGAGGGAGGGGCCTCCCAAACAAAAGACAATTTTTTGCATAACTCGAAAACCCATCAAGCAAATGGTATCAAATTTGGCATGAGGTGGTAAATGGGAACGAGGGATATTTCTATTAATATTAGGCACCCCTCCCTCCTCTCAGTGGGGTTACAGGAAGGGGGGAGGGGGGCTACCTCACAATTTTTCATATAACTCGAAAACTAATCAAGATATTGGAACCAAATTTGGCACCGGAAGGTATTTGGATACGAAAAATATTTCAATGATTATTTCAGACCCCTCCCTCTTTCCAGTAGAAAGAGGGAGGGGGCCTCTTTTATACTTTTTTACATAACTCAAAAACTAATAAAGCAAATGGAACCAAATTTGGCATGGGAGGGTATTTGGATACGAAAGTTATTTGTATGATTATTTGAGACCCCTCCCTCTTTCCAGTAGGGAGATATAAAAGGGGGGAGGGGGTCTCTTTGATAATTTTTCACATAACTCAAAAACTTATTAAGCAAATGGAACCAAATTTGGCATGGGCGGGTATTTGGGAACGTGACATGTTCTAATGATTGTTTAAGATCCGCTCCTTCTTCCAGCGGGGAGAAAGGAAAGAAGGAAGAGAGTTTCATACAATTTTTACTGCATAACTCAAGGACTAAAGCAGCAAATGGAACCAAATTTGGCATGGAACGATATTTGGATAAGAGAAATGCTCCTTTGAATATTTGGTATTCCTCACTCCTTCAAAAAGGTGGATGAAAAGGGGAGGAGAGGTCTCCCTTACAATTTTCAGTATAACTGGAGAGTTGATCGAGTTGATTGAACCATATTTGGCATTTGAGGGTATTAGGATACGAGAAATTTGTCTATTATAAATTTAAGCCTTGCCTTTTTTCAGCGGAAAGATATAAAGGGAAAGGGGGGCTTCCATACAATTTTTCCGCATAACTATAGAATTGATCGAGCAAATGAAACCAAATTTGGCATCAAAAAGTATTTGAGTACGAAACATACTTTTTCTATGTGAAACAATTCCTTTCTTGCAGTAGGATGACAGAATTAGGAATATAGGAAGGGAAAAGGAAGCTTATATTTATATATTTTTTTTTTACAAAATCCGAGAAATGCACAAACTTAACATGGAAAATCAATTTGGTATGATTCTATGATTATCTGACACACCATTCTATTTTCAGTGAGTAGGTATATAGGAGGAGGGAGGTGAACCCAATACAATTTTGTTAGCATAAGTTCTCAATTTATGCTAACGAAGCCAACAAATGGGAACAAATATGGCATGGAACGGTTCTTGGTTACGAGATATGTTTCTACGATTGTTATAAACCCTTATGCTATACAGTGAAGAGAGGGGAAGAAAGGAGGAGGCTCCATATGCATTTTGTTGTAAAGCTTAAAAACTTATCAACTAATGGAACTATATTTGATATAAGTGGAGTTTTGGGAACAAAAAAAAATTGGTATTATTATTAAAGATCACGACCTTCAATCAGCAGGGGGTGAAGGGAAGGACAGGGGAGGGGGGGCTCCCTTATCAGTTTTTTTAAGCATAAATCCAGAACATTTCAAGCAAAAACAACCATATTTTATAAGTTAGATTGTTTGCGTACGATTAATTTGAGACCCTCCAAACAGATTAAAATTATCAGGTCTTTAACACAAATTTATAGAGCAAGATTCAGAATATTAGTTTAAGTTATCTTTGTGTTGAATTGTGTTGCTTATGAATTATGTTATAATTTGGTTTAAAATAATGCCAATAAAACAAGAAAAAATTGATTAATTTTTGAAAATATCATTTGATTTTGAAAGGTGTAGCAAAGCACACCGGGTCAGCTAGTTATTTATAATAAAATCTTTCAAAAGCTGCTTATTTATATCGTTATTAGAACTATACAAATTTATACTCCCAATAGTCATTGTATATTGCAATTTCGGTTATGTTTAGCTCTCCGTGTCTTATTTATGTAATAAAAAACTCACCTCAACTCTCACGAGCGAGCTTTTCACTTAGCTTTTTTTGTTTCGAACGGGTGCGAATTTGTTGAGCTTGAAGAAGGTCTGCTGTTTCCGGTATTCTGGAAAGCTCCGCATCTCCATCTGAAGAGTCCGATGAAGCAGCTTTCGGCAATGCTCTCCAATTTTCGGCGTCTTCATCTGGATTCTCCGAGAGAGTTTCCACCGCTCGCTCCGGGTTCGCGTCCTCATCAGCTGATGTAATTTCCACCACCTCACCCATTGTGTTCTCTTTTTGTTGTTGCTGTTGTGGCTGTTGTTCTTGTTGTTGTTGTTCTAGTTTCTCTGTTGCTTTCGGAACCAAGGTCACCATATTTAGTGACACATGAGCAGTAGAACTCGACCCTGCTGCAAAAACTTGACTGTATGATGGTGAGCTACTTTTTCCTGCTTCCCCCCCGCTTCCAGCATTGAGCTGTAGGCGTTCGTTCACCGTCTTTCTTTTAGGACAATCCTTTTTCATGTGGTTAGACGCTCCACAAGAAAAACATTTATTTTGAAGTCCATCATAGTAGGCTCGAGCTTGGAAGTGAAGTACGTTAAATGTTGCCGGTATTTCTCTGGAAACTTCCATATGGATGCCCCTCACTCCATTCCATATGGGGAAACCGGTATCGGCGCCATACCGTTCTCTCACCATACGATAGATTTTGCCATACTTATCCAGCACTTGAGCAACCTCCGAGTCTTGAATATGCGGTGGCAACCCGAACAAACGAACATATTTGACAGTGTCGTTTACTATTGTTACTAAGACTTCTATGGAGAGACCGTGTTCATATTCAAATCTCGCGCTACCAGTAACCTTCGAAAAAGCCAATTGCATGTCTTTTTCCGATTTAAATACAGCGTATACGCAGCACTCTTTAACTTCCTTGTACATAGCACTTAGAGTTTCAGGAGAAAACCCAACTTTCTTGAAGAAAGCAAAAATGTCCAAGTCCGATGGCATTTGTTTATCAGACCCGAAGTAAATCCGCAGTGAATTTGTGCGGAAATTCCGAATAACTACATTACTTCCAGTGGCCATTTTGTTTAACACGTCCGTTTATAAAGATGAAGGTTTCAACGATGAAACTAACAAAGGCAAATTTGCCTTGACAACAGGCACTAAGACTGCACTATGGAAACACGTCTTCTCACTTCAGCGTCCAAAAGAGAACTGATTGAGAAACAAGAGAGATCAATAGTGGGAAAGATCACATGTGGGATATACATGATCTACATGATGTTTCGATATAAGGTTCAGCAGTTGATTGGCGGAACTGCACATGGTCAATCGTGTTGGTCGATTCCATCACGTTTACCATGGGGTAGTTGGCTAACGCACCGTTGTACTGAAGGGGAGATTCCGAGTTCAAGTCCTGCCGGAAAGCCATTGTTTTTTCGTTTTTTGATACCTCATGTTTCTCTAATACTTTTCCATCACCTATGAAAATTTAAAAAATTATAAATCTGTTCCTTATCCTTTATTCATTCAACGATACAGAGTATAGGGAAGAATTCCATAAAGTGATTTTCCGGTAAAAACTTTACAGATTTTGTCAAGATTATCTTGTTCCGAAGATACAATTTGAAAAGAATTTTTTTTTCTGAAAATTGAATAGATAACATTATAACTACTGCAAACATTACAAAAGGAAGGTTTGTTTAATTTAATATTTGATACTGAAAATTTTGATCTATTTCATAACGTTGGTGAAGGCTGGAAAGCCATTTTCACTTGTGCATTAAAAAATAATCAAAATTGATTTTGGATTAAAATTTTTCAAAATTTCCGTTTTTTTACAAACCAATGAAATACACATTCTTACTTTTATAATTTTTTAGCCAAAAGTCACGAAAAATTTTTCACAGTCTTAAGAAAAAATGTTTGTTCAGTCAAAATTTTTTTTATCTAAATCTTTTTGATATTTTACACTTTTGCTAAAAAACGCACAGATTTTTGCCATGAATGTTTCCCTCATATTTTTAAAAGATAAACCGGAAACAGGAGCTTCTAAAAAAAATATAAATTTGCATTCAGTGTGCCTGAATAATACAAAATCAGTTTTTAAATTCTTCACACCGCGGAAAATGTGAATTTTGTTTTCTTGTGTTATAATTGTGAATTATTGAAAATAGAGATGTACCGAATATTCGGCACCGAATACTGCTCAAAAACCGTTAGGCTGAATATTCGGCTCACCGAATAGTTTAGCTAAGTATAAGGTCGAATTAGTTTTTAAAATTAATACAACAAAATAATAGACAAATTTTTCAAACGATTTTGGATCATTTGTAGGATATCCAAAAATAATGTTGAAAAAGCTACATAATCAGCTACTTAAGGTCTTAGTAAAACACTTTTGGTGTATCCGTGTATCTTTCACTGTAGACAGCTTTTTTTTTGATTATCGTTTATTCTAGATTTTCTTATTATATCCAGGCTTGCTTGCATTTATAATCAAGAATTCGAGAAAATTAAAATCTGGCCAGGATGCTAAAGATTGTTTAAAACTTCCCGGATTTTGTCCGGATTTATTCATTTTAACTGGTAAACCTTATAAAAAAAACTCAATTTTTTTTATGAAATCTTTGGGTTTTTTATACAAAAACGATTAAAAAATTTCAAAATGAACATAAATGTTCGTTTAATCCTTAGAAACGATTTTATCCCTGCTGCTGTAATTAAATGAAAACTGCAAATTAAAAGTTATGTTATTTAACTTTCCTCTTATATGTTTTTGGCCTACACTTTGTTCAAATCAGCTAGTTTTTTCAAACAATGTTCAAAAATTCGTTCTGAATTGCCCAACCGGTAGAAAATATGGTATGCTTAAGGTTTAAGATCATTGTTCTTTTAACAACTATTCAGAAGATATCTTGCTCTAATTCAAATTTCATCTAATTCGATACGAAACAAGCAATTTCAAACTGCTTAGCATCTGTTTCGACGTGTTTTATTGAAAACTTGACAGAATATTCGACCGAATATTCCACAGAACATTTGTTTGCCGAATAGTTCAAAACTTCAATATTCGGTACATCTCTACTTGAAAAGTTTTCTAAAATCTAAACTCCTAATATTTAATATTTTATTTCTGTCTGACAGTACCTACTTACATTTTTTTACGGTCATCCATAACACGACTGTTTGATGTGATAGATTTAAAAAAGAATTTAGTTAAAGCGGATCTAAAATTTAAATTTATATTTTTGAATTTTTTTGTTTAAGTGATCTTAACTTTTTTTTTTTAATATTTCCATGTGTACGATATATAGCTTCTAACTTAAGCTTTCTCAGGCATATATTGAATATATTTACGAGCACTTGATTACTGACTTACAGCCTTTTTCCGAAGCATGTTTTTCGGATTTTTTTTTTCTTAGAATTTAAATAACTTGAAAATTGATTATTATAACTGAATACGTTTTGAGAATTATATTTGAGTCACGTTACAACCTTGCCAGTACTATAAACTTAGTAAAAGTCGGTTGAGAAACAAAAGAGTTTGAGCGGAATAAGTGTTAGGGGCCATTTGACCCCCGGCGGTATAAATAGGTATCCTACATACGTTTTTAAAAATCTACAAACTTTAAATGAAAAATATGCACATTTTGAAAATAAAAATATTTATGAAGAAAAATTTGCGCAGAAACAATTATAAAAAGAGTTATAATCATTTGAATTCGAAAAATGTCATTTGACCCCATCCGGTACGTTTAGTGTTAAAACAGCTTCATACAACAACAAACAATAGCTTACATTTAGTTTTAAGTAGTTTTAAGTGTTGTAGTCTACAAGGTTTGACATAATAAATAAATGGTTTTTGGAATGGTTTAAAAACACCTGAAACATGTCAAAATGGATAAATTAATCATAGGAAGTCTGATAAGTGGTATTGACTTTCTAATCAAAACAATAATTCTTGCTTTAATGACCCTTACCTGCTAATTAAATTATGTTTGATGATATGTTCTAGTGACTTTTCTTAACTCGAAATAAAAGATGGTAGAGCTTCTCATTTAGAAAAAAAGGCAGCAAAATTTATCTATCCACCATTTTTAAATATTGCACCGAGAACGTACAGTTAGAGACTTATAGACACTAACTCAGAGGCAAGGTTGAATCGTCAAAATATTTTCTATGGAAAAATGGCAACAGCATCATTGTGTAAGTTTGTTGAGTTTGTTGCTCAACTGACCCGCATTCTTGGAGACTAATTTTTGCAGACAGAAGTAATTTTAAGCAATCATCTCAAGCTCCCCAGAGTCTTAAATTACAGAGCTCATGTAACAAGCAATGAATGTTAACAATTCGCTCCGATTTTAATTGGTGTCGTTAAATTAAAAACATCCGTCCATCTGCTGCAATCTGCAGAATCCTCAAAACTAGAACACACTGATAAGATAGCGCAAAATATTAGCGCAATTTGAGTAGAGTACCAGCAAACTGGCCGGGCATTTCTCATTTCTCCCTCTGTCTGGCCGCTCGCCAATAGCCGATTCAAACTTTTCTCCACCATGGGATCATCTCTTACGGAAAAGCAGCCAGCAAGCAACAGACAGAGGAAGGCTTGGGGTCCATCGTGTTCCGCCCAAGAAAGAAAGAAAGCCCCCCAGTCAGTTAAACTTGAACTTCGAAAGCGTACGGTTGTTGAGCTCGTTCGTTTCTTTCTGTACGCGCGTCGTTCGGGGGCTCCAAGAGTCTCTAAAAGTTGTCGTTTTTGACATCGAGACGGTTTATTAGAAATTGTTTGAACGTGCATATTAAAGACAGTTTTGGAGGTTAGATTTGGAGCAAAGGTTGGTGTGATTCATTGAAGGAGGAAAACTCTGTGGGGGTGGTCCTTTCTTGTGGGTGACTTGACACCTGACGCTGGTTGATTAGTGGGGGTGGTACTCAGCAAGTGGCACTTGGCAGTTGTTTTGAATGGTTGGCGCATTATTGGGTATGCTCACATGCTCACCTGGCGCGACGACAATCGAGAGACCGCAGCACCGCATTTTTTGGGGGGTCTTTGCTCTGGCCTGGGGGAGGTGGAATCAATCGAGTAAGACCCGTGAGGCGTATGGAATTGTGGCCTGTTGTTATTGTGCATTTCCACCACCAATCCCCGTAAGCGCCGCCGCCAGCCATTCTGTAAGCTCGCGCTGGTTTCGATTCAGTTTTTACAAGTTATTTAGTGGTCGCCTTGAAGAAAGCAGGCAGGCAGCTCATCGCTCTGATCGGTCCCGGTTTTTTTTTTAATGCTGCTGCTGTTGCTCCTCGTTCATACACATTTTCAACCAGGCGCAATTTCCGATGCGCGCGTCCAACTAGTTTTCGCCATTCGCCAGGCGTGTGTGATGTCTTGTGGCTTGTGAATTTAAGCTTTTTCTGATATCGAACGCCTCAAGAGTTTGTGTGTGAAAAGTGCGCTCGCGCGTTCGCGATTTTCCCCATTTGTTGTTGCTGCTGGACGAACAAGTTTCCAAGTCGCTGTGCTCCTTCGGAAAGTGCACTTTATTTTCTAGTTTTCAATCAAACTTGATTTCTATTTGCAGTCGCGCGCAAAGTCAATCTCAAAGTGCGCCTAGTGTAGTGGTGATTTAATTAGGCCCCCAAATGGATCATTTTTCTTTGATCTCCAAGCCCAAACTGAAGCAAGGCACCCAGGGCAATTGCCGAAGAAATTTAGGTCTCACCCAGGAATGACTAAACTGAAAAACATCGAAACTATTTCAGGGGCGATAATTTCCGGTGCTCAGTGAATCTCATTTTGGCTCGAAAAAAAAATTAAACATGTGATCAGGTGTTTATTGTTAACAGAAAAGAAGAAGACTTCTCGAGGTTTTTTTTTAAGTGCGGGGTAAAATGTGATAAATGAAACCTCAATGAAAAGAAGCGCAATAATAAGCGAAACATAAATCCATAAAAATCCATAAAACAAACAGTGAAAATCAGCCAACCGGATAAGTGATCCCGAAAAATCAACAATTTTACCTCGTTTCCGTTGAGATAGACAACAAATTGCACTCCAGCAGGAGACTTATTCTTCGCTGATGGGACTGAACTTCTATTACAATGGCCAACCCTAATCGCAAGAACACGATCCAGAGAATTAACATTGCAAATCAGGAACAGCGTGAGCAGTTTGGTCTTGAAGTCTGAAAGAAAGTCGAATTATGGTGTAATAATACACTTAGACTTGACATTACAGCTTTTAATCTGAATCGAGCTGAGCTTATTTAAAGCAACAAAAAGAGATTTTTTTAAATTTTTCATGAATTAGCAAGCTCGCAAAGATTCTAATTTTGTATTGTGAAATAAATTTGAAAACAACTATCTGTCATACAACAACAATTTGAAAAAGATAGAATAGTTGAATTTTTTTTTTAAATTTCAGTTTTTTCGATTCCAATCATATAACCCCTAACACATGTTTTTGTAAGAATTAAAAACAAGTGGATAGGGTGAGTGTACCTACTTTGGTCCTAGAGCCTACTTTAGTCCTAAAATGCCGAAAATGGTAAATAATTCATTTTGCTTGCAAAGGATAAAGATGCTGCTATGTGCACAATGAACTCTTATTCTTACTGAATCCTTCCATACCGCTTTTTGCCATAAAAAATCTTTCTCATAAAATTTTCAACGTTTTTAAAAATATGCCTTCTATTCAGTGGTAAATTAGACAGCTCAATTAGTGGGGTGCGTTTTGAGAAATGAGAGGAAATAAGGAAAAATCACGTTTTTTTAGTGTCCAAGCCAATATTTAAAGGGTTATTACTTTCACTATGAAGAATATAAACCAGATTACCTATTTTTCCTAAAATAAATAAAATCAATGGAAAACCCGGAAAATTTGTAAAGGGTCCAAATATAGGAGACTTTGACTTTGATGTTCCTTTTTTAGGCCTAACATCACAAAAATTTTGTGTGAATACCAAACAAATCAACAAAAGTGCGAATTTTTAATTGGGGCATAATTCAGAGTCAATATTGAACATATCTTACATTTTTTGCTAGCTTTACGCAAATAAACTATAAGTTAGTAGACATATAAAAACTTGAGCCATTTTTCTGCTGATAGAGCTGACGGGGAGTAAAAGTGTTTAAAATATTCATGACAGAAATGTTAGTTTTCTTAGTCGTTAAAAAGCTGTAATATTTTTTATGGTAATATTTAATTAAAAATTACACTTTTAACGAATTTGTTTATTTATTTTCGAAAAATCATATATTTTATAAGAGTTTTAGATATAGGTCCAATTGAAGGTACCAGTACAGTACCAAAATAGGAACAGTAGGTTCAAAGATGGAAATTTTGATCATCAATATCTATGCAAATCTTTCAATAAAGGCGAAACCTATGTTGAAAATTCTCATTGAAACTTGTAGATAAGATAATGAACTATAAATAAATTTCTTTAAAGATAGAAAGCTCCCGTTTGTTTATGAGAAAAGCGTGATTATTTAAAAACCACCGCTTAAAGGGTCCAAAGTAGGGCAACTAACCCTACCTTGTTTTTTTTTTTATAAAAACATGAGTTCTTAAGGCAATCCTGTGGAGAGTAATAATTTTTTCGGAATTTTGGTGATAATTTTTTTTAAGTTTCTTCAGCCGATAATCAAAACATAACTTTCAATATTTGTTAAACTTTTCAACATAAATAGGGCGAGCGCTCTTACTTTGGACCTAGAGCCTACTTTAGTCCTAAAATGCCGAAAATTGTAAATAATGCATTGATGCACACAGTGACTCTTATTCTTCCTGAATCCTACCATACCGATTTTTGCCATAAAAAGTCTTTCTGATAAAATTTTCAACGTTTTTTAAATGTTCCTCCACATCAGTGGTGAATCAGGCAGCGCAATTAGTGGGGCGCGAGAAATAAGAACGAATTAGGAAAAATCAGGTATTTATATTGTTCAAGCCAAAGTTTAAAGGGAAACTACATTCTCTGTGAAGAAAATGAAAAATAATATTTTTTTTTCGTAAAATAACTAAAACTCAATGGAAAACCTGGATGATTTTTAAAGGTTTCATTAATAGGAGACTTCGATGTTCCATATTTAGACCTGGCGTCACCAAAACTTTGATTCACTATCAACAAATCAACAAAGGTGCGAATTTTCTATTGGGACATAACCCAGAACCCATATTTAACATTTCTAACATTTTTGGCAGCTTCCCTCAAACAAACTAAAAGTAAGTAAACATAGAAAAGTTTCAGCTATTGTTCTGCTGATAAAGCTGACGGGGAGTAAAAGTGTTTGAGATATTCATAACAGAGATTCCAGTATTTTTAATCGTTATAAAGCTGTAATCCTTTTTTTTAATGATAATACTTTTTTGAAGATTACATTTTTAATGAATATGTTTAACTATTTTTCAAAAATCATACTTTTAAAAGGAGCTTTAGTTCTAGGTCCAATGAAGGTACCAATTCAGTACCAAAATAGGAACAGTAGGATCAAAGTTGGAAATTTTGATCATCCATATCTTTGCAAATCTTTCAATAACGGCAAAACCTATGTTAAAAATTTTCATTGAAACTTGCATATAAAATCATGAACTATAAAAAAAAATTCTAAAAGGAATAAACCTCCCGTCCATTTATGAGAAAAACATGATTATTTAAAAACCATCGCCTGAAGGATCCAAAGTAGGGCAACTATGTTTTGTTAACAAATCTATTTAAAATACTGTTCTATTCAAAATAATAAGTTTTGAAATGCCTTCGAATGATTTGAGAGAAGAAAAATCACTCCCCTCTTGTTGATTCTTGTTTAGTAAAAGGTTATGTTCTTTTATCTTACAATATAAACATTCAATGATCACACTTCATTGAAAATTTATGATGCAATAATCTGAGCTGCGCATCTACAATCAAGGAGTTTTACAAGGAATTTTAAATTATTCGCTTCTGCTTTTGCCTCAGAATCAAAGAATCAAATGCTTTTCTCGGTAAGTCATATATAAGTTACTCAAATTTAGAATTTAGAAATTTAGAATACTCCCAAGACACCAAGAAATAAATACGAGTAAAACTTTACAGAAAAAAAAACATTATTCTAAATATCCAAATCAGTGCATAAAAATATAATTAATCAAATAAATAAACAGATTTGAAAAATATAAAATCCAAATACAAAAATAAATATCAGTTCAGGTCGAAAATTCATCATGATGAAAAATTCCTTGGCAAAATGATAATAATTGTTTATTATTCATTATCATAATTTACATTTTTTCTTATTTTTAGTGAAGGCGTTGATTGAAAATCTCCCCTTTTATATCTTGAATTTGAAAAAGTAATCAACCACAATTTGAAATGTGAATTCTTAATTAAAATAAAACAGTTTTTTTTATTGATTTTAAAGAAAAGTATTCAAAACCTAAATTCGATGGTTGAATTTAATTCGATAAAAAGAAAACATAATTTTTATCAAGAGTACCAGCAATCAAAGTCGAGCAAAGATATTTTATTCTATAAAAATTCTTCCAGTTATCAAAATAAAAAGCTTGAAAAAATCATTTTAAAAAAACACAATAATAAATTATTATAGATATTTATAATACAACATGTCTCATTTAACATTGAAATCTTACATTGTTGCAAAAGACAGGTTAAAAAATATTATTGATCATTCATAAACTGATGAGATCATTCTAACAAAGTTATAAAGATAAGGAATTCCACGTTTTGTTGTAAATATTGAAAGCACAAAGTGAATACTAATTTGATTAACATTGCGCATCAAACTTTAGCAGGGCCGTAGGAAGAGCTGACTCATGAGGGGGGAGGGGATTTTTTCTATGACATTTTTGCTTAAACAATGCATGTATCAAAAAAAATTAAAAATACTTGTTATTTTTAAATACTATTCGAATATTCATTTTAAAGTTCCTTTTTCTAGATAAATAGAAACAAGTTTTTCGTTCTATTTCCGAATTTTTAAATCAAATTCCGGTCAATATTCGGGAAAATAAAACAAAAATCCATGAACTATTCAACAAAAATCAAGGTTAAAATAATTGAACAATTTTATTTCGAAAAACAAAACCAGATTTTGAATCGTACTCCAGTCTCTAAAAAAATCTCTTATATTTTTATAAAAAAATCAAGTTTGTTAAGTTTAATTTTTGGCGACAAAATAAAAAATTACCATGATGCAATAAATTTTTTTTACAATAAAATGGGAATCAATCCAGACAAAAACATTTTTTTTTCAACATAATTTGGGCGGCAGACAAGTTATGGTAAAACCAGGTAATCTGGCCAGCTAAATTTTTCTTGTTTAATTTGAATTTACAATAGGTTTTTTTTTTAAAAAAGCCTTCAATTTCGAAAGAAAATTCTAAAAATAAATCCAATTTTCAAAGATAAAGGTAAAAGGTTCAAATTTTGCAGTACAAATCGGATTTATGCCAACTTGACTTTAACTAAAGATGTGAGTTTCAAATTTTGTTCTTGAAAATACTGCAATATTATTAATCGCCAAAACATACGGTATTCTCTGAAAATTGAAAATCAATTCCTGTGGATTTTTTTGCAAAATGAACCATAACTCTACTTAAGTTTTGTAATTTTCAGCTGAATTTTGCAAACGAATTGACTTTGGTAAAGCTCCTACATCGAACTTACAATTAAAATTATCATTCTGCAATCTTTTGCAATTTAAATTATCACCCAAATCATCATCTCGATGATTTTATTTTGATTGTGGAATTCATTCACGAGCTTTGTCTGAAACTGAATTTTGAACTTGAATTAAAAAAATAAAAATCTGTTTCGGAATTTCAAAACGTTTTATGAAATGTACATAAAAACGGTTTTTGAATTCAGAAATATGAGAAAAGAATTGAAATCCGTTTTGGAGCCCTCAATCATGAATTCATAATATCTAATATAATTGCATGTTTTGGGTTTCAATGATTATTCTTTATTTCAATTATTTATTTCCAATCCGACTTGCAAATCTAAATAAAAAATCCAAATTTCGAATAATGAATTCATATCGCTATTTTGAAGCTTTATTATGCCTGAATTTAGCATAAGAATAAAGTTTCTATCATATTCAAAAAAATATTTATTAAATGTTAAAAAGCGTATGAGTTTCAAAAATCGTGAATCAAATTTTGAAGGAAATTTTGAACCAAAGCAGGTGTTTAACACCTCGTTCCTCCTAAATTGCAAGTTCTGAATATCCTCAATGTCAATTTAAATATTGTGTCTCGGAAAGGACAAAAGACAGAAACTATGTTTTTCTTATTAAAAATAAACTCACAAGAAGATTATGTTTCAAATATACAAAACTTAATAAATGAAAAATAACGTCAAACTAATTGATAATATTGCAAAAAAAAGTTTGACTATAAAATTTATTAATTTTTTATAACAATTTTTTTAGAAAATTAAAACAAAATATGAAGATTATATATATTTAAGAATGAAATTTGTTCAATTGAAACTAGTTTAAAGATTTTCATTGATAACTCATTGATACGTTTTAATGATGAATTCGGTAGAAATTTGCATTCTGAACTCGAATCTTTTGTCAGATCACCTCTTGTTTTGTTTGATGGAGTTTATAAGCTTAAAAATGAATCAGTATTTAGTAAAATTAATCATTGATAACTGATGAAGTAATAAATCTTCATGAAAAAAAAACAGATTCTGATTTTGTATTTTTAACTTCGTTCAAACGAGGAATAATATTTTGATGAAAAGTATGACGAAAAATCGATATTGTAGTTAAATTATACAGTTTTTAAATATTTGAAAAGATATCGTTACACATATTTTTATAGGAATGGAAAATTTAAAGGAAAGGTTTTGTTTCATTTACAAATTTTTTAAAGTCAAAAAAATATCTTAAATTTAGTTGTTTTTTTTTTTTTAAATTCGTTAAAATTCCCGTATTTCACAGATTGAGAAAATCTAAAAAAAACCTAAGAAACTTCAATAATTTGTTTTTCGCAAAAGTCAAAATTATTTTGTCTTGGGGAAATTTTATAATTTACTTAAAACCCTTATTTCAAATTTTTGTGTAATGTTTATTTTAAAAAAATTGCAGAAATTTCTTTAATGATTTTAATCTATTTTCAAAGGTTTATTTAAAAAAAAAAACAAAAGTTGAAAAAAAAGTCACAAATTTGGAATTAGGGCACTCCAATTGATCGAAATAAGCTGTTTTTTTGCACCTGGGAAAATTTGAATTTTGTGGTCTTCTTCAACTTATCAAAACTATTTTGAGAGTGGAGTTAAGCATTAGAAAAACAAGAAACAGTGAATAAAATTGAGCCTGGAATTGGTTAGTTGATGAACATTTCACATCAGCATAAAATTTGCAACGAATTCAACTTTTTTTTTATAGTCAAAGCAATAAGCAATAAAGTAATTGATACTAGATTTCAGATTTTTTTTGATTATTCTATTGACTATTGACAACTTGTTGATCTTTAAAACTAGTACTCGAAATTTTGAAGTGAAAATGGTTGGTTTCGAATTCTGATCTTGATCAATTACACTTATGTATAGAAATCTATTCTAAAGACGAGCTCGGATTTTTTTGTGTTAAGATTTATGTTTTTAAATAAAAATGGTTTTTGGAATTGTAATTCAAAATTTACGATTAAAAATTTGTTTTATTTCGTGAACGTCATAAATATATATGGTCTTTATAGAAACAAAAATATGCGCTGAATGTTCCAGTGCATTTAAAAAAAGTAAAAATTTTCGGTTCAGATTTGGATGGTGGATCGTTTATATCATTTGTACTTTTGCCCCATTTTCAGTTCGTAGGCCCTTCAAGGTTTTTTGAGATTCACAGTTTATTGTGCAAAGAAGGAACACATTAATAAAATTCTTTTTCCGTCATTTGATAGTGGTTGAAAACAGCGAAATAGAACCATTAACATTTTCATTGAAAACAAGAATTTTGTTTGCCGTTATCGTTTATATAGAATGGCTGCCTCTAGAAATTATGTTCATCAAGTTATGTCGAGAGACGGATAGTTTTGTAAATAAAAAAAAAAATAAGATAAAAAAATCCGCTGTAAATTTATAAAGATTTCATTGTTAAATGTAAATTAAGCTGTTTATACACATGAAACACGATACACAGGGGTATAAAATTGCTTGATTGGTTCAAACCCGTTGAAAAGTATTTTCTTCGGAAAATGCATAGCGTTATTCTAAATTTAAATGAATTCTTATTTGAAATAAAAAAAAAAACAACCACTGTTCGTTGGCCTGATTTGTCAATGTAATTCCAGATCTACACAATCAAGATTCAGTGTTAATTTACTGGATCGGTAGTTTCTCGGGGAATAAAAAAGTTGCAAATTGGTTCGCCATCTGAATTTTCTGGTACAACATCACAGTACTTGAACCTACCGTAAGCGAGTGTCAAATTGAACTTCATTAGTGATAATCAACACTTCCAGAGAGACGAAGCAAGAAGAAACAAAAATAATTATTCGCCTCGATTATAAATTCCATGAAGAAATTAATAAAGTATGTTTGTTTTAATAGTCGGTGCTTTGGATTAACGGGCATGGCACTGATTGGCGTTGAATTCGGGAAGAAACGAAAAGACAAGAAGAAAAAACCGAATAATTTCCTGAAAATGGATTCTTCCCCTTGGACCTCCCGATGACGAATTGTTGTAGTGATTGTTTTTTTTTCTGCTGTTGTGTTGTTTGACTGAATTTGGTCTTGAATTTATTTGCAGCGATTTGAAGTTTTGCCCGGATTTTTTTCCGTCGTCGTTCACCTGTGAAAATAAACAGAGAAAAAACCAGCCGCAGCTGTTGGGAAACTATAAGTTTGCAAAAGAAAAGTTTAAAAAACAACTTGGACAAAAAGTGGCAATCGTAAATGATTTGAACAGCAGCAAGCAGAGAAACCCCGAAAACGTTGCTGAATAAAAATGAGGCGCCTCGTGGACTTGGGTTTTGTGATCCGTAAGTATTGAAGCTTTTGGCAGTAGGAAATATTTCTTTTATCGCATGCAATCGCCTTGGCAGTTGATTACACTATTTACTGGAGTCATTTCGATGGAGAACCTATGATTTGCCAGGTTTTTTTTGGCGTTTGTTAATTGTTGTTACCGTAAGGTCACTTCCCCGAGCTGTTGTGTTTTATTGGTATGCTGCAAGAGAGTTTTCCGATATAACATTTGCCAAACGACCGTTCGACGTCTGTCAATGACCTCAGTGTTGCAAGAATTACTCAATGATAAAGAAATGCAAATGGAATTTGTTTTATTAAAACCCACGTTTAATTTACTGAAAAATAATGAAAAAGAACCCATGAAGTCATACAATTTTCTCCAATCAGAATGGAAAAAAGTTGATGTTGAAATTTATATAACACTAATTCGCAAAACCAGAAAAATATTTGTGTTTTAATCAGGGCCGTTGGAAAAACCGCCTAATGGGGAGAAGAGGGGTTAGGAAACTGGTTTTTTTTTCTAGATTATTTTTGCTCCAAAAATGTATGAACGAAAAATATACAATAAAGTTCAGTACCTACTATTTGGTTATTCATTCTTCTATAAGATACATTTTTCTATATCAACACATCTATCTCAGAAACCACTGGACCAAATTCTACAAATTTAGTGTCTTTGAGTTATAAAAAGTGTTGTGGACAAATTTATAGAAAGTTAATTTTTTATAAAATGCGAAGCATTTGAGTTATGCTTCTCAGCAAAGCGCACACGCGTCATGCGAAAAAAAACGAGATATCTCTTAGTTGGTGCGCAATGTGTTCATTTCTCAACGAAATAGTAATCTGAATCTGAATTTCAAATATCCTGAATAAAAATTCTGAAACTGGATTTAATACTTGAATTTTGAATCTATTTCCGAATTTCAATACGGTTTCTAAATTTAAATTTCAGATCAATATGATTTAAAATATGAGCCAAGAAGTGAAATTTGATTCGGAGCCCTTCACCATGAATCAATTTAAGTTCTGATGTTTTGAGTTTCAGTTTGACTTAATTCATTCAATCTGTCATGTGAATCTGAATCACATTCATCATTCGGGAAAATAACATTTTATAAATTTCAAATAATGGACCTGATTCTGAGTTTTCAATTCTGAATCGCCATTTTGAACCTTTGTTATGTTGGAAATCTGCATTAGAATTCAGCTTAAGAATTTCGAATCTGAATATAAATATTAAATGAAACGTAACTTTAATATTAAAAATGCATATGAGGCCTTTCGAGTCAGGTATCAGTGCAAACATTGTCGATTTTAGGTGAATAATGCCAAATGATTCTTCGTAGTTCAAGCTATACCTATTTGATGATTTTTTTTTTCATATTTTTTTTTATTTTTTTTAAGCTGTTACATTTCAATGAAAAATGAAAATTTTTGAAAAATATATGAAAAATGACCAAAAATAACAGCTTAAAAGCGTGTTTTTCACGAATTTTTACTTTTATGCACTTATACCCCTTTTTCTCCAAGATGATAGGTTCGAAACGAATGAATCAAACTTGGAATGTAATCCAAAACCGGATTGGAACCATGATTTCTTACTGAAAATCAAGAATCCTAAAATATGAATCCGATATATGAAATCAGAAAGACTATTTGGATTTTGATTTTATGGAACCAGAAGCTCCGAAATAATATTAATGTTATCAATCAATCATCATCAAAAGGGAGAAAATTTTGAAAAACTGCAAAATAATTCTGAACGTGGGATTAGTTTTCGGGGTTTTAGCATCAGTCTGAATTCAAATCGTTACTCTTGGATAACCATACCATACTTGATTAGGAATTTGAAATTTTGAGTGCAGAGTAGAGAATATCTCGCTTGCTTTTCCTGGACCCTCATGGGGGGTGGGGGGGGGTTGTTCAAAACATTGATCAATACTTTGATTCTGATTGATATTAAACATCATTTCATCATTTTGATATCACCTGTTTTTTGAGCAAAAAAAAAAAATCACAAAAAATTCTTCGGTCACCAAAAATGCAATTCATCGTAAATTCCTGTTTTCGCAATACCAGCAATATTTGAAAATTCATTTCCGGAATCAAGTAAGGTTAGAAAGCATTTTTCCCTTGAAAACTAATTCATAAAAAAAACTTCTGGAATATAAGAATATCACACCTAGGGATAATAATAAAGGCGATACGAAATAGAGAAACTGTTCTACTCAGCTAGCATTTAATGGATCTTTCCTGGAATTGTTTTAATTTTTTCAATAGTGTAAGAAACGGGATCTCATTTTGCTATCATCTCTATTATGTTTCATATTTTTTTCATTTTGAACCTTTATTTAACCTTTATTTATTTTATACTCTCATTTCGACGATTCGTTGTTAATTTGATCTTTTTCACATGAATTGACAACAAACATTATTATTTTTCAATTAACTGATTGACAAAACAAAATGGTTGATTATAAATTTTCATACACTGATCGGAATAATGTATTGAAAATTTAGAAATTTGTCACGAAACTGAATTATTTAGCCCGCACGGTTTGAGGTTCAGCAATTTTGACAACAGTTATTATCAAATCGATTTTTTAGAAAACTGAAGGAGATTTTAACATAAAAATTACTCCAATGTATAGAAACAGATGTCTGCTCATGTTTATATAGTTTTTGTACACATATACGATGTAATATTTGATAAAATCAGTATTCTGCTTAATATGTACATTAGACTGCCCTAAATGAGCCGGCTTTTGAAAAAGTTATACGCTGCAGCCTAAAATTGATCCTGGGCCTAGTACAAGATCTCATGCCAAATTTGGGCCAGATCGGACCACGGGAAGGGGTCGCTCAACGAGCCTGAAGTTTGTATGGGATTTTAAGACATTTTGTTCGAGAGGAACATGAAAAACCCGTTTTTCGTCAATGACTTTTGTCTCCTTCGACCGATTTCTATCAAAAACGGGTTTTCTTAAAATTTAAATTATGACAAATATTTCATCCCAAGGTTTTATTTCAATTGAAGTTAAGATAAAAAAGTTATTAAGCTTCAAAAATTGGTTAACTTTTTTAAGGGTGATATTCATCACTGTTTTAATGAGGCGACTAAATGTCCGACCATAACACTCAATGTGAAATACATGGCGTTTCGTCAAATAATGACCGATTTTAACCATTACTAGCTGACCCGGTAAACTTCGTTTTACCTTCTTATGTATAAATCGTAATAAATGTTTGATTTCATCTACACGCCCATAAATTCATCGTGCTCGTGAATCGATTTTTATGGAAACCGTATCAAATAAAGTTGAATTTGTATTGGGACCACCTTCCATAAGAAGTGAGACTCTTGAAACTATTATAGAAACCATCTCTGACCCAAGGGCTTGTGATATAGCTCAGTTGGCAAGTCTGTTGTCTGCTGAGCCGATATCCGCGAGTTCGAGCCCAAGAGCAAAACATCGAACACAGTTGTACAGGATAAGTTTTTCAATAACGATCCGCCAACTGCAACGTTGATAAAGTCACGAATGCCATAAAGATGGTAAAACGACTATAATCGAAACAAAAAAAAAAAAAAAAAATCTCTGACCCAAAATACCCTCGGATACCAAATTTCACTTCATTTCGACCGACCATTCATACGTGATGTTGTTACAAAGAAAACACCGCCATTTTTATATATATATAAGATGTGGAGAGATAATTTTGTATGGGGACCCCCCTTTCATAAAAAGTGAGATTCTTGAAACTATTATACAAACCATCTCTGACCTAAAAAATCCTCGGATACCAAATTTCACTTCATTTCGACCGACCATTCATACGTGATGTTGTTACAAAGAAAACGCCTCCATTTATATATAAGATTATTGCGCTCGATTGCAATTTTTGATGTTGTTCTAATATTTGAGTTTGGATGATATTCACTTGATAGTTCGGAAAGAAGTAAGGGCGGAAAAATGCTTGACAATTTAAAAGAAAAATTGCATAACCACAGGGGCTTAGCAACATGACTGGACGGAAAAATCTGCCCTTACTTCTTTCCGATAGTTCGAATATCATCCAAACTCAAATATTAGAAAAACATCAAAAATTGCAATCGAGCGCATCAACAATGGGTAAATCGGTCATTATTTGACGAAACGGCATGTATTTCACATTGAATGTTCTGGTCGGACATTTAGTCGCCTCATTAAAACAGTGATGAATATCACCCTTAAAAAAGTTAGCCAATTTTTGAAGCTTAATAACTTTTTTATCTTAACTTCAATTGAAATAAAACCTTGGGATGAAATATTTGTCATAATTAAGGTTTTAAGAAAACCTGTTTTTGAAAGAAATCAGTCGAAGGAGATAAAAGTTATTGACGAAAAACTGGAATTTCATGTTCCTCTCGAACAAAATGTCTCAAAATACCATACAAACTTCAGGCTCGTTGAGCGACTCCTTCCCGTGGTCCGATCTGGCCCAAATTTGGCATGAGATCTTGTACTAGGCCCAGGATCAATTTTAGCCTGCAGCGTATGACATTTCACAGGTTTTAAATTTCCCCTACAAATTTGAGGCAGTCTTATGTACATACAGCCTGCTTTTCTCCTACTTAGGCTCTTCGCACATTAGCGAGAACTCAAGCCAAAATCTTTCAAATGTTGTTTGAAATATTAAAACCGTTTGGCATTATTAACTCAAAATTCGCGCTTATAACTCTCTGGCTTTAAATTGTGTTTAATTTAATGGTGACCCTAAATAATTTTTAGATCGGTTATGAAACGTAACAAAAGTTTCGCATACCTTCTACTGATTGAAAAAAGCAATGGCTACCCACAATCATTTCTCTTCAAACTGAACAATTTTCAAATAAAGATAAGCCCCTTGCAAACTGAAGAACAGAGATTGCAGTGTACACATGATTTAAAAAAAGGATTCATTCAGTTTCTACTACCGTGCTTATTGACAATTCATTTTTTGACAGCCTAGCTGAAGGAAAAACAAATTCCTGAGTCGTGAACTGATGATTAATCTGAACATAATTAAGAAACTCACTTTAACTCGTCTTTCTCTTACAAGATTAGATCAATAACTGCTATGTGTTTTTGATTACACTTTGAAGCTTCTATTCTAGTGTTATTACATATTTGTTGAATTTATTTTAATAGTTATCACTTTCAATTAAGTTTGATTTCAGTTAATTATACGCATAATTCAATCAATTTCGAAATGCAAACAGAATTTGAAAAAAGAAATAGTTAAAAGGTGGTCCAAAGTAGGACCCAGAGGAGGTCCAAAATAGATACATAGTGGTCAAAAATATCGACCGAAGTAATTATCGAGAGAAAGAAGTTTAAAGGCTTAAATTTTGTTGAATTGCAACTAACGACGTTATATTTAGAATAAACCACAATCTTCGTAATGCTTAGCTTAGCTTAGCTTGTTTGACTACTCATATACGCCTTAAATCATTAAGTCCGGAATGCTTTGATTAGTCTTCAAAAATACCACAATTTTCTCATCTATATCTATATCTATATATATATAAAAAGCAATTTCTGTATGTTTGTTTGTTTGTTTGTTAGTTTGTTTGTTTGTTTGTTTGTCCTCTATAGACTCAGCCGTTTTAAGAGCTAGAGAGCTGAAATTTGGCATGGATGCTCATTAGGACCAGGAAAGATGAAAAATGTTTTTAGATTTTCGGATGACCCTTTCTGAAGGGGGTCGTCCATAGAAGACAAATATTGTTTTCACGATATTGACGTTACTTTTTGTCGGATCGTGTTGGAAATTTGCACATGAGTGTTTTGAAAGACAAGAAATCGATTTCAGGTGTCGAATTTTGTGTAAGGGGTCAGCCAAAGGGGTCGTCCATATCCACTGATTTATGTTTTTGGGATATTGGCGTTATTTTACATCGGATTGTGTTGAAAATTTGCACATGAGTGTTTTGAGAGACGAACAATCGATTACAGTTATCAAATTTAGGGTCAGGGATCGGCCAGAGGGGTCATCCATATCCACTGATTAATGTTTTTGGGATATTGGCTTTATTTTACATCGGATTGTGATGAAAATTTGCACATAAGAGTTTTGAGAGACGAGCAATTGATTACATTTATCAAATTTAAAGTCAGGGGTCGGCAAAAGGGGTCGTCCATATTCACTGATTAATGTTTTTGCGATATTGGCGTTATTATAGATCGTATTGTGATGAAAATTAGCACATGAGTGTTTTGAAGGACGAGCAATCGATTTCAAGTTTCAAATTGCGGATCAGAAGTCGGCTGAAGGAGTCGTCCATAACCAACTTTAATGTTTTTGCGATTTTGACGTTATTCTACGTTGGATTGAGATGAAAATTTCCGCATAGGAGTTTTGAGGGACGCTCTTTTGCTTTCAGGTTTCAAATCTTGCCTCAGGGGTCGGCAAAAGGGGTTATTATCTGTTCACTGTTTTTACGATATTCTCTTGATTGAGCATAGAATTGTAATGAAAATTGACACATGGTTGTTTAACAGAAAAGATAACACTGAGTAACAAAAAAAGATTTTTTGAAAATAGTCCAGGGTTTTCCAACTGAATTAGACTAATATTGACGCCCTGAGTCCGAAAATGACCATGGTTTTGTTCAATCAGGTCAAAACCCCTATTACTAGCATATTGAAGCGTATATAGCCATATGGCTGTATCTCAAAAAGTTGACCTGATACAGCAAAATCAATGTGATATTCTAACTCAGGACACAAAAATTAGTCTAAATCAACTGAGAAACCCCAGACTATTTTTTGGCTGTCACCCAGTGTAATTGATTTCAGGTGTCAAGTTTTGAATCGTGGTAAAAATAAGACCGTCCATGTTAGTTGCTCACTGTTTTCGCGATATTGTTGTGATCATGCATCGGATTGAGATGAAAATGTTCAGATGAGGGTTATAAACTATGAGCAATTGACTCCAGGTAGCATGTTCCGTGTCAAGGGTCGGCAAAAGGGGCATCTATATTCACTGTTCACTGTTTGCAAGTTCCTGACGTTATTTTTCATATAATTTGAAAAGAAAAAATGGCACAAGGGAGTCTTGAGGAATGTAAAATTGGTTTCAATTATCGAATTTCGGGCCATGGGACAGAAAAATAGGGTTTCATTGAAAGTTCAGTGCTTTGTGCAATAATTTTGTTGGAGGCAGTTAATTGATACCAATTTAAGTGTGAAGGTCAAGCAAAAGAGTCGTGCACATAAACTAATAGTACATGTTTCTGCCATAATGTCTAGATTTTGCAATCGATCGAGAAGAAAACACTCTCACATAAATTTTAATAAAAAAGCCAATCAACCGTTTAATTTGAATTTCAACTAATAGTAATAGTAGCGACTTTAAACACTGTTTAATTTTTTCCCCAAAATTGTCGAAAGAATTTTTTGAATTCATTTTCTAAACTCATTTGGACGTACCAATGATTTAAAGCGAAACGAAGTTCGTACGGGATCAGCTAGTAGATTTAATAAAAATATAATATTATACTGCATCAAATCCTTCAATGCACTTCGAATTCCACGATCGCTGGTGTGGCTAAGCAGAACAAGTTACACATAGCCAAAAGTTGCTACTCCGTGATTGATCGAGGCCATCAATTTTGTACAAGGTCCAAAAGAATGCAGCTTGGGATAAGCAGCTCATTCGCAATGCACAAAACTCATGCTCTCCCTTAAAAAAAGATCAATAACGCTGCCCGCCTCGTCCTTGTATTCAAAGAGGGATGATGGAAGGATGATTAGTAAGATATTTTTTAGGATCAACCATAAATCTGTTATTCCAGTTTTCTTCAAAAGCTTGGTTTGAAAAACTCTGTGATAAGTCGCAATGATTAGTCAGAACCACCAGCTATAGAAAACGTCTATACGTCTGCGAATCTTTATTCAAGTATCTCATTAAGGATTGTTTTAGTAATAGAGAGGTTAAGATCAGGAGTAGTTTTGGAAAAATGATGTGATCTTTGGTTGACCAACACCTCCTATGCTCCTAGACATTTACTGTTTTTGTAGTTTAATACTTTTGGGTACTTAAGTATTTGAGCTCACGAACTTTTAAACTACCCATTATTTGAAAAATGCCTTCTCTTGAAGTGAGTTAATTTCTTACTTCTGTCCGCTAAATGTTATCTTGACAGATTATAGAAATGATCAAAAAGATATTCGAATATGCTATTTTCAACAATTGACCTTTTCTTAAACTATATCTAAAACACCTGCTTTGGACACCTACTACGAATCACTGATAATGGGAGTATTCTGTGTGTTGATTCTTTTCAATACTAACTTTCATTTTAACTATGAATCATGAAGGGTTTATCAGGTATCAGGTATCAGAAAAGGGGTAGGCTTGATAGCGGCACGTTATCCAAACAAACGGGAAAATTGTGCCTAGCCTTTTTTTTACAGATTTCATCATATACCTGAGAAACCTGAAAACCATAAAGGGATTAGAAAATAAATAAATATTTAGGGCATGAAGCCGATCCCCGTAGGAATTTTGAAGCATTGAAGCTTATAACCACATTGGGTGAAAAATGACAGATTGATATTTTAGTTTAAATTCTTAGAATGAGGCACACTTATATTAGGATAGGCGAGAGTACATAAAAGCTTTCTAGCCATTTTAACATTTTAATATTTCAGTGACTATGTTAACTAAATAAATAAAATTTCAAAACAAGATCGCTAAAAATATCGAGACAAAGATATTTTATAAAAAACCTGCGAAGATCGATAAAATGATATGATTTATATTGTCAAATTTAATTTTGAAAGTTTTTTTCTCTTAAAATTTATGTCAGTCAGATATTACAGTTAGACCGTAATAAAGAGTAAATTTTGTTAAAAAGTAATCAGTAGCAGAATATAAAAAATGATATAAAAATCTGACTAGAAAAACATCACTGATTAACTCAAACGAACCGTGAAGTGCTAAAACGAAAACTTTATTTAAACTAGAACCTCAAAACGGTTCGGAAAGCAAATCAGAAACTTAATGTTTCTCAAAGCATTTAATGTGCATTGCAAACTGCTGCAAAAAAAAAATCATTTTCGAATTCATGGAACTCGCTTTAAAAATGAATTAAAAAGAAAAAAGGATAACTAGCTTCAGTATACTTGAATTTTTGCTAAAGAGGACGGTGCAGACTTGTCCGCAGTCCGTATAAATTTAAATTTGTTTTTTTAGGGTCTTGGATGTAGATCAAACAACGATAGTTTTTTTTTAATTACCCCACGTTTCGATCAGTTTTGTTGGTCTTTTTCAAGGGAACTAGAAGTTAAATGACAGAAATTGTGTCACAGTGGTCGCACTTATAACGTTAAATTTACATTAAGATGGAGTATGGGTATGAGTACCCGATCAGGAGAGCATATCAAAATAATAACTCAAACGTATCTCACCAAGATATTTACGTCTGATTCAGTTATAATTAAGTACTCCAAATTTTCGATTTTAAGTTTCTCTAATCTGAATTATATCTTATTCTGATTGACAAACTTGAACGGGGATGAGCTCATATTCAATGATCAAGATTTTTTTCGGATTGTCCTAAAATAAAATGATTATATCTTATTTTGATATACGTACAACTTTTTCTGAAACACGGACATCGAAATCAACGGCTCAAACCTTACATTAACGAGTTTCACTCAACAGATTCATAAAATTGAATCAAATTTTTGGGAAACTAAAAATGGGGCATGGTTTTATCAAATAAATTGGTTTATTGACCTTCCACTAGAAAATTTTCCCGAAGCACTCATATCTTGATAAGTAATAGTTTTGATAGGTTTTGTTCTGTCCAATATCAAACTATGCTATCTGAACCAGATATAATCTTGATAGAAGCATATCAAAAACTGATATAATTTAGCTATGATCGTATAGATTTTTTGATATAATTTGAGATAAGATTCCCAAAGATTCGAAGTATTTTTTCTTTACTTATCATCAAACATTAAATTAAGATGGCCTAAGATTTTCAAATTCAAATATAGAAGAAGAGTAGAAAAAGTTTTTTTTCAGTTTTAATCCAAACGAGTTCTACCTGATTATGCTGATAGCGTCAAAAGCTTACCGCTACTTCAATTATGCTGATGATCTTTAAATCACATTATAAGTCAATCAACTTTGATACTGCCAGACAAAGCGGATAACCAAATTGAAACAAATGTCTCAACAATTAACGTGTGGCTCATCAAAAATTCCCACATGACGACGAGATTGAACACGACGGATAACAGATTGAAATTAATGTCTTCATTAAACGATACAAGCACGTCACCTGTGTAAGCTGTGCTGTGCCATGAACTGTTGCCTATGTCATGCACTCTCGGCTTTAGGAGTAATCATCGTCTTCAACATAATGTTTTACATTTTTCCACCCATAGCGTTTCTGTGATTAGCGCTGCGATGAACGCTGGGCGGAATCCGAAAATCTTGCTGTGTCGTTAGAGTAAGCTTCCATCATTCAGCCTCAAGAGGCGAACAAAGGCTGCCCTCCTATCAGTCCTATGTACCAGATCAGCCTCTTCCAGTAGCATATTTTATCACTCGACATTAGCATTATTAACGCTTTCCTGTGTTTCTGTCATTTTTCTCCTCGGTCGGCTTTCTGCTTTCTCTACTATCTACTACGTATCATTCGGCCGGTACTTGTGCCTTGAGTGGAACACTTGTAGCTCGAGAGTCCAGTGGAAACTTGAGCCAAACATGACAAACCTGTCCCTGTCCATCCCTGTCCCTGTCCGTCAGTCCATCTACCCGGCGAATGTTGGCCAAGGTCAGGAGCATGTTTTCTTTTTTCTTCCAGTTCTTTTTTCGCGTGACGCACGACGATCTTCACGGCCATGGGCAACGAAACAAGAAGCTCTCTCTCAAGTGTCCAAGAGAGGGCACAATACAGGAAACGCAACACGTATGAAGCGAGGGAGGAAAAGATCAAAGCCCGCTACAGTTGCCCGATTGTATGATAATATCGCGATGGAAACTCTAACTACAGTTAGGTACGCTATACGGTCGTTGCTGTCAACTTTTTCTCACGTGGCTCATCATCGTTTTTTTTTCAAGTTTTGTGGAAGTTTTTTCTCTGATTCGTTTCACCGTGAACTGTTGTGGGTCACTTCTCATATCGGCGCATCATCTATGAAGTGGTCATAATTGTGGCACATTGGACCAAAATAAATTTTATAGAGCACATTGGTCAAATGTCCACAAAAAAAAGAGCACAACATTGACTTATTTCAATTCTTTCATAGTTTGGTTCTTATCAACAGAAACTCTGAAGAAACCTTACAATAATGTCTACCTATCACATGAAAATATCTTTGAAATAAATGTGTTTTTATTTAGGTTTTAATTGCGAAATATTATGTAAATTAAAGTTTGATCAAAACTCAAAACCACACAAAACCTAGATTTGATACTGTTTAGAATAACTCTTTTATGGCGACCGTTAAAATATGCTTTGTTGTAAAGTTAATGAAAACTTCAGCTTATATGATGAGACTTGATTTTATTGACATTTCTTACTCTTGCGTAAAATTGAGGGGCTTCATAAGAGTTAAAAAATTGTACATCAAATTTCATCATAATTTCGAATTCAAAATCTTTTAAATTTATTTTATTAAAATATAAGCAACTAAACTGATTTCCCCTTGAGTTATTTAACCGAGCTTTTATAAAAAATATCTTTAAAGATTTGCAATTTATGAAATGAAGAGTTAATCACCGTAAATTTGTTTTATGAAATTATTTTATCGGCTATATCGGTGAAATTTATATTCTTTGAGGAAGCATATTTAAGAATTGAAAGAATATAGACGGATAGAAGATTAGAATAAGGTGAAAGATGTTGAAAATGAGCGGAAGGGTAATTTTAATTTGAAAAACTTTTCATCACATTTCATCAATTTGTTCCTCACGGGCCTACTACCTTGCAGTGGTTGATACCGATAGAGCTGTAGCAACCACCACACAATAGTAGGCCTAGCGTGGTTCGTCCCACAAGTGGAAACTTGCAGTACGAACGAACAAAAAGATGAAATGTGATCGCTCAGAAAAGCTTCAAATACGACCGAGACACATTTATCGATAGATGCGGTTCTCGGTATTGTATCATTACGTGCGGTCTAGTCAGTTTTTTCGATTCTTTCAATTCTTAAATATTCTTCCTCAAAGAATATAAATTTCACCGATATAGCCGATAAAATAATTTCATAAAACAAATTTACGGTGATTAACTCTTCATTTCAAAAATCAATACTTGGCTAAAAAAAAAAAAAATAAAAATAAAAAAACACATTTCATTACATCGGTAGATAGCCTAGTATCGGACCATCGACCGTAGCGCGAATAGTCGAAAAAACTGACTAGACCGCACGTAATGATACAATACCGAGAACCGCATCTATCGATAAATGTGTCTCGGTCGTATTTGAAGCTTTTCTGAGCGATCATATTTCATCTTTTTGTTCGTTCGTAGGGGAGAGGCGGGCTATATGCGCATATTAAGGAAAACACTCATTTTCTCCCATATTCCGATAGATAGGAGCCTGAAAACTATATGCACATGAGCGGACATCTGTTTTCTATACATAAGAGCAATTTTTCTGTTTAAATCGCTTACAGTTTTTGTGAAAATAATTTTATAATAAAAGAAGTCAAAATAGCCGATTTCTGAAACCGGCGGGCTAAATGCGCATATTTATGTTTTAAGCTATATTTCATTTACACTCGCAATATTTTGAAGTTATTTAATTGAAAATGGTAGAAACGGATGTTAGGCCTACGCCAAGGGTGAAATTTTGGTGAAATTTTTTACATCACTAGTTCTTTTGCATGAAACATAGTTAAGTATGCCATATGGCCATATTTCATGGTAATATTTTGTTCATATTGTATTTTTATCGGATCAGTATGAAGTTCTTCTTTTTTCGCTGTAAGATCGTGATTTGAGCGTAGATTTAATGTTTAAATGATAGAAAGTAAAAAATTTATAAGAATAATCTATTTTTCTTGATATAGGCATTTAACCTGCCTTGATATGGGCATTCAGAACCTGTCTCGTATTCCAATATCTTATCATCTACAACTTTGCCAAAAGCTTCAATTTGTTGAATTTCCGATTTCCAGATGAATAAGAAAGAAAAACCATTAAAATTTTTGTTCACAGAATCTGTACGCACGATAATTAAAGTTCAATATATTATAACAAAACTGACAAAAATCTTGTTTGAATTTTTAAATTTTTTCGACTTTATATAACAATTTAATTTTTTCATGCCATGTGTTAAAAGCGTACTACCCTCAAACTGCACTGATTAGATATGATGAATCTCTAGCCATATCGTCAATCGGCTGTATGCGCATATTACCTAACATGCGCATTTAGGAACACTTCCCCCTACTGCAAGTTTCCACTTGTGGGACGAACCACGCTAGGCCTACTATTGTGTGGTGGTTGCTACAGCTCTATCGGTATCAACCACTGCAAGGTAGTAGGCCCGTGAGGAACAAATTGATGAAATGTGATGAAAAGTTTTTCAAATTAAAATTACCCTTCCGCTCATTTTCAACATCTTTCACCTTATTCTAATCTTCTATCCGTCTATATTCTTTCAATTCTGAAATATTCTTCCTCAAAGAATATAAATTTCACCGATTTGCAATTTATTCTAATTTGTTTTCTGTGGAGAAAATAAAGTTAACTCAGAATATTGCGAAAACCGTCAACAAGGTTCAATTACACTTTTCTTGATTTTACACTAATCGTAACGGAGGGGGTCAAATGACATTTTTCGAACTTCAAATGACCATACTCTTGTTATAATTGTTTTTTTCGCAAATGTTTCTTCATGACTATTTTTTTTTTTCAAAATTCACTTATTTTTTCGGTATAATAATTTTTATTAAAGTATGTAGATTTCGAAAAACGTTAATCTCATACGTTAAGTAACCATGCGTTAATATACTCAATATCCAAAAGCCAAATTTAGGTGTTAGATAGAAAAGTGTCAGAAAATGCAGATCGATGAAAATGTCTGAAAACAACTACCGTCAAAAATTCTCTGTTTTTTATTTAAAAAATCCAAAGATGCCAAAATGTCACAAATTACGTCAACTTTATTTTTCACTTTTCAAAAATGTTCTACTGTGACTGGGATAGTAGACTGATTCGATTTGAGGTCATTTTCGAATTTCTCAGACCCCGGAATCAAAAAAGCTTCGTTTGGTTCAAAACTCATCCATGAATTTGCAAAATTTTTAAGGAATGTTTACATGAGTAAATTCAACTTTTAGGTTTGTATGGGAAAAATGAATGTTTTTTACTGAAAAATCAACATAATTTATTATTCCAGACCCCTGAGTTTGAGAAATTCAAAAATGACCCCAAATCGACTCAGTCTACTGGAACAGCTCATTGAATAGTACGATTTTCACACCACATTACTACATTTTTGGGGCCATGAACTTAACAAATTAAATAAAAAAATATTTCCGGCATTCTCAAGTGAATTTATTTTCGAGCTCTTCATAACTGGCTTACAGCCTTTTTCTCGACGCATGTTTTTCGGATTTTTTTTTCAATTCTGAAAATTATATTTGATTCACGTTCCATACTTTCCAAAACTATAAATTTTGTAAAAATCGATTGAAAAACATGAAAGTTTTAGCATAAAAAGTATTAGGGGTCATTTGACCTCCGCCGGTACAAATAGATTTATACAAAGTGTCGGAGTGTTCAGTGTTAAAAACCTTTTTAAACCTAATCCGCTCTTGAGTGTTCTTATTTTCATGTTTGTAGCTTGTGGGCGTTAAACACTTATACATAATCACCCCCTTGTTTATGGGGCAATTATGAACACTGTTACTATCCTCGGTATGTGATGACTTTTTATATTGGCTCTATTCCTACATTAAAACCACATATAAAGGGTGCATTGTAGAGAGATTTGTTGATTTTAAAATTTACTTTTGAGAAGTTAAGGGATAATATCAGATTAACATAGATGATGCCCCCTTTTCATATAATAACAGATCCACATTTCCAAAAAAATATTATGCAGTGTTTTGGCTTTATGTTCAAGATTTGAATAGTTATCGTAATTTTGATTGTAAAAAGTAAATTTTAATCATCAACAAATGCTCAGAAAACACATGTTCATAATTAACCCGTATCTTGAAAAACATGAGGTAAATATGAACACTTCTTTGTGCGTGAGTGGAAATTTTTATCAACAGAAAATCATATCACACCTCTTGGAGCATCAATAATTAAACGTTAAACTTAAAACAAACATTTTATCTTCATTCATTCATTTCAACACGATTTTCTTTTCTCAGAGACATACATTTTGTTAATAACTGTAACTACAAAATTTATATAGTTCGGATGGAAGTTATAAATGTAACTTATCAATTGAATGATAGACTGTCAAATTTGATCAGTTTTGAGACCCTACTATGACCCTAACGGCGCTTTCGACGTTTTTTTGGAATTACCGTAATCCGGGGTAAGATTGATCACTTTTTTGAATATTTTTCGATTATATATTTTTTCTGTAAAGGGGAATATGGCATGTTTTATATTTTTAAAACTGGGCTCATATGAACGTAAAACATGGTTGCAGAAATCTATTATACTACTTTAAATTTGATTTAAAAATCGATTTAGCCTCTGTTCAGAATTTGATGCTTTGGGGTGACATTGATCAGTCTCTATTTTGACGGTTTTATCGAGTTTTCTTGGTCAAAAGGGATACAAAACACCATCATAATAGTTACAAATGCTTGTTTATCAATTTTACCTTGTTTTTAACGTTTTCTTTTCAAAACATTTCAAATCGAAAAAAACAACAATGATGCTGCATACATTTAGGGGCAAAAATCAAAACAATTGCTAAATAGTTTGGCTACAAAATACAAATGAAATTTTACCTTCACACGTTCTCCTAGACCCACCCACTATTACCATTTTCCTTTTTTCTTCAACGTTAACCATTTGATAGGGTTCCTATCCATTTTTCCAATACGAGCTAACTCTTGAAAAACGTCTTTTATTTTTAAACATAAAAAAAATTATCATTAAATGACCATACAAATTGCACTATAACTATACATATACAAAGAAAAAAAGTTGTTCTTTCACATCAAACAACCCGTTTGCTTCTAAATGCTATTTGATATCATCAGGAGAGCTGTTTGTTTGCGAGCCTTGGAAAAAAAGATATTTTAAGATTTTGAAATAACAATTTTACTAACAGAAAACAAATTTCAAATACAAACCAAATTTTGTCCATTTGATGCTCAATTAATAGGCTATCAAACGTAGAAAACAATTTGCAAAAATTCAAACTATAGACTTAGTTATTGATGATTATTTGGCACAACTCCATGTTGATCAAAGCTACCCCGGTGATCAATGTTACCCCGTTTTACGGTACCTTTTATTCCAAATTACAACACTTAGCGCTTACTCAAATAAACCTTCAGTTTTCCGTTATTCAAAGTCTTAGAAAAAAAAAACCCAAATAAATGTGCTTCGGAAATGAGACTGTAGAACAGATACGAAATGCTAAAAAAATCTTTTAGTTTCCAAGAAACCTGAAGTTGTAGGCTATACGTTGCACAGAAGGATTTTTTTTTGAAAATTTTTGGGATCATGACAACCAGAAATGTAAAAAATTAGTGAAAAAAACTTTTCAATCAATGAACCGTCAAAATTGTTGAAGTCATACCAGATAAATTTCGTTAGGGGGATTTAAAAGTTGACGTAATTTGGCACATTTTTGTATTATTGGATTTTCAGATTTTCAAAGAAACACAGAATTTTTGATGAATTTTCAAAGGTAGCTGTTTTATGAACTATTTGTCAATTTACAATTTCTCAGATTTTCTTGCACTTAAATTCAATTTTGCACTGCATTTTGAGTATATTCACGAAAGATTTCCACAATAAATTTATATCAATCAGAAAGTAAATTTCATACCGATTCTATTACATTACATTACCGCTGCAATACTTTACACAATTATAACTGAAATCTCGCGTTTTTATATTCAAAATCCAGTGCAAAGTTGAATATAAACCATAGAAAATATTTGAAATTGCAAATTGACAAATGGTTCAAAAAACAGCTACCTTTGAAATTGAATAACAAGATCTAACCATGCGAAGGGATGTTCTTGAGCCTCAAGCGTGAATTAATGGATTTTGCTTGGGAGAAGCAACAAATATCGTATCTAATTGGGCAAAATCGCCAGTTGCCTTAGTTCTCAAATAATGATAACAAATTAAATCATTCACATTTGTTCTTGAATACAAAGTTATATGACTATGATCGTTTTGGCAAACGAATTTATTGAGCAATTTCAGATTTCGATGAAACAAAAATAATTCTGAGTCAAGAACAATAGTTTATAGTTCTTTTATAAAATTTCGTATAATCTTTAACGGTTTTCTTAGCTACAATTTTTTTCATGAAGTTATATATTTGCCTGCCAGATTGGTCGGTTTAACCCGGACTTGCCCGGATATTAGACACAAAATTTGAGAAAAGTACGGTCCGGCTCGGTTGTCTAGCTTCCGTTGAAAAAAGCCCGGTTTAATTCAGTTTATTTGCAAAATTAAAAAAAAAAATGAATTGAGTTCATTTTATTTAATTTGCGTCCTTAAACTTTATGTTTTGAACAAATTTTATAATGAAGAACGGTTTTCTGGAATAAAAAAAATTACGATTTTGAATCTGCTTATGTGTTTCTATGAAAAGAACATTTTCTAGAGTTTTTCTTCTTGATTTCTTCTTTTTCGTGAATTTCTGGGTTTGGACTAAATTAGTCCGAAAATGGCCCGGATTTTTAGTCCACAATTATTAAACTAAGTATTGGATTTTGCTAGGTTTTTAGATAAAAAAAAAAAGCCCGGATTTATCTGGCCCGGAGACGTGCGGAATAAATTCTAGCAACCATAGTCATACCAAACATTCACATAACCAATGTTTTAAGGTTTTTAATCATCAGCCTTGAAAATTCTTTGCTAGAAGTATCTAAATTGAATTAAAAAATCATTTTATTTACCGACTGTAGCAATCAAAAAATACAGAACGTCTGGGTACTGCTGGGTGCGAGGTGGTGCTAAAAAAATGAAACCTCTTTTTAAAAGTGATTTTTTTCCCTTTAATTCCAGGATAGCCCCTCTAATCCCAGAACTCCCATGTTACTCTCAAATTTTTATATATTTTTGAGAAGATTTATTTTTCACATTTTCAAAACTTATAAAATGATGAAATGAATTTGCGGCTTTATCGGTGAGGGTTAAAGAGTTCTCTTCTCTATTGGGTACTACTTCTTCAATACAGTTAATTGGTGTGGGACAAAGAATTTAGTATGTGGTCAAGCTTCCATTTCAAATGCTCTTCGCTCTTTTCACCAGGGACCGACAAAAAACACAAACACAGCACATTACATATCGTGCAACACAAATCCTGGAGTGCTGACACATAAATTTTCGTGTGCGACACTTCGGTTTGGCACAGCACTTCAATTGTGTTGTGCTGCATCAAATCAACACGACACAGTTCCCAGTTGTGTCGTGTCGAGAAGAACACAGTTGTGCTTAGCACGCAACACAGTGTGTTTTACGAGCAAGGCTATTTTAACCCGTCGCGCTTGATTGGACAGCATTTCTCCGTATTATACATGGCGAAGTTCTTCACTCACATTGTGTCGAGAAAGAAGCTTGAAAGCAAACGAAAAAAATCTATCCAGTTCGCCTGCTGGCAGTTTTGCAACAATCAAAATCTCATCGCTTCGGGACCGGCACAAGAACACACTGTGTCGTCAACTGTGTCGGATTTTGTGTCGCATGCAGTACTGTGCTGTGTTGCGGCCGTCACGCAACAAAAGAAGATCAACACAGACACAGCACAGTTTCGTTTCGGATGTGCCGTGTCATCAAATTGTGTTGCACTTACTGTGTTCGTGCTGTTTTCGGTCCCTGCTTTTCACCACCTCAGAATTTTCTTCTGATCTTCTATCCGTCTTTCATTTCAACTCTTTAACCCTCACCGATAAAGCCGCAAATTCATTTCATAAAACAAATTCACGGTGATTTCTCCTCTTAAATAATAAAAATAATTCGGCTATAAAAATCAATTACAAAACATCGTTCCGATAATCGAAAATAGTTAGGCCAAGATTTCTGACCGTTGACCGTATGCGACAACTCAATCCAGTTGGAACATCCGCACAAAACGAAAATAAGAAATCTACCTAGCCATCGATGGAACGATATCGCACAATAGAAGACTTAACAGAGCAACCACATGCTAAATTTTTTGTCCGTTCGGCACATGTGCACACTCACATGGCGGTCGAACCATCCATAATTAACTGTATCGAAAAACGTAGTGCCTTCTCTATTGGGTACTACTTCTTCAATACAGTTAATTGGTGTGGGACAAAGAATTTAGTATGTGGTCAAGCTTCCATTTCAAATGCTCTTCGCTCTTTTCACCACCTTAGAATTTTCTTCTGATCTTCTATCCGTCTTTCATTTCAACTCTTTAACCCTCACCGATAAAGCCGCAAATTCATTTCATAAAACAAATTCACGGTGATTTCTCCTCTTAAATTATAAAATGATTTTAATACGCTAAAGTATTCAGCAGATATGGGAATTTTGAAATAAGTTCTTGTTTTTGAAGGTTTCCTGTACCAAATTTTCTGAAGGTCATCTGCTAAGTCAAATTGATTTAATTTTTATATATTCAAAATTTTGAGTAAAATACCTTAAAATAAATCAAAAATCATAAATATCTGTTAAGAAATGTGACGAGGGGAACGAAATCAATTTACTAGTCAAAACGATCGAAAAATAGTTTAAAATTTTGCGAACAGCGTGGGAAGGTTAATCGAAGAAGGATCCTGATTTTTTTTAATTTTTCAAGAAAAAAAATAAAGCAAATGATGTCCATGAACGGAAAATCAAATTTGTGCGATGAACGTTAAATAAATCTAAAAAATTCCCGGAATAAGACTGAGTGATATACCTAGCTTATCAATTTGTCTGGTATTGTTCGACTTGCATTAATGAACGGTATTAAAATAAAAATACATGAATTCATAAGACTTTTAATTTTTTATTGTTTCGTCAAAAACCATGTCCAATTTATGTCTGATTTCTATAAGTCTTCGTTCAAATTATCATTATCAATAATGTTCTGCAAAATACCAACTTTTGCTAGTGTTATTTTAAGTGCAGCCCGTCAACAAATTTTAAAATTCAAATTAATCCGTTGGATGTAAATTTTGTTCACTCCTCATGTAGACAATTCCAAGATAGTACAATTTATGGAAATCTGTGCAGTAGTTTTGAATATACAGCAAATTGCTCATTGTCCTTTTTTTAACCGTAAAGGTAGGTTAAGAAAGTACATTTAATATGTGAAACTATTAAATAAAAGTTGTACAAGGCTAGTAAAAGAGAGTGCCATAATAGTCGAGGCGAATCCACGGTTAGAAGAGTCGTGCTAAAAAGGAAGGCGAAGAGGATAATAAAAGATTCATTTTCGAAAACAATTTCCATTAGGGTTTATTGGAAATCAAAAACATCTATGATATTCCTTGGTGTTATTTTAACGAGCTTTTTTATAAAAATATTCTAGAAAATATTAAATTTATTTCATTTGTTTGCTGTTGCGTAAATACTTTTAGTAAGACACAAAATTCTATGTTAAAGTGTACCAAAAAAACCCACTGTGCAGTGCCCTCTATGAATGGGTTCCTAACAAGCGCACCTGATCTGATAGCGCTTCCCACTTGCATCTTTCTTTCCCAGCTGGAGGCTCTTAAACGAACTATCTCCTCTCTTCTCCTAAACAGCCACATTCAATTCAACAGACACGGGCAGACGGGCCCATTAAAAAGGTAAAGGTAAATGCGCCCCCTGAGGGAGATTCGCCATAAATGGTGAAGCCAATACTTATTAATAACAGCGAAGTGAAGTGAAGTGAACAGTGAAGATTCGCTATCGTTTGGCCCAGTCTCCACACTCGATGATACGGCTATGTCCTACGGTGGATCATACTTTTTTTTCGTACGCCTTTGACACGCATAATCCGGTTAGTCGGGCAATAGCGGGTCGGTCAGTGTGACAATCGATATGCTCTGGCACGCAACATGTGCTTTTTGTTCCGGGCATCAAAACATATGAGAGAAAGATTCCACTGATTTTTTCATACGAGTGTCGGAAATTATATGAGGCATCTAGTTGATGATATCTTAATTATAAGATGAAATCATCAAATAATAAAAAGAGGGATCTATGAAAATATAACTCGGCAATAAATCTCTGGATCAAAATCTTGAATTGCAACCAATTTGGCAATGATGAATGAACATTGAAAACAAATTGAAAATCCGTTTAATGTGAATAACTTTAGAAAATATGATATCGGTAAATCATTAAATGGTTACGAATTATTTTGAATTCAAATTTAATATGATTTCCATAAGGTGCATTTTTAAATTAAAATTCTCATTTCTGTTTTTTCAACATCAAATTCTAGAATATTCAATTGCAAATTTAAATCGGAATTATTAAAAGAAATAGTGGAGCAATAATCACATTTATTCTTAAGGTTTTTAAGTCATTTAATCATATTATATCTTAAAACCATAAATTATTTTTATCATGATTCTAGTAATATAATATACATGTTTTTTTGGGTAAAAACTTAAAAAAGCTTATGTCGACAATTAGGAACACTATTTTCAATGTGGACATAAAGCTTAGTTCTTTTAGAAATGGGACAGTTACGAAAACGTGTATCTCAAAAACCATTCGTTTGATCGAAATACTTTTTATGAAGGAAATGAAGGTAATCTCATGATAATTCATGAAAATGTTAAAAGAAAATAATTTATCGTTTTGTGTAAGAAATATATCTACTTTATTGTTCGGCCAGCGCACACTTTTTTCAGTCATAGTTTGGATGAGTTTTTCAAACTTTTACTTCATCTTATCTGTATTTTAGGTGGCTTCATCCTCCTCCTTCAATTTCTGCTACTTTTCGGCCCAACACTTCTGTTTAAAAAGAAACTGAAGGCAGTTTAGAGGATAAAACTGTTTCCAAATATAACAAGACTCGATTATTTATGAGTCACTTTAACGCGTTTCTATTGAAATCCCTGCTAGCAAAATCTGGCAATAACGAAGTAGCACCATCCAAAAATTGAACTAAAAGTTTAATCGGTTAGTGTAGATCGTAAGTTACTCCTTTTAGGCTTTTAAAAAACAGCAAAAACGAAAATTTTTGTTTTGTAAATGGTTGTTTTTTCCCACATGAGCAGAATCCTAGCAAATCATTATATTTTATACAAAAAATCAGCAAATACATTCTTAAATATGCTAGGGACCTTACCACGAGCAGACATGGTACAGGATACAAACGCTAGAATTTGTTTGAAATAGGGTTTATTATAAATTTTGTTGTCCATCAGAAATCATATGTTTCATTGTCTCGATACCGGCTACACAGCTTGAAGCCCTGAACTAGTAAAAATTTGTTGCTTGAGGTTAGGTTTGAATGACTCTGGGCAACACTTTCACCTTTTCAGCGGATTTTTTTTTGAACATTTCGGTGATCTATACTTCGTTTTTCGTTTATCAAAAATAAAAAATGCTGGAATGAAACTTGACTTCCCTGATGATCCTTAACCGTAATTGCCGCTCATGTGCTTCTCTCCAGTGCTTGATTTCAACTTTGTTGACATTTTTGACAGCGTTTGCATACTTTTCCACCAACTCAACACAGCAATTCTTCGAATAGTCAACGGTTTTGTCAGCTTTCAATTTGATAATGACGGATTTTGAAGAAAACTGTGGAAAACTATTTTTTTCTTTTTCTCTTACATCGTTAATATCTTAAAAATGCGTTAATTTCAAATTTTGGAAAAAATTAGTCGGATAGTACTTTTTACAGGCAGCAAAATGCTTTCAAAATTTCGAATGTCCGATTACTAGGAAATGAGCTATAACCAAAACCCATTTCTAAAAGAACTAAGCTTTAGTAAAGGCAGAACTCCTACCTGAAAACAATCGAGAATCAAGAATCCAAGCAGTTTTCATGACCATAATAAAACAGTCATAATACTAGCTGCATATAAAGTGTCATAATAAAACCATAATAAAACTTTCAAATTCAAGCTAGTGTGTTTCTTGGGAAATGATTTCCGGAATTTTCAAAGAATTACCACTGAAGAGGCAATCTTTTTAAAAAAAGGACCAAATAATCTGCATTATAGGTTACTCACTTATTTATGATCAAGAGCATCCAGCACACCTTAATTACCTATTCACAGGTATCCAAAAAAAAATCTCCATTCCATTGAAACTGGAAAAAATGTTAACCAATAAAAAAAAATCAACATTTTCGAATTAAAAGGATGTCACATTCGTAAGTGCCATAGGAAAATCTCCGTGAAAACCAGTTGAAAAAACCAAATTATTTTTTTATGAAAATGCAGTTGTCTTTTTGAGTAGTTTAAAGAAGCATTATTATTCACTTGTGCAAAGTAAATTTATATTTCTTTAAATTATTTAGGATTAGTGAGCACAATAAATAAACATCTTTTGATAAGGCCAATAAACAAAATCATGCTTTAAATTGTTATTGGTTACCGTCAACTGGGGCTACATGCAACAATTTTCAACTTCAATCGCTTCTAAAATTTTAATGCTTACAGATAATCATACCTCTTGTACATCAAAAGTTTTAAGGTAGATGAGTCACCAAACTAACGTAGTCAGAAAAATTATTGGTTTCACCAGTTATTTTTAAATTTACAAAAACATGCGATTTTCACCCTACTAAGAAAAAGGGGTAAGTTGCAACAAACTCTGTAACTTATGAATAATCAAATGAAAACGATAGAAAATTCATAGTTTTTGGTACATTTGTGATGTCATAACGCATAAAGCACAAATTGCAGTAAATTTTGGTTTTGTTCGAATTCAATTTTTAATTTTTTCTGACAAAAATGTTTTTAAGAAAAAGGTGTTAATCTTCTGCATACATTTAGGGGTAAAAAATACTACAAAATATTCTATTAGCTCAAATCATGAAAATAAATCTAGGAATGGATGAAATTTTAATGTTAACTAACGCATAATGCAAAACAATCATATCCCAGCATATGTAAACGCGATTTATGAGATTTAGTTCCGATTTGAATTTTGTTGCATTTTACCCCAGACGGGTAACTGAATTATAAAAATATTTATTTAAAAAAATTGAGTGATTGTTCGAAAAATATTTCCACATGATCAATGTTGGTATAGGATGAGGAAACGAGTATAAAGTTTGTAGGTGATATTATCAAGCCAATCCGTCATACTGGGAAAAGTTTTTTACGGCATCGAAAAATGTTAGAAATTGTACATTCATTGTTCAATTTTTCAAATTTTATATGAAAATCAAAAACATAAAAAAACTATCTTAGGATTCAAGAAACTATGCCATCATCATTTTGTAATCATTAAAAGATAACTTTATCTCACTACATTAAAATAAAAATTGAATCGGTGTGGTGTTATATAAATGTTGCATTCAACCCCGCTGTTGCATGATGCCCCGTTTGACGGTACCATCTTTTGTCACTGGCTGCATGAAAGAGCTTTGAATGGTTCCTTTCCTCAAAGCTACAAATAAATGATATGAATTGAAAGTAATTATCTTTAAATTGATTTTTAAAATTGTTTTGTAAACTTCCTTAATTTTTATTGAAAACTAGCTGACCCGGTAAACTTCGTTTTACTTTTAAATAAATAAATCGTAATAAATGTTTTATTTCATCTACACGTCTTAAACTTAATCGTGCTCGCGAAACGATTTTTAAGAAAATCGGTAAAAAAATTGTACGGCTTGTGTCTCATTTAAAGTTGATTTGGTATGGGGACCTCCCTTACATAAAAGTACCCCCTTCCATAAAAAGTGAGATTCTTGAAACTATTATACAAACCATCTCTGACCCAAAAAACCTTCGGATACCAAATTTCACTTCATTCCGACCGACCATTCATACGTGATGCTGTTACAAAGAAAACGGCTCCATTTTTATATATAAGATTAAAATTTAAATAGGGAAAGTCAAAATTTCACGTATATGCGCCGAATTTTTTCAAGGTGGATCTTGTGAACAGTGATGTCAACCATTCAAATTTTGTCTGGATTTTCCTGATTTTGTGGCCTACCGTCAAACATTTTTTAAGGTTTCTAGACTTCCAGACTTTTATTATGTCTTCCAGACAATTCCAGACTTTGAGTTTGGACATGATATGTTTTACAAAACAGCCAAAATTCCAAATTTTCGTGGTAAAATGGCAGGAAATTATTTGAATTAGTAATAGTAAGGTGAGGAATTTTACGAAGATGGAGCTAAAACGGAAAATAAAGCATTGAACGAAGTACTGCCGCTACCATCACAATAGCCTTAGGCTTTGGCAGTGCATAGAATGTATAATTATTTATCAAGTATAAAAAGCATCTGCAATTTTGTGATGTGCCGTCCAAAAAAACAAAGGTCGTCACCTAGGGGAGGAAAACTGGTATTTGCTGGATCGTTTTTGTATCGTTTCTTTACTGTTCGACATAAAGTCGGCAATTGTCGAAAAGATTTGTTCAAATTCTTCTGATGATTAGTTTCGGTAGTTCGAGTCATGTAACTCAGTTGTTAAGGTGCTATTTTAGTTTTCTGAGTTGATCGCAGCAGATAGAAAAGTAAACATCGAAATCGAATACACCAGCTAAATTATCTAACGCCAGTCTACCAGCACTGTCGTTAATATAAATTTTGAACTATATAAAATTGTTGTTCGGTCAATGGGAACTACCAAAATTCGAATTATGATATTTTTGCTATTTTTAGAAAAACCAATAATCAAACAACTATTATTTATCAGCTTCAAGAACTTCAACGAAATTTGAGCACATTAACACGCTTGAACCTGCAAGAATGTGCCAGACCAAAAGAAAGCCTCATTAAAAAATTCTTAAATGCTAAACAAGTGCATTTTAGCAACAAAAACGTTTTATTGAAAATTACTCAATAATACGTTTGAACGATGACATTTTTTTTAAATCTTTCAGACTTTCTTAAAAAACAGTTGGCATCTCTGCTATTGATTATACATGAAATTTTCAACAAAAATCACGAAGCTCAACCACAATCAATACACATTAGTAAGATAGATTCACTCCGGTTCATCGCTTCCAGAAAAACAAAATTACCGTTCAGCCCCACATGCATGACTAATCGAAAGCGACTCCACACTCATTGGCCGGAATGATCCCAACAACGGGAAAGTGAGTCGTCATGGGAGTTTTGATTTATCTCCAAGCCAGCAGCCAAGTTCCGAAAGAAGAGCTACACCTTATTTGAGTTCGATCGGGAGCGGATGAAAACGTTAAGTCGGTCCCATCGATTATCGGGTGTCGAATTGGTACAGATTTGCCAAAAGCGTCACCGTTTTCCTGTTTGTCTGCCCCTAGTCAACGGCAAAACGCTTGGTGTGGCATCGTTTGTTCGATTTGGAGTATTTTTTTGCTTCATTTTTTCGATCGAACTTCTATTGACAGCCTGGGAAAGAGACAGGAAAGAACGGTTGAAAGAAAAATGACAACCATTGAATGACGATTAATCATGAATGAGGATTTGAATTGGAATACCTATCGAAATAATCCAACTGAGATTAAAAGTTGAGAAAAGTTCTAAATTTTACTAATGACCGGATCGGCAGTGTCCTAAATATAATTTCAAATAAATTTCTTATAAAAGTTTGTCAAAAAGCTCGGAGTACATTTTAATAATGATTTGAATATGAATAAAAACGTAGTTAACTAGTCAAATAGTTCAAAACATGTTACAGAGATCATGTAGATCGAATATTGTCAAACCTTATAGCTGAAGAAATATTACATACTATACCTTTTCCGGCGAATTAATATGTGCCAAAAACGGGGTACAAATCGTTGCTAATATATTACAAATCTGTCGACTAACCTTTCGTCAATGAGGTCAATAAACAAAACCATCCGTATTGAGAAGAACATAAATGGCGTCCAGCTGCTAGCATAGGAAAAGGGAAGCATCGAAACCAAAACAAACGACAGCCCTGGCCGGTAGCTTCTGGATTTTTTCCCTCTAAATTTTATGGAACTCTTCTGGCCCCGAACACAATCAACGTGCGCTAAATTATGTTTCCGCGCTAGAACGTCCGTTTGTGCTGACACCGGCCTCATTTTTTATACGACTGACTGTTTTCTTCGTTGTGGTAAATTGGAAGAAAGAGACACTAATGACCATTCAAAGGTGCATAGATTAGCATAGATTTGCGTTTTGAATGGGCGGCTGAAAAGGAGAGAATCAATCTTGTGGTTTCTATGGGTTTACATTTTTAGGAATGACAAAGTGAAGTAATAAATAAAAAAAACCACATTGAGTGCACTTTTTATTTTTCTTACTCCTTTCTTAGGCTCAGTTTTGAGAAATTACAGGCAATCATAATTATAATATGATTTGAATTTTTAATCATGAGAACAATCCAAAAGCGCTGCAACACTTAGAAAACCTAAGAACAGAATCAAAAAATCCTAGTGGGTTTTGATGAGAAAGGAACATCTTCAGTACATCTGCGTACTATGTGGTGGAACGCGAGATAGTAAGAAAGAAACGTTGCTAAAGTAGTACATAGTTCAGTTTTTTCTCCGTAAACACAGTTACCATGACAAAAGTGGCGTCACTTCAGACAATTTTCGCGACGCATATTGCCTTGGATAAATGGAGCTCCCTGACAACGACGCGTTGCAACGCATGCTTTGTTTATGTTTATTTTCTATCAGACGTGCAATACTGAGTGTACCTTTCGCGCTACCTTAAAGCATGGATCATTTTAAATCTGGACGCATTAAATCGAGCCTATCTCGGAGCTATGTAAACGGAATAAAAATGTTTTGTACTCAAAATGTAGGTTTTTTATTGCACTTCAAAGAAAACATAATAAAAAAAATATTTCGTTGCGGTTTTGATGAAATTTCGAACTTTTCGTCAAATACCACTCATCATAGTTTGGACACCCTGTTCACTGACCTCAGCGGCCATTTTGTTCCACCATCTCTTCATCTTTGTTGCATCTCGAGTCGTCCTACCATTCTTCTTCATCTTTTGCTTGACAATTGCTCAATATTTTTCGATAGGGCAGAATTGGAGGCAGTTGAGTGGGTTGATTTAATTTTCGACACAATCCATTACGTTGTCCCGATACCACTGTAGTACCTCTTTGCCGTAGTGGCAGCTTGCCAAATCTGGAGAAAACTTTACTTGTCCTTTGTGAGACCTGATGTACGGAAGAATACGTTTTCTCATGCACTCCTCTTCATACATCTTGGAGACCATGGTCTTGTATGTCTCAACAAACAGGGTTTTTCGTCCGCAGCTGCAAATACCATGCCAGATCAAACACTTTCTTGCAAATTTATCGACAAAAACGAAATTGAACTGGCCGGGGACATCACCTTTATCAGTATCTTAAAAAAATTTTTGGCCAGGAAGCTGCCCAAAATCCATCTTCACGTACGTTTCGTCATCCATGAGGATCGTCGTACTTCGTTAGAACCTTGTTGTATAACTTCCGGGCACATCCTTTAGCTACTAAATTCTGCTTCAATGTCCGATTTGGTTGCTTACTGGCCCGATAAGATCGTATACCTTCACGCAGACGAATCCTTCTGACGGTGCACCGGTTGGCATTAAATTTCTTGGCGATGTCATAGTACGACTGCCCTGGATTTGCCTTGATCAATTTCAACACCCGATCACTCCGGGAAACTCGTTCCTAATAGGGATGAAAAGAAGCGATCTTAAATGACTTCCTTGTGGTACACCACTGTTTACCGAGAATACGCTGGATCTCGCTATTCAGTAACAAGCCCCAAATATTTAGACAATATGATGTTTGTGCTTATGCATTGCGCCTCGTACAGATATTGTTAATTTTTTTTTGTTTCGATTATAGTCGTTTTACCATATTTATGGCATTCGTGAATTTATCAACGTAGCAGTTGGCGGATCGTTGTTAAAAAACTTATCCGGTACAACTGTGTTCGATGTTTACTCTTGGGCTCGAACTCGCGGACATCGGCTCAGGAAGCAACAGACTTACCAACTGAGCTATATCACAAGCCAAGATATAGTTAAATGAATCTCAAAGATGTGTTTGGAGATTTCCAAAGAAATGGTATCTTGTATGACTTATATTTTCATTATTCACCTGAAAAATCTTTTTCAAGATACGAAGATTCATGGAAATATCAGGATGTACCACTAGGATGAAGTTTCGCCCAAGTAACAATCAAATTAATAATCTAAAGAGAATGCACCTCCTTTTTCAACATTCTTTCTAAGACTCTCTCCTGAAGAATCTCATGAAGAGTCTTAAAAAGAATGTTGAAAAAGGAGATACAAGGAATTTTGTATTTTAAAAATGTTGAAAACGGAGGTTTCAGTGGTGGAATAAAGGGTGATACGGTTAAAATTTGGTCAATATCAACTCGACGTATTTCTTTCAATTTTGCATTTAAAAAACCTGAACACCCCTCATTTTGAAGGTGTGTGTGTGTGTGTAGAATGTTGCTCCAATTTTGATTTTGGAATTCTCTCTTCAGTTGTCAAAATGCCGCCGAAGGAACAAAAGCAGCGTATCTAAATTTTGCTCGCGCATCGCGAAAATCCGAGCTACTCGCACGCAAAGCTGGCCAAATCGCTAAAAGTTGCCAAATCAACCGTTACAATTGTAATTAAAGTGTTTGGGGAACGTTTGTCGACAGCTAGGAAGTCTGGATCGGGGGGAAATCGAAAACCGGAAGCCGCTGAGACGACAAAGGGAGTTGCCGGTAGTTTCAAGCGAAACCCTAACCTCTCTCTCCGAGATGCTGGAAATAAGCTGGGTGTATAGTTTACAACCGTGCATCGGGCCAAAAAACGAGCCGGACTTTCAACTTACAAGAAGGTAGAGACTCCAAATCGCAATGATAAACAAAATACGACGGCTGGGAACCAGGAAAGTACTCATTTCTCAATAAGAACTTTGATACTTTTACCCAGAATATCTGGCAACACTGTTGTGTCACCACAAACCCAATTTGAGTATTCTCAAATGTATGATGATGCAAACATTTGTACAGCGTTTATCATCATCACCTACCATCAGCAATCATTAATCTACTGTTCTCGATTGCGAATTGAACATAGCGAGAGGAACGAAAACAAACAATGTTTTGGTTCTGCTCGTTGCAGATTAAATCGGTTGCTGCCGTTAGGAAACCGTTAGTTTCAACACCTCCCCTCATTTCGTAAATTGAGAATGCTAAACAGCTTCGCGTGCCTCGCTCTTGGTGACACCTTCGGGAACGCATCAGCTGGCTGATCCTCAGTAGAGATGAGTCGCAAAGATAGCTGACCGCTTCTTTTGATGTCTCTGATGAAAGCATACTTAACGTCCAGATGCTTCATCAGCTGATGGGTTCGCGCCTCTTCGAGATCCTGGGTGCAAGGAATGTTGTCCTCCATTAACGCGAAAGGAGTGCTAACCACACCCAATTCACCTAGAAAGTTTTTTAACCACAAACTTTCCTTGACTGCATGGCAAAGGGCTCCTATCTCAGCTTCGGTCGACGACAGACTGACCGTCTGCTGACGTTTCGTTGCATACATATCTGGTCTCGATAATATCACGATATAGTGCAAACAACCAATCAACTCTTTGAACGGCTGCTTGGTGATAACCTCACCATCGTTCAGCATTATCAAGTCAACGTTTATGTCAACAAACATGTGACCTAGGGTAAGCCAACCGCTCCCAAAGCCGCGTACTTCTCCAGCTCTGCCATCCATTTGGCAATAACTGTCTTCCAGAAGACCAATTTGTCTGGCGCTTCAGCTCGTAGATGATCTGAGGTACCTCCTCATTAATATCAGCAGCTACGTTAGCCAAGTAGCGCTTAGTAGGTTCTCTGATACGCTGACTACGTATCAGAGTCGGTTCAGGATTGGCGGAATCTTGGTTATCATTGCCATCGTCGTAATCGCTACTCTCGTAGTCGCTCTCCTCTCGCGTCATACGCTGCCAGGCACCGGAATCGATGACTTGTTGATACCGATTGCTGATAACATCAGCACGCGAACAAACTGAGTTTCTTGCATGTTGCTTTCTGGTAACCCCAGAAAAGCAACCTCTTGTAGCTAATAGTGCTTACTCTCGATGCCTCCGAGAATAAGCAAGAGTTCGTCCGGCAGCATCCCTCCACAATGCATTAGAAATCAAGGAGTGGTTGAAATCGCTGGCGACTAACGGTCGCCCAAACCACCTCCTCCAACGCACCCGGAACAATTTCCAGCCGTCGAATACAAGCTTGCGCATGCTAACCGCAGCGCAACTACCTAGCACGAGAATAATCCTCTCGACTTGTAGCTTCACGGACTTTCCTCTTATTGCTCTCACGCTATTATCTCTCCGAAATAACGGAAGGCAACTTTTAGCTACAATCGTCAAATCTGGCTTTGAGTTGCTGGCAACTAACCGTCGCCAAAACATCTTATCCAAAGCCACAGAAAAATCGTACTGTATGCTTGGATGAGTTCACGCGTATTGATCGCAGCGTAGCTCACGATCACGAGAGTAACCCTCTCTATAAGCAGATTTTTCCAACATTCAACCCGGGTTAATCTTCCATCTTGAGCATTCGGCCTCGACCAATCCTGGTTGCAGATCCCGAGAGTCTTCTTCACGGCCGTAGGAAATGACCGACTCGTGTCGGCATCGAGAGTAACCATCTCGGAACCCAACTTCCCGGCCTCGAACTCCATCTCAAGGCCTCTGCGCTGACAACTTTCCGCGCTCAGCACTTGCATGCTGACCACAGTGCACAAGCAAAGCACGAGAGTAACCCTCTCGGCTATCAGCATCACCCAATTAATCCGGAGTGTTGCTCCAGCTGGACCTATCCACTTCTGCGCAGCCCGGTTTGGGATCTTGATACTCCTCTCGGCCGTCGGATTTGAGCTCACGCTTGCTAACCGCAGCGTGGCTCGTGACGACATCGAGAGTAACTTTTTCGGTCCAAGATCCTCCCCGGATTCGACCTCTGGTGGAACCTCCTGGCTGGCTGGTCTCTGCGCTGGCGGTCCTCCATAACCTGGCTAGCCCTCTACGGTGGTCCTCTGGTTGGTGGCTGGCCCCTTGACCTGGCTGGTCTTTTTGCGCTGGTCGCTGAAGAACCTGCTAACCGCAAGTATTGAGAGTACCCCTTTCAATAACTCGTTTTCCAATTTTAAAGGCGTATCTGGGCTCATAACCTGTTGAAACGGAGGTTTCGTTGGTGAAATTGAGTTATCTTTATTCATGTTTCGTCTCTCTAGTCATTACATAATTTCACAATTCATTAGTGATTGCTATTGTCGCACTCTCCACTTATCACATTCCCTAACCGGGAAAGTACTTATTTCTCAATGAGTACTTTGATATCTACTCTTACCCACAATATCTGGCAACACTGTTGTGTTACCACCAACCCAATTTGAGTATTCTCAAATGGGTCGATTCACGATGACGTATGTTCCCTTTTGTGGTGACAGTTCGCACGTCCTGTTTACAAAATTTCACGAACGAGAAATGGGGTGCGGCGAAATTTTTCGTGCAGCTGCACGGTCAAGAAATTTAACTCAAAACTCAGTTTGAGGAGAGCAAAAAACCAAGTCCCATTTTGTGAACTAAATTTAGCGCATCTTTTGGTTTTTAATGGATCTCTCTGGAATGAACAGAAACTTGAAAATTCTTCAAAATTTCGAAAAGGAGGTTTATTTATTAAAATGTTTTAACATGTTTTAAAACCCTTCTTCAACACAATTGTTCTGGACCAACCCACTTTGCATTGAATATTTTGGGAAAGCGCGTCTACTTGAAACAAAAAATTCCATCGAATGATCAAATGTGGAAACTTCTTAAGGATTCGAATGTGCCGAATCGATTGTCCGAAAATTTCTTGTGTTATTTTGACCGGAAGTTGTTAACAAATGCATATACTTGTACGACAACACTATTCAGGGACAGAAGAATCCAATATAGGAAAATTCTCCGGTGAACATTCCGAAAGAAAAGGCTGAACTACTTTAAATTTTTATGATATGATATTTTCGAGGAATAAAAATAACGTCAAATAGCTTTAATCACATTGACATGAGACTTACAGCAAAATTCCTATCTGTTTTTGGCTAGAAGCCTCCTATCGTCGACATTGCGCGGCAGCAATTCGAGCATGAAAATTTTACTGGTATCGACATTCTCGTTAATTTTCGAGCAGCGCCAGTAATCGAAATCAAGTGGTTTAACTTTAAAGTTTAAGTCCATTTATTCCAGCTGGATTTACAAACAAAATGATTTATTTTTCATTATTTAATACCTCAAACATCTTATTTTCTTTCCAATTTTTTTATCCCAAAATTGAGGCAAGAACTTTTGCTAAAAACGTGTGAATGGGAATTAAATGAGGACCCAAATGATTGCATTGCTTCCTCAGCGTGTAGAATTGGAAAATAAGGAATCAAAACAGGAATCGCGAAATGTCAAAAACAGTGAGGCCAGGCAGTGCGTGAATCGACCTATGTGTGATGATGTAAACATTTGTACCGCATTTATCATCATCACCTGTCATCAGCAATCAATAATCTATTGTTCTCGATTGCGAATTGAACATAGCAAGAGGAACGAAAGCAAACAATGTTTTGGTTCTGCTCGTGGCAGCAGAAATCGGTTGCTGCCATTAGGAAACCGTAAGTTTCAACAAAAAAACATAAAATTCTAGCAACTAAGGCATTGGAATATTTTATATGTTATTCAAAGCTCCTTGAGTATGCTTTAGGTTGTCAGAATTTTTCCAGCAGGTATTCGGGCCGGCAAATTTGGAATAATTTGGCAAAAAACCTGGTAAAATCCGGACATTTAAATTCAAAATTGACGACAAAAATTCCGGGCCATATTCGGGCAAATGTTGACAAAACCCAGATATCACTATAAAAAAAATCAAGAACAAAAATTAAAAAAAAATATTTTTTTATCAAATTCATCGAGAGGTTTTTAATCGTATTTTTAGCTTCCAAAAAACTTTTCAAGATTATTTTAATCAAATTTGCTCAAAAAAAAAAAAAAATACTGGAATCATAATTGAAAAATAAAATGTACAGCACAATTAGATTTTTTTTAGTTGGGTTTGCCAAATAAATACAAAGTGAATAAATTCAGGAAAAATCCTGACATGTTTCAACGAAATCCGAACAACCGGGCCAGAGATTACTCTCAAAACTTGTATTAAATATCCGGGAAAACCCGGACAAAACCGGGCAATATGGTTTTATGCATTATGCATTATGGCAGTATGCTTGAATGTTTTGTCAAAAAAATGCAGTAAATTCTTAAACGATTTTAAAATATTTTCAAAAGTTAATTAAAAAAAGAAAGCTGATAGAAATATGTCATACTTTGATCCAGGGCACCCAAATAAGTCAAAATCAGCTTTCAAATTCTTTGCCCCTTGAAGGATGTAAATTTTGTGGCCTCGTGTAATTAATCAAAACGTTTTTGAATGTAATGTTGAACATTGAGAAGAATAAGAAACACAAAAAAAACATTGAGACTGAAATTGATTTCTTGAAGAATATTTCTTATCAGTACGATTTTAGAAATGTTACAAAGCTTGGAGTGATTTAAGATTTATTTCCGCCGGAGCCGATAAAAACTTCTGACTTTTTTTATAACACTTATTTAACACCTTTTAAGATTAAGTAATTTTTCTTTACTACGTTGAAAATTTTACTTGGAAAAATTTCATGTTCACACGGCCTTCATTTGAGTTACGCTTCTAAGAGTAGCACATTTGAAGCAAGCGATTATTGCTTGGCAGATATTGCTTGGCTTTTGGATTGGAAATATTGAAATCAAATACGGTTTTTGTAAGCCCGGATCGGCTCGGATATGTGAGAAAAAAAATCTGGAATGCTTTATAGCACTCTAGGCCTAAGACATCTAAAACGTTTGTAACGACCCAATGTACGTTTATAGAGTATTTTTTTATTGTAAATTTCAAGTTACAGTTTCACAAACCTTTTGTATTGAAACACAAATCTTGACCCTCAAAAACCTTTACTTGTCTAAATAATGTTTTTTAAGAAGTAAAACTAATCCTGTTCAGATTTTGAAATCAAACAATTCAATAATCAATATAATTTGAGAACTTATCCAACAAATGGAACCAAAGTTAAAAAAAAAACTTAAAAGGAGAGATTCCATACAGTGCAGAGTCGGGGACGGGGGAGGTTTAATCACATAGATTTTTTAAACATTTCAAGCTTAAGAAACCATATTTGTAATTGAGAGGTTATTTTAAGATGCAAGATCTTTCCTTTTTGCAGAGAAGAAAATGGAGGAAGGAAAGCATGTATAGATCGAAAACTTATCAAGCAAATAGAGTCATATGTGAAATGTGATGTTGTTTGGCTACGAAAATTTTGTTAAGCTTTAATTGTTTTTTTATAAACCCTTCAATTGAACAATTCAATCCCCTCTGGACGAGACAAGTAACAAGCTCCTTTATGTTATAGAATGGTTATAGTGTACAGAAGAGTTAAAGTTCGTCTCACATCATATTCTGATATTTCGTTGTGATACCCTCGTCCTGGTTTTTGAATCTAGCAGTTTCGTAAAATTGATTTGAAAACATTCGCATTTCAAATTTGACTATATAGAAACTTATTGATGTTGTCTGACCAGAGCACTTCTTGGTCAAAAAAACAGTAAAAAAACTAAGGATTTTTTACGTCTTGATTTTCCTTGAAAAATTTGTAAGTGACAATTTAACCATGAAATGGGATAGAGAAGATAAACATCAACCGCTAAGCGCGCAGAAAATCACCCGTCAAGAGACCCATCATCATGTGACCGAGCGCTTCCAAAACAATCGATTAATTAGCTGTTCCACTATAATCAGAGCATCGAGATCGAAACTATCAGATCCGTAGTTTTGTGCACCTATCTTTCCATCTTCTTCCATCGATAGGGTCCGCTTTACGGAGATTTTGTTTGGCCCGGAAAGGAAATGAGGGAAATTTCCTTGCCAATTTTCCTCCGGGCAAGATGGGCCACCCGAGTTGTCAGTTTCTCACGATTAGTCTTCACGGAGTGTGGCATTTTGGGAAATAAAATTAGACAAAATATGCGCGATCTCTTCCATCGTCGGATCGCTCCTACTCGAGCAGGCGAAATGGCACAGATACCTAATATGTTGCCATTCATGACTGCTTAATGGGCACCACTAGGTCGCCGAACGCGTGTGAAAAACTGTGAAATGCTTTCGTGGAACTGCACGGTCGGCATCTTAAGTCCCATCTCGGCGAAGCAGTAGCAATGAAATTATTCGAAACCACCGCATTCGATTGACGACAATGTCAATTTCGGTTATGTGAGACCTAGTTTTTTCTTTTCTTTCTTACCCGGTTTTATAACGAGCATTTTGTGTAATCACATCTAATTTCCAACTTTTCTATCTCGAACCAGACGAGACAAATATGCACAAATGTGCGTACATATGCGCAAATAATGACGATTTCTAATCCAATTTTCTCCCAACTTCTTCTCACCTACTTTTTTTGTTTGATTTTTTTTCAGGAATATGGCTTGCGTTACTTTGCGTTGAAAGTAGTCAATCCGAGAATGCGGAACCAAGAGCATTAGACATTTCAGTAAGTAGATACATACCTTTAACAAAATTGATTTTTTTCTCAATTACGTCGCACAAAAGATAAGCAAAAATTAACCTAATAACATAAAAAAATGAAGGTTAAGATGATATGCAAAAACCTGCAAATGGTTAGAAAAACCTGTGTGAAAGAAATTTGGAATATTTAAAAAAATGTATCATGGGAACAAATCACAACCATTCTTCACGCTCATCGGATTAATTTGATTATGTGATTGATTACCATGGGAAATGATAGTGGTGTCCAATTTTCATCAATAACTAGTAGCAGTCGATGCAATGGCTTACTTTCAATTGTGCACGGTATTGGCCATGCAACTGTCAATTTTGTGTTATGTGATACGCTTATTTATTTGAATCATGACCAGTTGTATTCAGTCAAATCAGTAACCTAGTGCTTGTTATAATTAAGGTTTAGTTAAATCTAAAATTCAGTTCACAATGACAGATATCGGCCAGTTTGTGTTGTTAGTTTTATAGTGGAATAATACCATTTCAATGAGCAGCTAAACTTAATTGCAGGCATATTTGGTTTGAAATGGTGGACTAATGTATCTACGTATATAATTGGTATGTGTGGTTATGATCATCTATAAAATGTTATGTCCCTAACTCATTTTACATAAGTTCCACTGATATGGAAAAGAACTCATTCGCTGAAAATTAATGGCAGAAGTTCAAATGTACATTGTTTTAAATTTACTTTAAAAAAATGTATCTTTAATCTCGAATATATTGGGAACTTTAAATGAACAACACCTTGAAACTTCATTTATCCATTTTTATTTATTTAGTATTACTAAGGTTGCCAGATTTTTTTCAGCGCGTATCCCGGCCGGATAAACCGGTCAATTTTTATAGAAAAACCTGGCAAAATCCAGGCATTCGATTTCAAATTGACGACCATAAATCCGGGCAATATCCGGGCAAATTTTATCAAAACTCAGGAATTCCTCAACAAAAATTAAGAAAAAAAATATGAAAAAAATGTTTTTTCATCCAAACTCATCGATTGATTTTGAACCGTAATTTAGGCTTCCAAAAAATCTTTCATGATTATCTTTATAAAACTTGCACAAAAAATTTCGTTTTGGAGGTGTTTGTTGTTTTTTTTTATTTGCCAAAAAAAGTGAAAAATCCGGACATTTTTCAATGAAATCCGGGCAACCGGGCCGGGCCGGACTGTTCTTAAATTTAGTATTAAACTAGCTGACCCGGTAAACTTCGTTTTACCTTCTAAAGTATAAATCGTAATTAATGTTCAATTTCATCTACACGTCCTTAACTGCATTCTTATGGAAATCGTAACAAATAAAGTTGAATTTGTATTGGGACCACCTTCCATAAAAAGTGAGATCCTTGAAACTATTATACAAACCATCTCTGACCCAAAAAACCCTCGGATACCAAATTTCACTTCATTCCGACCGACCATTCATACGTGATGTTGTTACAAAAAAATGCCTCCATTTTTATATATAAGATGGGAAGAGATAACTTTGTATGGGGACCCCCCTTTCATAAAAAGTGAGATTCTTGAAACTATTATACAAACCATCTCTGACCCAAAACACCCTCGGATACCAAGTTTCACTTCATTCCGACCGACCAATCATACGTGATGTTGTTACAAAGAAAATGCCTCCATTTTTATATATAAGAGAGAATATCCGGGTGAACCCGGATAAAACCGGGCATTCTGGCAAGCTTAAGTATTACGTCTCACGACATAATATGATGAACATAATTCCTTCAAATAATTCGCTCCATGACAACCGTTCAAATAAACACCTTGAAGTAGACAAGCCGCTTTAACCGACTTCCCAAGTAACACAGTTTAAGCCAACTAGCATTAGGAAGATTCATAATGGTTTTATTATAGCATTTTATTGTGCAGCTCGTTTTATGACGGTGAAAACGCTTATACTCTTGTTTCGACCAGGTGTTTTCTTTGAAGTTTGCCCCCCAGTTGCATGTTTTATAATAGCACTCAGTTCTAGATTATTAAATCGGCTTACAACTTAGTGACAGTTCTCCATCAAGAACCGGTCAAAAAAGAACACGCTCAGGTTAGACTGGAATTCTCATTTTTTAACATTTTTGATAAGTCATGTGCGTTGGTTTTGAGATAAAATGAAAAAAATGTATATACAAATCTTTGAAAAAATTCAAATCACCGGAAGTGGTATGAATATCTCTTCAATATAGGTATGAGTATTGCGTAAAAGTGCCCAACAAATACGAAAAATATGTGTTGCTTGACGCCATAATTAATCCAATATGGCGGCTTCCTTTTTTATTTTCAAAGCTGTATATTACTGAAAATCTAATGAAACATCCACAATATGGTTATTAGGTGAAAGGACTAATAGAATAGAAGTCTAATTTTGCTGTCCGACGCCATCTTGAAATCGAAGATGGCGGTTATTGCTCAACTTAAAAATATTTTAGATGACAGAAAATTGCACAAAACCCTTACAATAGGGGTGTCAGTTGGAAGGGATTTACAAGTACAAGTCCAATTTCATAATCTGGTGTAATTTTGAAATCCAAGATGGCTTTCGCATAGTTTTATGCTGTAAGTGACTGGAAATCGCATAAAACAACCACAATTCAGGCGCCGTTCGTTTTTTGCAACAATCGTTTTCGGCAATATTTTGGATTTTAGAAACAAAATTACCTTATTGGTTCGGCTATAATAGGACCAATGAAATTAAGACAAACACCCATAATATATTTTTATGTTCTCTAATGGTTAGAAAATGCAACAACAAAAACAAAATTTTGAAAAAAAATTTCTAAAGTACTGACAAAAAGATGAAAATTTAATAAAATACAAAAAAATTAAATACAAACCAAAGATTATTAATGACCAAGAATAGCAAAAAAAATTTTTGAAGAATAACATCAATATCAAATAAAGCAAAAAAAACCAGAAATAATAAGCAAAAAAAAAAGAGTGATAAATGCCTTAGAAACATGATATAACATTAAAAAATGACTAGAATTTATTGGAAATCGACTTAAATTACGTTTATGTTAATAAATTGATGATCAAGATTGCGTCTGGCAATGAAAATCGACTTCTACTCGTTAAGCCATTTCACCTTATACCCCTAATTGTGGATGTTTCATTAGATTTTCAGTGATTTACAGCTTTGAAAAGAATTGCGCGAGCCGCGATGAGGTCAGATACTGAAATTGGACTTCTTCTAGTTTAGTTCTTCCACCCAATACCTATATTGTGCAGATTTCATACGATTTTCAGCAATAAAAATCAATTTAATAATCAGTGGAAGCCGCCTTCTTGGATTTCAAGATTTGCGCGAGCCGCGATGAGGTCAGATAGCAAAATTTGACTTCTTCTAGTTAAGCTCTTTCACCCAATACCCATATTGTGGTGATTTCATACGTTTTCCAGTGATAAACAGTATTTTAAACTTTAGCGGAAACCACCATGTTGGATTTCAAGATGGCGTCTGACAACGAAATTTGACTTCAACCCATGGTTAATTCCAAGGGTCATTCACAACCAAGCCCCTTTCATTTAAAAAGTTTGTCCTCATTTACTGTACTATTGATAAACAAATAAGAAATAAGGAACTCATCATAATCGTGTTATCGGTTGGATTGCAAAAGAAACGTCAAATTTAAGCTTTTTATACGGCTCTCATAACCATTATAAAACTAATAAGCCATTTATCTGACCATGAAAAAGATATTCAGCATTGAATTGACTAACGCGATGTTGGTTGCAAAATCGAAGGGCACAAAATGACGCCATGTTGATGGATTCACAATGTCAAGTATTTGGAAATATTTTTCAGGACTATTTTTAATCAATTCCATCATGATTGACCCTCATATTTGACGAGGCGCATTTATTTCAAGATACTATTTCATACACATTTTACCTAAAATCTTGACTGGCAGTAGAAACAATGCTCATAATATGGTTCAAACAATGATTTTTGCGATTAATTTCACCAGATCATATCTCAATAACGCAATCATCATTCATTAACCATCATGTATGCTGAAAAAAAAATTTAAAAAAAAACTCGAAGAACTCACAAAATCGAAAAAAACAAAAAAATGTTAAGTACATGTTAAAACATAATGATTTAATTGATGTTTAAAAAATCGGTCATAATGACGTTTCTAGGATAGGGCCAAAATATTTTAGCTTTATTAGAGTTCTGGTGATGCATATTATGCGCTTTAGCTTTTTATGAAGCTTAATGCTATAGTAGACTGAGTCAATTTGGGGTCATTTTTGAATTTCTCAAACCCTGGGGTCTTTAAAGCTTTGTTTTGATCCAAAACTCATCCATGATTTTTTGCAGAATTTTTAAGTAACGTTTACATGAGTAAATTTGAACTTTTAGGTTTGTTTGGGAAAATTGAGGAGGAGTAGGCGTTGAGCCGAAGCAAACGCACGCGTTTTTTCTTTCGCTCGCGAAATGTTTTAAATTTTTAGTTTTTCTGGTGATAAACACAAAAAAAAGTTTTGGAAAATATAACCGAAATACAGTTGATAACGGATAGAACACAATGTGAACAAGATTAACAGCCGGAGAAGGATGTCTTTTGTGCTATCATGGTTTTTAATTTGTGCTGGGGTCTGCATCGTGCTACCATCGCGCGCGGTTAATTTTTTTTCCCTCTCCCTACGAATTGGGAAAGAAGTGTGGGACTTGGAAATAAAATCAGAAAGTGTGGTTTTCCATTCTAAATAATTTGCTTAGGCAGTGCAACTTGAAGTGATCATTTAAAATTTGAAAGAAAAACAGTGATGCAACGACACTAATGCTATTAAATATAGTGAAAAGCTATGCGAAATATTGTGGTTTTTATCGAAAGATGGCCTGTGTTTGAAGATGGATTGAATTTATGGCTTCATCATCTTTGTGGTGAAAAAAAGGGGGGGAAGTGAAGCGAAGTGCAAGTGTGGTTCGTGAGAAGAAGAGCCGCGAACGAAGAAAAGAGTTATAGGCCAAGCAAATATTCGAGCAGTTGATTCAAATTTCCAAAGCCTACTACTGTTCGTTTCCGTATGTCTCTTGAATGATAAAACAAGGTGTTTTATGTTCGAACTGATGTTCTCAAAGAATATGCTCGCAAGGAGGAAAAAGTCGAGCAATATAATGCAAATGGTGATGTGAAATGAGAGTTACCCGAAAGTCATGCTCAATTCGTTTCGTTAGAAATGTTTTTGAACAAATTTTTTTTTTCAGGAAATTTAGTTGGTAGTTTACAACAAGTAAAATGGTTTGAAATTTTTTTCGCATTCTTCCTTAGACTTGTCGACGAACGGTGGGGCGATGGGTCTGGGAGTTATAGGTTCGCGATGGGAAAGTTGAACGCGTGGAAAGAAACTGGGTGGATACACATACTCAAATCGTTTAACAAATGTTTAAACAGAAAATGCAGATGGTGTAGGAATTTTCATTTCTCTAAAGAAATAAACCATCTTCTCTATATTAAGAAGTTTTCTTCAGTTATGCAGATTTAAATATACACTGCAAAAACGACAAGATAATTCTTCGACGCCTGTTTCTTTTAGAATCTTCAGCTAAATATGCATTCCGTATTCCATTTTTATCATTCTTGAAATTTTCAATTCCATTTTAAATTAGTTGAAATGTTTGTGGTTGGTAAAGTTTGAATGAATAATTTTGTCAACGAGTTTGATTGGTAGTCGGATTTTTGGGTAAAGCTGCAGGTAAGATTTGAGTGTTTCCATATCGTAAGTATAAAGATTCCTGAAAAGGTAAGATTATCTTATTATATAAACCCTTGGTTTCATTCAATATTAAAATTTAAGAACATACATACATACAATGTTTCATATATACATTCCCAAATGACATAAATTCATATTTAGGTATTTCATATTCAAAATATTATATGAATCGTTTGGTAGAGATCTCCACGCTTCATTCCTCCCCTGTATCCTGTATCTTTCGCGGTTTTCATCACATGGTTGGCCTGGCCGTAGTAATATCTGCAATGCATAGGAATATGTAACAGATAATTCGCTGAAAAGAAAAATGAAAGACGCAAGTTTTCCATTTTCCAGGATGCCTACATGTTTTGGCCATGTTGATGCAAGAAGAAGAAGAAGAAGAAGACTTTTAGGTTTGTTTGGGAAAATTGTATATTTTGTACTAAAAAATCAACATCATTTTTGTTCCTTCTGTGGAACCGAGCCGGCTGATGGTTTCTGTTCCAATTTATGATTTTCATAAAGGAAATTTTCCACTGAACAACTTATTTGAAGACCGTAACCTTTTATTTTATTAGACAAAAAAGATATTAGCTGTTTAACAGGGGTATGTCTTTTCGCATTGATAAAAAAAATTCAATTTACATCAAAATCAATTTAACGGGAAAATATTTTGGCTTTTTCAGTCAATTCACGGATCCAATATACAGTTTTACCAGTCGAGAACAATTATCTACAGCTAATAACTTTTTTGCTCAATAAGATATACAGTTACGGTCTTCAAGAATGTTGTTGGCACATAAACCATTATCTGGCTCGGCTTCACAAAAGAAACCAAAATGATGTTGATTTTTCAGTACGAAATATTAAATTTTTCCATACAAACCTAAAAGTTAAAATTTACTCATGTACACGTTACTTAAAAATTCTGCAAAAAATCATGGATGAGTTTTAGACTAAGACGAAGCTTTTAATACCCCAGGGTTTGAGGAATTCAAAAAATGACCCTCGATTTACTCAGTCTAATGCCATAGTCCTAACGGAGTTTTGCTGACCATAATAAAGCTAAAATTGTTACTTGGGTTATTATTGCTTTTGCCAATTGCTAGGCCTTCGTTGTATTCTGCCAATAAATGTTTTAATACCTGGAGATAGAATTATGTGTAATGTACACATTCGAATCAAGTGCAAGTTGAGATTTTATTTTGTATTCTTCTGAACTTTTTTGACATTCGGGTTTATAAGATGAAATTGTATTTAGATATTTTTTTGAATAATTCTTTGAAAATAAAGTATTAAAGCACACGAAGAACTCAACAGAGATTTCGAACATACAAATCCACAAAATTGCGTTTGTGGAAAAAATGTTCAGAATTTTTAAAAACAAGAGTACATATATGTATGATCGCGATAACCAATAGTCAATTAATGGAGGAACTGCCATTCGAAACCCTGTTGATTTGATGTTTAACTATCATTTCATCAAATTTCAATCTCATCTACGATACTGATGTAGCAAATCGCAAACAATCGATAAGATCAAAAATTTTGCAAGTTGTGTTTAGATTAATTTTTATTTTTAAATTCAGTTAAAATTTTTATGAATCTGATACAAATTTAAAAGGAGGAAAATAGAGACTGATAAATATGCTTTAAAAAACAAGTTGCACTAAATTCCATGACGATTACATTATGAACAATATCAATCAAATAAAACTCGCCATCTATGGAAATTTATCACATTGCTCTCCTCCAAATATCCATCAATCTATTTACGAAATAAAAAAAACCATTGTGGTTTCTAGAACTTTTTTTTAGTTGCGCGGACAAAGAGCAAGTATCACTCAAAAGTACGCAAAGGAAACACTTTGCCAAAATCTTTTTTTCTTTCTAAAATAGTTAAAAACTTTTTTTTGTCGTTTTCAATCATACAAACCACATTCTGAACCATTAGCAATAAATTTTCTTCCTTGATGAAGATCCAATAAGGATCGAAACGTTGGAGTAAACAAACAGCTGTTTTTACTTAAAAATCCGAAACTAATAGCCGTTAAAAGTCCTCAAGTAAAAAAATTTCAGAATTCAGTTTTTTTGCATTTTCAAATCATTCACTGCACCCTTATTAAATGTTTGTTATCAAAAACATGCGATACAAAATAGTCAATAATTCATCAGAAATGACAAACACTAACATTTTTGGGCAGACAAACCAAACCTATTTACAAATGTTTGTATAACACAACGTAAACACGTTACACGTTCACTTTTCTAGGAGAAGATAGAGACAAAATACGCTCAAACTTTTTAATTTCAGGATTGAAAATAACTCGAGTTTGTATGCATGCGTAATTTTTTTCTTCTGGATATGTTTAAAAAAGTTACTAGCAATCGAGTGATATGAGAAACTATGCCCGGTGGAGCCCGGAATATAAACATTATTGTGCAAGTAACACTGCCTGCACTAAAATATAGTTGTTTCTGCCACATTTTGGAAGAAAAAAAATGATAGTTTGAGTACATCTATATTTCGACCTACAAAACTAATATACAACAACTATCAGATAATAGAAAAACCTAAAAACTTTAGTTTTCTTTTTAAGTCTTTAATTTGAGGTTTTGACCAGGATTGTGGGTAAAATACTCCTGTGTGCTTCGTTTAACTCAGATATCCACCAATATTAAAAGAAGTATCTTATCTCAATTAGTTTGAAGAGAATTAACATGTTTCCAAATTAAGGATAAAAGGTTGAAATGCTAGATCATTGGGAATCATTAATTCTTCTTTATAAAACCGGTCGAAACAGAGTGCTTTGAGAAACATAGCAACAAAATTTTGTGATATTTCGATGAAAAAGAAACTTAACTTATTAATTATCAACTAATGGAACACAAAAAACACCCTACACTGTTTTAAATGACGCAGTAATTACGTCTTATTGTGGACGTTTCGGCTACTCAGTCAAAATATTATTTAAAAACAGTACATTTACTTAATGTCCTACGTTTCGGCCATGATCGTGACCATCATCAGGGAAATTCTAAAAGATTTTTAGTTGTATTTTAAAATTATCTGTTTTACATTTCAAAAAGTGTTCGACTTACGGAGTGTGTACTGTTTGTGTCTATTGCATTTCTTATGACTGATTTTATGTAGGATTTTCCGAACCTATTTTTTAAAAATAATCACTATAAGTTTTTAATAATTTGTTTTGATGTAGAAAGTTTAGCAAGTAGCTGAATTTTTAATTTGTTTTTAACTAGGTTTTTCAAATAAACTGTGAAATTGTACGGTGTTTTTAATATGTCTGTCTCCTAGCGTTCACTTCTTGTTATTTTTATTATCTGTGATTTTATAAAGTGGAGCTGGATTCTGTGGTGATTGTATGTGATATTGGTTTGCTTATGTTTTGATCGGATCAGGTGATTCGGCGTTCGTTGTTGAGCGTGTTTGGTTGGTTGCAGTCAACTCATGCAAGGATTTCCAAGGTGTAAGTATCATTTACGCAGGCCTCCTATCCAACAAAGAAATCCATAGGGGGCAAAAAATCTTTCAGAATTTCCCTGATGATGGCCAAGATCATGGCTGAAACGGAACATTAAGTAAATGTACTGTTTTTAAATAATATTTTGACTGAGAAGCCGAAACGTCCACATTAAGACTACATTCACCAGTTACAAATCAACCCTCTAGCAGTAATTACGTTTTCTGGTTGATTCCAACAGGATTATTTAAAAAAAGTGTTTTTAAAAATTACTCGATTTAGTCACTGTCCCCAATTTATCATCCTTAAATGCATCATAGGGGTGACAAAATCGGGGATTCACTGTATTGAGGTTATTATTCATCGGATTAAGATGAAAATTTGTACACGAACGTTTTAAGGATCGGGCAAATTATGAGTCAGAGGTCGGCAAACGGGTTTTCGCGATATTGTCGTTATTATGCATCGGATGGGGATGATAATTTGCACATGGGGTTTTTACAGAATGGGAAATGCATTACGAGTATCAAATTTTGGGTCCGGGGTCGTCCATATTAGTTGTTCACTATTTTTGCAATATTTTCGTGATTATACAGCAGATGGAGATTAAATTTAGCACAAGGGGGTTTGAGAGATGAGCAATTGATTTCAAGTATCTAATTTTAAATTGGGTTTTAGTGAAAGGGATAGTCCATAATATTAATCTAGCCAGAAATAAAAAATTTGCAGCACAGGAAATTTATTTCAGGTGTAAAATTTTGGGCAAGGGGTCAGTAAGAGGGGTCGTCTTTATAGATTATTCAATGTTTTAGCAATAATAACGTTATAATGCATCGGATTGAGACGAACATTTGAATAAGAAAATTTTACAGAACGAGAATTCGATTGCTTACTATTCTATGTATTAGTAGACGGAAAATTATTATCCATATTAAATGTTTTATGTTTTCGTAAAAATTACTTTATAATGCGTGGAAACCAAACAAAAACTCATTCAAAAGAGTCATTCAAAAAAACTTTCAAATGTTATTGAAATGAATATGTGACTAAGGAGTGTTCATTTTATAAAACGGGCACTTTGTTTTGACGATATCTTATTCATTTATTGACCAAATTTCATAGAGTTTTCTGCAAAACATTGCAAAACTAATCCAGAACAAGAAGAAAGTGAGAAGTTTAACCGAAAGTTTTCAACGATAAAATTGGTGCACTTTTCCTCGAACTTTCCTCATAAGCCTCTTTACAGTTTCCGGCTTGACTTTTTGGCTGGCTTTTGTCCACATTTTCTTGAACTCGTCGATGGACTTTGCTTTTTTACCATCCTCCCGAAGATTGTGTCTGATGATTGCCCAATAACGCTCTACCGTGCGCAGCTCAGGACAATTTGGCGGATTGTCCTCTTTCTCAACAAAACATATCTTGAAAGATTTCAGTAGTTTGAGAGTAGCTTAAGCGTTGTGTGCGGAAGCAAGGTCAGCCTAGAACAATGGTGGGCTTTTATGATGACGGTAAAGAGGAACAAGGCGTTTTTCGATGCATTTCTTACGATAATTCCCTGTTGTGAAATATGGCGAACTTCCTTCTCCGCAAGAGCCGATAGCTTGCCAAACAAGCGATTTTTTCCAAACTTTTCGATTTCAATGGATCGCTTATCATGAGGTACCTCCTTACCAACAATTGCGTTGAAAAATTACGGCCCAGGAAGAGCGGCTGTGTTTGCAATAAGTTTCATCGTCCATCAAAATGCAACGGTCACTTTGCTTCTTCAAAATCGCATCCAGTCACCGACATCGCTGCTTCGCTCGTTCGTGCTGTTCCGCGCTCCCTTTAGGATGTCCCTGCTTCCTGTAGGTCTTAATGTCATTCCTTTGTTTTATGTTTTGGACGGTCCCAACGGAAATTTTCAGTTTCTTGGCAATTCTTCGAACAGAGTTGTGTTCATGTGACAACAAAAGTTTAACACTCTTCTCCAGGCTTGGCAAAAGTCATCGTCATGAGGCGTGAAGCTGTGACTGTGAAGCCTCTTGGTCCGTCAAACTTAATTGACTGTTCCTTAACGACCAGTCACTTCGTTTGCCAGTTATTCATTCCCCAGCCATTCGAAGCTAAAATAATAACCTAGTCAAGCAATCGCATTCAAACGACCGATGATGAAAAAGAAACGCATTTATTATTATTGTTGCTCCTGCCAGCAAGCCGAAGACGACCGAAGACGAACAAGAAAAGCATTTATTATTATTGTTGCTCCTGCCAGCAAGCTCGTTTTCAGTTTTTTATTGCTATTGTTGCTCTCTGCCAGCAAGTCGTTCAATTAGTTGTACCTGCCGTCAGCAGCCGATCGAAGTGTGAAGAGATTTGCCAGCAGAGATGCCAATGTGCCTGATTTTTCAGGCGTTGCCTGATTTTTCGAGGTTCTGCCTGACAACTTGATAAGCCATTGAATTTCCCTGATTTTTGAAAATATGCCAGATTTTGCCTGATTTTTGCGAATGTCGTAAAAAATGGGTAGTAAGGAACTGGAGTAGGTACCAAAGCTTAAGTAAAAAAGTGAAAATGTGGCTGAATCAAAGTAATCGAAAGATTCTCGTTAATTTTTATTTAAAAAGAGAATTAATCTTTCGATTGCTTTGATGCAGTAGAATTATTCAAATAAGTAGGCTCACAATACCATATTAAAGTGAAAATGTGGAGCGACGGCCAAAAAAAAAAAGGTCATCACTTAGAGTAAAATTTCCGTTAATTTTACATAGCCTGATTTTGCTTGATTTTTATTTCGCCAGTTCCCTGATTTTTGAAAATAAATGTTGGCAACCCTGTTTGCCAGTCACTCTCAGGAGAAATTTTGACCATGTGTAGGAGCTTCGCCAGTCGATGATGGAGAAATGTTGATTGTTGTCGTGCTTTATCCGTCATGCGAGTAGTGAGGCTCCATCAATTGAGAACAGTGCCAGTCGTTTGATGAAACAAAACTAGTCGGGTCAAGCGTGACGGGCGAAATTTACCATCACTGCTCTTCTCCATTTGTGGATTCACTGCGCCTCTTCTGGGTTTGGATCTTGGCTAATCTTCAAGAGTATGGTGCTCTCCAAACTTCCTGGTGATTTGATAAACCGCAGACTTCGATCGTTTCACAAGCTTTGCAATATTTCTACACGATAGTCCATCTGAGCAGTACTATTGAATTATAAACCCCCCCCCCCCCCCTTTCACGAAATCCAGTCGCTTTCTCACAACAAAAACTGTCACTGCTTTGTCAACAAACTTTTATACACGATGAAACCAGTTTCATCAAATTTGAGTAAAACGTCAACTTTTTATCGTAACATCTAGGTGTCTGTTTTATAAAATAAACACTCCTTATGCATCGGATTGAAACGAAAATTCATACACGGAATTTCCACAGGATGGGTTATAAACAGCTGGTTTCAAATTTTCTATCAAACGATAGAAAAGGTGACGTCCATATTAACTGTTTACCGTTTTTTGCAATGCTTTCGCCATAATGCATCGGATTGTGACAAAAAATCATACATGGGAGTTTTCTAGAACAGGCAATCAATTACTGATTATAAATTTTGTATCAGATTACTGAAAATTGAGTAGTATATATGAACTTTTGGATGGATTGGCTATAATTTCGTTATTATGTATCTGAAAAAGACGAAAATTCTTACACGGGTATTATTTTCGACGGTCAAACAATTTCTTATTTTGAATTTCAATTTGCACAAGCTTGATGGTCGTTCATAAATACTGTTTCTTATTTCATGCGGTATTGTCGTGAAAATGCACCTTTTCACCATTCAAACACAAATTTTCTTAACATATCAAAAGTTAAAAGCGAAACGGAGTACGTGCGAGTTCAGCTAGTACATCTATAAAACAAACAAAGTTTTCTAAATTTAATACTATTTCCATGGTTTAAACACCTTGAAGTCACCTGACCAAGTCTACTTACACAGTGTTAGAACATAGCACTGCACTAATCATTGCAAGCCATCCATGGAGTTTTTCAATCATCATAAGCAATGAAAGTTAAATAAACGAACCCATAACGTGCATAGGCTATGTGTTACGACATCGCAATTTGTTTCCAACATTTCCAGCTTTTGATAATAATTTTCTTCCCGTCGTCGTCGTCCGTGGAATGAACCCATCAATCGCACCATTAGATTGGCGGTTTTCATTTCTGGTTTTTCGTTTTGCGCCACAATTGATGATGGAATGGTAGTAAAAGCGCCCATCAGGCTGCCGTGTTAGTTGCCTCTCTCTCACTCGGCCATCGTAAAACGATTATTTATGATCCCTTTAAGCTGATCGGTCTCTGCCGGTTGGGCCAGACGGCTACGATGACGGCCTTTTGACGGTTTCGCTGTCCATAAATGCCCAATCTATGGGCTCAATTTTGAACCGCACGTATCAATATCGAAAACTAATCGCGCTTCCACATTAATGCCTAATCGCTAGGTGCGGAACGTGAGCTTCGATCGAGCGATGTAAACAAAAGCACTCTTCGGCACAGTCATTAAGACAAATCCACGTGCACTCGTACCGGTCAAGGAAATGTAGCCAAATTGCCCAGTTTCACTAGGTACCTTTGTTTTACTTTTTTCCACTCTTTCTCTAACTCACCAAGCTTCCCTTTTCCGAGTTTTGAAAAAAGAAACCTCAAGTCTGTTACATAAAATCTGTTTAGCAAATTTTCACAATTTATCTTAATCATTTATCGAGATTTGAAACTATTTTACGTATCAAGATAATAAACGCTGATAATTTTGAACATTCTCACTAGCGCTTTGATATTCATGCGATGCTGTGGAGTAGCAGATATGGCTATAAATGATAATTAGAAAATTAAAGTTAATTGTAGGGTTAAGCAAACATGTTCATTTCAACAACTCATTTAACTCTCATTCACTCTAGAGTTTTAATATGACACTATTGGAAGTTTGGCAAATTTAAACCATTTTTGCATCCATATAAAAAAAAATTTCGTGAACCCCCAATAAATTCATTTTATCTTTAATTTTGCATCATTACTTTTTAATAAACGCTCCCTGAAAACCCAGACTACAGAAGTCAGAGTCAGAGTCAATTTGACATTCTCCTTTAAAAACCGCTATATCTCTGTTGTCAAAATTTAAAATTTTGAACACCTCGTAACGTAACTCAAATATGTTTCTTGGACAATATTTGGGCACAACTAACAACTATTAATTTTGAAGTTATTCAAAGTCTAAACCAAAATATCAGAAAGTACATGTTTCGGAATAAAAACTGTACACTGACTACCAAATGCTCAAAAAAATCCCTTTGTTCCTAAACAAACTTAAGTAAGAAGCTACATATGTATATGTTGTGCACATGGATATATTTTTTGGATTTTGTTTTAAAGATATTTATTTACATAGTATTCCGTCTCACGACATAACTTGACGAACATAATTCCTAAAATTCACTCGGTCCATGGCAACCGTTCTCCAATTTTTCGGGCAACTCACGTTCGCCAGATCACGCTCCACTCGTTGCGCCCCCGCTTGATGTTTTTAAGATAATTACCCCCTAAAATGTAGAAAATCGGTGTAGAAACCGTACTTTTCAATCAATGAACCGTGAAAATTGTCTCAGCCATAGGAGACAAATTTTGAATAGTGGATTGGAAAGTTGACTTAATTTGGCAAATATTCGCATCTTCAGCTTTTCAAAATACAACAGAGAATTTTTTACGAGTTTCTGAATTTTTTAAAAGTTTTAAAAACCTTCTTAAAGCTCAGCCGTCGAAAAAGCTGATATTTGTTCCAGTAGCTTATTATGAGACTTTCTAGTTCAAAAGAAATCCAATTTTGAGACGACCCCTTTTGAGGGTGTATTCCATATAAACCGTCCAATGCACAATGGGAAAATTTTGACTCAAAATTGAAAGTCTGGAATAGAATTTATCACACATGAAATTTCCTCAGACACTCAAATCTGCCACTGAATTTAACCGGAGCCATATGAGTGAAGTGTTATTTGATATAACTTGTTTGCCCAGTTTTGCGATTTTTTCTTTGTATGTCCTACGAACATAAAATTTTATGTCATTGAAATACCGTAGCAGGAACTGAAAGGTTTTTTTTTTTTGAGTGCCTATTTACAGGTGAAAGGATAAAAGGAGGGATTTTTTTTTACCACCAAGCCCCCCCTCCCCCCCCCCCTATGAAGATAATGTGATTGATTAAAAAAATGCTCACTTGGCAGCAAGGTAACAGAATAAAAATTCTGTGTTTGTACCGTCTCGCTTTCCTTCGGTATTCGAAGCCGAAACAAGACGATAAACTTCCAGAAAATCGTCACCCACTGATTTTAACCAGGATTGAATCCCACTTTGTGCTAAAGGAAAATGATTTTTTTTCTTGGCAAAATTGCGTATTTAGCTACAAAACTTAAGCACCAACAACTACAAAAGTTTATGTGCTGAAGTCGCTTAAAACCTGGACTTTCTTCCCAAGGGTGGGCTTCCAAAGGAAACTACACAAAGTGGTGTTGGCGAAATGAGTGCCCAGTGTGGGCAAAACGCCCCATCGCGATATCTAGCTAGATATACACTTCTTTTAGGAATTCTGTACGTTATTCCTTTCTAATTAACAGTAGAAACTTTTTGTACAAAAAATTAGCATCAAATACGCGATAATTTCCTGCAAAAAACCAAAAATGTTTTTAAAACCATATTCCTTGCAATTTGTGCCTTGACTTTCGTAAGGAATTACGGCATCTATCAGCAAAAAAAAATTACCTGACATCTGTTACAATGATGAACATTGGTCTTGAAAATCATTACAAAACGAAAAATTTCCTTATTCAATTATTTTTTCTATTATTTTGAACGATTTTTAATTAACATGTCGAGGTAGGGCAAAACGCGCCATGTCCGTATATCTTTAAGCATGTTTGATTTTTGTTTAAATTTGCAGTTTCATCACAACAATTTTAAAGATATTTATATGTTGTATTGAAAATCATAATTTGAATTTAAACGAATATATTTAAAATTCCTAAATTTAGTATAGATTTAGTTAGCTATTCACAAGAATTTCAGTACATCTGGCAGCACTGCGCGTAGCAATACATTTTTCCATCTGTGAAGTAGAAAAGAAGAGTTTTTACCTGGCGAACACTTTCGGAGACACTAGAATCAATAAACACTTATTAAACGTTAAACGGCGCGATTTGGTACACATATATGCGCATTATGCCCCTACTGATTCTGAAATCCAATTTTCAGCCTACTCTTCAAACTTCATTAAATTTGTGGCCTTTTTTGACCTTACAATTATTCAAATTGTCAGATTTAGACGAAAAATAAACCAAACTTCCAAACACAATCGAAGATTAAAGTTAATCTTTTCAAATGTACTCTAAAACAAGGCTTTCTTCTTAACGTGGGCATTATGCCCCCTCTTCCCCTACTCGAACTAAGTCTTCGTGGTAATAGCCGTAGAATTCCGCAACATGAAGTAAACATACACAATGCCTAATGAGAATATCCCTAAGGTAGGGTTGCTATCCGTCTCCCAAAAGCGGGACATGTATCGCTTTTTCGATGAATGTCCTGCTCTCCCGTTTTTTCTTCAAAATTTTCCGCTTTTTTCTTGAAAAACTTTTACAAAGTTAACTGACTAGCACTGGAAAAAAAAACTTTAGTCTCAATTTGGATTCTGTGATGAGCAGAAAATCTTTCAAATATGTCTTTTTCTCAAAATAAGCAGCATTTTTCATAGTTTATATTCATGGGTGGCGCCAACAGGCGGGCCAAATTTCAAAAATAAGATAGGCTGGCGGGCCACAAAAACAAATTGTTCTGGAGTATTCAAAACAAAAAAAAACAACAGATTTCTGAAAATGCTAAGGAAAAAACATTTGCCTCGGTCACATCGAGTTAAGATTCATCTTAATAAGAAAATTTTGTTTATAAATTTCGCTCCATTTGAAAAATAGGAGAAATATAATGCAATACGAAATGAATTATCTCTCCAAACTTATGTATGTTGTCAAAGAATTTAAAACCTCTTCGGTTTATTCATCTTAAAAATGTCAAATTTCCTGACAACATTGGACAACAGTGAATTTTATTGCCTCCAAATTTAAAAAAAATTACCGCCCTTTTCCAAAGATTTAAAGTTCACCGTTCTTCTTAGAATCATTTGATAGACAAATTATGAAAAACTGCAGAATTGAATTGTTGAAAAAAAGTAACGGTCACAAGCTTTTGACATTTAAAAGAATATTTATTTCAAAAATATTAATTTCACAAAGTAACATCAACTCAATCGAATTATTTTCAAATTTTCTATCATCTCGATTTGACAAGTGTATTAGGAAAGATTTCTTCAAACAGGGTGAATTCGAATTAGATTGTTTTATTATCATTGCACCTTCTTTAAGTAATTTTTTAAAAGTCGTTCTTCTGAGAGATTTGTCAGTAACAAACCGGTTCTAGTTTAATTCTACTACCCAAATGCAAAATCTGTCTAGTTTTTCATCATTGATGTACACGAATACAAAGCACGTTCCCAATTAAAATATATTTGGATTCGGTTTAATTTCAAAAATATATCCTTTTCTGGAAAGTTGAGCAAAAAATTAAAAATATTAAAAATTGCACAGCCAACTTTCAATATATTGCATAATTTAAAAAAGTTATTAAATTTTTATGGATGAACGATGGATTTGAAATACAATTCAAGTTACGAATGGTTAAAGTTGTTGTGAAAGTATAATTTCAATGTTGATGTTGATATGATTCGGTGATTTTTTTTTTTAAATTTAAACAATATTGATAGGGTCTTATGTACTATCTTTCTGAGGCTATCCAAACTCCTCAATATTAAAACTAGAGTCCGCTTGAACGCTCTTCGTACCAACGATATGTAGCCACCAAAACTTAATCGGAAAACATTGAAAAATGTGTGATGGAATTTACAGATAATGTGTTTAATGCCATACAATTTTGATTTTAAAAAATTTTATTGTAATCGTTTTTTTCTGTGACGGTTATTTTTTTGTAAAGGTTCCTAAAATTCAAAGGGATATAAGTGTAAAAAATATCGATTTTGAGTCAATAGTTTCAAATAATTATTCATGTTTCAAATTAAATTTTGTGGTTTTTTTTTCAGATTTTTAAATTATAATTGGATAATTTTACGTTCGTCAGAAAATTGCAAATGTTCGAAAAATGTATGGAAAATGGCCAATACAACAATTTAAAAGCGCGTTCTTTCGAAATAAGTTTTCATACACTTTTATTCCTGTGCCTTATATCAGTTCCAAGAAATGTTCATATCTTTGTTTTGAATTTAGCTAGTGTTGATTCAGATATATTTATCCAAATGATATATGAAGAATGAAAAAACGTTCAGTTCCCAGAACAAGGGTTTTCCAAAATTAGCTTCGCGGGCCACCAAAAGTTGGTCGCGGGCCACATGTGGCCCGCGGGCCTTGGTTTGGCCACCCATGGTTTATATGATGTGTACTGAATACCTCTAAAGCCCTTAGCATTACAGTAAGATTCTTATTCAGTTAAGTCAGTGGTTAAGTGTTCTTGAGGTTATGTTGGCTTTTGTTCTTTTGGAGAAAATAAAATCACTTTATGTGTTCTTCATCCGACGTTGCGTGTTCTTGAAGGACGTTCAATCAATGAATGAAAATAATATTGTTTAAGTTGATTCCAAATAATTTATAGATTATATAATTATATATGTAGATGTGTTTCTTCGCCGGAATCTTAATTAAATTGCCTTATGGTTTACATCAGCTTTCCCTACTCAATTGTCCGAATTATATACAGCTGGAAGTGTTCATGAGTTTTCAAATGTTTAAACAAACTTGTTACGTGTTACGTGTTAAATCATGAGTACCGTATAAAATATGGGTGCGTATGGCAAAAAACCGTGTAAATAGAAGTCGTGTAAGAAATACTGAATAAAATCAATCCGCGTTAAAAAAAACCTTAGCGTACTATCTATGAACAATTTTGGCTGATGTTATACGTATGAGTTTGGCTAGACAATTTAGCTTTTTAAAGAGTTTCTCAAATGTCCCGCTTTTTTTTCTAAAAGTATCTGACAAGCCTTAGGTAACTAAGATGGAAACTTACCGATAATATAGTCCTTGCACCTGCACACGAGCTACCGCCAGTAAACTTCCTCGGAATTGGGGTTAACTTTTGATCCGATTAGCTAGGCCAATATCTTCCAGGTTCACCAGGCTCTCCATAGATGACACGCGCGTTTTTTACGTGGACGATTAAACGGGTAAAATTTTGATAAAAACAGTAGAATAACCGCTTTGCATAAATTTTATTCTTCGGGAACTTGCTCAAAAGAACGACTCAACAACTTCCGTATCAAAATGGCTAAGCCCTTCAAGTTTTTCTTTTTGGTCGCCAAGAAAATATTCCCGTTTTCCCTTTTCCTCGAAAAGTCACCTTAGGTAGCTCATGATCAAGATAGGTAGTTAGATCAATAGGAAAAAAAATTCGTTTAACTTCAATCGACAGAGCCGTGTTAACGCAGGTTCAAAAACAGTAATGAAATTCTGAACGATATGTATGGGATTTGAAACAAAATTACAATATATGGAAAATTGAGGGGTCTTATTGGCCAAACAAGTAATCACTCGCATTCTTTGAAATAACTTGTGTAGCAATTAGTAAAATTTATTATTTTAAGAGGAGAAATCACCGTGAATTTGTTTTTATGAAATGAATTTGCGGCTTTATCGGTGAGGGTTAAAGAGTTGAAATGAAAGACGGATAGAAGATCAGAAGAAAATTCTAAGGTGGTGAAAAGAGCGAAGAGCATTTGAAATAGAAGCTTGACCACACACTAAATTCTTTGTCCCGCATCAATTAACTGTATTGAAGAAGTAGTACCCAATAGAGAAAATCTCTTAAAATAATAAAAATAATTCGGCTATAAAAATCAATTACAAAACATCGTTCCGATAATCGAAAATAGTTAGGCCAAGATCTCTGACCGTTGACCGTATGCGACAACTAGGATTGGTCGATCTTGGATCGATCCTTGGAAGATCGATCTTTTCAACTCCGATTTTCGATTTTTTGGATCGATTCTTCGGTCAAGAAAAAATCGATTAGATCGGTTTATTTTCGATTCGATCTTTCGATCTTTTTCTCTCATTTAGGGAAAATAAGGGCATAATGGCTACCTTAAAGAGAACGCTTATTTAAGTTGAAAAATAATTAAAAAAATTTAATTCATTTCAGTACATTTTATTCTAATTATTACCAAAACCTTGTGAATTGGTTGCATTAAGGTGTTTGTGATCGATTAAGATTTAAAAAAAATTGATATAATTCGTCAAATTTAAGTAATAACAGCGATTTTCCAAAAATTACTTTTTTTAAATAAATAAATTTGATTTTTTTCTGCATATTTTATTCGATATCTCTCATATACATTAAAAAAATCTTAATAAATATATCTTGAAATAATTTTTTTTTTAAACTCTAAAATATTTCTTGTCAGTACATTACTTAAAAAAAATTAAAGCATTTCCGAGATATTTGGATATTGATTAGTGTTGTTTCAAAACACTAACTCCGGTTCACCTTTCAAAAAAGCGCTGGAAATTTTTCTATTTTGCATATGCATAAGGATTACACAAATTTGAAATTTTGTGTCTTTATTGCATATTTTCAATAAAAAGCATTTCCCTCTTGTTACAAATGAAAAGATCGATTAATCAGAGATCGATCTTCAAGCTCCGATTTTTTAGCTAGATCGATCCCAGAACCGTTCATTTGAATCGATCTTGGAGATCGATCTTTTCCCGAAGATCGAACAATCCTAGCGACAACTCAATCCAGTTGGAACATCCGCACAAAACGAAAATAAGAAATCTACCTAGCCATCGATGGAACGATATCGCACAATAGAAGACTTAACAGAGCAACCACATGCTAAATTTTTTGTCCGTTCGGCACATGTGCACACTCACATGGCGGTCGAACCATCCATAATTAACTGTATCGAAAAATGTAGTGCCTTCTCTATTGGGTACTACTTCTTCAATACAGTTAATTGATGCGGGACAAAGAATTTAGTGAGTGGTCAAGCTTCTATTTCAAATGCTCTTCGCTCTTTTCACCACCTTAGAATTTTCTTCTGATCTTCTATCCGTCTTTCGTTTCAACTCTTTAACCCTCACCGATAAAGCCGCAAATTCATTTTAGTAAAATTTATGTTCAAAAGCTTTCGATATTCTGACTACGAGACAGTTTTTATTTGGCAATTTAGCAGTATCTCAGCAAAATATTCAGATTTCGGAAAGCATTTTTTTATATGTAGTTGTAAAAATATGCGTAATAAATGACTTGTTACAACTTGTAACGAATGATACTTTATTTTAGGTCCTACAAAATTAAAAAACTTTCAGCTATAAGGAAAGCAAAAAGCGATGTTTTTGGTTCAATAAAAAAATCCACTTGAAAATAATTTTTTCCATCCGCATAAGCGCTTAATGCATTTTAAATACTTTGGTGAACATTTTTATATTTTTTGCAGAGTTTTAAAAACAGTAGTTTTGTAACAGAACTAATATTTGAAAAAATTTCCATACATTTCTGTGGAATTTCTATAACTATTTTTTGGTTGGCCTACTAATACATATGCAAGCAACGGAGTAGTATACCTAAATAATCTAGCTATCCTGGCTCATGATGACTGCTATTTCTATTTTTGCAACACAGCATGCGAGAATAGAACATGTGTTGTAAAAACTCTTGAAGGCCACAGATCTTGAAAATGTTTGCTCATGATCAAGTTTTCAAAATGTGCTAACAGTGTCAAAATTTCCACCACTTTCTCCCAACAACAGTGAACTTGCTCTTATGGGTGGAATTTCCATTTTATCGAAATTTTCCATCCCTGTACACAAAGATCCACACTCATTAAGGCTGAAATGATACACGTTTAAATTATGAATTGGAGATTCTTCGGATACTTTTATCCGTTTTACCCATAAATTCTGTAACGGTTTTCTGTGGTGCTTTTTCCATTAATTTCATCCAAAAGTACTGTCAAACTGTGTCTTTTATACATTGTAATTAAGAAAAATTAATTAAGATTTCCTCTTAATCATAGTTTAGCAATTTAAAATTAATAGTTTTGATAAAAGGCCAAAATTCTAGAATTCTGTTAAATCTGTGAATATTTGCGCTTGTGGAAATTTGCTCAAAATTCTGTGAATTTATATATTTTTCTTTGATTTCGGCAACCATGCTTGGAAGTCAATCGATTTTTGCATAATGAATATCAATTTAAAGCTTAAAAATGACTCAACCACGCCACGCCACTCAACCACAAGTTTTAGATCGTTCATCCGATTTATTGAATATAATAAATTTTGAATATCTTTTTCATGAAAGTGGGATTTTTTGTGGGATTATTTATGCATTTCATCATTCTTCAAGAAAAATTCATTTCACATTGAAATCTTGCCCATCAATTTTACGGCTGGAAAACTGTTTTGATCAAATTAAGTTTCAGGAAGCTATGACTGTTTTTTTTCTGAATAACAAGAGCCTAATAAAGCTTCACTGAAATGTCTCCGGTCTAGGTAGACAACAGATTTGAATTTTCTAAGTAATATTTCGGGTCTTCCAACCTTTGACTTCGAGTTTTTGTGATTTAGGGTCGAAGTTTTCATGCTGTACAATATTTTGACAACAGCTGTTGACATGAAATATAGTTCGTTTGGATTGTCGTCTCGTAATCTGAGTGACGGGGTTTTTAAGAACAATCTCTAGATTCTTTGCATAATATGTTAAGCGAATGGCGGGATAAAGGATTTCAAAATATATCTGTAGAAAAAGTACTCCCTCAAAGCCAAAGCACTTTGGCCGCCGGCTTTGCTTGTTGAAGCTTTCAATAACTTCATGACATGTTTTTGCGAAGGTTTAATATATAAATCAAGAAACTCATTGGCTATGCAAAGCAGTTGGTTGCGATTTTTTATTTTCATCTTACGTTTAAGCAGCTTTCAAATCAGCATTCAAAAACACTAAAATTTAATTTTGAATTTTAAATTTTTGTATGACATCGAATATTTTTTCTGAGGTACCAGTTAGGATTGGTATTTGTTCACATGCAATATATTGCAAGAACCAAAAAATATTTCAAATATCAAAAAATTAAGTTTCCTGTACAAATCAGGACTAATTTATTGAGTCTTCAATTTTTCAAAAATTTCATTGCTATTTTTGACCGTAAAATCAACCATGAAACCATAAATCTAAAATATCCATACAAGTCTTGCAAAGGACTTATGTACATCAATGGAGCAGGAGGAAATTGAGCGGACCAATTGTTCTAAGATTTTGTTTAAAAAATAGCAAAAAAAAAACATAAAAAAATTTAGCATAAATCCGTGCGAAGAAATCAAGAAAAATTTAAACTGTCGTTAGAAGAGAATGGGTTCCTGTGAAATCTGGGACAAAATATGTCGCACAATAATAAAATCGTCAAAATAATTTAAATGAAAACAAAACTTATTTATGAAAAATTAATTATAAAAAATTCATTGTATTTAGTTCAATACTTAGCTATTCAAAATACCAAAAAATTACGGTTTCCTGAGAAAATGTCAGAATCCATCTCCTGCATCCGTGGGAATTTTCGATGTTCAAGTGTTGCTTGCAATCTTGATTTAATCATCTTGTTAACACCACATTTCCTGTACTCGAACGATATAAGTGCCGAATTGTCTTTTTCGTTTACTCTTATCCCGCGCTGCGATCTTAAACGTGCTGTTTACCGAAAAGACTGCCGTTGATGATTTCATGTTTTGTATTCGAATTCGTTCCCTACATCTTAGCCTTTAAAGCCCCGCACGTTAATACAATTTGGGGATCTGTGGCATTTAAATCGAAATTTACCGAATAAAAAAAATCGTGTGGCAGCAAAAGGTAATTAAGTGTGGCGGAACCCATAATTGGGACACTGGTTTTTAATTTCGTTCAACACTTTCCGCGGCCGGCCGTTCGATTTGTAGGGCTTTACTGGTGCCACGTTTATGGTTCATAACTTTTATCACACTCGGATGAGGCTGCTCAAAAGTACATTTACCGGGCAGGAAGCACTTAAAATATTTGCGCGGGTCTTAGATGTGATCTACATTCGATTTTGGCGCGAGGCCTCTTCTTTGTGGCGACACCTTTACGAGTGTTGGGTTTCATAGTGTTCCCGAGATTCTTCTGCTAAGATGATCCGGATGATTAAAATGTTGGGCCATTCGTTTAATCAAGTCATATATAACCCGTTTGGTCCATTTGACGAATGAAGATGGAGCGGATTTCCCTCATGGTTTGCGGTGGAATTCGATCAAGCCTGCGATATGAAAACTAGAATAAAATATGCAAAATGTTTCAATTTGGTTTTTATCAAGCTTAAGTTTATCAATCTAAGCTGTTAAATTGTGATGTTCATATTTAGAACAGAGCCTTGACCGTACTGAAAAATAAAAAAAAAATTAAAAGATTTAATGAAAAAATCAGCCTTTAAAAAAGCACGCAGATTTTCTGGGACAATTTATAACTATACCCAGCTCAAAAAAAACTCAATCGGAAGCCAGCTTCCTCGACTTAAGCGTAGTCAGTCTCGAAGATTTACGTTACCCAATTTATTGATTTTCTGCTCGATAAAGATCAGGAGCAAAGTACCAGATGTGGTATAAAAAAGCTCAAAGAGCATAAATCGATGATAAGTTTCTGATTTTGGTAGCCAAGCCTTGCCAATGTTTCCAGTATTCCATTTATTTGAAAAAGGTTCAAGTTTTTTTTTTTAAATTTAATGTTACCTTTACATTGATTTTATGAAAATATTTGATGAAATAATGGCAAACCTCAAATTTTTGTAACTTTTTCACGTTTCAATACAGCTATTTTTGAATTAGTTTTATAACTCGTTTCAGTCTGAATATTTTTATAAAGAGTGATATACAAAACAGTTCCATCTTAAGTGTCTCGTAACTCATTCAAAAATATTTAGCATGTGTAAGATCTGAGAAGATATCGTTAATCAATTGTTAATTTTGAACATAAATTTTTATTTTATTTTGAAAATTTCTGAGATAGCTTCTAGTCTTCTAGTGCAAAACTTTTTATTTATGTGTTATGTTCTTCTAAATGCTTAGTTTTACATTTTAAAGGGTTTTTTTTATAATTTATAAGCTTAATATTTTAAATATGTTTTTAAAATTACATAATACTTCAAAACAGAATATTGCCTTCTAAAATGTTGAAAACAAATCTTTTTGATTAACCAATCCGTCCCAGATTTTTCACCCAATACATTTCTAGAAGAGTCTATTTGGCAGTCCTGACCAAAACCTCTCTCGTTTTTGCTTAACCGATTTGTACAATAATCATACCTCATAATGTATTTCAAATAATGCTGGAAAAATTTAAATATCATATTTTGTCACTGGTATTTGATTTTTTTAACGCAAAACATTTGCAATAAAATTACTTCCATCTGATATTTAAGTCACGAGGTTCCAAAACTTTAAATTTTGTTTAAATTGGTTGAGACACCAGAGAGATGTGTCCATTTTTTGCAAAGAGTGTCAAATGGACACTCTAGATCCCAAAAGGTTTTTTTTCTGTATTTTCAGGGAATGGCCATAAAAAAGTAATGATACAAAATTGAAAATATTTTGTATGATGATACAAAATACCACAAAATCATTACGAATCCCTGATGATTTTTTTTTTATTTGGATGTGCCTTAAGCTTCCAATAGTATCATATTGACGCTGTAGAGTGGATGAGAGTTAAGGCAGAAACACAATACAGCGTCGGTCGTCGCGTCACGTCAGCGATCAACGCTGTCGATAAGTACTAAAACGCGGACGCGACGCACCCGACGATTTTTGCATCACAATTCAGCGTCATGAGACATCTAAGATGTTTCATGACGCTGAATTGTGATGCAAAAATCGTCGGGTGCGTCGCGTCCGCGTTTTAGTACTTATCGACAGCATTGACCGCTGACGTGACGCGACGACCGACGCTGTATTGTGTTTCTGCCTTTAATATTCAACATAAAGTTTAAAAAAATCAATTTGTAAATCCAAATTTTTGAAATCTGAAAACATATTGATTCTTTTGTTTTTAAATATTCAGGTTAGTTTTGAAGAGTGTTTAAAATCAAAAGTGTGTTTTAAGAACTCTCAAATTAATTATGAACTTTAAAACTAGCGCTTCATAATACAAATGTGTTTTAGGTACTTATTATTTTTATATCTTATCTTTTTCGAATTGATAATGATTTAGAATTTATACAGGAACATAAATATGATTGTTTGGTTCTGACCCGATTTAGCCAACCATCAGATTAAGTGATGCCACGAAAAGACATACTGCTAAACTAGCGATACTTAAAATCCAATTGGATGGCTATTTTAGATACTTCCCCTGAACGTAGAAAATCGTAGATATGAATATGAAAAAGAATTAATTTAAGCAGGAATAATCCACGATTATTTTCGTTTTCTTAATGAAAAACATCTTTTTTTTAATGAATCGCATATATTTCAATCGATTTTTGTGGTCTTACATGGTCGAAGTTTGCCGGGAATATTCAGCCACCATGGCCCTGAAAGAAAAATAGGTCCCATTAAAAGTCTGACCGAGATTATATTGTTAATATTCGAATGACTTACGCGACATCATTGGATTAGGGACGACAATCTGGGGCTCTCTTCGGAGTTTTTGATCGGCCCCTCTGGGAATAAAAATACGCACGCTGCTGCTCATTGCCCAAAATAGGTGTATCTGCAACGAAGTGACAATGTTTTACAAAAAAGCGACTTGAAAAAAAAAGCTTTACCTTTTCGCTACTTGGGGACCGTCGTCTTTTCCAGAAAAAACTCGATCACCTCCTTATTCTTCTATTTTTTTTTTAATTTTCTAAACCAATTATAGACACTGCTAGTTCGTCTTGGCTATCAAAGTTGACTGAAAACTTTTCGAGATCTAGACAAGCACAAATGACATTAAAGAACTTCTTATCAAGTAGACCGTGAAAAAATTGCCAAATCAACCAGCTGTACCATATGATATAATAGCGAGATGCAGTTGATAAATCCTGTACAGCTGAATCAACTTTACAACATCGCCCATTTGTTAGTCGATATCGATGTTGATTTAGCAAAATTACGGGTTCAACCGAAAATCTGTAATAAGGAAGAGCCAACCGTGCGAATTTTAATAATAAATCGTAGAGTTTTTTTTATCCGTGTTTCAATGCAAAATTTTGATTTTTTTTTTTACAATTCTCTGAAAACTTGTTAAATTTGAAATCCAATTTTCCATCTTCAGTATAAGTTTTCAGTGACGAATTGCTCGAATATGATATATTCAAATATGAAAATTATTTTTATAAATTCTAAAAATAAATGTCATCAGCCCTATTTTTTGATAGCTGGGAAAAATTGATACTGAAAGAATTATTTCAATTCTAATTAGACTCACCGAACACTCTCTCCTTTCTTTTAATTACCAAATTTAATTCGTGCTATATACTGTTCCTGAAATTATTAACACACTTTCAAAGCAATAAGTAAATATTGTTTTATTAAATTTTATTTATTTTATTTGGCACACAGTATCATTATTTGTGTCCTACCCAGCAATGTACTCTTATTTGATGAAAAGCTTTAATCATAAGCCAGACTTCGCACTTTGACTCATAAGCTTCTGCACATTGGCATCACCTACCATTTTCACCACTTTTGGCCAACCGTCTTAAATTTTCCTATGTCATCAGCTGGTTTTATGTAGTTTCGTAGCTTTCCTTTAGTCAAAGCCCAATCAGTTTCGATTGGCCGTGCCTCGGGGCAATTTGGCGGGTTTAAGTTTTTTGGCAAAAACAGATGTTTTGGATTTTGTACCACCCTGGTATGTCTTCGGCGTAATGACCAGCGGTGTGTAAACTCGCGTCGGAAAGAATCATTCGGCTGATTTTTTCCGAGTTTAACTTGTTGTGTGCAGATTGATTTTATCTTCGTTCCAATCATGACGTGATTGCACGTGTACGGTAATTAAAGAAAAAAATGCACGTGTACGGTAATTAAAGAGAAAATCGTTTTCGTTCGGCAGCCGAACACATCAATCGGACAACGCATGGGGGCGTGGCTAAAAGTGATAGATACAAGGGAACGGGAAACGAGCGAGAGAAGGGTGCGAGGAATGCTAACTCGGTCCGTCGGGCAACGATCGCTCGTGAGCATTCGTGTACGGTAATCTTCGTTCTGTTGTTTCGTTGGTGTGATTTTATTCCTTTCGTTTTGTGTGCAATCACGTCATGATTGGAACGAAGTTAAAATCAATCTGCACACAACAAGTTAAACTCGGAAAAAATCAGCCGAATGATTCTTTCCGAAGCGAGTTTACACACCGCTGATTCGCAGAACTGTTCGGTTTGCTTCGCTGATGTTTCCCCCGATTGCTGTTTACTCCTGCCGAGTTTACCCGAAGCTTACTTACTGATGCTCGCGATTTTAACATCTCGCGATTTAACATCTCTGCTAATGACATGAAACTAAATCGCGCCAAAATATGACGGGCCCATCATGCTGCTTGAGATCTGTCGACCAAAAAAAAAAAGTTCATCACTTTGAAAAGTAAGTTATCCAGACATTTCTTTAAAAATCCAGACATTTTTTCAAAATCTTCCAGACTTTTTCTAAAAACAGTTGACAACCCTGCTCACAGTACACCACTTGCACTATACTTTTTCTCTTCTCCGGACTGAGACCACGAATTTTGAAATCTAATCACAAACTTAATTGTTTTTTTATGCTATCCGGTACAGAAATGTGTAAACTTCGATTTCATTCGATTCGATTCAAAATGACCGATGACATTAGGCGTGCTTAAGGGAGATAGGGGTAGAATGGCCACCTTAAGGAAACGCTTATTAAACCATAGAGAACATCTATAATATGAGAATTACATCATTGTTTCGTGTTCAGACACTCAAAAAGTCTATTGCTTAATTGGATGAAGCTTGAAAAAGTAGTTTAAAACATTTAAAAATGCATTTTAATTTTTTTTGCCGAAGCTGAAAACCAGTCACTGCAGGGACATAATGAGAACCCCCTGGGGCAGTATAAGCACCATAAGTTAAGGCCCGAGCCCGAATCCCCTCGAACAGGAATCGAACTCGAGTCTACTGATTACCTCTCCGACACCTTACCAATGGGCCAAATCGACAGATGAAACAAGGCAAGCTGTAGCTCTATTATTCAGTTAACTTCATCGAGTTGAATTCGCTGCTAGATTATACGGTAGAAAATGCTCATTGTGCCCTAATTAATAGTGCTCTGTTCGCCTCAGGTCAACAAATTTAAGGAAAAACGCGTTTTAAAATGGATTAAAGTGCGAAATCAAAAATTTGATGATAGTGAAAACTGAGAAACAATGTGTAAATGATGTTGAAGTGCGTTCATTTCAGATCAAGATGATTTAAAGGTCATAAAAGCTTGTTTGGTGGTGCCCAAAAATTATAATATTTTCGTCACTTGAAAACCTAGCTGGTTATTATTTAATATTTCTGTAAAGATGAAAAGGATTTTTTTTTTGTGAAAAATTAATACTATAGGTAGTACGAATCAAATCCTCATGAAAATTTATTTAAGGAAATACGTACTTTTGTAGAAAAAAGAAGTGCTTATTATGCCCTGGGTGCTCGTTATGCCCTTATCTCCTCTACAACAACTTGAACAGTCTATTAAATTTATTCAAATATAGTAAAACAAATAAACCTCACTGTCAGCCTTCTCCGTACATATCATTAAGGTCCATCTATTGACGAAAATTCCTACTAAAGTCACTGATAGTACCACCATTGCCACCCCAACCACCTACAAATCAGAAATTCGCCAGAAGTAGTTCAGATAGTCGATCATTATACATGATAGTTTTAACTTTCTCCACATGCTGGTGTGTTTGCTGTGTGGCGCCTTTTTTTCAGGAGTGAGGTACATATATTGGTTTTATTACTGTATTTGATATATTGACAGTTCTCTACGAACACTACCTTACCACAGCCCTAACCTCTAAACAAGAATAAATGCTTCCCAGTGGAGCCAGGTCGAATACCTAATGTTTCATATTCACAATGATTTTGTTCAATCTCATCTCAAAATCATAAGTTAAAGCAAATTTAACAATGTTTTGAAAAGTCCTCTTCAATTTTAAGTTCAAGTAATAAATTTAATGTAAAATGTTTACATGTTCAGTCGTGATTTTAATACTCAAGTCCGTTTTCAATTTGTTTAGGTTTGTAATTTTTACTTGTTTGATAGCATCCTGCAGCAATAAATTTGAAATATGCGCATATATCTTGTGAGTTGAAGTGATTGAACCGTGATATGAAACATTTTCAGCTTCTTTATCACTCACTACTGCCTAAACACCCGAATTTTCCAACGACCTTGCTTAGAAATTTTACATTTTCTTATCTACTGAAATGAAGTTTTAGCATACACTCAGGCAAATTTTTATTATAATTTTTATAAGATGCGTCTTATGAACCGCTTTTTAGAGTGCAAAATTGGTTTTCATAAGAGTCTTATGAAATTCTTTCTATTTTCATAAGAAGTTCTTATGAAAAACACAAGAAGCGGCATTGTGAAAAATAATGAACACATTCACTTCATTAGTCTGTTTTTCATCGTCATACAAAGAACTCTCTAGTTGTGGAGTTATAAGTTTTTGTAATAGTTAAATGCGATTTCGATCTTCTAAATCGTAAGTTTGAGTAGAAAATCATTTTTTGTAAACGTTGAAAACAATTATTTACTCAAGTACTTTTACTATTCAACATGCTGACCACCGACTAAAACAATTTTATGAATGGACCGGTTGCTACCGAATAACTTTATTGGTATCGAGTGTTGATGTGCTGCTGATAGTGATATAATTTGAAATAAGTCGGCCGAATAATAAAATTAAAGTTTTAAACATCAAATTTCTTGAATTATTTTCACCAAACGTGACATTTCATGTTTCCATAAGACCCTCTTATGAAATGCGAAAATTTCTTATTGGAGTAGGTGTAAATTTCAGAATTCATTCGCGTCATAAGACAATCTTATGAATTTCAATGATTTTTCTTATGGCGTCACTTCATAAGTGAATCTTATGGCATATATAAGAGTATTTTTCTGAGTGTACGCAAGGCGCGTATATGACTCCTTAAAATTTGCTAAGTTGCAATGAAATGTGTAGGTAATGTTGATTGGTAAAATATTCGAGAAATAAAAAGCGAGCAAATATTCTTTTTATGTCAATACAACCTGGCAACTCAGATGAGGCCAAATTCAAATCAAGAATTTAGGTTATGGCTGAGGCCAACCAGACATCAATACCATCGACTGTATGTACCTTTATATGTGCTATGTGCTTTTAATTTTTAAGACGCAAAATAATTAAAAATTTGTTTGCTTTATCGAGGATTCTCACTTGAACTCATGATTTAATCTTCAATCATCAAGACACTACATATTTAATTTTTTTTAATTCTGATATGAATCAACGATTCCTAACATTTTTTTATTGTTGATTGTACATCTGATTTTTTTCCTGACTTAGCATTTGGACCCAATCTAGGGACATATTTTTCTGGATAAGAAATATTTATTTTTAATCTTGTAAACTATGATATAATTTTTAAAATGTACTTAATTTCTTTGAACTATTTTTTTTGTTTTGTATTTGAATTTTAGTTTGACAAAAATTATATTGTAGAATAAAATTTGGTTTTCATTTTCTTGAAATCCTAAAATATTGAGATGTGTGCTATCGTTTTTGTTTCTTAGAAAAAAGAACATAATTTTGAAAAAATTGAAATTAATTGCCAGAAATCAACATTATACATTTTAAAATTATTTGTAGATATCTATGAATTTTTATGACCTTATCGGTGGTTCTTTCAGTAAGAACATTTCAAGATTTGAAAAATCACAAGCGGATAGAAAAATTCAATTCAATTCAATATTGTGGATAGAAAAAGATAAAAAGAAAATTTCATATGTTGTTCAAAATGAGCAAACGATCATCGCAATGATGATATTACTTTAAATTAATAAAATTATTTATAATCGTCAGATATCCATTATAATATATCTTTTCTCAAACTTGTGTGATAATAAGTAGGAAGATAGTTTTAGGAATCAACTTCCATATCCATTGAGCATTTTGGTGGTGTTATTAGGCTGGAACAATGATCAATTTCTTCTTTTGTCACCCCCTCTTTCGAAGTTTCCAAAAAAAACCCGAAAGGAGGTAAAATCAAGTTTAAAGTACTTTATATAAATTTAAAAAAAAAAACAAATATCCAAAAATTACCACAAAAAACTAATTTTGGAAGATGGGGGTTATTTCACCTGTTTTTTTCTTGATTTTTCGATAAAAAAATTACTTAATTTATAGGTTTTATACTATTTTGTTGTACACAAGCTTTCATGCAATTTACTTCAATATATTTGTTTTTTTTGCAATATTTTTTATTATCTCCCTCCCCTCACGATGTTTCAACTCCGAGTGACAAAAGAAAGATTTGAAATTTGTACTGGCCTTATTGCTTACAAAATTTGAATATTGAATCCCTTACACCCCCACTCCACAGACGAGCCCTTCGCACAGGCCTTTTTTTTTTTTTAAAAACGAACACACACATATAGGATCTCAGTGAAACATCATGTTTCTTTGAAGAGATCTAATTTACTTAACTCTAAGGCGTACAATCTTTCAAGGATATAATTGGCTAGCATCTTACAAATGCTAAAACCACCAGACCACTGAAAGTGTACTATGTGTGCCGTGATCGGGATTCGATCTCATGGACTCTGGCTTAGAAGACTGGAACGCTGTCCTCTAGGCCACGGCCGGCGGCTTTTTGAAAAGGTTTTTTACTGAAATTCGAACACAAGTTATAGACGAATCGACGAATCAAGTTTTAACAGAGACCATTTGAATAACAATAGCTGATAGTTACCAATATTGATTTTGATGATTGTTCAAATAAAATGTTGTTCAAATAAATGTTGTTAAAAATTTAGATATTTTTTGAAAATCAGGACAAGTTAGGACATTTGAAAGGCCATTTTTCAAAAATCAGGACAATTCAAGCGTTTTTATAATATCAGGACGGCCTCTCAAAAATCAGGACAAATCCTTAAAAAATCAGGACACCTGATACCCCTGCTGGTATCTCAGACATCTTACCGCAGGGTTGCTACCTATAGGGGAGAGTGGGGATACTTAATCCCCTTTTTTTATTTTCACCATATCTTTTTGAAAAAAATAGCAACTTGCCGTCTTTTACATTTTCTTAGAGCTTGTAACTTCAAATTTCTATGCTCCAAAAATCAGAACGGTACTTGAACCAGTTGATGAACTAGAAGCATTTTCGTGGGAATTAAAAAAATTGCGATCTTTCTTAAGTTAGGGGAGACTTGATCTTCTATTGAATGAGTTGATCTTTTATTCAGGAAGCCTTATCCTTGTGTAAAAATCAATAAAAACCCCAAGATAGAATGTTAATTGACTATTTTAGTCATGTTTGTTCTCATTTTACAATTTATAGCTGACAGAAGAAGAAAATTCTATAACTTTGTCTCAACGCTAATAATATTGCATACTTAAAGGCGCTATATTTTAAAATTAAGAAAAAAATATTTATTTTAGCCCCTTTCTTCATGCAATTGTTTGATAAATATTAGTTTTTTGATAAATATAAGGTATCTCGTAATCACTAATCATAACGATCAATTCAGATGAAGAATATGCCGTTTTTAACTCTAGGGATCAATTGTACCCATAATCACCATTTTAGAAAACTTTTTCTGAAAAAAAGTGGAGAGTTTTCCATTGCCTTAAAAATATGCCATTATGAAGTTCATATTACGCTTGAACGATTGATACATTAGAAGAAATATTTTTTTTCATAATTTTTCCATGTAAGGAACATCTTAAAGTGATGAAAAAAATCTTCAAGTTACATTTTGTGAATTTTTTCAAACAAAGTTCAATTACTCAAACAATTTTTTTGTAAAAACCTTTTTAAACTGCATGCATTGTTATTTTGCTCATTTTCGCACATTTTTCTATAACATTTGATCTTTGTAAGATATTTCAGTTTTAAGATATAGCTAAGGAATCAAGTATCCCCAGAGATCAAGTATCCTCATTCTCCCCTATATGTATTTTTTCAGATGGCGCTTCTTTATGTTTCCTTTAGTCTCTTAAAGTTTGGGTTTAACTTTTTAACAGTTTGGTAATGAGTAATAATTTAACAACCCAGTGCAAATCCCACTTATAAATTTCAATATGCCGGTCAAGAATAAGTTGCCTTATCTCGTGGAGTAGGTACTTACATGAAATCTGTTATCTGTACACCTTCAAATATTTTGACAAATGTGTGAAGTATTAAGATACTCTTATCATAAGATAATGAGCAATAAGACGAATGGTCAAACGAAACCAAACTTTACCTCTTTTTTGTCAAGCGTAATCAACTGTGTACGGACTACTTCAAATTGAATTAGCAGCAGAAAACTGTCCGTGTTTCATTCGCCTTTCACCAAATGGCGCAGAGCTACATACTGGTGTGGTAGCAAGTTGTTCAATTATCGCACTTCGGTCGCGTTAGTTCTATTTATATCAAACGCTAGCATAGTGTTATTTGAACGTATCTGACCAACCTCACACCACCGGATGACTCCGTGGCGCAACGGTAGCGCGTCTGACTCCAGATCAGAAGGTTGCGTGTTCAAATCACGTCGGGGTCAAGAAATGATGTCTTCTTTTTTGGAAAATTTTCTAAAGACGAAGTTCCTAATGTAGGTCGATTTTCCTTTTATTTACTAAGGCAGCGAAAAAAAAAACTATTCGGCACCCCGAAAGAGCTCCGGGTGCCGGGAGTCATAAATTTCGTTCGCACCCTTATTAAGCCACATTTTCGTGTTTGTTTTCACAGCAGCAGCCCCATTTCGTCAGGGGTCCAGTCCAGGAATCGGTCCGGGTATATCTCGCGGATATGATATGTTAAGTTTATAATTATATTAAAGGGGCTTAATTTCCTATGTTCCATGCGTGGTTTCCATCCCAATCCCCTTCTAAAAACACACACCAATACACATGAGAAGCTTTCCCGCCAATTTTCGCGTACATCATTCGGCAAACGCAAATGTTTTGCTGCGCGGTGAATGAAAGCCGGCCAAGTGATTTGGCCACGAGAAAGAGCGAAAAAAACAATATCTCATACGGAAGCAGTTATCATTGAATTAAAATAGCTAACCGCATCTTTCATTTCGATGCGGGGCCGCTCGCTTATCTCGCTGTTATGAACTTTTTTTTTCGGGTTGGATGCCCCCGGCGGGAGATTTCGGGCGGACGGAATGAATGAGATATGCTCATCACTGGTCCACGGGGGGGAGACACATGAACCACTAAATAAGAAAAATATCCAAATGTGAAACGTGCAATAATCCTGAGTCGCGCTGGCCGGACGAAACTGCTCCGATTTTGAACGGTCACCGGTCTCTCTTAGCTTGGGCCACATCGAGAGACGAAGAAACACGAAAAATAGTCTCGATTTAGCGTATAATTATCATAATCGAAGGCGCACTACGAGGCACTTTGTCTGCTAAATAGATTTCGTGTGGACATCATGTTGGGCCATCTTTCTTTTACACGCCTCGCCTATTTTTTTACTCTCCCAGCAACAAACTATTTATGGGAGTTTTATCAGAAAGTGTGTCAAAAATCTGACGGCGAAATGATGCGGATTAAGGAAATTGCATTCATCTCTCGATTTAACCTACTTGTCGGATCAAAACTTTAAACAATCATCAAAATCAATATTGGCAGCTTGTATCAGCTATTGTCATTCAAATGGTCTCTAAAACTTGATTGGTCGATATACTGAGTCGATTTGAGGTCATTTTTGAATTTCTCAAACCCTGGGATCTAAAAAGTTTCGTCGTGGTCCAAAACTCATCCATGATTTTTTTTGCTTAATTTTAAAGTAACGTTTACATGAATAAATTTGAACTTTTAGGTTTGTATAAAAAAAAAAAATAATATTTTGTACTGAAAATCAACATCATTTTTGTTTCTTCTGTGGAACCGAGTCAGCTGGTCAGCTGGCAATTGGTTTTTGTGCCAATTTATAAATTTCCTAACGGAAATTTTCTGCTGAACAACTTTGTCGAAGATTAAATCTTCATATTTTATTCAGCAAAAAGTTATTAGTTTAACAGGGGTATGTCTTTTCGCATTGATAAACAATAAATTCAATTGACATCACTGCTGGAGCCTCGCGAAGTATTGCATGGTAAGTTTTTATTTCGGTCTTGGATGTAAATCAAACAACGATGGTTTTTTTAAATACCCGACGTTTCGACCAGTTTTCTTGGCCCTTTTCAAGGGAACTAAAAGTTTAATTATAAATTACACTAGTTTACAGCATTTATGAACAAGTTAAACTAAAGATCAGTTTTGATGTGAAATCGGGCGAAAACGAAATTAAAAAAATATCTCAGTAGAACAGTTTTTAAGTTATGCTCCAAATATGAAATTTTGGTAAAATAATGAAACACAAAAAATTATAAAAAAACGTGTTTTTTCAGAGAAAACTCTGTTGCAGCGAAAATTTTGAACTCGAAAGCAACAATTTAAAAATTGGATTTCTATTGGCCTTCAGAATCATTTCAAACCGAAGATTTAAAATGGTTATTTATACAATTTGGTTGAACATCGATGAAGTTAGGTTTACTTTACCATAACAGTTATTTTTGCATTTTTTTTTAATAATTTAACGATCTGCAGTGTAGTATACGAAGAATTGAACATGGTAAATCTCACTCGTTCCAACTCAAAATTAATAATAACATTTCCAAAAGGTCATATGCCAAATTTCAGAACGATCTGACCATGGAGAGGGGTTGTTTGAGTCTTAAGCGTGAATAGAATTTAAAGGTATTTTGTTCGGGAGGAACAAAAAAAAACTGGTTTTTCAATAACTTTTTTCTTCAATAGCCAATTGCTGTTAATGAATAATTTGTTTAAAGCTCAAACTGAGATAAATATTTCACTTGAAAACTGCAACACGATTGAAATTGAAACAAAAAGTTTTTGAGGTTCAAAGATTGTATTTTAGCGGAAAATTCTCGTATAAAAAGCAATGCCTAAAAAGAACTCATTGCGTGTTAGACGACATTGTTTGGCCAATATACAAATTTTAACCCGCAATAACTTGTTTTTGTTTCAAGTCCAGATAAGTATTTCAGTCTTCGAGGGAAATATTTATCTCAATTTAGACTTTAAGAAAATTATTCATAAAAAGCAAGAAATCAATAACCAAAAATTATTAATTAAAAACCAATGTTTTTAGCTTTTCTCGAGCAAAAAACCTTCAAATCCCATTCACGCTTTAGACTCAAGCAACCCCTCTTCATGGTCGGATCGTTCTGAAATTTGGCCTGTTACCTTCTGGTATGCTAATTATTAATTTTGACTTGGAGCGAGTGAGATTTTCCATATTATTTCTTCCTATACTATAATAAGTACACCGCAGTTCGTTAAATTATTCGAAAATGCCGCAGCCCGTGGCGTAGAGGATAGCCTCCAAGTCTTCTAAGCCAGCGGGCATGAGATCCAATCCCGGTCACGGTATACATAGTACACTTTCTGTGGGTTGGTGGTTTTAGCAATTTGCAAGATCCTTGCCATCAAAAATTACTGTTATGGTAAAGTAACCATAACTTCTTCGATTTTCAACCAATTTTTTTAAAATAACCACTTGAAATCTTTGTTTCGAATTGATTTTGAAGGCCAATAGAAAATCTGATTTTTTAATTGTTGCTTTCGAGTATCTGACTATCGCTGCAACAAAACTTTCTCTAAAAAAATGCGTTTTTTATAATTTTGTGTATCATAAAGTAACTAATATTAACAATACTGTTGATCATACGCAAAAATGAAGTTCAAATGAACGATAGTAGATTCTTTCACCTTTAATATACAAAACAGAGATTTCAAATTAGTGTTATGCAGTCAGAAATATTTGAATCTGATTATAAGTACATTTTTTTATTTTTCCAAAATTTCATATTTGGAGCATAACTCAAAAACTGTTCTACTGAAATTTTTTTGAATTTTATTTTCGGATTCAGCGCCCAAGTTCACCTTCAAATTCAAGATCAGGCAATAAAGTTCACGTTTTTTTCAAAAAAAAATTAAACTAGTGTTATTGTTGTGAGCGTTGTTAATGATTTATGAAATGTAGTGTAATAACTCACTTTGCTGTTTGTTGTTTTTGTCGATTTAGTTTTAGTTCAACGGCTAGGAGTCCATTGATTGCTGCTCGTCTGTTGTAATTGAACAATTGTCATCTGTTTCGTGTTCATACAAACATTAATTTAAAATATCTTACATATTTCAACGGATGGAACGAAAAAAATGTCATCCATATCACTATGGTTACACTGTTAATGTTCTTTTTCCCTTGAAAAAGACCAACAAGACTAGTCAAAACGTCGGGTATTTCAGAAACCACCGTTGTTTAATCAAACAGCATGACCCATAACAAGCAAGTATTTGTCATCAAGGATCAAGTTCACTTTTTTGTACCACATCAAATGAATGAACAAAATGTTTTCGAACTATTGTACAATCTGTAAGTAGAATATGTTCCAATATGCTGTGATCTGTAACTAAAAAAAAACAAAAAAATGTAGTTTAAAGATCCGGAAGCACATCAGAAGTTTCATAAAATTTTTAAAGTTTCTTTGGAATTGTTGATAATATTGTTCAAAAGTAACATTTTGCAATTTATTGTTTTGTTGAGGTGAAAATTCTGAATACTTAATCTTCCAAAATTATTTGATTTTTTTCCGGGATTTTAAGCCCAATGGGTTTTTATTCATCCCAGCTATTTGATTATAAAACTTAGTTCTTTTAGAAATGGGACACTTTCTTTTGCTGATAATTCATTTACTAGTTATCGCACATTCAAAATTTTGACAGCATATTGCTTCCTGTTAAATGTGCTTTCAGACGTAGTTTTTTTCAAAATTTTAAATTTACGCACTTTCGAGATATTTACGATACAAGAGAAAAAGAAAAAAAATATACTGCACAGTTTCCTTACAAATCCGTCATTTTCAAATTGATAGCTGACAAAACAGTTAATTATTCAAAGAATTACTGTGTAAGAGCAGTGGAAAAGTAAGCGAACACTGTTAAAAATGTCCACAAAGTTCAAATCAAGCATTGGAGTGAAGCACATGATCGGCAACAAGGATTTAGGGTTATCAGGGAAGTCAAGATTCATACTAGAATTTTAAATTTTAAATAATCGAAAAACTAAGTGTAGATCGCTGGAATGTCCCGGAAATTTTTCTCCGACAAGCTAAAAGTGTTGCCTAGCTATGACTCATTAAAACCTAACCTAGAACAACAAGTTTTTGCTAGTTCAAGAGCTGGTTAGCTGTAAAGCTGGTACCGAGGCAATGAGACAGGTGATTTTTGAAGGACGCCAAAACTTATGAACCCTAATTCAAACCCTATTTCAAACAAATTCTAGCGTTTGAATCCAATAACATGTCTGTTCGTGGCAAGGTCCCTAGCAGATTTCAGTTTGTTTTTGCTGGTTGTTATGTATAAAATATAATGAATGACCTGCCAAAATTCTGCTCATGGAGAAAAGTACAACAATTTTTAAAACGAAAGCTTTGGTTTTCGCTGTTTTTAAAAGCCTAAAAAGAGTAATCTTGTATATACCCTTCGCAACCTACGATCTCCACAAACCGATTATTCTTTAAGTTCAATCTCATGATAGTTTTACTTCGTTATTGACACATTTTGCCAGCAGAAATTCCATTTAAAAAGCTTTTAAATGGCTCAAAAAAAAATCAAGTTTAGTTAATTTCGAATCAGCTGTATCTACTTACTGATATTTTGCCGTAAATTACCCTTAGTTTCTTCAAAAAGAGAAGTATTCGACCGAAAAGTAGCAGAAATTGAAGGAGTAGAATGCAGCCACCTAAAATACAGATAAGACGAAGTATAAGTTGGATTAACTGATCAATTAATGACTGAGAAAAGTGTGTAGATATTTTTCACACAAAAATCGATAAATATTTATTTCCAATTTCTTTAATAAACTAACATAAGATTCGGTACCTTCATTTCCTTTATAAAAAGTATTTCGATCAATCGAATAGTTTTTAAAATACACGCATTCGTAACTGTCCCATTTCTAAATACACTAAGCTTTAGCATCAAAAGAATTCCACATTAGATTCAGAATATATGTTTCCATTAAAATCAAATCTAATAATAGAATTTCTTAAAATTGGAACTCAAAGAGACAAAATAATCGATTAATCCAAAATCACACAAACTGTGAGAAGATAACAAATATTCTAATGGAAATACGATCAAGCGAACCCATTTCCCATATTTTTAATGTGAAAATACTCAATATCAACAATTTTTTTCAAACTGAAAAAATTAAGATGACAGATAAATTAAAAATTATTTAAAAAATAATCATAATTATATCTTAACTGATCACAGCAAGAAAAACTCGTTTAATTTCAAATTGCAAACGGTGCACGAAAACGGAACATCGTCGTTTTTGTTCTAAAATTACATCATCGTTATATTACGGCGTGTAAATTCAGACCAAAAACGATGCATGAAAACGGAATAGCTTATTGTCGTTTAAAAATATACAGCGATGTAAAATTTTATATGTTTAATTCAGCATATTTGCAATTTTTATGAAATATTCAGATATTACAAGTCTCATGAAAAGAAAAATACTCTGTTTACAATTATTAAAAATTTATTTTTGAAAATAAAAACCTCAGTTAAGAAAAAGGACTCCTTGATATTTTAACCGGTTCGTGTCACTAGTAGAACAAAGGGAATTCTGTTCCGGAAAGTTAAGGTCCGGATCCACACGTCACTGCCGGGTCACGATGGGTTTTTACTCACAAATGCCTCGAAATGTTCAGGCAATCATATTCCGGATCCGTGCCACTGAAAAATCTGCGGTCACTGTATTCGAGAAAGAACTGATTAAGTTCAATATGTAACATCATTCGTTTGATTTTCACTTTTGAAACCTACCTGAAATTATGGAGATGTAGGAGCTGCGTCTTTGAACAGAGATACTCGGCACTCGGTTTCCACATTATAACTCAACTGGCAAATGGCAGAGACAAACATGTCAATCAATTTAAAATCAAACAGATATTATATTTTTTTGTACATTTATTTAATGAGGGTATGTAACAAAAGTTTTCACCCTTGTCGAAACTGATTGTTAAAACAGATATTATTTTACACTATTGTTATATAAATTTCATTGACCGCTGGTATAATACATTACGGAATTTCAGTTTATAGCAAAACAATTTATTTCTATACGCTTTTAGAAAAAAATATTAATATTTCACTTTGAGTTAGACTGGGCAATTGCAAAACTAAGTTCTGATAGGCAGCCGAACTCAAATGTATTCTTTTTATTCGAGGGTTGCTTATTTTCAGGGAATTAAAGGACAGTTAAAATTTTTTATACCCGAATGTAGCTGTTGTAATTGCATTGCAATTACAGAGCGGTGGAAAGTTTTGACACTCCCGATCAAAGAAAATTTCCGGATGTTACTTCCCACGGCAAGTAAAAAACATCCGGAAGTTCCCAGACATTCCAACCCGCTCACCATATGATGACAATGACGGACAGAATTTTACGCTGACACGTTTCTTCATAGTCTTCCGGTAATTGTTCCGGAACGACAAAATTTTACGTCTTGTTCGTTGGTTGCTATTTCGGATCGAAATGAACTCGTTAAGTATTTTCATACCAACAAAGCGAGTTCAATTTTTAGTTAATAAGGTCGAATTCAGCTTTGCTCTCTCGCCGAAGGAAAAAAAGGGATTAATTTTGAGTTCGCAGTTCGTATCCAAGATTTGGTACATTGCACAAATTTTACCCCCTACTAATAGACACTTGGCAGAAATGAAAACGATTATCGGTTGTTTTTTATGGCGTGGAATGATTTTTAAATCATCTCGAGATCAGTTGTGCTTGGCTACCGAAGACGGGGAATTAAATTTAGTAGACCCAGCAGCGAAAACTAAAGCTTTATTTATCAGGAACGTTCTGATAAATAATAACCCGGATGTTAACCAAGAACATGAAGATTATTTGTTGAGGATAATGCACCCAGAAATATTAGGTCGTAATACCAGAGAATGGATTAAAGATGCAAAGCTGATAAATCAATTAGATCACTTGGATACTGCAAAGAAAATATATTGGAGTATAATAAATGCAAGATCAACTAAACCATCAATTGTAGAGCAATTTCCCGAAATGGAATGGAAACAAATCTGGCTTAACATCAACTGGAAGTGGATACCGAGAGTAGACCGTTCAAATATGTTCCTTCTTTTGAATGACCTAGTCCCAAACAAAGAAAACCTGTTTAGCTATAACATCGGAGGTTTACAAAATGTGATTTGTAATGAGTGTTCTGGCCCAAATGACAATAATGAGCATAGAATTAAAGTTTGTCCAAATTCCAAGATCATATGGGATTGGTTGAAAGGAACACTTCGTAGGAAACTGAAAATCGATTGTGCAAAACCAGAAGACCTGTTAAGTTGCAACCATGGAGAAAGAGAGAAAAGATTGAAATGTGGGCAGTGGCTAGTAATTCATGTTATGAGTTTTTTAATAGAAAGATATCCGAAGGCTAGTATGTACGAATTTAAGAAACTATTTGTAGAATGGAGATGGAGAAACATGAAACAATTAGTAAATGTATTCGGTAGCTTTATAAACATAATAACGTAATTAATTGTAAGGAAACATGGAAATAAAGTTTGGTTTAGTTTAGTTTAGAAAAAAAAAACACCACTTTTTTCAATATTTTACGATTATTTTTTTTCTGTAAAGAGAGATGTGGCACGTTTCACATTTTTAAAACCAGTACTGGACTCCTATGAACGTAAATCATAATCTCATGGTTGCAGAATACGTTAAATTTGAATTGAAAATCGATTTCGTCTCTGTTTAGAATTTGATGCTTTGGTTAAGGTTGCCAGAATTTTTTCCACTCCCATCCGGGCCAAGCAATTCCGAGCATTTTTTCAAAAAATCCTAGCAAAATCCGGGCATGGATTTCAATTTTTCAAATCCAAAAACCGGGCAAAAACCGGGCAAAAACCGGGCAAAATTGAGGTGTTATTATATACTAGCTGATCCCATACGAACTCCATTTCGCTTTCAACGTGGAATATGTCATGAACAGTTTGTATGAAAGTCAATTGCCAAGCATTTTCCAGATTCATTGTTAAGTAATAATTGCCAAAATATTGGATGATCACTTCGTCTGTCGTCTGCTACTAAATATGAAATCAGGAATCAAAAACCACGTGTATAAATTTTGACTAAATCATTGCATAACAACGCAATTATTGCCAAAAAGCTAAACCCCTTTCGTGGGCTCTTATAAAACTTTGATATCTGAAATCGATTGCCCTTCCTTCAAAACTCCCGTGTGCAAATTTTCAAAGCAATTCATTGTATAATAACGTCAATATTGCTAAAAATAGTGAAAAATTAATTTAAATGGACGACCCCTTTCGTCGACTCTGGCAAAATATTTGACAGCTGAGATCTATTGTCCGTCCCTGAAAACTACCGTGTGCAAATTTTCATCCCAATCCGATGTATAATAACGTAGATATGGCAAAAATATTGAAAGGTTTATATGGACGACCCCCTTTGCCGGCCCCTTAAACTGACTTGAATACCGAAAATCCATTGCTAATCTCTCAAAACCCTCGTGTACCAATTTTCGTCTGAATCCGATGTATAATAATGACAATATTGCATCAACAGTGAATAGTTAACATGGACGACCCCTTTGGCCGACCCCTGATTTTAGTTCGGATAAGTGAAATCAGTTATTTGTCCCTAATAACTCCTATGTGCAAATTTTCATCCCAATCCGATGTATAGAAACGACAATATCACTAAGATACTGAAAATTTAATATGGACGACCCCTTTTGCCGGCCCCTTACACTAATTTGGATACCTGAAATCGATTGCACGTCACTCAAAACTATCGTGTACCAATTTTCATCTGAATACGATGTATAATAACGTCAATATCGCAAAAACAGCGAACAGTTAATATGGACGACCCCTTTGGCTGTCCCCTTACACAAAATTTGACACCTGAAATCGATTGCTCGTCTTTCAAAACACTCATGTGCAAATTTGCAACACAATCCGACAAAAAATAACGCCAATATCGTGAAAACAATATTTGTCTTGTATGGACGACCCCCTTCAGAAGGGGTCATCCAAAAAACTGAAAACATTTTTCATCTTTCCTGGTCCTAATGAGTATCCATGCCAAATTTCAGCTCTCTAGTCCTTAAGACGGCTAAGTCTATAGAGGACAAACAAACAAAACTTCTCACTCGACAGTATAATGGAGTGCATCGAGTAAATCGTCGTGCGCATTTAACTCGAAAAAAGTTGAAATCTTACCTTAAAATCCTTCCCAAGTGAATCCAAACTATAAATAAACGGTCGAAATATAACCGGTAGCTGTCGACGCGAGCCCTTTGCATAGGGAAAGTTGGATTTCCGTGAAATTAATTTCCAGCTTCTGTGCCAACAAGAAGCCATTGTTCGCCAATTCAATACGCTACGTTGTGCCCACTGGAAGATTCCGCCGATTCCATCTCACTCATCGGACCTAACTCACCATGGCAACCAGGATCCAGAATACCAAGCGAAACAAGCCGGACAATAGCGATATCCAAGATGAGCAAGAAGATATGTCTATCTCACAGCTTGCTGAACTGCTACTTGGAAAAATGGAACTCACAAAAACCGAAATCTCGAAGCAGTTCAAAGAGGAGTTGATATCCATGAAAACCGAGATCAAAACAGAGATAGATCTCATACGCTCGGATTTACAACAAACGATCTCCGAGCTCAGCATGTCAGTCTCGCGCAATACGGAAAGCATCCAATTGAACACCGAAAGTATTGCACGTTCTCTGAGTACCAACGATTTGTTGATGCGAGGCATCCCTTTTGTTCAGGGAGAAAAGCTATACGACTACTTCGAAAAACTTTGTCGTCATCTTGGCTATCCCGGACAGGTGCCACTCGTCGATATGAGACGCTTGTCGAGAGCCGCTATGGTAGTTGGGAAGGCGTATATTGTTATGATCCAATTCGCAATCACCAACCAGAGAAACGACTTCTACTCCAGGTACCTCAAATCAAGGACGCTCACTCTCGAAATCATCGGCTTCAACAACAAGGATCGAATCTACGTAAACGAAAACCTCTCACCCGCTGCCCGATCACTCAACATAAAAGCTCTAAATCTGAAGCGAGAGGGAAAGCTCTCATCTGTTTATACTAGAAACGGCGTGGTGTTTGTGAAAAAGAGACCCGAGAACGAAGGTACTCCAATTCTCTTGGAAGAAGAGCTCAACCGTCTACTTAAATAACCTATCCTAAAAAAATATCTCACTCCTTTGACTCCTATCATTGTTTTCCCTGGTGATTCCGCTCCTAAAAGCTACAAAACAAACTAACCTTTCCGTACAAACGCTCTCTCTCCTTCCAATCCATCCCAAAAATATCCCGTGACTCCCCTCCTAAAAGTTATATATAAAAAAAAAAGTAAACAAAACCTTTCCTCATAAACGCTCTCTTTTCTTTCAATCCATCCCTGAAGATATCCCGTGACTCCCCTCCTAAAAGTTATAAAAAGTTAAACCTATCCTCATAAACGCTCTCCGTCCTTCCAATCCATCCTTAAGTTTTCCTATGACTCCCCTCCTAAAAGTCAACCAAAACAAACCCTTCCTCACAAGCGCTCTCTTTCCTTCCAATCCATCCCGAAGTTTTCCTATGACTCCAATTCCTAAAAGTATGTTGCTGATCTCGTTGCTGCTGGGATGTTGCTGGGAATGCTGCTGTTGGGGCGTCGTCGGAAATGTTGCTGCTGACCGGAATTCTGCTTAACCGCTACAAAACGGAAAAATGCTTTTTTCGAGTTAAGCTGCACTTGTAATTGATGAAGAAACTGTTTGTGCCAAAATACGTTTTAGTTCATATTGTTCATTGCTTCTCTAAATGTGTTTCTCGCGATCATGGCTAATAATAATAATCAGTTCAACACCGCGACAAATGTGTGCATACCTGGAATTGTTATGAAATCCTCATTCGAATCTAATAAATTATCGATTTGTATGCTTAACATGCAAAGTATATGTGCCAAAAATATGACTAAGTTTGACGAATATAAACAAATCTTAAATGTTTCATCAGTTGATGTTGCTGGAGTATGTGAAACCTGGCTAAATCACACAAAAGATACAGATTTAATAGCCATCGATGGTTACTCTATCTATAGAAGTGATCGCATAGGTAAACCCGGAGGTGGGTTAATTCTATATGTAAAAAAATGCTATAAAACTAAGCTGATAGAATCAAATTTCATTGTTAGAAATTCTCATACGTTCGAATATATGTTTGTAGAACTAACGCTTACCAATAAAAAAAATACTTATAGGACTGATTTACAACCATCCGAGCATAGATTGTGCAGAAATGATACATGATGAAATTCTAAAATATGAAGGTATCTACGAAGACATTATTTTAACAGACGATTTTAACACTAATCTCATGACTCTGAATAATAAAACCGATCGTTTTTGCAATGTATTGATGGAAATCGGTATGTATAACGTTGGGACCGAACCAACTTTTTTCCATAACCACGGAGCTTCGCAATTTGATTTACTTATTACTAGCAGACATAATTCAGTCTTACGATTTGGACAGATAAGTTTTCCTAATGCTTCCAATCATGATATTATCTATGCTTCTTTGAACTACGAAACAGAAATTAAAAAAGACGATTTTTTCTATAGAGATTATAAACGATTAGATCCAGATAAAGTAATTCAAGAATTTAACAAAATAGATTGGCCCTATTTTTTTGCTCTCTCTGATACGAACGACATCGTTGAATTTTTTAATTACTGTATCAAACAACTGCACGATATCTGTGTTCCACTGAGGAAACTAAATACAAATAAACGAAAAAACAATCCTTGGTTCAATGCAAATCTTCAAAAGGCACTTATTGACCGCGATCGCGCTTATGCTAGATGGAAATTAACTAAACTCAATGAAGATCGAGTTATTTTTAAAAGGCTACGAAACCTTGCAAATAAGAAAATAATGCAAGCTAAACGCGATTATTACTGTAACGAATTGAGTCAGAATATGTCTCCTAACGAGCTATGGAATAAACTTCGAAGCATTGGTTTATCGAAGCGAAAATCTTGTGTTGAGAACGACTTTCATCCGGATGTAATAAATCAAAAGTTTCACGAGAGCTTTACTGTAGATCAAGCACAATATTATAACCATTATTATGTGAACTCAACAGGTTTTAAGTTTAGTAGCATTCAAGAATCCGATATTATCAACGCCGTATATGAGGTGAAATCAAATGCCGTAGGACTAGACGAAATACCCATAAAATTTGTAAAACTCATTCTGCCGCTCATCATAAAACACTTGTCATACATTTTTAACATTATAATCTCAACATCTAATTACCCAAAGGCTTGGAAACTTTCCAAAATTATACCTTTTAGGAAAAAACAAACTTATCATCACTTTCAAACCTACGTCCAATTAGTATTTTGAGTGCCCTTTCAAAAGTTTTTGAACGAATCATGAAGAAACAAATAAGTACTTATTTGAACGCAAACAACTTAATAACTGAGCATCAATCTGGTTATAGACCAGGCCACAGTACAAAAACAGCAATGCTTAAAATATGTAACGACATTTCAAAACCCATTGATGAAGGCTACAAAGTTCTTTTAGTGTTGCTAGATTGTTCCAAAGCATTTGATACAATTTCTCATAAGAAACTTTGCCGAAAATTAAACACAAATTTCAATTTTCAACCAGCAGCTATTAAATTGATTGATTCCTATTTAGAAGACCGAGAACAAGCAGTTTGTAGTAATGATTGTTTTTCAAATTTTCTACCGGTTAATTCTGGAGTGCCGCAAGGATCTGTCCTAGGACCTTTATTGTTTACAATGTATATAAACGATCTACCAAACGTTGTGAAACATTGCACTATCCATTTATTCGCGGACGATATTCAGCTGTATGTAAAATGTAAACAACAAAGCATTATCGAAACTTGTCAGTTGGTCAACATCGATCTAGAAGCTATCAATACGTGGGCTCAGAATCATCTAATGACGTTGAATGCTGGTAAATCAAACGCTCTTCTAATAACTCGAACTGTGTGCACAGAAAAACCGTTTTTAACACTAGGTTCAAATGAAATAAATTTTGTTAACAAAGCCGTTAGTTTAGGATTTATCGTTATTAGCAAATTTGATTGGGATAACCATGTGTTAAGCCAATGTGGAAAAATATACGGTGTCCTTAGAAACATAAAGTTGAAGTCAGGTTTCCTTAACCAGAACATCAAGTTGAAACTTTTCAAGACATTCATTTTACCATATTTTATTGCGTGCGATTTTTTACTACCTACAATTTCTGCAAGAGCTCTTGACAGAATAAAAATAGCGCTTAATTCGTGTGTCCGTTTTGTATTCAATCTTACTCGTTTGGATCGGGTAACTCATTTACAACACAAGTTGCTAGGAAATTTATTCTATAATTTTATTACAGTAAGGTCAAATATTATGTTCCATAAAATTGTTACTACAAAATGTCCGTCGTATCTGTTCAATATCCTTCAGCCTTTCAATAGCACTAGAGTAAGAAATTTTGTTATTCCAAACCACTCAAGTTCTTTCTATAGTTGCACATTTTTTGTCAAAGGTGTTGTTCTTTGGAATCTACTGCCGAACTCGATTAAGAATATTTTAAATTTAGGCACATTTAAGAAGCAATGTTCAATGTTATTTAATTAGAAAACTGTAAATTGTAAATCGTATTAGGGTAAATCGTTAGAGAAATATAGATTAATTTTCAAGTGCATTCCATCATTACTATAACGCCATTGTGGCATCATGAAAAGACAATTGTCTTACGCTACTTTTGAATGAATAAACTAAACTAAACATACAGAAATTGCTTTTTATATATATATATAGATAAAAGCAAAGAAAAAATGCAAAAAAAAATGAAGTTCATACTTTATTAATGGAATTGCAGACTTCCAACAACTTTTTGGAACACTTAAATATTTAAAGGTTTTTAGAAGTAAATCAGCGAAACTATTTGAAACAACCGTTGAAAATTTCCATACCGTTAATCGATTTGGTTGAAACTTACTCAAACACTTTGTTTTTTTCGGTTTTTTGTGAAAATTGTGAAAAAATCCGGGCAATATTCGGACTTTTTCACCGATATCAGGGCAACCGGGCCGGACCGGACTTTCTCAAAATTTTGCATCAAATATCCGGGCAAACCCGGATAAAACCGGGCAATCTGGCAAGCTTAGCTTTGGTGTAACATTGATCAGTCTCTATTTTGACGGGTTTTAAAGAGTTTTCTTGGTCATAAAGGATACAAAACACCTTCATAATATTTACAAATGCTAGTTTATCAATTTCACCTTGCTTTTTAACGTTTGCTTTTAAAAACATTAGTAAAAAAACACTAATATAGTGCATACATTTAGGGGCAAAAATTAAAATATTTGCTAAATAGTTTAAGCTACAAAAAATAGATAAAATTTGACCTTCACACATTCCTCTAGGCCCTCCCAATACGGGTTTATTCTTGGAAAATGTCCTTTTTTCTAAATATCAAAAATTTATCACTAAATTACTATAAAAATAACACTGTAACTATACATATACAAAGAAAAAAAGATTTTTTTTTACGATCAACAACCCGTTTGCTTCTTAATGCTTTTTGGTTTCATCAGGAGAGCTATTTGTTTGCGAGCCTTATAAAAAACAGATATTTTAAGATTTTGAAAATACATTTTTACTAACAGAAAAAAATTTCATATACAAACCAGATTTTGCCTATTTGATACTCAATTGAAAGACTTTTAAACATAGAAAACAATTTTCAAAAATTCAAACTATAGACTGAGTTATTAATGATAATGTGCAAAAATTTATTGTTGGTCAAAGTTACCCCAGTGATCAAATTTATCCCGTTTTACGGTATTTAACTTTAAGTTCATAGAATCGAACTATGTTTTGATCCTTGGTCATACTCAATTTTGAGTAAAAAATGGAGCGTGCGTGTTAGATTCCGTATACTTTTAGCAGTTTTTTTTGCTGTGATACATTTTATTACTGATTTCTCAATAATTGTATTTAATATGAAAACACTCTTCAATACAACATTTTAGATGATTTATTTACGCTTATTTAATAATTCAATAAAATTCAAAGTTGAGTTGTCTCTCGAAAAGCTCATGTAGGTATGTAATAACAAATAAAAAATATCAGAATAATCTGAAATTATAAATACCTATACTAAATGAGACGTTGAATCTTTGTTGCTCTAAGCGCTGTCGTCTTATCATAACGAGGAAAAACTGAGTTAAAGAGCATGATAGCGCTTATTTGCGTCAAAAGGTAGAAATGGAATGAGCGAAGAAGTCATTCGGAAAAAACTTCAAAGAAGGAAAAAAACCACTCCAACACCTGTGGAGAATTATTACTGTGGGCATTGTATAGAAAGTAAAAGGGAACAACTGATGGAAGTTATGAATGAAAACAAACCGACCACTACCTCATGCCGGTGCGAATAAAAAGGAAAGAAAATTTCACTTTCAATGTTCCACTTCTTACAGCATGCTCTGCCGAAGGAATTGACGCTTAGACTGGCAGTGATAAGCGAGTTGGTAGCTTGGTTACTTGCTAACTAAGTCAAGTCATTCAAGCTCGTTATAATGACCAAGATTCAAGAGGGAATTACTTTAGGTCGCTACCTGTTGTTTTTAAAGAGAGATTCCGTGTGAAACGGTCATGACAAAAAGGGAATAGTAAAGTAGACTTAGACTTTTAAATTTCTCAAACTCTAAGCTTTTAGAAGTTTAATTTGGATTCTAAACTTATTGATTATTTTTTGTAAAATGTTTAAGGAAAGTTTACTTGAATAAATTTAAACTTTTAGGCCAAGCCTGCTTATGGTTTTATATCAATTTAGAAGTTCATCAGAGGGAATTTTCCGTTGAACAACTATTACGAAGACGGTAATGTCTTTTGGCATTACCAAAAAATTGACATCACTGCTGGGTGCCTAGCAAGGTACTGCATGACAATTTTTCAGGCAATACTTAGCGAGGCACCAGCAGGGATGTCAATTGAATTTATTGTTTCTCAACGCCAAAGATACACCACTATTAGACACGTAATAACTTTTTTACCTCATAAGATACGAAGTTAAGGGCTTGGACTAAGTTGTTGAGAGTAAAATTTTCTATAAGGAACATGAAATTTGGCACGTTAGCCAAGAATAGGCTCTGTTCCACAGAAGAAATAATAATTATATTTATTTTTCAGTATGAAATATTCAATTTTCCCATAGAAACCTTAAAGTTAAAATTTAAGTAACGTTACTAAATGATTCGGCAAAAATTCATGGATGAATTTTGAACCAAAACAAAGCCTCTTAGACCCAGGATTTGAAAAATTCAAAAATCACCCAAAATCGACTCATTTTAATAGTACATTGAATTAAAGTTGGTTATGAAATATGAGAGAGGGAAAACTATTTCGTTGAAGGTGACGATCTGAATCCAAAAAATAGTAAAGAAGGTTCCATGCTAAATTCCATGTTTTTCAAGAAAAACTAATGGAATAATTGAATATCTCTTAAGTGATCATCAAGCTTTATACATTTCTAACGACCAGATATGTGTATGTAGTGAGATTGCTCTTCAATGTGCCTTAATTATCACTTATCTCATCTCGGAACGTATTAATCACTGGAGTGAAGTGACCGGGCACTTTTATCGATTTTCTCGGCAAACATTGCGCCAACGCTTCACTACCCACTCGTAAAAAGTCGCACTAAACCGCAATCGCCCCCGTTCGTTGAGTTTGCACTTTCATTTTCATTTATTTCAGGCTCCGGGTGTTGGCGAATTTGCTTATGGTGGTTTTTATGTTGCTCTCTCTTTGATGAAGATTTATCTATGAAAACAATGAGATTGGCTACTTGTTTGGAAAGATTATGGTTGCTGAAATGAATAATGTGAGACGACATGCCTAGAAGATTGAAGAAGAATATGGTTTATCGAATTTCTGATTCGCTAGGACAAGGAATCGAATAATTTTATCTAGCTATTAAACAAATCTTTATTTTGAGGTTGTCTATTGAAGATTCTGAAGTTATAATTATTCAAAATGTATGTATCAATGATAACCGTAATCCAAGGTAAGATTGATAACTTTTTTCAATATTTTTCGATTATTTTTTTTGTTAAAAGGGAATGTGACATGTTTTATACTGTTTAACCTGTACTGGACTCCGATGAACGTAAAATATGGTTTTAAACATTTATAAGACTACATTAAATTTGATTAAACAAATTTATTTCATCTTTGTTTAGAATTTGTTGCTTTGGGGTATTGATCAGTATCTTTTTTGACGGTTTTAACGAGTCTTGATCATAAAGGATACAAAACACCTTCATAATATTTACAGTTTATCAAATGCTAAGGCAGTTCGGATCAAACTCAAATGATATAATATTAATCAAATTTATTCAAATTTGAGCACAAAATTGAGTGCTTACAGAACCTATCGAATTTTAATTATTTACATAAGATGTTTGTTTGAATTTTTTTAGAAATAACATTCGATTTTAGCTGAACCTCAAAACACACATGAAGCCGTAAGTTTGTCTGTGCCGTAAGATTTTCCATAGATTTTTCGAAGAGACTTGATGGTTTTCAGATATGAAAATCGTTTTGCCTAATTAATTCACAAATGTTTTAGGTGCTTACAATGTTCATTACATTAGGGATACCATACGTACTCTTTTAAGCGTGCATGTACTTATTCGATCGAGAAATGGGCATACTCTTCTTTTCGTGAAATTATACGAAATGCACTCTTTTTTATGAGAACCATTTAATCAAAATCATCATATTCATCTTTAAATCGTAATTTACAATGTGCTCAATAAGCACCTTTGAGTATGCAACTAACCCCCGAAAAGTACAAAACCAATATACTAAAATGCTTCGTATGTTGTATGTTGGTAATCCACCATGGGTGCACGGATTCACCGCAGTTTCTGCCAAAGTATGGGTTCACATACATTCCTTAGATTATTAGATTCGACAAATCTCCAATGCAGCGCGCCACCATACCCGGACCCCATGGCTTCGTATGAACTGTTATGTGGTGAATGTATTGCGTGTGTTGATGTAGGTATATTTTGGAAGAACGAATCAATCAGGTGGGCTAGTTTACTTACAGGTATTCCGGCATCCGTGTATATACCTGGCCAGCTGGCACCTGATTGAACATTCCAATTATATAGTCAGTTATATAATGAAACACATCTTACCTGTCGGCCCGCTTATGGGATTCGAACCCAAAAGTTTTTCTTGCCGATACCGGGAATCGAACCCAGTACGCCTGGCGTACCAATACCAGACTCGCGCCAGCCTATCCACTAGACCACATCGGCGCTGTGCAATATACTAAAATGCTTCGTAGCGTAAAAATCTATCATATTGTTTGTCCAAAGAAAATATAGGGGAGGAGCGGGCTATATGCGCCTATTAAGCAAAACACTGATTTTATCAAATATCACATCGAATATGTGTACAAAAACTTTATACACGTGTGCAGGCATCTGTTTTCTATACATTGGAGTTATTTTTGAGTTAAAATTTTTTTTCCAAGAAAACGATTTTATTATAAGTGTTGTCTAAAATGCCGAACCTCCAATCGTGCGGGCTAAATGCGCCTATTTATGTTTCAAAATTTTTGTTTTTTGGGCAATATTTCTGCACAATTTCATTGAAACTGCTAGAAGGTAATGATTTCTGTACGACAAAGCTGAAGTTTTATAAAAATCTATGTATATTATAATTTTATGGAATAAAACAAAAGTTAGGGTTGCCATACTATGGAGGCAGTTCATCTAAAAGAAAAACTTTATCAAATCCGTTTTTAGATCTTCAATTCTCTCTTAAGATGTCTTCAGCGCTTAGATTTGAAGGTTCAATAATAAAAATCATATATTTATTCTATTTAACCTGTTATTTTAGGATGGAGGCATTTTACAAACATGATGGGGGCATACAAAATAACTCTATTATTCCACTATACAATCATTTTTGAACCTCCACAAAAGCTGAAATATGTTTAATTTCTTAAGATCATTTGAGTAAGAAACAAAAATCATTCTAGATTTTGTTTTAAGTTTCTTTACGTATGATTTTTAAAAGTCGAATATTACATCAAAATGTATCAAAACCTTGTATGATTTTTTTAAATTTTTTTGAGTTTGTAAATTCATAAAATTCTTTTTTGCCTTATGTTCTAAGCGTATCACCCTCAAAATGCACTGGTCAGATAAGCTGTCTAGTCAGCCATTTCATCAAACAGCCGTAGGGTTATTTAACCCGATAGGCCCATTTAGGAAACCTTTCCCCTACGCGCGTAAAACCTCTTTTTGGCATGTCAGCATAACATCAAATACTACTTTTCCTATAAAACATCCAAATAGGAATATTCAGCGCAAACTTATCCCTTGCCATTATTTAATAAATATTTTAAGAGAAAATTTATAATTATCATGTACTGCATACCTAAGCTTTCCAGAACTTTTACTACACGTATTCGGGACGGGCGAATCAAAAAGCTATCACAATGCGGGCACTGGATTTTAAAATTTTCAGTTTATAAACCGGGTATACCCGGGAAAATCTGATCAAAATCTCTTTCTTACAAAAATTCAAGAGATAAAGTAAAAATAAACCCAAGAAAAATATTTGTTATTGAGTCACATCAGTAGGGTTCAATTCAAATTTTACATTTTGAAAAAATGTTGAACGTGTATTTCGATGAAACAAGCCCAAAAAATCATACAATATGTAAAAAAATTGAAGTTTTGGTTTTGATTTTGCTTCGAGTTTGAATAAATCCGGGCTTTTTCTTCGATATCTGAGCAATCAGGCAGTTTTAAGTACCGTAAAACGGGGTAACATTGATCACCGGGGTAAATTTGACCAACAATAAACTTTTCCACATTATCATCAATAACTCAGTCGTTAGTTTGAATTTTTGAAATCTGTTTTCTACGTTTGAAAGCCTATGAATTGAGTATCAAATAGGCAAAATTTGGTATGTATTTGAAATTTTTTTCTGTTAATAAAAAATCTATTTTAAAAATCTTAAAATATCTATTTTTCCAAGGCTCGGAAACAAACAGCTCTCCCGATGATACTAAAAAGCATTTAGAAGCAAACGAGTTGTTTAATGTGGAAGAACGACTTTTCTTTTTTCTATATGAACAGTTAGAGTGCTATTTTTATGATCATTTAATGATAAATTTTTAATATTTATAAAATAAGGATACTTTCCAATAGTAAGCCCGTATTGGACAAATGCTGAGGAACCCTATCAAATCGTTAACTTTGAAGAAAAAATGAAAATGGAAATAGTGGGAGGGCCTAGGGGAATGTGTGAAGGTAAAATTTCATTTGTATTTTGAAGCTTAAACTATTTAGCAATTATAATTATTTTTGCCCCTAAATGTAGGCAGCATCATAGTTCTTTTTTCGATTATGAAATTTTTAAAAATAAAACGTTAAAAATCAAGGTCAAATTGATAAACTAGCATTTTTTAATATTATTAAGTTGTTTTGTATCCTTTATGTTCAAGAAAACTCGTTAAAACCGTCAGAATAGAGACTGATCAATGTCACCCCGAGGCATCATATTCTGAACAGAGACGAAAACGATTTTTAAATCAAATTAAAAGAGGTCTAATAAATTTTTGCATCGATGTTCTACGTTCATAGGAGTCCAGTACTGGTTTTAAAAATATTAAACATTCCACATTCCCCTTAACAGAAAAATTAATCGAAATTTATTGAAAAAAGTGATTAATATTACCCCGGATTACGGTACTCTTTTTAGCATTCCGGGATATGGTAATCCAACATTATATGTTTTTAAACTAAGGTTGCCAGAATTTTTTCTACATTTCTACATTTCTACATTGATCTAAAATCCTGACAATATCCGGGAAAATTTGATAAAAACCCAGGAATTTCTCAAAAATATCCAAGAAAAAACTTAAGGGGCCAAGCCTACCAATGCTATGATCTATTTATCCTATAATAATAAAAAATCATAAAAATATCCAAAAAACAGTTAACGGGTTCAAAAATAGGACACTAACCAATCATTTAGGATGCAAATTTCCATAGAGGCATAATTGAAAAGCTATAATGAGCATTCCTAACCTTTTCTGTCAGCTGTAGGAAAATAATCTACAAGTAAACACAAAAAAAATCTAACTTTTATAGTGCTGAGAAATGTGCTGATGAGAAAACTGTTTAAAATATTCGTAACGGAAATTAAGCTATTTATTTTAATCGTTAAAAATCTATTATATTAATTCATGGTATTTTTGATTCGAAGTAAAATATTGAATAAGGTTTTAGACGTTTTTTCGAGAAATCAAATTTTTTACTGGAATTTAAATCTAGGTTCAATAAAGGGTACCAGTCCCGATCCAAAACAAGAACAGCAGGTTCAAAGTAGAAAATTTTTATAATCCATATCTTTGTTAATCAATCAAAAACGACAAAACCAAGATAAAAATTATCATTGAAATTTGCAGGCCATTGAGTACGAATGGGTTTTCAAAAAACTACAAAACATCCGTCCATGTATGAGAAAAACATGGGTTCAAATAAACCACCTCTTAAAGGTCCCAAAGTAGGGCAACTAACCTATCAGGCAATTTTTTTGGTTGGAAAACTAATTTGATGTTTTTACATTGATAATAATTACTAGAATTGTTTTGTTTTCCAAAAAACTTCCTTTTTTGATTTCTCAAAATAGACTATTGAAAAAGAAGGAAACGATCACGAAATTCACAACACAAAAATTGTGTTCTGAGTTGCGTGACTTTACAACTTCATAAGTAATTGACAGTATTTATAAATCGTTCTCAGTCGTGTTAGAGAGACTAAAGAGAACAAAATTAAACGTAATCTGTCATTTTTCATTAATCATTTTTCTTTTTTTATAACTATTTAAACAAAACTAACACAATTATCATGATCGTTCCAAAACATATATGTAGATACAAAAACTTTCGTTACTTTTTCCGAAATCATAGGAAGTTGTATGCAAACAAATTACTGTTGTTATTTTTTCATTTCTGTTTTTGTAAGCTCTAGAATTGAATCTAAAAATTATATCTCCTCACAGATCATTGTAGTTTTAATGAAATATATTTGTCTCTTTGTTTGTGTTATGGAAAGTATAAACTTTATATTTTCTATTCATATAACGAGTTATATCAAAATACTGTAAAAAGTATCCCACTGTAGGCCAAGCATAATTATTTTTTCATTTCAAAAAAATACCACAATGAAGGGTTTGCAAATTTGGTTTTATATAAATCGATTCAAAAATTAGAATTAAAATATAACGCAAAACTTGGTTTTGTATATATACTCTAACCTAAGGTTGCCAGAATTTTTTCAGCACGTTTCCGGGCCGGACAATCCGGGCAATATTCTATAACAAAAAAAAAATCAGGCAACATCCAGGCATTTCATTTCTAAATCAAGACCAACAATCCGGGCAATATCTGGGCAAATTTTATCAAAACCCAGAAATTACTCAACAAAAATCAAGATAAAAGAATTGAAAAAATAAATTTTTTCATCAAAATTCAAAAACAAATTTGAAATCAATTTTTTTTATTTGCCAAATGAAGTGAAAAAATTCGAGCAAAATCCGGGCATTTTTTAATGAAATCCGGGCAACCGGGCCAGGCTGTTCTAAAATTTTGTATCAAATATCCGTGCAAACACGGATGAAACCGGGCAATCTGGCAACCTTACTCTAACTGGATTTTATGTTTTTTTGAATTTTACTTTAAAATCTTAAAACATTGACCAAGTTTTTAATTTTTTTTTTATAACATATGCTACTTATTGTGGAGATGAGATAAAGGATGTACAGCAAAAAATAGAAATTCTTAATTGTACTCTTACTTACTTATTTACTACTTACTTACTTATATACATACTTACAAACTTACTTACTTACTTTCTTACTTACTTACTTACTTACTTACTTACTTACTTACTTACTTACTTACTTACTTACTTACTTACTTACTTACTTACTTAATTACTTACTTACTTACTTACTTACTTACTTACTTACTTACTTACTTACTTACTTACTTACTTACTTATTTACTTACTTACTTACTTACTTACTTACTTACTTACTTACTTACTTACTTACTTACTTACTTACTTACTTACTTACTTACTTACTTACTTACTTACTTACTTACTTACTAACTTACTGACTTATTTACTTGCTTGCTTGTTTGATTAATTCATCAGGAGCGAAAGTTGAATGCTTAAAAGGTAGTTTCTTCACTTGAATATATTTCCTTCAAATGGTCTCAAATTCAATTGTTTTTTGTCGATAAAATTAGTTTCATAAGATGCTACCATTTTCTTGAATCAATCCAACATTTATTGAATGGAAATAAACAAGTGATATGGACTTTCAATTTATTTTTCAACGATTAAAAATCTTTAAAAAAAAGTATAAGAAACACTAGCTTTTAGCCTACACAAAATTAACGAAATTAAAATGTATTTTTTTCACAAAAAGCAGATTTAATATCATTAACCTGATGCTTAATATTTTCGTTCGAAGCTTGATTGTATAAATTAAATAGGTAGTGATATTTCACATAAATATAAAACTTTATAGAAAAAAAACAGTAACTCAAAACTACAAGGTATGAGCAAATTTAGTTAAAAAATCACCGACATAAAGCATTTTAAATTTTGCAATACTCCCCTCAGGGTTTTAGGAAAAACCGCCTTATGAGGAGGAAGGGGGGTGTTTTTATATACAGTAAGGTTATTTTTACACTGATATACGTACCGCGTAAAAAAACCGTGCAAAAAACCGTGTTATTTCCCGAAAACCGTGTAAAAAAAGACCATTCGAATTCTGCAGCTCTGAAGTTCTGACACTTAAGACCTGAGACCTGAGACTTGGGACTTGAGACCTGGACTTGAGAATGTAGGCTAGAAACATGAGACCTGAGACTTTAGGCATGACACCTGAGATTTAAGTCCAGGGACCTGAGATCTGAGACATGAGACCTGAGACCTGAGACTAGATACCTAAGACATAAAACACGAGACCTGAGACCTGAGACATGAGACATGAGACATGAGACCTGAGACATGAGACTTGAGACTTAAGACATGACACCTGAGACCTGTGACATGAGACATAAGACATGAGGCATGAGACATGAGATATGAGACCTGAGACTTGAGACCTGAGACCTGAGACCTGAGACCTGAGACTTGAGACCTGAGACTTGAGACCTGAGACATAAGACATGAGACATGAGACCTGAGACATGAAACATTAGAAATTAGACATGAGACCTGAGACCTGGAACCCGAGACAAGGGATATTAGACTTGAGACCTCAGCATGAGACATGAGACTTGAGACCTGAGACCTGAGGCATGAGACCAGAACCATAAAACATGAGACTTTAGACCTGAGACATGGGACATGAGACATCAGGCATGAGACATCATGCATGAGACATAAGACATAAGACATCAGACCTGAGGCATGAGACAAGAGCCATGAAACATGAGACCTGAGACCTGAGACATGAGACTTTGGACCTGAGACCGGAGACAAGCTACTAGTATTAGTACCGCGAGAAATCAGTTTAGCTCCGATTTAAACTTTCGATCGGTCAAGTGAAAGGGCTTCACTTTTAGGTGATGAAAAATAGTGTTACGAGTTCGCTAGTACAAGCTACTAGTGTTGTTACCGGTAGAAAGAAGTTTCACTTCCGATTTCAACTTGCGACCAATCAAGTTAAAGTGTTTGAAGCAAACAGAACTCAAGGTTAGTTGTGAGATACGTCTCGGTGGTCGAGTGGTTAGCGTGGTAAGCCGGTAATCGCTGGTCTTCTGATGGCATGGGTTCGATTCCCATCTCGGTACTGGAGTTAAATGTTAATCTTAAGTTTTCAACATAATCAATTCAGTCTGCAAAGCCTAAATCGGCTTAGACGATGTATGTCTTTTAATTAGAGATACCGTCTAATGCATCTAGTGCATCATGCAACATTTTTCAACTTCAATGGCCTTTGAAAACATAATTTCCGCAGATAATCATACCATTTGTACATAAAAAGTTTTAAAGTTGATTGCACATAAAATGGAGGTAGTCATAAAAATTATTGGTTCCACCAGTTGTTATTTATTTGTAATGTCGTAACGCATGAAGCACCAATTGCAGTAGTTTTTGGCTTTGTTCGAATTAAATTTACATTTTTTAAATCATAAATGTTTTTAAAGAAAAAGTATGAGGGTTCTACAAACATTCAGGGGTGAAAAATACTGCAACAAATTCTACTAGCTGAAATCATAAAAATTCATGATTGCATGGATAAAAATTTTGAAGTTATATTTTCATTAACTACAAATTTCAAAGAATGCGATGTTTGATAAAAATTTTCGAAAATTTGTAGCATCTTGTTTAAGTTTTCAAACAATCAAAAAACGCAAGGGCTCACAGCTCTCACAGCTCTCTAGAATAATGATTTTACTCAATTTTCAGCTGGGCGCTGCAGTTTCTGCTTGCGCGTTTTGATTTATTTTGCCAGTTAAAAAAACATAACATGATACAAATTATAAAAAATACATTTTAATACCATTCCATTCCCCGGATTCTCAAGATTACCCCCTGTAACCAATATCACCAACAAGTCAATCCCTTTCACTTGACGAGTCAAAAGTTGAAATCGGACCTTAACTTATTTCTCACGGTACTAGCACTAGTAGCACTATTTTTCGTCACCCACAAGTCAAACCCTTTCACTAGAGGGGTCGCAAGTTGAAATCGACGCTAAACTAATTTCTCGCGGTAATAACACTAGTAGCTTGTCTCAGGTCTAAAGTCTCATGTCTCAGGTCTAATCTTTCATGGCTCTTGTCTCATACCTCAGGTCTCATGTCTTATGTCTCATGTCTCAGGTCTCAGGTCTCAAGTCTCAGGTCTCATATCTCATGTCCTTAGTCTCAGAGCTAAGATTTTCCCAACTTCAAAAAGATTCTAAGTGTTTTCCTTTAAAAAGGACTTTCTCTCAAAAACCATGTTAATTTGCGAAAACCGTGTAAAAAACCGTGTTATTTCCTGAAAACTGTATGTATGTATGTATTATATCCACCTTGGGTTTACGGCAGCGCCGCGGTTGTGGCAAAAAAAATAACCCACACGTCCATCTTGGCTACCACGCAACACAATCATAACCACTCAATGAGACTTCTAAAGGAATGGAATCGTAAGCAGAGGCACTAACGGTATCCAGGGTGAAAAAGGGAAAAGTCTCGAGAAGCTATAACCATATTGTTGACTAACCACGATAGCATGCAAATTATAATCCCGCCGCCAAGGCTTCCGAAAAAAGAGTGCGTCCTTATTTTACAAAAAGTAATCAAATACTTTATTTTTCTCAACCATGCCAAATTCCCTTGACATAAATTGAGGAACGTCTAGTATTCAATACGGTACTAGCATAAAGCTTAGTTCTTTTAGAAATGGGACATTTTCTTTTGCTCATAGCTCGTTTACTAGTAATCGGACATTCAAAATTTTGACAGCATTTTGTTGCCTGTAAAATGTACTATCCGACCTATTTTTTTCAAAATTTAAAATTTACGCGTTTTTGAGAAATTTACGATGCAAGAGAAAAAGGAAAATATAATTTTGCACAGTTTCATTCAAAATCCATCATTATCAAATTGATAGCCTACAAAACCGTTGATTATTCAAAGAAATACTGAGTGTGAGTGGTGGAAAAGTATGGAAATACTGTCAAAAATGTCCACAAAGTTGAAATCAACCATTTGAGTGAAGCATATGATCGGCAACTTCGGCTAAGGGTCATCAGGGAAGTCAAGTCTCATACCAGCATTTTTAATTTTGAATAAGCGGAAAACTAAGTGCAGGTCGCTGAGATATCCAAAAAAAAATTTCTCCGATAAGCTGAATGTGTTGCCATGTTATGAGTCATTCAAACCTAACCTCAAACAAAATTTTTTTGCTAGATCCACAGCTCGTAAGCTGTATATCTGGTTCCCAGGATATGGGACAGATGATTTCTGATGAACGACAAAACTTATGAAAAACCCTTTTTAAACAAATTCCAGCGTTTGAATCCTATACCACGTCTGCTCGTTGCAAGGTCCCGAGTATATTGAAGTATGTTTTTGCTGGTTATTTTGTATAAAATATAATGATTTGCCAGAATTCTGCTCCTGTGGAAAAAAACAACAATTTTCAAAACGAAAACTATGATTTTCACTCTTTTCAAAAGCCTTAAAAGAGTAATCTTTTATGTACCCTTCGCAACCTACGATCTATACTAACCAATTATACATTAAGTTCAATCTGCTCATGGTTTTACTTCGTTATTGCCAGATTTTGCCAGCAGAAATTCCATTAAAAACGCTCAAAAAGTGGCTCAAAAATAATCAAATTTGTTAATTTCGAAACAGCTGTATCCACTAAAGTGGCCTCAGTTTCTTTTGAAAGAGAAGTATTGGTCCGAAAAGTATCAGAAATTGAAAGAGGGGGATGTAGCCACCTAAAATACAGATTTGACGAAGTATTAATTTGAAAATCTAATCATTATCATGACTGAAAAAAGTGTGCGCTGGCCGAAGGGAGGTACCAAGAATTAAATAGAATTTATTCTTACAAAAAAACGATAAATATTTTTTTTCAAATTTTTTCATGAATTATTATAAGATTACCTTCATTTCCTTCATAGAAAGTATTAAGATCAAACGAAAGGTTTTTGAGATAGACGCATTCGTAACTGTCCCATTTCTAAAAGAACTAAGCTTTACACGGTAACCCGCTCTTTTTGTAAAACGAGGATACCCAGATGCCCCTGCCCTTGTTGTTAAAATATATCAACGATAAATTGAATAAAATGTAGTCAAACGAGGTAATATAATAGAAAACAGTATATTGTAAAAAAATATAATATAAATGTAATAAAAATATAATATAAAGATAATATAATGAAACACAGTAAAATAAAATATAATTTTGTATAATCGAATAAAACAATTGACACAAAAATACAATATGATTTAGAACGTTGACAAAATATAATATCAACATGTGAGAAGTTTTCATAATTTTGATTGAATAAACAAAAGAGTTCAAATCACCTGAAAAATTAAAAATAATGAGAATGTATTAGTTTGGAATCATGTTGAAGAAATCAAACCGCAGGAATCCTGTTAAAACCCTTGAGAAAAAAAATATTAACGAAACTGAAATGCGACTAGAGTCAATAAAGTTCAATCTGGTCCTGACCAAATGTAAAAAAAGGAAAGAATGTATGAAATATTGATGTTCATATGCTGATCTATTTTTCTATAGCTGAAAATCAAAATAATCAATAAACAGGAGAAATCATACCATGATGCGCCCTGATGATACCCAAGATTTGTTTTTAGAAGAGCGCGTCAAACAGCAGGAGAACTTAATACGAGTAGTACTGCCACAGATACATACCTATGCGCTCGATCCCTTTGTTTGATGCCCTGATGCATCCCCCCAAACCCATGAAAACGACAACGATATACAGTGCAATTGTAAAATACAATAAATAATAATTAATAATGTGTAATAATAATAATAATGATAATAATAATAATGATAATAATAAGAATGATAATAATAATAATAATAATAATAATAATAATAATAATAATAATAATAATAGATGATAAGCATAGTAAAAAACAATATATTAAAAAATAAAAATGATAAACATTCATTAAAGATGTCACCAGATAGCCTGTAAGAATTTTGATGTTGATTGAAATCGAAATTTGATCATGAACACACATTTCACAAAATATGATACACCTGTTCAGCTAGAAACATATAAAAAGTTGCAATACAGCATGAATAGTAAATTATTTTGTTGAAATCAAGGTTCTACTGAGATGGTTAAAAGTCTCTATAATAAAAACAAAAAATATAATAAAATATTATAAATACACATCATAAAAACATGGATTTAATGTTAAGATTAATTTAAAACATGAATAACTTAAAAAGAGAACACAAACAAAGGTTGTACAAGATGTTTGATCAGGATAAAAGGCTGCAATGATAACATTATTTAACTAACAATATAAAATGAAATCAAGAAAAAGTAGTAATGAGATGGTTCAAAGTTATGATATAATAAAAAAAAACATTTCGATAAAAAATCATAATGATGTGAAATTTGATATTAATGGTATAACAATATAACAAAATAATAATAAGGATTGATTCAGTATCAACGAAGGAACCGGATGCTGATGTACCTATTAATAATACTAGTGCTGAAAATAAAATATAGGTTACAGACTATTGAGTCCATAGTTCATTCGATATTTTCACTTTTCAAAATATTAATACGTTGAGACTTTCACTGACGTTTCACTGTTGTGGAGATCGAATTTGAACTTTCAATTATCAGAAACAGTTTTATTATTATTTTTGTCCATAATCGGTGATGTGATGATAACAGAATAACTCATAGTTATTTGAAACAATACCTTAATTAGTAAAAATACTAAATATTATAAAATAAAAACTGTCGTTGTAATATAGATTTATACTCTTCTGATGGTAGGCATTGATTATTACATGGAGTGTGAAAAGTTATTAGCACAAATTTTATATAAATAAAACTTTTGGAAAACATTTTGAAAATTTAGCTTTCAATCCTCACACTTGATGTATCATAATTTGAAAACTTGGCTGAAATGAAAAGATTTGTTATGGAAATATTCAAATTAGATAACTTCTGTCCACTAGAAAAAGTTTTCAAAGCTTGAAGATTCATGATTCATCTAATATCCTGGAACTAATTATTAAGTTATTATCAAATGTGAGCGGTAGAAACATTTAAAGTTTAAATCTAAAATTTACAACCTCATAATAAATCTCTAACTGAAACAAAAAAAAGAATTCATCACTATATTTAAAAGTTGGTGTCCATCCCTAATGACGTAAAAACAGGAATGAACAACCGACTATTGATATGAGTGGGAGCGAGATGGGTGTTGTAATCGTCGAAGAGGCCCTTCATCTCCTTCAAACGACCTCATATACGAAAACAGTAATTGCGTGATCGGGAACAGAAAGTTTCTTCTTTCGATACCAGGTTCAGAGCCGAAAATTCGAAGGCACTAGTACCTACCATTTCCAATTTAGACCTATATGATGAAAAACGTAAGCTGGAGTGAACATAAAAATCTGCTGGGAAGCGACAGCCAGCCAGTCTAATTAGTTCCCGCATCGTTCAATAAATTCCGGAGTCGAAGAAATCTTGTGAGAGAAAGAGCTAGAACTAAGCACAAGTTCATTTGAGAAGTCGCTGAAAACGGATTCCAGTGTCATCATGGGGAACAACTCCATAAGAAAAAAAAAATCGCTGAGCAAAATGAGAAAGGGAAGGAATATGTAGGGGGAAGTGTTCCTATATGCGCATATTGGGTAATATGCGCATACAGCCGATTGACGATATGGCTGGAGATTCATCATATCTAATTAGTGCAGTTTGAGGGTAATACGCTTTTAACACATGGCATAAAAAAATTAAATTATTATATAAAGTCGAAAAAATTTAAAAATTCAAACAAGATTTTTGTCAGTTTTGATATAATATATTGAACTTTAATTATTGTGCATACAGATTCTGTGAACAAATATTTTAGTGGTTTTTCTTTCTTATTCATCTGGAAATCGGAAATTCAACAAATCGAAGCTTTTGGCAAAGTTGTAAATGATAAGATATTGGAATAAGAGACAGGTTCTGAATGCCCATATCAAGGCAGGTTAAATGCCTATATCAAGAAAAATAGATAAGTCTTATAAATTTTTTACTTTCTATCATTTAAACATGAAATCTATGCTCAAATCACGATCTTACAGCGAAAAAAGACGAACTTCCTACTGATCCGATAAAAATACAATATGGAAAAAATATTACCCTGAAATATGGCCATATGGCACACTTAACTATATTTCATGTAAAAGAACTAGTGATGTAAAAAATTTCACCAAAATTTCGGCCTTGACGTATGCTTAACATCCGTTTCTACCATTTTCAATTAAATAATATCAAAATATTGCAAGTGGTAATGAAATATAGCTTAAAACATAAATATGCGCATTTAGCCCGCCAGTTTCGGAAATCGGCTATTTTGACTTCTTTTATTATAAAATTATTTTCACAAAAACTGTAAGAGATTTTAACAGAAAAATTTCACTAACGTATATAAAACAGATGTCCGCTCATGTGCATATAGTTTTCAGACTCCTATCTTTTGGAGTATAGGAGAAAATGAGTGCTTTCCTTAATATGCGCATATAGCCTTCCTCTCCCCTAAATGGAAACTTCTCACCGGGATTTCAGCTCTCTCCGCGCTATGCTGAGACGCATCGCCTGCTTCGATAGAAAAATTGATGCCGTGTGCCTGGGAGACATCAATGAGGTACACTTTTTCCACCACATTGGGGAGACATGTTCGACCATGTCCAAAGGCATCTGATTCTTGAACTTATGCGTTTCACACACTGCATCCTGCTTTTGGCAGTACTTTTTCCATCTACGCTGTGCCAAAGACCCTGACCACAAACACTATTTAAAAATTCAGAATTCCTCGAGGTTTCGGAGAATTTACACTAATTCACCAATGTTTTCCTATCCACTTTACTGATGAACGTCTCTTATACTATGCTTCGCAATCTCCATCGGATTTTCCAATTTTCTTCTTCCATAAAAAAAAACACTTCACGCGTCATCGAAAAAGACCCTTATAACTCGTGACGATTTTTGAAAATATTCTCGGGAAAAATAACGCACAAGCTATCCTTCACCAAGCCATTTTATCCACTTTGTGTTCTTTCAGTATTCTGTTTTCACTTATTATCGCGAATTAAATATTTTTTCCCAATACTCGGAAAAAAAATTGTTCAACTTCCACCGACGCATCAAGAGACGGAGCAAAAATCGACCACACGCGACGAGAGCACGACGGAAACTCACCGTGTAATTTCCTGAAAACTGTATAAAAAACCCGTGTAAAAAAACCGCGGTAAAAAAACCGTGTAAAAAAACCTTGGTGTACTACATATTCGATTATTAATTTTTAAGTTCTTTTCATTAACAGTTTTTCGTAATGAATAGAAACTTTTGAAAATACATCCTTAAATCTTTGAAATGATAAGTTTTATTCATAGAAAGATTTTTATTGTAACAAAATTAAAAATTGAAATCTTCGAATTTGCTCAGAAATCTGTAGAGCTTATTTGATTTGAACATAGAATAAGTTTAAAAAAGAATTGAAGGCTTTAATCAACATTTAAAAGTAAAAGTAATTGATTAAAATTTCTCAATTCAAAACTAATTATTGCAACCCTATTCAATATTTTAGATGTTTAGGAAAAAATGCAGTATTTGCAATTTAAATCTATACACCAAAAATATTAAATTTCCTGCACTTTGTTTACAAGAAATATACATTTTTTTGTTCTTCATTGAAAATCAATTCCATAATAAAAATCCTGTGAATGTTAAACTAAACAAAACCAGGGTTTTTCCATTAAAAATATAGCAAAATTAACTTAAATTCTAATTGAAATTAGCAATTTTCAGCTGAATTATGTATTTATAATGTCTTGTAAAGAATTGAAAGTTTTGGAATTGAACGAACAATAAAATTATAATCATCAATTTCATGCAATTTGAATTCCCCATCGAAATATTCATTTTGATAATTTTATCTAGATTGTGAAACTCATTTAAGAGCTGAATCTTAATCTGAATTTGGAATTTTGCATCTATTTCCGAATTTCAATACGATAACTGAAATATACAGAAACACAAATGAAACTGATTTTTAAATTAAGATTTCAAATCAGCATTTCCATCATAAGCCATACATTGAAATTCAACTATAAATCTATTATTTTAATTCTGACGTTTTGAGTTTCAATCAGAATTTATTATATTTATTATTACTTGTCCTCTAACCATGCGATGTATTCATCGTTTGGTTTTCTGGACCCTCATATAAGGGGGTTTAACCCCCAAAACTGCCATGTTACCCGTATTAATTTCTTATCAATCATGGTAAAAAATATGTAGAATGTACATTAGACTAGTTCAATTTTCGACTTTTGTCAAAGATCAATGCTGGACTTATATCGGTTGTTCTTCAGGCATTTTCGAGTATTTCTGCCTAATTTGAGATATTTTTAACCAGTCTCTGTTCGCAATGAGTTTTTGTGAAAAAAGTATATTCTTCAAAAAAGTCCATCTTCCCATGTCAAGAAAGGTAATAAAAAGCTTTACAAGAAAAGCTTTTGTGAAAATTTTTTTTTTGGATTTACTGCAGATTTTAAACTTTCAACTTGTAAATAAAATTTTTGTACAAGTTGTTAGTTTATGATTTTTTAAATTTAAATTTTTTTAAATCGATTTGTTTTGAACAGTTTTCTAGAACAGATCCATAAAAATGCTGATAATGTCAACCACCATGCATCATAAAATTATCGTTTAAATCCACAGTGGTTTTCTAAAACTATCATAAGAAATTTTTTAAGAAAAAAAAATGGACTTCTTCCACAAAAACCAATTGCGTAGAACACAGATTAGTTCAGTAGAGCTCAAATTTAGCAGAAATACTTGAAAATGAATGAGGAACAACCCATATGAATACGGCTTTGATCTGCGAAAAAGTCGAAAAGTTAACTAGAATAATGTACATGTTTTGATTGGCTGAACTTGTTCCTCAAAATTGTACCAATTATTGAAAAGAGTTTAGCAAAGATCTAGCAAAAGCTTTTTTAAACAATCTTAAAACAACAATTTAATATTTTAAATTTTAAGATAATATATGTACATATACTTTCTCAGTACATTTTCAATTTTTAACATCTCGCATGTTTAATTGTAAATTGTAAAAATTGTAAAAAAAAAATTAAATTATGAACTATCGACATTCTGAAAACTAATTATGGGACCGGATAGAAATCTGCATCGCTTAAAAGTGCATCTCTCAGTCAAGTGTGGTGGAAAATCTTCAAATAGCACCAAATCGCACATGGTTCCGAATGGATTTTTTTATTGTTGCAAATTTCTCATAATGTTTGTTTTCCTCGCTTTACCATTCTTCTTCCACCAAGCCACAAGCATGCAGAAAGTCAACAAGTGTGCAAAAAGCATCCAAACAAACCAAAAAAGCGGGAAAACACTTAACATAGATGGTAAACACTAAAAGTGCATACCATCAGCAAGCAGCCAGCCAACATGCTCCAACAAGCCCAGCCAGCCCAGGGTGGTTTTGCACGAATGATTGAAGTGAAAAGTAAAACTGCGATGCTATTTGTTCGCTAACTCTCAATCCGATTCCCTCGTCGCCCACCTGCCATGCTACGGCCACCACCCTTTTTGTGTAATTTTTACACCTGGTTTTCATTTTCATGAACAATAACAATCTTGTTACTCTCGTCTCGTAAAAGATCAAGACAGCCATCACGCCGAGTCGGATCCGCGCTCCAGTGAATCGGGAAAATTTAAAACGATGTTATGTTTTGTTTTCGTTTATGCTCATTACAGAACCGCTTTTGTCGGTGGCGGTACAATTTGGCACGATTATGGCATCAGTTTATGGAATAATTGGTAGTTTCCAGTAAAGCACGAGAAAATTGTTAACTCATAGAATTAGACTAAATCAATTCCATAGTTTTGGACAAGTGTTTTTGAAAACATTGATAAATTAACGAATTAAAAATTCTGTGAGCTCGAAAATCAAACCTCTGTAATTTAAATCAAATTGAGCTTAGCTTAACTTCATTGACTACTCACATCCACTTTAAGTCATTGGACCCGAAAGGCCGCCTTAAACTTTTGCTGAATTTATTCCGTCATCATTAATACTTAAAATTTTTGGATTACATAGCCGCAGGCGTGGCTAACTAGATCGAGATCCACATCGCCAATGGTTGATACTTCGAGATTGACCGTGGCCATCAATTTTGTCTAGCGCACACAGGGGAAAACGATGTAAAAAGGTGATCAAAATTGTTTACGCCAAAACGGAGCATTTTAGACCCATAGTGTCTTCGAGACGTTTTACCTACATTCAAAGCACTTTAAAATGAGCTTTTGATAAAAATTATTAAATCACCTAGCAGTGAGATAGAAAAATATTTTTAGTGTTTTTCATTTAAGAGCACTTATGTTTTTGGCAAGTTTCTAGATTGTAAAAAATGTAGCCATTTTGCTGAAGACGTCCACATCGTAGAAGCTAACCCAAAAAAGTTAGAAGGGTTCAAAATAAAAAAATATTTTTTATCAAATTTTTCAGTATTTTAACGATATCTTTCCAGGCCGAGCTTATTCGAGTAAGATATATTTGAAAGAGTTTTTTGGAACACACTTAATTAAAAATATTCAGACGGAAACGAGTTAGATCGGAAAAACTAAGAAAAAAAATTTGTTTTCGAACACCTGTATCTTTCTAGTGCAAAATCGTTCACACGGGTAAACCAACTTATCTCAACGAGAAAATCATTAGATCTCGTAGTTCTCGAGTAAGATTTTTGGTTATTCCGCGTCATCGTACCGAGTCATATGGACGTACCCTTTTTGTCAAGGGTTTAGGTATTTGGAATCAGCTTCCAAATAACCTACGAAACTGTAATTCTCTTTCAACTTTTAGACGAGATTATTGAAATTTCCTTAATGTAAGAAACCAGTAATTTTTTGTGGATTTAAGAGATTTTATAATGTTATAAAATTATTAGTTGACCAGAACACAAATCAGAGAACTACCTTAATTTAAACTAAGTAGTGCAAATTGTAGTAATTTATTAGGAATTGAATTACCTTAAACTAAATGATTATCAATAAATATATAAATAAATAAAAACAATTTTGTTACGATCTTACTATTTTTCAGAGGCTATCTAAACTCCCCAATATTAAAAGTCCGCTTGAATGTTCTTGATGTGTAGTCACCAAAACCCAACCGGGAATCATTGAAAAATGTGAGCAAATGTAACCTTTTTTGTAAAATGATATGATGCCCGCAGAGCCAAAGGGGTGCAAAAATGGTCGATTTTGAGTAAATAATGCCAAACGTTTCTCCATGATGATTTTTATAGATTTTTAAAATTTTATTCGCATTCTTTTACGTTCAAAAGAAAATTGAAAATGGCAACAAAATTAGTTTTAATACACCTTTACGGCAACTTTTTGAGTGGAAAGAGCCAAATACATCAGATTTTTAAAATTTGAGAGTTTGAAAGAGTCACTATAAAGATTTATTGTTGTTTTTTTTTTAATACAAAAAAATAAAAAACTAAAAAAATATGAATGATCTGGGAACATAAGTTTCACAAAAACCTTGTTAAAACCATTAGAGTTTTTTTTAATTCCTGGACATTTTGTTTAAATCTGTTTCTAATTACCAATAAGTACATGGATTCTCCTCTGGGTTGCAAACTCTTCTTACAGGGTTCGATTTTATATCAATTTTAATGCGTTGGAAAATATCGGGTTATGAAAAATTAAAGTCCATCTCATGCTTAAATAAATAGTTTGAATGATGTTAAAATCAATGATTTGACATATTAATATAAGAAGAATATTTGAAACTTTTTCAGCAAAGAAAAGCTTTAAAAAAACATAGTGAATGGAATAAAAGTACTTAAAATTATTAAGGTTTTTATGACATTTCCCTAGTTGTAGCCAATCCTTTCAAGAAGAAGAATGAAATGCAATACATTGTAGATTATTCATCAATGCTTTCTAAAGCTTAGATTTCTGAAAAAAAAATCTGTGGTTTGACCAGTATAAATCTGTAATAATATGATTTCGTAGCCTGTATTGAAAATTCGTGACAAATAGTAAAGAAACAGTCAATTTTAGTTAAAAGATATCTACTTTTAAAAGTTCGAGAAAAAAATTAACAAAATAAATCAAAACGGTGATAAACTCTAAATCAAAAAAAAAATAACTTTGTTCAAAATTTGTGTGCTTTTGACAAATCTTGGCTGCAGGCATCAGACTTAAAATTTTAAATGTGTTCAAGACTCAAAAGTTTACTTTTTTTTTTCAAACATAAAACTTAATTATAAAAAACTGCGTCGGGGCGTAAAGATCAATTTATTGATTACAAGTTTTTAGCCAGTGATTAAGTTTTCAAATAGATTTTAAGAATTGAAATTTTAATTCATTCTTAACGCCGATTAAATTTTGAATAGCTAATAAAGTTCTATTTGTAATTCTTAATTCATGGTTTTCAGGGCCGGATTAAGCCATCGGGGGGCCCGGGGCAATTTTTCTCGGGAGGCCCCTGTAATTCGTTTTTTTTTCGAATGCTACCTAGAAAATACAAAAGCTTTTAAACGTGTAGAAAAAATGGGGATAAGTTCAGTATATTATCTTCAAATAGCCATGTTGTCTGCTTAGAAAATAGTTTTTGGTATCTTCAAATAAAATTGTTAATCAATCACGAGCAAAAATTGCGGAAGAGTTTAGAAATTTCTTAGAAATGAAAACTCTGAACTGAAAGCTGCAAAATGCTGAATTAAATTCTCATTTTTTTTAAACCCTTATCACCAACTAAAATTCTCTAATTTAAAAAAATTACCAGATAGATATTTTAAATGATTTTCATATAATCATTGATCGTTCGGTTTGTGCTAATTCGAAGAATATTTACCTAGTGACAATTAGGAAGTATCTTGGAGATTTGAAACATAGAAAACAAAATTTAAAAAAAAAATAAACAAAATAACTAAATCCATATTCCATAGAGATACAGATATAAGAGTTTAAGAATTCAAAACTTTAAATCACGTTATACATATTCAGAACCAAAATTCAGTGTTTCAAATCTAAATCATAATTTCAAATCAAGTTTTCAGAAACAAAATATGAATTAAATTTTTAAAAAAGATACAAAGTTACAATCAGACCAAAAGCAGAAATTGCACCTAATGTGAATTTCAATTTTATGTCTTTGAAACACAAAAAAAAATCTTTCCATGAGATGTTTTTGAATATGATTCTCATCAGATTAATTTTTTTTTTTAAATTGTTATTCTAAATGTGACGAAACTTTCATTCGACGCCCTCAAAGCCAAAGGGGTTTTAGTGCAAAAATGATCGGTTGGAAAAAAAAATTAAAATAAAGATTAAATGTTTGAAACACATAATCAGTTATCATTGAAAAAAAAATCAGATACGGAGTCCAAATGAGTTTAGTACTATAAACTAAAGTTGCCGGATTGCCCGATTTTATCCGGGTTTGTCCGGATATTTAACATAAAATTTGACAAAAGTCAGGTCCGGCCCGGTTGCCCGGATTTCATAGAAAAAAGCAAGGATTTCATAGAAAAAAGCGCGGATTTTGCCCGGATTTATTAACATTATTTTCCAAAACAAACAGAGAAAATCATCTTGTGTTGTGTTGTACTCAAACGGATTTTTTTGTGCAAGTTTTATAAAATTAATAATGAAAAGTTTTTTTTAAAGCTTAAAATACGATTTAGAAATTGCCGATGAAAAAAAATCAAGTTTTTTTCTCGATTTGTGTTGAGTATTTCCTGGTATTTGATCAATTTCGCTCAGATATTGTCTGGATTTTTGGTAGACATTTTGGTATTAAATGCCCGGATTTTACCAGGTTTTTAGCTTGAATAGCCTGGATTTGTCCGGCCCGGGTACGTGCTGAAAAAATTCTGGCAGCTTTACTTTAAACAAAGATGCTGAATTTTCAAAATTCTGAAAAATGATGAAATTGAACTTCAGTAACTGAAGAAACAACACAAGATTTGAAAATCCCAATGAGTTGAATCTGAAAAAAGATCATAGAAAAATTCATATTGAGAAAATCACTCAATGATACAAGCAACTCAACTATCAGATCGTTTTTATGATAATTTGAGAATGATCATTTGGAAAATGATATGCTGAATTCAGGACATTCACTTCAGTAGATGATAAAATTTTGGTTAAATCAGTTGAAAATGTGCCAGTACAAATTTCATGTCTAAGACAGAGATTGGTATGGAAATTCAATAAAGAAACCCTGTACTGTCGATTGGTCCAATTTAAGCAACTACAGTTTTTTTTAAAGATTATACTTTCAAAATTAAGGAGGTAAAAGGGTTTAGAATTTACAAACCAATGAAAATTTCAATAATAATGATTGAAAGGTGAAAAGTTATTATAACACGCGGTTTTAACCCGGATACTGCCAGGGTGAAATTCTGAAATGTTTATCATAAAGCGATTATCGGCGGCTATTTATGTGCAGAAAACCATAACTTGGAAACTTAACGTAACAACAAACATTATTTTTGTGCAAGACGTTTGAATGTAATGAAAATGAGGAGATGTTTTTTTTATTTTACCTGTTCTGTAAAGAATATCGTAACTGATATGTTTCGATAAAAAATGTAAATTTGAGATGTTTTGCCTCATATTCTTCCTAATTTTTTTTGGAATTCGGTTTTTCCAAAGATTTTGATATTCTCAGCTCGCAAAATGTTTTAGAGCTCCTTCACTGCTTACTCTATGGGGCTCCCTTAACTTTTTAAGACAAAAACTAATCTAGATATTTTTTCATGTGGGCCTTTTAGTTTTTATATTTCAAGTTTTCATTCCGATTTTCTAGTTTTGATTTCTTTTCATGGATTTGTAGTAGTATGATTAAAGTAATGTTTAAACTTTTTTCCCTCGGGGGCCCGGGGCAATTGCCCCTTTTGCCCCCCCCTTTAATCCGGCCTTGATGGTTTTGGAATTTTCAATTCGAATCTCATGTATCTATTTACTTTTTTATTCTTTATTTTGTGAGTAAGCTTCCATATTTTTTGTGCGTGTCCAGGCTGGGCAAGTCCGGGCTGTGGGTATCTAAATTTTAAACTCATAACCGGGCAATAAGCCAAAATCTGAATATTTGCCATTAAAATGTAAGAGGAAAGCTGAAAAATAAACACATGAAAAATAATTTTTACCAAAGTACAACTTAACAACTCTTAAATTAAAAAAAACATTTGAATTGATTGTGAACAAGTTCAAGATTTGAAATTTCACACAATTTATTAATAATCCGCGAGAAAACTCGATATCCAGGCAACCGATCAGGACCTGGCATTTCCCAATTTATTTTGAAAATCCGGGCAATCTTTAAACGTTGTTTAATAACAAATCACAAATTATTTAAAAACTTTTTTTTCGTAAAAAAATTACTTTGATTTTTTTGTTAGCAACAGCTAAACTTTTGTGATCGATTGATCAAAAAATATTTAAACAAGCGTTTTAGAAATAAATAAGTTTATTTTAGTTTATGTTGTAATAAAATACTGTTATTCTTTGCATTTAATATTAATGATAAATTAAATCTTGATACCTATGCTAACGCTTCAAAAAACCGTGAAAAGCAAAAAATTTTAAAATTAGACTTCAACAAAATCCAATTTTGTCATTTGGTCGTTGCCACTTGTTCCTATAACGGGTGCAATATAAAAGCTTCTCTTCTGGACCTATGAGAATCCATATTTCTGTTCACAAAGTTCAATTATCGGTATAGCATTTTTTGAAAATTTTATTCAAAGAATATTTTAGCTAAAGAGCCACAGCTTTACGTCCAAAGAGCCGCTTGCGGCTCGCGACCCGCAGGTTCCCGACCAATGCTTTAGGGTTTACCCAAAACACAATAAAGCTGCTCTTGGAGCAGCTATACTATAATACTATACATAATACTAACGGGCCCCTGACTTTCTTGAAACAGTTATTGAATGATAATATTCAAACCACAAATACAGTTGGAATGAAAGGCCAAATTATGATTGGAAAGCTACAAACTAGTAACGGCAATCAATAAAAGAGGAAACATCGATATGATTTTTTATCTTAACAAGCAACGATTTTACATTACAGACCCTGTTCGATTTTAGCAACACGCCTATACATTTTGTGTTACCAAAATCGAATGTTGCTAAAATCGAACGGTTTTTTTCTCAACTTTTTTTCAGTTACTTTTACAACATAGCCATTTTTAATATCATTAACGTTATTTTTTGTCAATTTCCGACCATTTTAAGTAATTTTTAATTTTTTATCATGTTTTTGATGCATTTTGCACTTTTCTTGTTTTGTCTTTAATGTTTGTTTATATGTGTCATATTTGCTGTTTTTGACATTATTCGTCATTTTTGAATTTTTCATCTTTTCTTTAATTTTGCGTATTCAATAAAATTGAAAAAAAAATGTTTATATTGTAACACTAAGGTTTTTTTTACGCGGTATGAATTCCGCCGTTAACGTATAGGACTTGAAATATTTTCGCTCAAAAAACGTGTTGATTCGCGAGGACGTGCAGAAGAATCATATCCATGGAAAAAAAACCGCGTAGAAAGAAGCTGTGTTTGAAAAACTGAGCAAAATCAAACCGCGTGAAAAAAGACCTTAGTGTACATTTTATCATCATTTCTGAACATAACAACGTATTTATGGTGTTTGTCTAAATTATGTTGGCTTTGTTATAACGAAAACTATAAGGTAATGTTTTTTCTAAAAACCGTTCGATTTTGGCACAGGTGCCAAATGTTGCCAAAATCGAATGTTGCCAAAATCAAATGTTGCCAAAAACGAACGGAATCTGTATTTGTAACATTAAAAACTAGCTTTTATGTATTTCGATTTGTTTTTTTCCTCAACAAAGATAAACCCAAAAAATTGTTCAAAAAAAACGACAACGGATGCATAAAAAACTAAATGTTATTGTAAAACATAGTTGTAATCAATATTACACAAACAGTTAAAAAATAGACATAATTCTTACAAAAAATTACAGGAAAAACAGTGCGCAGATCTAAAAAATGGAAATCCAATATAGCAAAACCAATTAGCTGAACTTTTTACCAATTAAACCATCAATCGTTTCAAATAAGGCGTTTGAAAGAGGTTCCTTTATTCTAATGACTATGGCTCTATCTTTTATAAATCATTAAATTGAAGCAGTAAGCCTTTATAAGGTGTTAGTCAATTTGTTGACTTTGTTTTTTTTTTTCGAAATTTTGAGAAACTATGTTAGAATTCTGGCAGTGAAATGTTGGCTTTTAAAAACCTTTATATAACCAAGGATCACACTAATGTATATTGTCTGTTTTCGAAATTTGACCTTACCTACATTTTTGCAAATACATACAGTGAACGAAATAAAAATAGTACCACTATGAGTTTTGCTTGTAAGAATATGAATGATTGAAAATCATCAAAATCTTCTTCTACAGTTTGTGTTAAACTGTTCAGCGGATGATTCAAACATAAGTTTACTTTTTTTTTCGGATGAAGCAATAGGCGTTGAGGGCCAAAAACATGAAAAAAGGGTGCGAAATAGGAATTGTACCACTTACGTTTTTCTACAAAAATCATCTTAAAATTTACTTTGTACAAGTTATGCACTTTTACAATGCAAATTTTATGAAATAAGAAATGCTTCTACAAACTTTTTGAACAGATATCTGCATTTTTAGGCGTTTTCTAATATTTCAAAGGTTCTAAAAGAGGTTTTAAAGAAGTTTTCCATCAGCGCTAAAAAAATTGACATTTGAGTTTTAATACTGTATCAAACTGCTTATTTTTTTCATTAACATAAAGTGAAATGATGCTAATGTTGTTAGGGGTCAATTTTGAATCCAAAAAACAGTTTTGATTTAAAAAACTTTAATTTTTTTTTTCAGTAAACCCCAGTTTTAAGTCGTAGATGGCAGCATTTTCTTGAAGTTTACACCATTTTAAGTCTCAATATTGACTTTCCGGGTCTATTCAGGCCCATATCCATAATTTCGTGATAGCGCCGAAGTTTCTGCTCATCTCAACTTCCGATTCAATTGCAAATTATACCAAAATCACCAATAGCCATCTGCTCCATCATTCTCCATAGGAATGTACAAAGTTACTCAGATTACCGGCCTAAGAAATTGACTTTTCAGCGACCTTGATGCAATTCTAATTATTTGAATTAGGGATCTTAGAATTTCCAAGGCATTCACGTGTACTTACTCCTTGATCAAAATCATCCAGCACACCTTAATTAATCCCGAATAGTCTAAAATGGGTCTCAATTTCGATAGACAGCAAGATAGTGCTTCATCCAAAAAAGTAAACTTATGCTTGATTTATCCGTTGAACAGTTTAAAACACACTGTAGAAGAAAATTTTGATGGCTTTCAATCATTCATATTTTGACAAGCAAAACTCATAGTGGTACTATTCTAATTTCGTTCACTGTATGAATCAAAGTCTCTGAGATTTTAGGTCACCCCAATTTAAATTGAACTTGTCCTAGCACTGAAAGTACACTCGGCCAAGTTTATGGCGTTGGTTGGCATAAAACCAACAAGGCAAAACGGAACTTGATGAGCTATCAAACACCTGCAAATGAGTATGTAGGGCAATTCCGGGCCAACTCTTTCAATTGAATTTGATCATTCAAGGCCACTTCTGGGTTTGTTCGTTTATGCCCTATTGTAAGCAGACGTCTGCCTTCTCGAACAGAAGATAATTTCGTCATTAACCTCAAATCAAGTGCCACACATTTTTCCACCATGGATGGATGGGAAATTGGATTTGGGCTGAACAACTTACTTTCGTTCGACGTTTGCGTCTAACATGAACTGAGCTACTTGGCGTTTGATTTGATTCCACACTCTATTCGAAAAACCCGATTACGAGTCAAGCGTTAATCTGTTTTAATTTTGATTTCTCTCTTTTTCTTCGTAGGTTCCATGGAGACCCCTCTCCTACCATGTGCCCCAGCAGCAGCTGATTAGCGTGGCCAGTTTTGACACGACCAGCAAAGACGAGCTGGTTCAGATAGCCCAGCACAATGCAAACATTCTGAAGCATTTCAACCAACCGATAACGCAGTATCAGCAAAACCCAGGCAGCAACAATCCTCAGCAAGGGCAACATCCGGCCCAAGGGCTCGCCGGTGGTCCTCAGGCGCCTCAGACCCTCCAAACGCAACAGCCATCGATTCCACCGGGTCAGCTTCAACCGAAACTTTCCCCGCCACCGCCTGGGGTCTTTGGGGGTCACACTCCAATCCCGAAGTACATGACGACCCCGTTGCTGCTGACCAATGTGAGTCCAGCTGGTGCCATGCAAACGACGGCTCGCCATTCGATGAAATCCCCGTACGGAAGCAAATCAGACCAAATTACCACCCTCAATATCGTGCACACGCCACCTACCCAGAAGGTTCCGGGTCCGGGGGTGTCGTCTCATCTGGCTCCGGTTGGAGTCAAGGCGCCCAAGTTTAATTCACAGCTCAGGTAAAATGAAACGAGTCAAGTCGTCTGCACGGTTACGATTACGATGGGAATGTGGGGCCTCTCCATGTAGATTTTGGGGAGATCATCCCACGGCTGGGTTCGGGGTGACAAATTGAACAAAAACTGTACCTACCTACCAAATCAGCATACCCATCAAAGAGATTTTCGTCAACTATAGGGTGGGAAATAGAACGCAATCTGAAGGCTTAACTATTTGCATGAATGAACTGACTTATTCATCGCTGCCCTGATTGTTCGTGACTTATCCTAAACAGGTCAAATGTGAGATCAGTAAGGGATCAGATTAGATTTTTGAGAAATTTTATATGTTCTATGAAAAAAGTAATCAAGTGACGGAGTAGAACTAACAAATGGGTGTTTACAAAAAAGGATTCAGTGAAAACTGAGAAAAAAAAAGTTTTTCTTCTAATGTCTAATGTTTTCAAGTAAAATAAAAATTCCAACAGTTCCGGGATAACAGTGAAAACTTCCATTGAACCGTAAAACTTTAATGCATTGAGTGATTGGTCATTAATTTTTTTAAATTCCGCTTATTATTTATACAGCTCAATATACAAAAAAAAACTTCAGTGGTTAAGAATTTTAAAAAGAGATTTTTTAAAAGGTTTTTTTATCCCAGGATATTTTCTAACACATTTTGACCTTTTTTCAAAATGTTGAGGGACAAGAATAAATACCCTACAAAAAAACGGCAAAATCTGATGCAATGTGCGTTTTTTTTTCGTATAAAATTGGATACAAATGCAAATTTTCGTTTGTTTTTAAATTGCTGGTTTTAAAAATCTTCTACATGAATAGGAGGACTTATCTTTAAAAAATCTTGAAAATATCGAAACAAAAAACTTCATAAAGACAATTCTCGTTTGTGGTCTGTAACCAAAAGTATTTTTGCACAAATTTATGAATTAATGAATTAATGTGTTTTTGCGACAATGCATTTGATTTGGTTTCCGAAGCAATGGTATATGCATTTCAATTTTTTTAATTGCGAATTATAATTTAAACTTTTCACTTTTACATGAAAAACTCACCTGATTAACTAGAAAAATGGATTTTAGCCGCATTTCTGCCGAGCAATAATCGGGTAGTCGATTTCCATCAAACTTTGTACAATGTTTCATTCATAACTGTATAATTTGTCGGGATTCTTTTTTTTTACAAGGTGGAAATTTGACTCAATCCATAACAGCCGGGTCTTTGCTGCGTGAGTGGGTTCGTCCCACTAAAACCACCTTGGGCTTCGTGTGCCAGATGTGCACTTATACATCTCACCCTTTTCCTTTTCCTCTTTCTCAATTTTGGTCTTTCTCCTTTATCTTCTTCCTCCTTCATCTTCTTTCTCCTTTATCTTTTTCCCTGCTTCTCCTTTTCCTCTTTCGCCAACTTCAGACTGGTACGGAAGACCCCGAGACGTGTGCCGGTTAGGTAACGTTTTCATAGTAATTGCACCCGTCACAGCATCCACTCCCGCAGGAATTCTAACCACCAACTCATGGCTGACTGAGAAACTACCAACTAGAATCCCGTCACGACCACCCCGAATGGTATCTCTGCTTCTTTTTGCTGCAGGAAAGATCGTTGCTGAGTACGTGAGACCTTCTAAGTCCCACCATACGTATGAGTCCAGATTAGGGTTATACCGCGGCATAAGATCGCGTTGCCTTTGAATTGTGGTGTCATGCGAGGCCCAAGACCTTCCATTAGCTTGTCAAATTTTGTGGACTATCTTGCTCTCTCTGTTCATATTCTTTCCTGATTCTTATTAGATCGCGCATGATTTGCGAGATTTCGTCGACTATAGCACGCCACGACTGTTCGTCGCGACACATTTCACTCACAATATTTTCAGCGTTTAAATTTTGAAGTTGTTGACGCCTTGAAATGAACCTGGGGCAGTCAACAACAGCATGTTCTGCCGATTTCTCCGTATCTACGCATTCCGGGCAATAAGGCGAGCTGATAAGCTTAAACCGATGAAGGTATTGCTTAAAGCACCCTTGACCCGACAGAACTGCGTCAGGTAGAAGTTGACTTCTCCGTACTTCCGATTTACCCAGTCTGAAGTCGCAGGATTAGCCTATGCGCCCATCTTGCGTTGTTCGATGCGTCCCATTGCCCTGCCACTTGAGTATTCACGCTGCTCGTTGAATTTTACGCACTTCTCTAACAGCTCTTGCTTTGTAACATCCGTATCCTCCGCCAGAGTTATGTCGATGGGAATCATGTCTGCGATGACAAAAGCTGCATCTGCTTATATGGACCTATACGCACAGGAAACTCGCATGGCTATCAGCCGATGTGTGCTCCATTATTTGGATCTGTTGCGCTCTATCGCGGAGCCCCAGGCCGCTCCTCCGTATCTTAGTTTCGACAGTACTACGCTCGCAAGGAGACATCTCTTGCTACTCTTTGGATCATGGCAGTTCGGCATAATCCAGGCCAATACTTTCTATGCACTTTAACAACAGTATTGGGTTATCACCTACGCTCTGGCATAAAGCTCTGTAGAAGTTCTCTTTGCTTGTTTTAATAGCTCGCATAAGTTCGGCATAGTTCGGCATAATCCAGGTCAATGAATCTATGACTTTCTATGCACTTTAACAACAGTATTGGGTTATCACCTACGCTCTGGCATAAAGCTCTGTAGAAGTTCTCTTTGCTTGTTTTAATAGCTCGCATAAGTGTCACCCTGGCTGCTCGGTAAACGGCACCTTTCGTTTCTCTATCGGCTTCGTTTCTCGTCCGTTGAGCATGTCGTCTGGCTTTTAGACAGCTAGTACGAAGCTCAGCTATTTCTGAGGTCCACCAGTAAGCTGGTCGTCGTCACCACTTCGGTGTATTCCTTCTGGGCAAGGGCATGTCGCACACCGCTACCATCATTTTCGTCAGCTGCTCAGCATTACCGACCTGCGATGCTTCCTGCATGTTAATAGCTTCGGTGCACACTTCCTTATCGAAAACTTTGGTCTTTCATCTCCGCTCATGAACTGGCAGTTGCCTTATTGCCACCGGATTTCGGTCTCCTACGCTTAACGTATCGCCTGGTGATTGCTGTGCGTCTAATCGTCACACACTCTCCAATTCATGTCAGTTTTCAATGATGGGCTCGCAAAGGTGATATCTATCACTGACGTTCTGTCTGGTGTTCCATGCTTGCGATAGGTGCTGATAGATCCAGTGTTGCACAGCTGTAAGAAACGTCTTACCACTTTCGCCGGCGCCTCAGAGACTCCCTTTTTGGGCCTCAGGGCGGCACGCTTATCCACAAAACAAATCGCAGGGTATATCAAATTGCATGCAAAGAAAACTCCCAAAATAACTGCGCTTCTCATAAAGTGTATATTACCAAAACTTTTGCACAACTGAACCTCCCACTTTACTTATGACTATGATCTGACCAGGAGGGCCTAGCCATTGCTGGTAATGCTAGTTGGTGGTACCACCGTCGACTTCCGTCCGCTCGAACCTTCCGGTAGGCTTCCTCGGGTGGTCCTGGGACTAAACCTTTTTCCTTCGACTTCCGTGGTAGTTAGTTGATAGCCCAAAAGCGTGACTGCTTGTCCCGAGCTCAATATGGCGACGGAGCTGGGTTGCTGACGATCTGATGAGGTCACGATGATTGGGGCTTTAAACTAAAGAAAAAAGGGTCCTTTTGTAAGGACATACGCTTGTAAGGGTAAGTTTTCTGAGCGAGGGCAACGATAAGTTTTCGAATCACGGCTTACCTGGCGTTCTTTAGCAATTCAATCGCTCTTCTTTCTAATTTTGTTGATACGGTAACACCTGCACTTGGGTTTTGAGATGTGTGCACTTTGGTGATTTTTTGAAGAGTGGGCGAGGATCAGCCAGTATACTCTGACCGGCCTTGAACCGATTGTTCGGGTCGTTGCCCTCGTCTTGGCGCCTTAACGAGTTAGTTGGCGTCGCCATCCAGGCGTCGCCATCCAGGCGGTCCAGGCGTCGCCATCCAGGCGTCGCCATCCAGGCGTCGCCATCCATGCGTCGCCATCCAAGCGTCGCTACCACACGGGCGCCGGATACCCAAGGGTTGGATTGATGGCCATCTGGTGGTGAAGTTCTCAAGCTCGATCAGTCTGGCAGATGTGTCTGGCAGTAGGTGGCTAGGTCTGGTGAAGGCTTTGAGAGAGAAAACTAAACATACAAATGACAGTCACTGCGATATTGAAAAACTACATTTAACGTGACTAATCGGTGAAACCTTGTTGAAAGTGTCATCTGGCGCTTACACCTCTAGTCTCGCGAAGAACTCTAACATACTGTGGCCCCTAGGGTTGTTTCACCTACCACCCTAGTTAACCGCCCAATCGTTGAAGTCTCCTCCTACAGGGGCCCTTTCTGTCAGTTCGTGAGTGAGTTCATCCAACATTATGTTGAACTCCCCGATCGTCCATCTTGGTGGAGCTAGCAGCTGCTGAAAAAGATGCCGTTAATTTTAGCAATCACGAATCCGTCTCGAGAATCTACCACTATCTCATGGATAGGAAAACGTCCCGTGGCGTAGGTAGCAGCTAAGCTAGACCTGTCCGCTGCCCAATTACCGTTTCCAGACGGAATTCTCTATGGTTCTGATTAAAGCGCCACATCACACTTCCTTTCGCCTACCAGAAGCTGTGCGACCACGCTATGGTTAAGGTTTAGCTGGATTACATCCAACTTTACTGGCTTGCCTTTGCCTTTTTGTATGCCTGGCAGTCCAAGCCACCAGTTTCGTGAGCGTTGTCATCCGCCTGCTTGCACAGCATGCGTTTCGGTTGATTTTTGCAAACTCTAGCGAAGTGTCCTTCTTCACCAAATGTTCGGCAACATCGTGACCGGTCGAGTCCGTTGCGGCTTCGGGATTGGTTATCAAAGTCTCAGCAATTGAAGCAGCGTTGCATTTGTTTCGGTATCCTGGGTGCGGTTCTAAAGTGCCCCACTGACCACCTACAGTTGCATTCAAAAAAGAATGAAATCGCATGAAGCTGCACACCCCCTTCCATCTTTGACAAGCTGCCATTTCTCTCTCGGTTTATATTTTTTCATGAAAATTTCACACAATCTAGTTCAACTATCCAACTAACACTCCACAAAATTTGAAGTCTTTGCAATGACGGGAAATTAAGATACAGCTATTCCCGTAAAAAAAGGAAATTTGGAACTGCTTCACTAAATTTGCTGTATCTTTGAAAATTTTCATTGAAAAATCTTGAAATTTGGTCCAAAGATGTAAAAATGTTTGATCTAATACCAGGCCAAGTCGATGAACCTGATCAAAAGGGGTGCAGGATTGAAAATGAGGTTCGTTATCGCCCAGCAGACGATTTCATTCTTTTTTGGACGGATGTTTGTATGGAGAACGTAATCTATGTATGTATTCTTGGTTTTTCTTTCACAAAACCAACATTTATTACAAAGAATGTTGTAAATTTAAAGGAACTTCATTCTTGCTTTGTTTAGAAATAGAAATTGTTCCAACAGAGCTGGTATTGAAACAAAAAAGCGAATACAATATTCGCTTTAATTGTGGATCAAATTTTTTTATCCGTCTAATTAGCAGGTCATTACTGAAACTCTGTTCTTTTTATTTTGAACCCTGTTGGAACATTTTCTCTTTTAAAATAAAGTACGAATGATGTTTTTAGCTATTTACAACATTATTTGTGATAACTTTTGGTTTTGTGAAAGAAAAAACCAAGAGTACATGGATTAAGATGTTTTCCATACAAACATTCGTTCAAAAAAGAATGAAATCGTCTGCTGGGCGCTAATGAACCTCATTTTCAATGAGGCACCATTTTTGATCACGTTCATCGATTTTGACGAAACTTGGCCTGGTATTAGATCAAACATTTTTACATCTTTGGACCAAGTTTCAAGATTTTTCAAAGAAAATTGTCAAAGATTCAGCAAATTTAGTGAAGCAGTTCCAAATTTCCCTTTTTTACGTGAATAGCTGTATCTTAATTTCCCGTCATTGTAAAGACTTCAAATTTTGTGGAGTGTTAGTTGGATAGTTGAACTAGATTGTGTGAAATTTTCATGAAAAAATATAAAGCGAGAGAGAAATGGCAGCTTGTCAAAGTTGGAAGTGGGTGTGCAGCTTCATGCGATTTCATTCTTTTTTGAACGCAACTGTAACTCTTACACTCCCTACGGATAGTGTTGGTCGCAAATTTTTCAAATCGTAGGAGCCTAAAATTAGGCGTTTTGTTCTAAACGAGAGTAAGCAATAAAATTAGGCTTTTTTTATCACTAAAAGTTAACAATCTTACCAATCCATCATTAAATAATAAAAAAAATCAGTTAGTAACGACACAGGGAACAGTTTTGCATCGGAAACACAAACTAGACAAACTAAAGATTTTTTGTATAAAACCAATATTTTTTTTATAAAAAAACGTGCTTTAAAGGGTCTCTCAGTTCTTTTTTGCGCACTGCATTCTTAACATTTCATATGCCTGAAACAGTGAGGTTTTTTGATATAATATAAAAAAAATCTAAGCGATTTCAGTCGCATCACTCGATAAGAAATTTAAATATTTAAAATAAAAAAAAACATAAAAATGTTCTGATTATCATAGGGAAGGTAGTTTATCTTGTTTCACATCCACCGCAATAGATATTTTTTTTTTTTTTTCAATTTGACGAGTTCGGTCTGGTCGAATTCCGACCATTTGATTGTCGAACCGATGTCAATCCTATTGCTAAATAGTAAAATTATCGCAAAACATAGAATAGTTTACGCTGGTATTCAACCTCCCTTTACGCTGGCATTTAACCAATATCTAGTCAATAAAAAAAAAACAATTGTCTTTTCCACGAATCCTAATGAGCCAATTTTTATCTCAATCAGATGCATAAAAATCGAGTTTTTGCACCGACCACAAATCTAAAATTTAAAATTAATAGTAGCTCTGGAAAATGTTCGTGTGCAGGGTTTCGATGGAATCCAATGTATAACATCGTCAATATTGGTAAAGCATAATTGCTTTACCAATTGTGCCAATATTGTGCCTTTTTTAGATCGTAACATGAGAGTGCCCCTCCCTTCCTATCCTCCCAATGCAAGAAGGGAAGGACCTCAAATAGTCGTAAAAACATTTCTCATATTCAAATAATCTCCCATACCTAAATTGGTTCCATTTGCTTGATTGGTTCTCGAATTGTGCCAAAATTATCATTGAAGACTCCTCTCACTGCCTCACCTCGCCATTGAAATAAAAGGGGAAACCAAATAATAATAAAAACATTTTACGTACCTAAATATCTCTCCATGCCATAATTGGTTCCATTAAATTTTACTCAATAAGTGTTCGCAAAACGCAAAAAAAAATTATTTTTTTTTACCTGGAATGAAAGGAGATACCAAACCACCATAGAAACATTTTTTAAATCAAAATACCCTTCCAGGTCAAAGTTTGTTCCATATGGTCGATTAATTTTCGAGTTTTATAATTTTAGCGTTATTCGTCCTTTTTTCCTCCGTATGCGTAGGGAAGAACATATGTTTTTGAAACCCTTATCTTTTTTTACAGTTTCTGATAGCCTTAATTTGTTCCAAAAGATCTTGGAGATTCCGGAGATAAATAAGAAGCATTTTTGTGTACTATTTTTTTTTTAAAAATTTCAAGGTAGTCTAGGTGTTAAATTTCTAACTCAATTCATAAATTTATTCCTATTTATTATTTAATATTTTATCTTTTTTTTTTTGCTCTATAACTACAATAATAAACATAGCTTAAAATGCAACTAATTATGATATGTCTTGATACTTTCCCTAAACTCTTTTGGCAAACTTCTTCCAGAGAACCGTCTGCAACCCTAAATGCTCCTCCGCCACCGTCCAGGCAAAAATCCACGCTGAAACCACATCCGGTAATGAACAAGCTGCAATCGCACATGGCCGTAGCCTATCACCAGAAGCAACCGGTTACGGCAACCTCGAACCGATTGGAGCATTACGTCTCCCCGAATAACCTTTACGGAACCTACATTCAATTTGGCCATGTCTCAAGTCCGCTCCAATCGGCGAAGACCAAATTCATCAGCCAACTCGCCAGCCATCCTAGCTTTGATTCACAGCTCAAAGGTTTACTGCATGCCGGCGCAGGTGGCAGCTATCAGCAAACGATGGCCCACATCAAGAACCTTCAGAAGCTCAACTACATGCAACAGCAGAACAAATTGCAGCCTTACTTCAACCACATTCCGATCGAAGCCGATTTTCCGAAAAAATCTCTTCTGCCAGTAGAGAAGGACGTTTCCAAAATTCCTGTAACCCCGACTACACCTCTGTTCCCTCACATTCCTCCAAGCGTTTTGACACCCTTCTTTCAGCAAGTTCAGCAACAGCAGCAAAACAAGTACAGTTTCAGCTTGAAAACACAACATCCAGCTCCTCCAGCTGCATCCCAAGTGCCAACATCCCAGTCTTTGAAAGAGAAACCTTTCAAGCCTCCGCAGTCTCAGTTCCAGTTCGAATCGCATCAGTCCCATTCGACTGCCCTTCAACCTTTCAAAGATCATCATGCCGCGGATAGTTTCGGTTTCAATGCTTACCATAAACATCAGCAGCTTCCGATCGAACATAAGCCCCATGAAGCTATCAAATTCAAAGAAAACAAGCATGTGTTCAACGAAATACATGATGAATACAGTAAAAATCTTGTCCCACCTCCAATGAGCACTGAGCAAGCATTCCTTCCTACAATCGTCAATCATGTCGAAAGCTCCAAAGACCCAATTGAAATATTGAACAAATATAATATCAACCCCCATTCACCGTTGCAAGATACAAACCGCTTCAACTATGAATCCTATGCACGACCAAGCTCCCCACCTTTCCATCCAACATCCACCCCCAGTACAACTTCAGCTGCCACGCCTTCTTCGACGCAACGTCCACCTTCTACTACTCCACGGCAACCATTCTACTCGCATACCATCACATTCGGTGGCGAACACAACAACTTCAACACACCGGTACTTGTAACGCCAATCAACGAAGATTGGATCGGTCGGGATAAATTTATAACCACAGAGAAACCCAATGTCTTCAAACATCTCTTCCGTCCCATTGAAAGCGAATATAAACAGCACAAGCTGATGCATCCTAGCTACACCGGCCTTCCACCGAATAAGCGAGTTCAATCCACAACTCCATTGGCACCGGTTGAATCATCGACTGAGGAACCTCTTATAACTCACAGTTTCTTCACAATAGAAGATGCCATCTCAGATCCAACGCTCATACCACCCAATAATCGCAATAAGTACAAATACTCAACCGAAGCCGAAGGAAACAGGGTCGATGAACCACAGCCAGAAATAGTTACCATAGGACCAGCTTTCGACACTTCCCAGGAATCTGGCACCACCACTGTTTATCCTATGTTCAAGAGCAAAGGTCGAAGGCGCCGCCCAAAGCCTCATTCGTCATCCACCACCGAACAATCTGCCGAAGTCGATTCCAACGAGAGCCCACTAGAGCGACCAAACCGAAACCGGTTCCGATATCGACCACGGCCAACGCTCGAAGCAGAAAATGAAATCAAAACTACGGAAATTCCTACTACTCCTTTCCTCACGGAAGATAGTTCCCTGAGGAAACTTCGCAAGAAGCCTAGCAACTTTGATAAAACTCGGGTGACCTCCAGCAACATCCGGAACGAAATCTTAGATCAGGAACGTGAACACTCAGACGTGTTTGACTTTTCCCCGGTAACCCAGGACGCAATTGTCACAACCACTACCGTCAACAGTATTCTAGGAGCGCTTTTCAACGAAACCATTGGCAGTAATAACGGACTTCGCTCTCGCTTCCGACCAACATCCGGAGAACGTAACAACGTTACTCCAGACACCAAAAATACTCGAACGAAATCGAAATTCTCCGAAGAACTTCAGGATCTGTTCAAATCTACAGAAGTGACCCGTGATCCCGAAACAACTCGACCAAACTTCAAAATGCCCAGTCTTAAACCTAGCCTCCGATTACCAGCAACCACTTACACCTCAAGCACTTCGTCAACGTTCGCTAGTTCCACCTCGGAAGAAACCAGTGCCGAAGTGAACCGAACAAGACCCGAACTAAACCGACCACGGTTCAGCATCAAAGAGTTCCGAAACAAACTGAACCGAACCACGACTTCAACAACGCCTTCATCCTCGTTCTCAACCGACACCGAAAGCACCACACCGTCTGCGTCCACGAAGCTTCGATTCCCCACCCGGAATCGGTTCCTTCTCAACACCCGACTAACGCCTCTCAACAAAACTACCGATTCCAATGAAATTCTTTTCTCCAACAGCAGTAGTAGCGGCAACAGCTCACCTTCAACCACAGAAAAGTCCCTGGTATCGGCGGCCGGTAACGATAGCACAACCACCAGGACATCGTTCCGACCAACGGGAACTCGCAGCTACAACCGATTTACGGTGAAGAAGGCAACCACTGAAAATCCATCGGTGGGATCGCCGGTCACATCTAGCACGAACGGTAACTCGTTAAGCACGTTCCGAACGGCCAGCCGCGGTCGGATACGATTGCAGGATACCACCACGCAGTCGGTAAGATATTTTTGATTTCATATATTTTCTTTACACAAATTATTAAAATAAAAAAAAAAACAATCAAACACAAATTATTAAAGAAAAAAAAACAATCAAACTCTCGTTGAGCGACTTGTCAATGTTGGGGGTAAACATAAACGTGAGTATAGCAACCATATGTGAGCATACAGTGCATATGTGCATCGTTCCGGATTCTGTTTGTTTATTCAGCAAAAGTTTTGCCCCGCGCTTGTGGAGCAAACGAAAACGACATTAGAGTTAACAAAATGAGCTTGACTTTGCCATGAGGCTTTCTGGCAGGCCAAAGATAGTTTTCATTCTCTAAGGTTTTGATTTCGGAACATACTTTTATTTTTAATGAGCCTCAGGACATGTTCAGAGGTTAATCATCTTCCTGAAATTGGGCCACATGTCAGGATCTGACAAATGATGTCCCCTTAGAGCAAGTTCACTGGTGTTGGGAAAAAGTGGTAGAAATTTTGACATTTTGAAAATTTTACCATGCAAAATGTTTTCAAGATCTTGGGGCGTTGTATTTTTTTTACAACACTGTTTCTATTTCAGCCGTATGTGATAGAAATATTGCTATTTTTGCATCACAGCATGCGAAAATACAACACGTGTTGTAAAAAAACTAGAAGTCCAAAGATCTTGAAAATGTTTTTGCATGGCAAAATTTTCAAAATGTGCCGTAAGTGTCGAAATTTCTACCACTTTTTCCTACATCAGTGAACTTGCTCTTAGAATAAACGAAAGCAATTTACTTCTTCTTCTTGAAGGTGATTTTTCTCTATCATATGAGGACTGTACTGGAAAACAGAAACACTGTTTGATTGTTAATAGCTTTTTAATGCATGAACGAAAAATGAGTAAATTTTCAGTAAAATTACCAAGAATTGGAATGTTCACATGCGCAAAATGTGATGACAATCTGTCAAGAGTTTTTTGGAGATATCTCTTAAAAAGAAGTTCATTGGCCAAAAGTGTTAACCACCGCGTCGGGCGCCATCTATGTTACATTCTTTTAGAAACTCCTTATTCAAAATCGCCACATAACTACACCCAAGTAACACAGATTCATCCAACAAAATTTGAAAGCTTTATTATGGTTTTATTATGGTATTTATTTGCAGCTAGTTTCATAACTGTTTTATTATGGCCATGAAAAATGCTTAGATTCTTGATTGAACCGTTTGTTTTCAGGTAGTTCTGAAAACACTAATAAAGCGTTTACTAATTACACTGTTTAAGTTATTTATAAAGAGTTCTAAATACTCTTTTAAAGCTCCAATTAAATAAAAACTAGGAAGTTTGCTCCAAGCTTTTTTTGCATATTTCATAAAGACATGCAGTGCTCGATTTCAAAACCGTAATAAAATTAGGTGACAGTTCTCGATCAAGATGTCAAAACAGGAAATGCTCAGGCTAAATTGAACATATTTGAATTGGAATTCCCACTTTTACACATTTTTGATAAGTCGTGCGTGTTGTTTTTGAGTTGAATAAAAAATATATAAAAATCTTTGAAATACTTCAAATCACCGGAAGTGTTATAAATATCTCTACAACATGAGTATTGAGTGAAAAGCCCAACTAGTAAAAGAAAAAAATTATTGCTTGATGTTATCATGAATCCAAGATGACGGCTTCCGCTTTTCTGAAATGACTGAAAATTCAATGATACATCCACAATATGGGTATAAGTTGAAAGGGCTCAACGATTTTTTATTTAAAATTGTATGTTACAGATAATTGCTTGAAACCTCTAAAATATGAGTATTGAGTGAAAGGGCTTTACAAGAAGAAGTCGAATTATCGGCTACCGCTTAAGTTTAAAATGCAGTCAATCACTGAAAATCAATTAAAAGCCCCACAATATGGGTATTGGGTGGGAGAAAACGCTACAAAAGAAGAAGTCGAATAAGGTATTCTGACGCTTATTTGAAATCCAAGACGGCGGCTTCGGTTTTTCTTTTCAAACCTGTATATTATTGATTATCGCTTGGAACCCCATAATATGGATAAGGCTATAATCATTTAGTATCCGGGCACTTAATTTTGGTGATAGCTGCGTTAATAGAGCGCGGATATGCAAAACTTTAGTAGCGTTGTGTTGGTTATGAAAAGGACTATCTTGCCTATTTTTTGATAGATTTTTAAGTTTTCGTGTGTATGAGATATTTACTATGCAAAAAGACATGATAAAAATAATTTTGCACAAATTTGCTCCTTTTGCACATTTTTTGCCTCGAAAATTCTTCATTGTTGACTCGAAAGCTCATGAACTGTTGATTTTTTCTGATTTTTTTTTTCGTACCAAATGGTTATTAAGTATAAGGAGCCACTCTAGGATCCACACGAAGTTCAAATCAACCGTCGGAGTGCAACTCTTGATCTTAAATATGGTAAAAAGTGTATGGTTATTTGGGATAACTGAATGAAGACTCCCTAAATAATGCAAAAAATCCATTTCCGGCAGAGGCAAAAAGTGTTGCCTCACTAGTAGACACCAAGTAAATAACTAATAATGATCAGATCCAAAGATCGCAATCTGTGCATCCGGTTTTTACGCAATATGACAGATGTGTTCTGATGGACAAAAAAGTTTATGTTAAAACCGGATTTAAGAGATCAATTTCTTCGAGATACCAACTCATGAAAAGGTTCCAGCCAGATTTCAATTGCTTTTTCCAGGTGAGTTTGTGTAAAATATCATGAATTTGCAAAGGTTTTGGTTCTGTGGTAAAAAAAAAATCAAAACATGACTGAAAAAAGTGTGCAAAGATAAAAAAAGAGATTTTATGAAAAAGTTGGAGTATTTCTTGAAATCATTGATAAATATTTTTTTTTATATTTTTACTTTAAATGTCATACCAACACCTTCATTTCCTCCATAGAAAGTTTTTCGATCAAATGAATAGTTTTTAAAATACACACGTTTGTAACTGCCCGGATACTAAATGATCATAGCCTTATAAGCTAAAAGCACAGACTAACACAGATAGGACACTCTTTTTCAGTTTTTCGCAAATGTTATGGGCAATGTCGGCACCAGATCGCAAAAAATGAACTGAAATTATCGAAGCTGGCGATTTAATTTTGGTCAAATTTTCAAAGTTGAAATGCAAGTTGTCATGGAATGTTTGTTTTTGTTTATTGGGTCTAAATAACGAAGAAACTCATAAAGTAAAAACAATAAGGAATATTGTGGCAAAACATCCCGCCGAAAAGAAACGGGGCAGCGAGTGTTGAACCAACAAGTTGATGTTTAGCTTCCGGTATTTTTTGTGTGGTGAGTAGGTTATGAAATTATCTCAAAAAAATAGACTAGAAACTAGAAAAAAAACGACGTCTTCTATCAAGAGATTTTTTTATCACAATTCACGTTGCCATGAGCCGTAGATGCGAGATTTCGAATGGCGAAACCGTGAAGGTTCGAATCTCTCAAGCAGCTTTCAGGTTTCCCCGCAACTGCGATACGTAAGTATTTAAACAGTCATCTATATATATAAAAATGAATGTTTGTCTGTCTGTCTGTTCCCTATAGACTCGGAAACTACTGAACCGATCATCGTCAAAACTGGCATCTGAGGGTTTTTGAGGCCAGGGATGGTTTCTGTAATAGTCAAAACTCCATCCGACTTAAGGAAGGAGAGGCTTCCATACAAAATTTGTAGTTTTTCGAAACAAATTAAAGTCATGACATCCATTTTCTTGAGATTTTTTTTCCTTTGGGCGGTTTGTTTTTCGTCTCTTTGGTCGAGGCGTCGCGAGCCAACGTCGCAAAAGGAAAGTAACCCGGGCATAGCATACTGATTAGTAGGAATATTTTGGCGCGTATTTCTCAACCAAGCATGTTTTCTTTGAGGGGTTTGTTTTTCATCTCTATGGGCGAGCAAACGTCGTCGCAAGAGGATAGTAACCAAAGCACACTATTCATTGATTTCTGGAAAATTTAACAATAAGGCGCCTGTTTCTCAAACACGTGGGCGATATGCAACCTAGATGTGTTTTTTCTTGCTTATTTGATTTCTACACAGCACGTTGAAATAAATGACGCCTAGATGTGACACGGATTGGTATTTTATCAATCTAATCAAAACCAATTGAAAGATTTCCAAAAAAACATCCATATTTAGTTCGTGTTAATGTAGGTAGCATTCGACTTTTCATTCAAGGAACATTAGAACATGTTCAAACGTTCAACTTTTTCTGTTAAAAGAAATTAAAAATTATGTTTTCTTCTAGAAATTGTTACTTCGGCCAAAATACACAACTGGAACGAATTTAGAAATGAAAATGGGAGCTTTTTATTTTAAATAATTCTGAAAAAACCATCGTACTTCTTGCTTACATACCAATTCAAGTACGTACTTAACATCAAAAGTGTTTTTGTGTTACATGGCTGCATAAAAGAGACTTTTGATCCGCTTCGTTTTTGAAAAGTGAGACTTTAGAACTGATATTCAACTGGACGCAAAATTTTTAAGAGAAATTTTTAGTTTACCCTTAAAGTGTTAAAAACAATATTCCCTTCTGTCAACTTACACGGTGGGGCAAGGGCAAACGTCGAACTTTTAAGAAATTCATCTTCAAAATGATTCAATATGTTGGAAAGACCAGAAGGGGTATTCCTAATGTTGAAACTGCAGCGGATATTGAAAATTCTTAAATGTCTTTGTAAATTAAGGTCATTCCCTTTGAACAGCATTCGATTTTAAAGCTATTACTCTGACGCATCTGTAAATAAGCTTTGCATTGACACTTGCCCCAATATACGGGACAAATGTAAACTTAGAAATTTGTTTTTGCCTACATTTTTGAATATTTGACTTTCAAAGAGAAAATAAAAAAAAACGCTGAGAACTTATTTAGTGATGCACCTGAAAAAAGAAATTTGCACTGTATTTGATACATAACTAATTTAATATTTTTTTCATTACCATGATAAGTGCTGTTTGAGCATCGAGCCGGTTAAATTTGCCTACCTTCTTCAAGCAGTGGGGGACAAAATTGAAAAAGATGGGAGAGCTCCCATGTAAATTTTAGATAAAGAGCTTTTCAAAGAAGGGACCATATTTAAAAAGGTTTTTTTGGGTACAGAGTACAAATTTCAGATCTTGAAAAACGAGTTTAGAAATCAAGTTTCAGTAAATAATATATACCATCTTTGAATTGCAATTCAGAACTGCAGCCGCAGCTCTCATTTCAAAGTTGTTGGTTCTGAAGTAGGATGAGATTTGATTTAAAAAAATGCTCTCTAAAATCTAAATTTGAATAAATTTTTACAAATTACATTTATTTCCGGAAGGTGTAGCAAAGCACAACGGGGGTCAGCTAGTTACTTATAAATAACGTAAAAATTAGAAATGTACTGTAGTTCCAGCTGTCTCCAATGGTCAGTGGTTCGCAACAGCAGAAGAGATTTTTCGATAAGATAGGAGGAGCATCAATCAGCCACAAATGGATATGTTCAAGGCATAAAGAAAACGAAACCGGAAGGCAGTGAGGATGAACCTTCAAAAATTATATATTTAATTATAATTAAGTGATATTTATTTGTGAGATTAATTTCGTCCGGTTTTACCCGGACTCGCTTCGATATTCGATACAAAATTAGGAAAAGTTCGGCCTGGCCCGGCTGCCCGGGTTTCGTTAACCAACGCTCGGATTTTACTCGGATTTGCACTCCATTTGCATTATCAAATGAAATAATCAAATTGAATTATAATAAATTTCTCTTTTTACATCAAAAACAATTTTTTTCATAAAAATAATCAAGACCAGATTTGAAAATTGAAAGTGTGCTGCTGTGCTTTGATAAAAAAAATTAGTTTAAAGTGTTTTCCTTCATGATTTTTGTTGAACAATTCCTTGATTTGACCAGTTTTGGTGTCCCAGTTTCCAATGTGAGTGGACAATCCGCCTTAATCAATTTGATTAGCTTATCGCCCTTGTGACAGTGATAGGGAGGTTGGTTCCTGAATCCTGCACTATACGCGAGACTTGACCATTCGGGCCAACCATCACCGAAGCCCAAAGAGCGCTTAACTTAAATCCCATCAAAGCAGAGACAGAATCGACCATTAGTGAGTGTGTTGTACCACGCTTCTTTCGTCCTCGCCGGGCGTCGTTAAACATACCAGCAGCCAAAAGCCATACCGCCTGAAGTTAAGTGTTCCTACTCATCTACCATTTTTTTAAATGCTGAATAAACCATGCTAAAGATAAAAAAAAACTTCGGGACGAACTACCACTTCTGAAAACTCCGCCAACTTAACGAAAAACCTGAGACTGATTTTCACTATTTTCATCAAATCCGTGTTTGTTTGTTTTTTGACTGATTAATATTTTCAATGGCTCCTTCGACAGTTTTTGAGGTTTTCAATGGTTAGGGGCAATGTCGATACCAGATGGCAGTGCAATTACTTAAGTGAACTTTTGCGAAAAATTGGAAAGAATTTCCTATGGAGAGTCATGTCTGTACTTCCTTCTGACCCGTGGAAAACCACCCAACGCTCCAGTAAGGGATGTGCTAGCCACGTGCTAGCTGTGCTAAACTTGGACTACATGTTCGAAATTTATCTTTTCCTAAAAGCTATTGATCTTCGTGCATAATCCTTTTTTATTTTCATTTTTCCCTTTCTATCCTCCTTTTTCTTCTAAACAAGTGTTAAGCTAAGCATAAAAATTGTATAAATACAAAACGAGTTAGGCTCCTTAAAGCCTAAAGATATGAGCCGTTTCAAATAAAGAAATTTATAAGTAAGAGTCATGTCTGTATTAATTTGTGCTCAAAAGGGCTAAACTAGAAGAAATAAAATTTCGCTATCAGACGCCATCTTGAAATCCAATATGCTGACTTCCGCTGCACTTCAAAATGCTGTGAACCACTGAAAATCGTATAAAACCCCCACAATATGGGTATTGGGCAGTCTTGAAAAATATCATATTCATTTGCCTAACAGTACTATACATTGAGAAAACATCTCAGTCAGCCAACTATTTGCCGCTGCCCTTGATAAACTTCGACTTCTTCTAGTTTAGCTCTGTCATCTAATACCTATACAGACCCCGTTCGATTTTGACAACACGCCCGTACATTTTGTGTTGCCAAAATTGAATGTTGCCAAAATCAAACGGGTTTTTATCTCAACTTTTTTCAGTTTTTTTTACAAAATAACTGTTGTTATTATCAAACACGTTATTTTTGGTCAATTTTCGACCATTTGTAGTCATTTTTAATTTTTTTTTTATCATGTTTTTCAAGCATTTTCCACTTTTCTTGTTTTGTTTATAAAATGTTTGTTTTCATTTGTCATATTTGCTGTTTTTTTTTGGTCTTCATCACTTTTTAGTTAATTTTTGTCATTTTCAGTCATTTGCTTGATTTTGAATTTGAATTTTTCATCTTTTTGTCATTTTTGAGCACTTTGTAATTTTTTGAAAAACTTTTGTTTTTATTGTTGCATTTTATCACCATTTCAGAACATAAAAACGTATTTATGGTGTTTGTCTAAATTAAATTGGTCCTGTTAAAACGAAAACTAAAAGGTAATGTTGATTCTAAAAACCGTTCGATTTAGGCACATGTGCCAAAATCGGATGTTGCCAAAATCGAATGTTGCCAAAAACGAACGGGGTCTGTATTTTACGGCTCACATGCTTTTACATTGATTAACAGCATTTTAAAGTTAAGCCATACTTTCCATCTTGGATTTCAAGATGGCATCAGAAAGCGAAAATTGGTTTCTTCTTGTTTAGCCGTTTAACACAATTACCAATATTTTGGGGCTTTCATGTGATTCGAAGTCAATTACAGTTCAAGAAAGCGTCAGATAGTGAAATTCGACTTCTTGTAGTTAAGCCATTTCAGTGAGCGGAATTCGCCATCTTCATGTTCAAGATTGTCCCCCTTATTCTGCGCCGCGCGTGAGGTGACGATAGTCGAATCACCCTAGTCATCCGATTCCAGTAGTCGCTTTAGGTGAGAAACGTCTTTTAGAATAAACTTCTTGCTTTCTTATCCTAATCTAGTAGTCAGCTGGGCATGAACCTCTGTCACATCGGCTTCGGGAATAAGGTGACAAGACTCACGTGACTCCGACTCGACTCGACTATCGTCACCTCACGCGCGGCGCAGAATAAGGGGGTGTGTTAGATAGCTAAATTTGATTTCTTCTTGTTTATCTTTTTCACCCAATATCCATATTGTAGGGGTTTCTCGCGATTTTAACTCCTTTAGAACATCTTAATGTTAAGCGGAAGCCGCCATCTTGAATTTCAATATGGCGCCAGCCAACGAAATTCGACTTTAACTCATGTTTACATTCCACCGGACATTCATAAGAAATCCCTTATAGATGTCATTTAAAAAGTCTCTCCTTTTTTACTGCATTAGAGATTAACAACTCAGAAGTGAGGAACTTATCCTACGCGTTAATTGGTTGGCTCACGAGAGAAACTTCAAATTTCAGCTATTTACATGGCTCTCATAAAACCATTATAAAATCAAAAAGCCATTAACCTGTCCATAATAAAGTCACTGATAAACTGATATAACACTGCACCACATTTCCATCAACCAAAGGTTCGTGTCTGTTTAGTAAGTGATTAATACACTGGTTGTGATGGGGCGCTAGCATTCAAAAATTTCTCCACGTGTTCTAATGACACGTAGAAAAATATTTAAAAACTTAATTATCTACCAAGCATTTTCAGCCTGTTTCAGCCAATTTAAAGTATAAGTTGCTATGGTGTTCAATTTTTGTTATGTTTTCCTCTCAGGTCCCGATGGTTGAAATGTTCTACATTCATTGAGCTTTGAAATTTGAGGAACAAAATTTGAAACGTGCTTACATATGACAATCAATCCTTCATATTAAAAAAAAAACTATTCCAAATAATAGGATATTAAAATTTAAAAAATAATTTCATTATATAATTGAATTAAAGTTTAACAGTTTTAAAGAATGAATTTTAGCAAATGAATAAAAGTTATAGATTTTAAGACTTTCAAAGCGAAAATGTTCTTTATCTTATTAAGGAAAAAATCGCAGTTCTTTAAAAAAAGGATCTTCTGGTGAACGATTTAGTCTAGGCATTTTATTGGAGAATATGCTTTTTAGATCATGAGATATTTCTGCAAATTTCCCCTTTGGATAAAAATTTTAAAAGATCATACACTCTTCTTCAATAAGAATGGAATTGATTCGATACATTGAAACTATAATTAAACTAACTGAGTTACATAACTTCTCATAAAAAAATATTTTTGAATTGTCAAATAAAAATTGAATGATTTACGAAAAAATCGTAATTTAGCTATTGGTATCATTACATGATCGGGAAACGAAGCTTAGGGAATGATGAGCTAGTTGGTGCCAGGAGCTCTGGGCGATGAATATTTTTCTCCTACACAGGGGGAGTGATATCAGCTTATCAGCGATAAAGCTATTAAGCACTGAATTGAGTAACGCCATATTGGTAAAAATATCAAAAGGCACAGAATCACGGCATATTGATGGATTCACAATGTCAAGTATTTGGAAATATTTTTTCAGGTCTATTTTCAATCAATGCTTTTATGTTTGCTATGACATTATGTAATGATTTACAATTATGTTTATTGATTATAATTTTAATGGCATGCGCGGCGGAATGAAAACTAGAGAGAATTTTATTTTACAGAAATTTGAAAGAAAGGTGGATAGACAGGCATTAGTGCGCCAGTAGGAGAAAGCTTGATAGGTGTTGAAATTTTAGGCTAGAGGGCATGTTGATGAAAAGCTCCCATGAATTGCTCCCGCCTTTGCTCTTCACTATCTTACTATACATGAGAAACTCAGAAAGAGAATTCCCATGTATAGCGAGCCCAGTGGTCAACATGCCCTCTAGCCTAAAATTTCAACACCTATCAAGCTTTCTCCTACTGGCGCACTAATGCCTGTCTATCCACCTTTCTTTCAAATTTCGGTAAAATAAAATTCTCTCTAGTTTTCATTCCGCCGCGCATGCCATTAAAATTATAATCATACAAATTACGGCGATTAAAATCATATAACAATCATGTTTATTAAAAAATTATTTTGTGTTAACGAGCTTAGTCACCGCTGAATCTTATTGGCTTTTCTGGTTGATTCTATTCGGTAAATTTTAAATCAAATAAAAACAATTCTTTTGACATTTCGGCCTACTACTTTCAGCCATCCTCAGAAAACTATATTAGAGTAGGTACAAAAACATAAATTAATACAAAAAATTCTTCACAACATTCCATCACAAAATCACTGCACTTTTGCACTTACGATTTGTATCGCATTTCTCTCGTATCAAGCAAGATTCGATTGAAATTTCTAAAATATATAGCTCTATTATTAAAAAACTAAGAGAGACGCCACAGTTCACAACTAAAACGACGGATTCATAAACAACGTCACCGAACACGACGACACCGGGAACGATAGGCGCCAGCTGCTAGAAGCGATTAAAATTTGACTAAAATCAAGTAAGACAGCCGTTCAGGAAGCACGAGGCGATACAAATCGTAAGTGCAAAAGTGCAGTGATATTGTGATGGAATATTATGAAGAATTTTTTGTTTTAATTTAGATTTTTGTACTCAAATATAGTTTTCTGAGGATGGCTTAAGGTATTAGGCCGAAACGTTACAAGGATTTTTTTTATTTGATTTTAAATTCTCCGAAAAACATCAACCAAAAAAAAAAATCCAATAAAAATTATTGGAAATTATTTTCGCGATTTTTTTTTTCATGTTAATAATTATTTCATTCAAATTTCATTATTCTAATGATTTGACGAGGCGCATATATTTTAAGGTATTTTATGCACATTTTACCTTAAGTCATGACTGGCAGTAGAAAAAATGCTTTTAATATGGTTAAAACATTGCTTTTTTGTAATCACTTTTACAAGATCATATCTTAAAAACGTAAGCATTATTCATCATGAAAAGAAAAACAAATAACTCGGAGAACTCACGAAAATAAAAAATTGCTAACATGTTTTAAAAATGTTTTGGTGAACAAAATTTTAAAGCATAGAAAATAATAAGTCATGATGATGTTCCTTGAACGGGTTCAAATAGATTTAAGCTTTATAAGAGTTCTGGTGATGTATAGAATGCGCTTTAGCTTTTTATGAAGATCATTGCTATAGCTCTAACGAAGCTGTGCAGACTATAATAAATCTAAAATTGTTAATTGGACAGTTGTCACGAAATGGTACGATATAAAATAAGAACAAATTGGAAAATATATCTTCTGACTTATATTTTGAATAAAATAACAGTAAATCTTTTTTTTGTACTAATTCTCAGATTTTGTCACGCACCGCTTATGTCTACCTCCGATTTCGTCTCTTTTTTTGACCAGTTCTACTTCCAACTTTGACAAGCTGCCATTTCTCCCTCGATTTATATTTTTTCACGAAAATTTCACACAATCTAGTTCAACTATTCAACTAACACTCCACAAAATTTGAAGTCTTTTCAATTACGAAAAACAATGATACAGCTTTTCCCGTAAAAAAGGGAAATTTGGAATTGCTTCACTAAATTTGCCGTATTTTTGACAATTTTCATTGAAAATCTAGAAATTTGGTCCAAAGATGTAAAAATGTTTGATCTAATATCAGGCCAAGTTTCGTCAAAATCGATGAACGTGATCAAAAATGGTGCCAGATTGAAAATGAGGTTCATTAGCGCCCAGCAGACGATTTCATTCTTTTTTGGACGGATGTTTGTATGGAAAACATCGAAAACCATGTATTGTTGGTTTTTCGTTCTCAAAACCGAAAGTTATCACAAAGAATGTTGTAAATTGTTAAAAACTTCATTCGTACTTTGTTTCGAAAGATAAAATATTTCAACAGGATTCAAAATAAGAAAAACAGTGTTTCAGAAATGACCTGCTAATTAGCTTAGCTTAGCTTAGCTTAGTTGACTACTCATATCCACCTTAAATCATTGAACTTGAAGTGCTTAGATATGATAATTCATTTCAAACTTCAGATAACATATTTCATAAGACTTTATTCAACTTACGCACTTCATATTCCATGATCGCTGGCGTGGCTAAGCAGAACAAGTTCTACCTCGCCAATGATTGCTACTCCGTGATTGATCGAGGCCATCAGCTTTGTGCAAGGGCCAAAAGAATGGTGCTTGGGACTAGCAGTTCATTCACAATGCACAAAACTCATGCTCTCACTTTAAAAAAAAAAAAAAAAAAGATCAATAACGGCGCCGGCCACGTCCTAGTAGTCAATGAGGAATGAAGGAAGGAATGTTAGTAGGATACTTTCTAGGATCAATCAACAACCTTTTGTCTCTTTGTTTTCCAAAGATTTATTTTGAAAAATTTAGAAACAAAGGTAAGTCAATATCACCAACTATAAAAACCGTCTATACGTCTGCGAATCTATATTCAAATATCCATGGAAAGGGTTTTGTTAGTAGGGAAAAGGTTGTAGATCAGGATCCATTTTGGTTAATGGTGCGATCGAGTTTTCCTACACCTCCTATGCTCCTAGATTTTTCTTAAGGAAACTCCTATTTCTAACTTTGAGGCAGTAAAAAAAGGTTTAATAGTAAAGTAAAAAAAAATGTATGAATTTTCTTTAAACTAACTTGTTTTCCTAATTCATGTTCCTGATACATTAATGTGTTTTCAAAAACGATCCTTTAGATTGAAGATACTCCTATCAAATTTCGAAAAATATTTATAAGAAAATGTTTAAATTATTAAAGTTTTGTTGATGGATAAAGTGATTCTCCTTTTTGTTCCTTCTAGTTTTTAACTTGTTATGTAAGTTGTGAAAACTGAATAAGATCGTTTTTGGTAACTCATCAATGCAAATCAACTCTTTGCCTCAGTTTGATTTCGCGATTGCACGAAGAGAAAAAAGTTAGCCATTCATAGTAAAAAAAAATACAAAAAATACCAAAAATCACAAAAAGTGACAAGAGTGTCAAAAAAGTAAAAAAAAAATACAAATTTGATCAAAATATTCAAAAACGATAATATGTCGAGAACTACAAAAATGATCAACAGTGCAAAAAATGAAGAAATGGACAAAAAACTTTTTTTTTTCAAGTAGGTTTAGAAATGACCAAAAAAATTAAAAAATCATGGAAGACTTAAATCACAAAACAGCTGTAGCTAAGCTGTTAAAATAAGGTCCTTTGATATTCGTCACAGAAGTTCCATAACGAAGTCATTTAAGTCCCTAAGTATACCACAAGTCAAATGGAGTTTTGTTTGCCAATGCTGCCATTCAAGCCGATCTAAAAACAATCAAAGCCAAGGAAAATTGCCATACATCCATAGAGTGATTTCAAAGCATGATCATTATCGTTAGAATTCACAATTCAATAATGAGCGACAATTTTACAGTCCATAAAAAGTCGTTCTTAATTTTTTTTATTGTGTGTCTAATTTGTGCTAAAAATATTATTACAAGCTGTTTAGCTTTTGCAGATGTTTAAAAATAGTAAACAAAACGTGTTTGGATATTTCAACAGAACGTTTTGAAAATTCTTATGTTGAAATTCCACTAATGATCGTTCTAATTATGCATTTTTTATTGTTTCTTATTTAATAATATATCTTATTATCATATCATTGCCATTGACAATTGGAATTAATTAGAAAATCTTGACACTTTGAGTTTGTTTATGATTCCCGTTAAAAAATTGTTTTTTCGAACAACTTATTTAAAAATATATATTCAGCGCAAATACTATGTAGACTAAGGTTGCCAGAATTTTTTTCACTACCATCCGGGCCTAGCAATTCCGGGCATTTTTTAAAAAAAAACCTGGCAAAATCCGGGCATGGATTTCAATTTTTCAAATCCAAAAACCAGGCAAAAACCGGGCAAAATTCAGGTGTTATTATATATAAAAGCAAAGAAAAAATGCAAAAAATCGAAATTAATATTTTATTAATGTAATTGCAGGCTTCCAACAACTTTTTGGAACACTTCAATATTTAAAGGTTCATAAAAGTAAATCAGCGAAATTATTTGAAACAACCGTTGAAAATTTCCATACCGATAATCGGTTTGCTGAAACTTACTCAAAAAATTTTATTTTCTTTGTGAAAATTGTGAAAAAATCCGGGCAATATCCGGACTTTTTTCACGATATCCGGGCAACCGGGCCGGACCGGACTTTCTCGAAATTTTGCATCAAATATCCGGGCAAACCCGGATAAAACCGGGCAATCTGGCAAGCTTAATGTAGACTCTTGAAAAATCTGCCAAATACATCTTCATTAAGAACAGCTAGGAAACTTGACCAGAGTTTTGTTTTGCGAAAACTTGTACTTTGATCGGCAGATCGCAAAACACAAAAACCACATTTCATCCTATGAACTACCTTACTGGACAATAAATTTCTATATTTGGATACAATAAAGGTATACTTAGCTCTGATTTGTAGAATGATTCGAAGAAACTATCAAGTAAAGCTGTAAATTTTCTTCCATTTCCGGCACCGGCCCCAGCTATTTCAACAGCCAATGCACATCGTCCACTAGAATTTCAATAATGAACTGGGTTGTTAGACCTCAAAATACTAACAAAATTAGAACAAACGCGACGCAAACTCAAATTATCTGTACGAATTTTTGTCTCAAATAACAATTCACAATTGAAAATAAAATAATTTTTCATCACTTCCATCTGTACCGTTGAGCCGTCAACACGTACGCCGGAGCATCGTATCGTTGCTGTGTACCTGCAGGAACATTTTACATTATTTATTTTTTTTCCTTACCTGTTTTTCAATCAGCACTTTTCAGTGCTAAAATTATTTTCATTTTCTTTTATTCATATTTTCTCTTTTCTTTCCAGCATGGGGAAGTCATCGGCTGGCTCAAGGGCTGGTAGAAAGCGTATTGCCGAAACTAATTCAGGTCCATCGCCCAAAAAAGTTGAAATTTCCAACTCATTCGATGTCCTTCATAACATCGGTGATGAGGAAATATTCATATTTAATTCTGATAAGAGTACTAAGAAACCTTCTTCTTCTTATACTCTTAAAAACGAAAAGATTCCACCAATAACGGTCACGATTCCTGACTTCAATGCCTTTCGAAAAGAAATCGTCACTTCCGTTAAGGATGTGAAGATTTCTTTTCAGATCGGTCGAAGGGGAACTGCTCGTATATTGGCGGAATCTTTTAATGATATTCAAAAAATTTTAAATTATTTGAATAATAAAAAACATCAATTTTTTACTTACGACACTAGAAGTGATCGTCCTTTTAAAGTTGTACTTCGTGGTCTCACCGGCGATCAGACACCGGATGAGATCACAGCTGAATTAAATTCTTTGTTAGGTTTTTCTCCAATTCAAGTAATTCAAATGAGGAAAAGAACCAACACGAATAATACCAGTAGTGTTGGTTTTGCTCCTGAGCTTTATTTGATCCATTTTAAAAAGGATCAGGTCAATAATTTGCAAATTTTGGAAAAGGCTCGTCTTATGTTTCATTGTCGAGTAAAATTTGAACCTTTTCGTAAATCCCATACCAATTTTTTACAAAATATTACGCAATGTCGTCGTTGTCAAGCTTTTTGTCATGGCACTAAAAATTGTAGAATGAATGCCAGATGCATGTTTTGCGGCTCATTCGATCATGAAAAATCTAAATGCCTTTTTGGTGGTGATAAGCCAAAAACAGAATTTTTTAAGTGTGCGAATTGCGCAGGTAATCATTCCTCGAATTCTCTAGAATGTCCCGTTAGGGCAAAAATTGTTGCTTCTAGGAAAAATCCCAAAGTTTCCAGAAAAGTTTCTTCTCCTCCTTCCTCTTTTTCGTCTTCACACGTCAGACCGGCAAACAACTTGCCTGTTCGCAGTCAGCCTCGGCCTACATTGGAATCACGGCTGGGTAATACCCGAAGTGATTTTAATGTTACCTGGGCTGATTCTGCGCCACAAACTCGTTGTTTATCGTTCTCAGAGGTGGTTGAAAATGGGTTGCCCTCTTCAGGTTTAACTAATAAAAATGGGAAAAAACCAAGTCTCAACGTTCACGCGAAGGCTTGGGAAAATCCCCGAAATTCAAATACTTTTTCTTCTCCTTCATTTTCTGATCCTAACAATTTAGTTGATTTGGGTGAGATTACTGAGGAAAAATTAAAATTTTTGCATCAAAATTTAATGGAAATGATGCAACTTATGTTGAAAGCAAATTCAATGTTTGAAGCTTTCCAAACTTCTTTTAATTATGCTAACAAAATTATTATGACTTTACGATTCCCTCATGGATCCAAATAGATGTTTAAATATTATGAATTGGAACGCTAGATCTTTGCTGGCTAACCAAGATGAATTCTTTTTATTTTTGAAAACTCAAAACATACATATTGCTGCCATCACTGAAACTTTTTTAAAGCCAGACAATAACTTGAAAAGCAATGCTTTCTTTAAAATTTTACGAAATGATCGACTTGATCGACAAGGTGGGGGTGTAGCTATTGTCATCAATAGTCGTCTCAAATTTAGACTTCTTCCTTCTTTCAATACAAAAGTCTTAGAAACAATTGGAATTGAATTAGAAACTTCTATGGGGAAAATTATAATTGTTGCCGCATATTTGCCTTTTCAATGCAGCGGCGAACAGAAAAATTTTTTGAAGGGAGATTTGCAAAAACTCACCAGAAATAAATCTAAATTTTTTATTATTGGTGACTTTAATGCAAAACACCGATCTTGGAATAATATTTCATCAAATTCAAATGGGAATATTTTGTTTAATGACTGCTCTGCAGGTTATTATACTGTTGAATATCCTAATGGGCATACTTGTTTTTCTTCAATTAGAAATCCCTCCACAATTGATTTGGTTCTAACGGATTTAGGCGAGCATTGTAGTCAATTAGTTACTCATGCGGACCTCGATTCAGACCACCTTCCAGTAACATTTTCTTTATCCCAAAGTCCCATTGAAAACCCTTTAAAATCAACTTTTAATTTTCAAAAGGTTAACTGGGAGCGATATAGTAATTTTATTGAACGTAATTTAGATGTAAACGTTCCACTGAATTCAATAGAAGATATTGATTTGGCTGTAGAAAATTTGACAACTGCAATAGTCAATGCTAAAGCCGCTTCAATACCTAAAGTTAAACATAAATTCAATCAACCTTTGATCGATGATGATCTTCAGTTTTTGATACGACTGAAAAACATTCGTCGACGCCAATATCAACGTACTAGGGATCCTTATTTGAAATTAATTTATTGCGACCTTCAAAAAGAGATCAAACGTCGTTTAAATTTCATTCGTAATGAAAATTTTGCCAAAGCAGTAGAGGATATAAAACCCTACTCAAAGCCATTTTGGAAATTAACTAAAATTTTGAAAAAGCCTCAGAAGCCAATTCCTACTTTGAAAGATGGGGATAAACTTCTTTTAACTAATTCAGAAAAGGCTCAAAAATTAGCCCAACAATTTGAGTCTGCTCATGATTTTAATTTAAACGTTGTAAGTCCAATTGATGCTCAAATTTCCCTAGAATTTGATGATATTCTTTCTAAGCAAAATGTGTTTGAAAGTTCTTGTGAGACAAATATTGATGAACTTAAATTGATTTTCAAAAAATTTAAAAATATGAAAGCTCCAGGGGAAGATGGGATTTTCTATATTCTTATTAAAAAGTTGCCTGAAAGCACTTTAAATTTTTTAGTTAAAATCTTCAACAAATGTTTTCATTTGGCTTATTTTCCCAATAAATGGAAAAATGCCAAAGTAACTCCAATTTTGAAACCTGGAAAAAGTGCTTCAGAGCCTTCAAGTTATCGACCAATTAGTTTGCTTTCTTCTTTAAGTAAACTATTTGAGAGAGTTATTTTGAATAGAATGATGATTCACATTAATCAGAATTCCATTTTCCCTGATGAACAATTTGGTTTTCGTCATGGACATTCTACTACACATCAACTTTTGAGTGTAACTAATATGATTAACGCTAGCAAATCTGAAGGTTATTCAACTGGTGTTGCTCTTCTTGATATTGAAAAAGCTTTTGACAGTGTTTGGCACAAAGGTTTAGTAGCTAAATTAGCTCGATTTGATTTTCCTGTATATCTCACCAAAATTATTCAAAATTATTTGACTAGCCGAACCTTACAAGTAAGCTATCAAAATTCATGCTCTGAAAGGACACCCATTAGAGCTGGTGTCCCTCAAGGCAGTATACTTGGGCCAATTTTATACAATATTTTTACTTCTGATCTTCCTGATGTACCAGAAGGAAAAGGTAGAAGATTATTTGCTGATGATACTTTGCTTTCAGCAAAAGGTCGAAATTTACGGGTGGTACGCAGTAGATTGCAACAAAATTTAAATTCCTTTTTGAATTACTTGAAAATGTGGAAAATTTCTCCTAACGCTTCCAAAACTCAACTTATTTTATTTCCCCATAAGCCAAGAGCAAATTTTTTAAAACCTAATGAAAATCATTCCATAACTTTTAATGGGGTTTCATTAGAATGGTCTGATCACGTGAAGTACTTGGGACTTACACTTGATCGGAATCTTACTTTTAAAAAACACATTGAAGATATTCAATCTAAATGTAATAAATACACTAAATCTCTTTATTCTCTCATCAACAGGAAATCCCGGTTGTGCCTGCGAAATAAGATGCTCATCTACAAACAAGTTTTCCGACCAGCGATCATGTATGCAGTTCCGATTTGGTCTAGCTGCTGCGCGACGAGGAAGAAAGCCATCCAGAGGATTCAGAACAAAGTTCTGAAAATGATTTTGCGGCTTCCACCTTGGCACAGCACCGAAGATCTTCATCGGATTGCAGGCATTGAATCTATCGAAGAGATGGCCAACAACATCATCTCCAACTTCAGAGGCAAATCGATGCAGTCTTCCATCGCAGAGATTCGTTCTCTTTATGTTTAGTTTAATTTTAAGATAGTGTTTAGTTTTAAGTATAAAATATTTTTGCTATTACAGGATGTTCTCCTACATTAAAAACTTGATTGCGCTCAGCAAATTTAAATCTTATAAATAAATTTTTATAATCTAGTTACTTATAGGGCTATGAACAGTTCATTATTGAGCTGAACACCTAGTTTAATGCAATAATGTAATATAAGTGTAATCATGATTTGATACAAATAAAGACATATATAAAAAAAAAAAAAAAAAAATAATTTTTCAGGAGTAAAAATCAGCACCAAAAATAACCACACCCGTCAGTCACGGTCGCCGCCTACTCAGTCCTGTTTCAGAAATGACCTGCTAATTATACCGATAAACCAATTTGATCCACAATTAAAGGGAATATCATATTCGTTCTTTTGTTTCAATACCAGCTATGTTGGAACAATTTCTATTTCTAAACAAAGCAAGGATGAAGTTTCTATCAATCTACAACCTACTTTGTAATAAATTTTGATATTGTTAAAGAAAAAAAACAAGAATACATTGTTTTCCATACAAACATCCGTCCAAAAAAGAATGAAATCGTATGTTGCGCGATAATGAACCTGATTTTCTACCTGGCACCATTTTTTATCACGTTTGTCGATTCTGACCAAACTTGGTTTGGTATTAGATCAAACATTTTTACATCTTTGGACCAAATTTCAAGATTTTTTTATGAAAATTTTCGAAGATACAGCAAATTTAGTGAAGCAACTCCAAATTTCCCTTTTTTTTACGGAAATAGCTCTATCTTTGTTTCCCGTCATTGTAAAGATTTCAAATTTCGTAGAGTGTTAGTTGAATAGTTGAACTAGATTGTGTGAAATTTTCATGAAAAAATATCAACCGAGAGAGAAATTGCAGCTCGTTAAAGTTCAAAGTGGGTGCGCAGCTTCACGCGATTTCATTTTTTTTTTTTTGAACGCAACTGTATATATAGTGACATATTTGATTTCGTACAAAAATACTTGGATTTGAACCTTCTCCCTTTGGGATGATTAAAAATTGATATCACGTCAATTTACAACATTGTTATACATACAACATGATAACATCGATAGCGATAGTGAAGATGATTTATGCATGATATAAAGAAAAAAATATCCGATTTTATACAAGTGATTCTTATGCAGATTTTAACAATAATAAATTATATTAATACAATCAAAATAATGAATATAACGATACAATAAATCATTGATATCATGAATCAGCTTGTTTCTGGACCATTGAAGCCAAAGGGTTATAAGTGCTTAAAAGCCTAATTTGAGAAGACACGCTTTCAAGTGGTTATGTTATTCCAATTTCCATATTTTTTTTCTAGAAAATTTGTATTCTTCTTTCGAGCGCAAAAGTAGTAAATAAAATTCTTTAAATCTGAAAAAAAACACCAAACAAAGTTAAAAAATGCAAAATTCGGTTGGCATTATAAACTTAAAATCGACCATTTCTGTTTTATACCCCTCTGGCTCTGAGGGCCTCAATTGAGCTTTTTTCAAAGGATTTTTCCCAATACGTCGTTAGATGGTGACGTCATTTATTGCGAAATCTAAAGCATTTGCCCAATCAACAATGTTGTCCAATATCCGTACAGCTTCATTCGAAATAAGCAGAAGAAATGTTCCCCCAGTTGTCCGTTTTGATTTTTTTTTATTGGAAGTTGTTTGGATCAAATCACTTTTTAATCTTATTTTAATACCTTGTTTCACTTATAAGGTCATTGGAATTTTAACCCCTGAGGATCATTTATTCTTTTTGATAATACCAGTCGAAACAGAGTGTTTTAAGAAACATAGCAACACAATTATATGATATTTCGAAGAAAAAGTGAAGCGAAAAGAGAAAATGTGTTTAATTTCAAAACTCTTTTCCCTAAAATTTCCCACAGTCTCTGAACCGCACCGCCAACCCGTCCACGTTGAATACGAGCACATTGGCCAATCGACGGCCACCGAAGATCAGCCTGCGGCAACGAATCCAAAACTACAACCGTAAAAAGGAATCGGACAGCGGCAGCCAAAAGGACGTCGATCCAGCTTCCAACAGTTTGCTGAACTCATCCGATGAGCTGAAGACTTTCGACGACCTGGAGCCTCACAACAGTCGCTACGACGAGGGCGCAATTGAGGGAGCTGGTCCGGGGTCATCCGGAACTAGTACCACGACCGAAGGATATCGGCAGCCGGAAACGGCCATCATGAAGATTTCACCGAAGGACTCGCCTTCCGCGACTTTCAACGGGTACGGCGAAACTGATTGGGATCTGAACAGTGCCTCGTCGGATTACAGCAAGCGGGTCGTCGAGTTGACCCTGTCGGCGAGTAAAGATAAGGGATTTAAATCGGTCAATAAGGGGCTGCTGTCCCGGAGGGTTCCTGGCTACTTCACACTGGCAACGGAAGACCCAATTCTTCCGATAGAGGCCTTTTTCCCGCAGGTGAAAAAAGTTAATGCGTGAACAGAGAGTATGAGCAAATTAGGGTTGGATAGTAAAGAATGGGTGTGTGCGTATTTTTTGTATGACGAAATGCGTGAGGAACCATGTGAGCGATGATTGCTTCTGAGAATTGTTATAAAGGAATGTGCGTATGAATGGTCCAGAGAATGCTAATTTTAGACCTCGAACGGATTCTGTTTTCCCTGTTAAGATGTCGTTTAGAGTAAAAAAGTGCTTCCAAGTCTGCAATAAGACACACGACGTGACCCAGAAAGGCATGCAACATTAACAAAGTAGCTTGCACGATTTCTGGACCACTCACCCGGTAGCCTACTGCGATCGAGACACGCCAACACGGCTCATCGTTACTGGTCCAGAGACCTCTCATTAAGTCAAGAAGCAAAAGTAATTGGAGTAGAAGTAGTCAGGAAAAAAATGCGTCTGGTCGTTCAAGAATGTTAATTGCGGTAATCATAGGTTAGGATCACGGTAGGCGAAGCATGGCCAGCTCCGATCGCACGCGGCTTACCACACCCCCGGGATCGAGAAAAATGGGAAGAAGGGGGATCGTCTTTTCTAACAAGCACACAGACTTTAACGCCAGATAAACAGGGAACCCCCACAAGAAAACGACGTGGTAAACGTTGTCATTATACACTTATTGTTGTCATAAAATGAAGTAGTTGTTGGGCTACCATTTTATAGTCCTATTCTTTGTTAGGGATCTTGCTAGACGTTTTAATAATATTCTATGTAGTTTAACAATAGTAAGTTATTACCAGCGGACCACTACTGGGTCTGTAAATGCTTGAGAAAAAAAAGGAACAAGGCGTCAACAGAAAATTAAATCTCAAATTAATAGTAGGTACGCACGCAGAGAGTGTTTTTATTTGTTAGTTAGCTCGTGAGTAAATTATTATTTTTAAACGAAATTATATTTGCCAAATCTCAATTGCGGAATGAAATAGAAAACGGTTTTTCTCTTATTGAATGTATTTTAAAACACGCTTTCAAAAATGAACAGTTGAATAATGAAAAAAGTGACGCCAAGATTGACTAGAAAATACTCAACTAGGGGCTAGAGCATTCATTTTTCAAATAGAGTGCAGATTTATTTGAGAAAAAAAAATAATAGGATTCATTGAATATATGCAGGTGCATGAAATAAACTTTGTAAATATTTCCAATAATAATATGTTATTATTATGATGACAAGTTCCCTTAAACTATAAGTTGGTATAAGATCGTAAAAAGAATAGTGTAAAAGTAAGGGGACGGAGGCTTTGTTTAGAGGCTTTAGTAACAGATCTGTTTCTTGAATTGTTTTCCTGATTGTTTTTAGCAAATGATAAAGAATCTAATCCAGAAAATTTCATGGAAATATTCACATGGTTTTAGAGCACAATCAATAACTTTTTTGTAAATATAATATTTCTGAAAATTGGACGCAAAACCTGTCAGTTTTGGTAGTTTTTAAAAGATGTCCACGATGGAATTGCCACACACGAAATTGATTCACAAAATTCGAGTTTTCATCCGATTGCCATTAAACTTTCAGGGATTGAAAAATATGTATTTAACTTCATTTTACCATTTTACTCGTATTTTACTTAAAGTCTATACGCAAATGCCCGCACCTTGGCCTTAACCCCGGCCATAAGATGCTGGACAACCTGTGAATCAACCGTTTTTTGCATTTAAATCCATACTTTCTTAAGTTCCTCGACTATTTTCACTACCTTAGGTCGTTTAAGAAGGCGGAGTTCCGGAGTGTTGGGAGGGTTGAACATTTTCGGCACGCATACCACTTCAGCACGTGCTTAGAGTAGTGTCATGAGGCCAAATCCGGCCAGAAGATTGTTGGGACGTTGGGGGCCTTCAGGAGAGGAAGCAGCCGCTTCTGGAGGCACTCTTTCGTGTACACCTGTCAGTTCATCGTGTCCTGGGTCACGAAAGGTGCACTTTGCTTCTCGCACGTGCAGATGGCTTGCCAAAACAGGTATTTCTTCACAAATTTGGACATCTTCTGAGTGAGGACATGCTCCGGAACGCTGAACTTATCCCGTGAAAGACCGTGAAAGACAGGTTGCCGGGGATCTGTTTGAAATCGACCTTCACATATTCTAGTCGTTCATGATGAAGCATTCAACTTTCGTCAGCATGATGAGGTACAACTTCCTGGCACAGGTTTTGGTGAAATCGTTCTGCTTCTCGTCGCGATTAAGGGCCTTTTGTACCTTGAACGTTCAAAGCCCAGTCTTAGTTTTGGACTTTTGGACAAAACTTCGGCTTGTGTGCAGCTTCTTAGCCACATCCCGAGCGGAGGCGCTCGGGTTTCGGTTGAAGGCCTCAACTACGCGGTTGTGATTTTTGGTGTTGTACGGAATACTTTTTCCTTCACTTCTGGGCTTCCTCGAACCGCTTAATCACTCGCGACACCGTGTAATTTGCGATTCCCAACGTATTAGCGATGAGACGATGCGAGAGATCCTTGTTCTCGTGATGATTGCGCAAGATTTTATCACGCACGAGCTGTTCTTTCGGCTTCATTTCCCCGAGTTTTGATCACAGGACTTAAAAACATGCAGGATGCAGAGATGCCAATATGCCTGATTTTTCATGGATTGCCTGATTTTTCGAGGCTTTGCCTGACAACCTGAAAAGCCATTGAATTTCCCTGATTTTTCAAAAAATGCCTGATTTTGCCTGATTTTTGCGAATGTGATGAAAAATGGGTAGTAAGGAACTAAATCAGGTACCATTGCTGAAGTTAAAAAGCGAAAATGTGGCTGAATGAAACCAATCGAAAGATTCCCATTAATTCATATCTTAAAAAGGGAATGAAAAGGAATCTTTCGGCTTTGATACAGTAGAATTATGCAACCAAGTAGGCCCACAACACAGTAGAAATGTAGAGTGATGACCAAAAAAAAAAAAGGTCATCACTTTTAGAGGAATTTCCGTTACTTATGTAGCCTGATTTTGCCTGATTTTTATTTCACCAGTTCCCTGATTATTGAAAATATATGTTGACAACCCTGGCAGGATGTAAACAATGCACTATGAACTAAATCCACCCAAATTTTCATTAGATCCTACCCAATCATTTAAAAGTTAAAACAATTTCATAGTGTGGCAATTTCATCGTGGACACCATTTAAGACCGCTGAAAGCTTTATATGGAAATTTAAATTTTTTAAATTTTTACACCTTCCAAGACTTTTTCGTTGCTTTTACTACACAGCAAGAAAAAATCGTGTAAATTTAGATCGAAAACGATGCACGAAAACGGAACATCGATTTTGATATAAAATTCTACCACGGTGTATTTTTCTCAACAATGTTATTTTTGAGGCGTGTAAATTTAGATCGAAAACAATGCACGCAAACGGATGACATAAACCGTCGTGTAAAAATACACAATGATGTAAATTTCAAAACATATTACCGTTAATATTACAAATCTTTTTTAAATAATCAGTTTTTGGGTGTTGTTTATGAATAAATACGCCACATGTGTCATTTTATTTAACATATATTTCCGATACACTGCAAACTCAAAAAAACATCCACCATCACTTGCAGCTGGAATTGTGGTTGTGTCCGATGATCCCCAGCAGGGAGATGTTTTGCCGATCAGCTTCAGGCATTCTTGAATTCTTCCGGAACAGCATAGTAATCGGAATCCCCTAAACATCAGAAACATTCAACATTGATTCGGCCTTTGATCCATTTATAAAACTGCAATTCCTGCAATCGAAAGAGAATTTGAAGTTCCATTTTTTTCATTTCGTCTAAAACTATAACCTACCATTTTTTAATTCAATTCTGAAAGAATTTGGTTCGGTTTTAATACAAAATTAACAGCGGAAGCGAATTTTTTTTCTTTTCGCACAATAAACCACCATCTCGGATAAAAACAGAACAATTTATGCCGCAAAAAAAAAGGAAAACAATGGATCTGTCGTGTTTTACATTGTTTTCGATGCAATTTTATATTGAGATATATTTTTTAGATCAGGGCGTGTAAACAAACATCATACAAAATTAAGTTTATACCAACGATTCAAAAATAGATCAATTACATCAGTTTTGAATTACACTGGTCAAAAAGTAGATCACTCGTATTTTAGATTGCGTATACTTTTAGAAATTTTTTGCTGTGTAGCAATAAAATTTTTGGAAGCGATTCACACAGTCCCGAACTATTTAACGCAACGAGTTTTATTGTATGGAAATTTGTATGAGAAAACAAAATTTTTCATAAAAACAAATCCGAAGAGATGTACTGATAATTAAAAAAAAAACTTTGAATGTTATATAGGAAGTAATTAGGAACTAAATGCGCAGAGCAGGCATGATGCGCCCCCATCAGTACTAATCAAATATTTTTCCACATTTCTGAAAATGCCAGATTATTCTTTTTACACTTTTATGCGTTCATAAACATTTGTGAACCTTCTTAGTATTTTTATATCATGCAAATTTGAAGAAAAGCGAAAAAAAATTTTTTAGGAGTTTTTCTTGCAATTTTTCAACTTTTATCGTAAGGAATTTCGGCATCTTAAAGCAAAAAAAAACACCTGTCATCTATTCTAATAATGAACATAGGTCTTTACATTCATCAAACTACAAAAATTTCCCAATTCAATAATTATTTATATTATTTGAGCGATTTTAAATAAAAATGTGGAGGCGGGGCAAAGCTCGCAATGTCCGCTTATTTTTAAGTTTGTTTCATATTTGTATAAATTTATATACAATTTTCATCACATTACTTTAAAAGAAATTTCTATGTTAAATTGGAAAACATAGGAAACTTTAAGAGAATATTTGAAATTCCTGAATTTCATAAAGATTTAATGAACTTTTTACAAGATTGTCAGTATATCTGGCAACACTGCGCATAGGAATACATTTTTCAACCTGTGAAGTAACAAACAAGTGTTTTTAAATATCAAACACTTTCAAATATCTAAATCAATATTCACGTAATAAAGATTAATGGCGCGTTTGTGTACACCCATATGCGCACTTTGCCCCTAACGTAATGGAAATCATACTTTGAACGCCTTTCACAATTTAACGATAAAGACTTATGTTATTGGTTTAAGTGTTCCAGTTTATATATTTATGGTAAAGTCCCCTTTTCAAATTTTTTGTCGAATTTACTGGATTGCATTCTTCATATATTATGAGGTTTAAAACGTAGGCGTCTTGCCCCTAGTTCCCAAACCCTAATTATTTCATTACATGCTACGTAAAAAAACACAAAACTGACTTGTATCATAGAAAAGATATTCGATGTTGAATAAAAGAAATATTTTTGGAATATTTTTTTAGTTTTAAGCGTTTAACCACTTATTCAAAAGCTGTTCACCTTTAGGATGATAAAAATCGCCAAAAACTACTTTGCATAGCAAACCTTGGTAAAAACATTTCACGAAATTTTTTAAATGTCTTACGAGCAAAGGCTGCTATTTTGAAACACTTTTCATGGGATGCTGATTTTTTATTTTGAAATTATTACAACTTTATTCATGGAATACAGCTTTTACTCATGTAAGCAAAAAAAGAAGCTGAAGAATAGACAAAACCAATAATTAAAGACCAACTTAATTCCAATCTGACATGAATTTTCTGGATTATTTTAAATGCGGAAATTTCTTCTTCCAGACAAATATCCATACAAAAATAAAACACGTCGCGCTAATTCAGAAATCATCCAAATCATCTCAAATTTTACACTAATGCTTGGTGACTCAAATGGCATCGAAAAAAAATATGGGAACGAAAAGTCAATTTTTGCAGCGGACTAGTGCTGCACAAATTAAGGAGTAAAACATACTTCAAAAATCTTCTTCATACTTCTAGTTGAAATCATAAAATTTATGGATGGATGAAATTTTGAGATTAACAAACGCTTGATGCAAAGCAATCATATTCCAGCATATGGAAACGAGATTTTAAAGCTGAATCCTTGATTTGCATTATGACGCATTTTAGCCTTGACTGGTAACTGAATTTTTAATGTATTTAAGGTACACCGAGGCAATTGCAAACGGAATTTATCATAGTTTAACTGTCTCATGTCCTAGAAAAATATACAGACCTTAATAAATCATCAATTTTCGATCGTTGCATCACTCAACTAGTTCTCAACAAATTCCCGTTGAAAGTGAAAAAAAAATGTTGGTAAGAAGCGAAGGTACTTTTGTGAAAAAATGTATAAGTTTACACTTGACAAACGCAATGCTTTTCCCAACTAATCCATAGATGCGTCAGATTATCGGTCCTAAAATGAATTTAATACATGTTCCGGTATGTTTTTTCTACTTTTATTGATATATTTGCTGTTTTTGTGCAATATTAATTACTTTTTGGGACTCCATTTTTGCTGACTGTTGTTTTAAGCAAAAGACCGTCATTTAATAAGGCATTACGAGATTTTCAGATTCAGATTTAGATTCAAATTCAGATACAAGACTTTGGATATCCCTTCTGACCATTCGAATATAATGCTGAATTATATATGAGATGATTTTTCTGAAATGGCCGATGTTACATGGCTCAAAGGTGCGTTTGCACTTACCCAGCAGTATGGGTTGACAAGAGTGAATATTATATCCATCGTACAGCGTCAAACGTCAAAATAAAGAACAAAACAATCCGTAGTGCCGCTGGTGCGCAATCGGCTGTAATTTTTCGATTGTGAAATTATTACTTAGCTGGCTAGAGGGACCAGCTACAACTGCCCTCGAATTCCTGGTCAAGCCACGGGAATTCTAGTGAGGGTGGGCTCACATGCGGCCTCTTTTGCTTGGCTAAGCTAGAGCAGAGGTTTCGGAGAACCTCGGGTCGGCTTCTCGCAATGATGCACCGGTCGGTAGTTCGGAAGGAAACACAAACACGCTAACTAAATTTTCATGTCCTGTTTATTATAACTTACGTGTCTTGTGTGGGTGTGTAGTGTGCTGCTGCTGCTGGTTGGCCGGCCGGCTGGTGCTGAGATGGATGTCCGATGGAGAATCTTGGGTTGGTGGGTCAACAGTCCACAGTGTTGGTTGGCAATGGGGGTTAGATCGCCCTCGTGGTGGAGCCAACCTTCGTTGTGGTTGCCCTGGATGGTACACGCAGGTGTAAAACACCGCGTGCTTCTCAACAGAGCCTCGAGCCCGGAGGGACACTTTCACTAACCCGTTTGAAGGGTTTGAACAGTGCTCTCTAGGACCGGATGTTGACGACGATGTTGTTGTATCTGGGTGGCTGTGGTGGCTGGTCGCGTGGGGGACCAACTTTTGTTCATTCTTTCGATGCCCGCCGGACTTGTAGTTCGAGTCCGTGCGCAGGCTCCTCAGTGGAGAAACGGAAGCAGATCTTTGCTCACTGGCCCGTTTGACTTGGACAAACTGGAGCTTTGTCGAGTCAATTATCCTGATCGAAATTGCTGGGTCGAATCTCTTGACCAAAACTACTGAGTCCTGGTGGATTGAATATGGGGTTAGGATGGGGTTTACAGCAATCACTTGAATAGTAAACTCACTTGATTCGCTCTTTCACAATTGACTAGGTAAATTAGTTCTTTCCGCGTTGTTATCTTATTTCGACACTAATAACTTGGCCATGCACGTTTAACTTGGCCACTATGGTCACTTTGTAGCGATGTGAACCATGTGCTGGTCGAAGGCGGAAAGGATATGCGAATCTAAGTTAGTGATTAGCTCACAACCCACATTTCCGTTTCACTTTCCACCTGACGTTTTCCATTGCTCTTTTGCTTCTCATCGGGCAAGTGTTTTGTGTTGTGTCATAAGTGTTTGCATGCGCTAGCTCCTGTTTTGAATTTGGAGTGATCGTTATTTTTAATCTCCTAACTTAATTTATTTATTTATTGTTTTTTATCAAAGAGTAGGCTTTATTAATAAATTTTATTACAAATTGTGTTCTGATGTAAATTTGAATATTGGCGGGAAGAATTATCGATATTTAATCGATTATGATAACTACCTATGAGCACTCAGATTGAGTACTCCAAACTACTTGCTCTTCATGGGTATGATTGGGCGAGATAACCCAATGGTAACAAAATTTAAGGTTTAATTCGTGAAAAAAGCTTCAAACCCGTTATTTTTGGTGTGCAGTTGATATCTTTACTTGTTGGTTATCGCTTAGATTCGAGTTGAGGCAAGTTAAATCTTTAAAGTGTTAAAAATTTTATTCTTAAAAATATGCTTGTTTGGGGAGGGGGGGGGGGGGGTAAGCCCGGCATAGTTTGTGGATAGTAAGGTGTTACTAAAACATATTTTCTCCTACTTAGAAGCCTGGCAAGTACCAAAGGGAAACTATCCGTGGTAGTTGGACCCGAGAGAGCCACACCCTTGCTAAAGAGGCCATCGCTTGTGGGGCTTCTGTGAAAAGTGCCTTCGAGACTTTTGGAATCCCCAGGACTACATTACAGGATCATATGTCAAGGAAGGTGGCAAGCTCGAAACTAGTGAGTAAAGGTGTCACATTAAGGGAAATAAATCGAGTCCGAAAACTGGTCATTCCATGTGTTCTTGTATTTAAGACAATAAAATTCCGTGTATTCAAGATATGGGCAATTTCCTGTTTAATGGATGGTAATTCTGAAAAAATGTTGTTTAATCCCTGGACATGTAACATCCCTCCCCCTCTACCTAAACCAACTCTCTCTCACTTAACTGTCCACGAGGAATGGACGACACCTAAAACATTCAAGACCACTTGAGCTAATCACTGAATTTAATTATAATTTTATGTGTCGGGTGATAGGTATAAATAATAGACTGTGTCGATTTGGGGTCATTTTTGAATTTCTCAAACCCTGGGTTCTAATAAGCTTCGTTTTGGTCCAAAACTCATACATGATTTTTGGCAGAATTTTTAAGTAACATTTACATTAGTAAATTTGAACTTTTAGGTTTGTATGGGAAAATTTAATATTTTGTACTGAAAAATCAACATCATTTTTTTTTCTTCTATGGAACCAAACCAGGTTTGGAATGATGTTGATTTTTCAGTACAAAATATTAAATCATGGATGAGTTTTGGACCAAAACGAAGTTTTTAAGATCCCAGGGTTTGAGAACAAAGAAGAGAAAAAATTACCCCAAATCGACTCAGTCTAAAACATCATGTCTAGTTTCTTGAATTCATATTATGGAACTTGTTTCGGTGAAATCTCCGGAACCGGTAAGCTGATAAATGCCATACTTATCTGCATCGTACAGGATATCTTTCTTTGAGCGGTTTTCGAATGTAAGTCGGTTAAGTTTATGTTGAGAAAATTCATTACCAATTTCAGGTGCCGGCCTTACCCCCACTAGTTATTGAATACTATTTTTGTCGCTGTTTTAATAAACTAATATTATACTTATTAAAAACGTATTGAAATCCCTGACAGCGAAGAAAAATTATTAAAGAAATCTAAGCAACGATTTTTCAAAGAAAATAGAACAAAATTTGCTTTCAGTTTTTGCAAAATGATCATTTTCTTTAAGGGGCCGGACTTACCCCCAGTTCCCCTACTGAAACTTATCATTAATTTTCTGCTTTCACTTGAATGTCAGTCCCAAACACTCACCATTCAAAATATGCAAAACAAACACACACTTTTCATGTCTGGTAGTACTTAAATTCGTGCGTAATCAAACAGTGCAGTGCAGTACTTAGTGCTTTAGTGAATAATTTAAGAAAATAAAGTTTAGTTTATCTATGTCAGATTGTTTGTTTGGACCTAAACAACAATTTCTAGAAGAAGAAATATTAACAGAGAAACGTTGAATGTTTGCACTTTCCCCGAGTTCGCACTTGTGCTTGTGTACCTTATTTACAAAAGTTTGTTGATTGTCCGAAAAAATACTTGTAACCCCAATATTAACATTTAACGTCATTCTGGGTAAAGGTTTTCACGGCGTCGAAAAATGTAAAAAATTGTACATCTTTAGCTCGATTTTTTTTAATTTTCTTTGAGAATAAAAAAAAACCAACTCACGATGTGGTAAAATGTGTCATGATCATTTTATTAGCATTAAATTATAACTTTATTACATAATATTAAAATAAAATTGAATAAGTGTTGTGGTTTACAAATGTTGCATCTATCCCTGCTATTGCATGATGTCCCGTTTGACGGTACCGAACATTTCAACTTTTTTCGAAAGTCTTTTTGAAAATTGCTTTAAATTTACTCATCAGATTCTAGACCAAATTGATTTTTTTGCTATAAAAACGTTGAAGCATATTTCAAATCGTATTTTGGATCTGCAAAGAACTTTCATGATCATAATTATAAACTTTCGCAAAACATTTCATTTCGAACACATAATTTTAAAAAAATACAACTCAAATTGTTTTTTTTTTGTTTTTTACGAAGAAATCCGGGCAAAATCTGGATTTTTTTCAATGAAATCCGGGCAACCGAGCCGGACCGGACCAGACTTTACCCAGGTTTTGTTTATAAAATCCGGGCAAGTCTGGATGAAACCGGGCAATCTGGCAAACTTATTTAAATGGTTGTTAGCGCTGTAAACAGTGCTTATGATTAACTGGTGCGTTTTGTCCAGTTTTCTGCTATCCTCAAACTTAAGTTTCTTTCCGTGTAGTTTGATGCCTGATGCCCTCAATTTTTGCATGGCGGCCAAAACTCAATAGCTTTTTAAAAGAAAAAAATCACTCCAGCTATTTCGCAAACTATTTTCAGAGCATAATGAAAAAGTAAATTTTTGACGGTCGCCAAATGATGAAAAAATGGGAATCGAGCTGAGGATTTCTGTACAAACATAAATTTCAGTTATCGATATTTCTACCAAAAACAACAAAAGAATGAAATTCAAATTTGACGTGTGATAAATCCCTACATAACAAAAATAAACAAGCCCAAATGCGGAAATACTACACTCATGTGATTTTATATTTATTTCTCTATATCTCTGTGTAAGGATATAATATGGTACGTGTACTGTATATGTATATAATTGTGTGTTGACTTGCTTGAGATAGATTAAAAGTTTACATAATTATACTTCATCTGTTTTGAATTTCACCGACAAGGTTCTGATAAATAGAAATATATTTTTATGCACCTGTCGCAACGCAGTTGTGTTGTTTGTTTTTGTTCGTGTATGTTTTGAAGTTGTTGTGTGTTTTGTTGGTGTGTGACTGCACTTCAAGTGTAATACTTTTAATTTTTTTTTTCATTTTCTGCGATTGTTTCTCTTAGTTACAAGAATACGCTATGTGTTTTTGGTTTTTCGTTAAAAAATAATCAATTTTTAAGTTTTAAAATGGGGGTGTTTTTCGAGGAACCAAACATTTGTTGACTCATTCGAAATAATACTTCTCGTGGAAAATACGATAGGACATAGATGTTGCTCTCTTTAGTGGATTCAAAGATTTCTCTCCAGTTGGTTGTTGTCAATGCACTGCTTTGCTCCACATTCAATGTATTGGATTTGTTTAAGTCAAGCTATTTTGTAGCGTTAACAGATATCAAGTATTGATTTGATGAGAGTTTTTTTTTTCTCTCGTTAGTATTTATCGATGTAAATGCTTCTTTCTGTTTTGGGAAATTTCAATTGTACATATTTTGCTCAAACTGCGCCCTCTTTCTTCGTTTGGCATTGTTTCCGTGTCTTATATTGTCTGATTATTTGATACAATTTAAGAGTAAGTAGTATCAGCCGTTTGTTTGATTTGGTTTTGAAACACACTTTTTGCTCAAGCCTGACTTCCTTGTTTTTGGCTCATTTTAGATGGTGTAGGTTCTTTTCATTTTTGTTGTTAGTTTGTTTGTTATTTGGATAAGTACGTTCTCGACTGACTCGCGGTGTGAAATTTGTCTTTTTTATTCCACTTTTAAGATTGAATTGACAGTTGAGTTGGTTGCCATAATGGATTTTTTGTTTGATTGATTGTTATTTGGGCACCTAAACACACATTGTTGCATGATTATTTTTTTCACACCACCAGTCAGTTTTTTTTTGTTTTCCCAAACATACACACTCGCGCGAAGAAGTTATAGTCAAATTTCTAGTCCGTTTGAGTTGACTTGGTTGTGGTCGTTTTTTTCACTTTTCTTGTATTGTTTCTCTGTTGGTTTTTGTTGTTCTTGCACATTATCTTCATTTTAGTTTGACAGTCGATTTGTTGATGTTTTGTTTTTGTATAAAGAGTTTTCCTTGCACTTTCTGTGTGAAGACAGTTCACCTTTATTACAATTTTATTGTTGGTTTAATTCAGTTTTATATCAATTTACATTGAGATTTTAGTGTAAAAATTAATGTCCATATTTTTTGTTTCTATTTATACAGAAAATGTTGAAAAGATGAAGCTTTTTACAAATTTCTACATTTTTGCTTGTAAAGGGTGTTGCTCATAGCTACCAGATTTCCTTGATTGATGTTTATTACCCGAATAAAATTATTTTCTCTTCTTTCGTAGCAGCTTCCGATTCTTTTTTCATAATAACCCATATGCCAAAGCAAAGAAAAAACTTGCGTGACATTCATGCGTTACTGAAAACGTGTGCTTTGCGCTGAAGAAAAGCTTAGCGTAACGCTTCCAATTTGTCAGCGCTTAAGTTGGTTCTCGAAAATACAGGTTCTTCAATCTGTTGAAAGCTTTTGCAAGTTCGTGTTGAGTTGATCTGGGCTTTACATGCTGAGTTCAACGAAAAGTTTTCGTCTCATTCAGCATGAGCGCAACTTAGTTGGTACAACTAATCGAAAGCATAACAGAATTTGGGGCTTCTTTATCTAAGTTTTTTTTTTATTTTATGCATGTAATATCCTCTCTTTTAAGTTTCAAAATCAGTAATGAAAAGAATTCAAGTGTTTTTAACTACTTTCTTAATTGATTCCATTCACATTTATCTCTATCATCCGACGCTATATTTCAACTCATGTTTGCGTTTTTTCTTGATTGGCGGCTTTTTATCATTTATTGGATAAACATATCACTTGAAGTGGTAAAACTGTGGTACATTTAATATACTATCCGGCAAATACGATATTGTAAGAACAAGAGTACGGTTATGTTTTTTTTTCCACAAACCTGTTGGATAAAATGTTTTTCAATCCATCGTCTCATCTGAGATCTCTCTCAGCGTGCACCAGTAGCGTTTGATAATTTACTGTTTTGTTAAAGTATTGATATAGTTTGAAATTTTACTTTACATTATAATATTTGGGGGGCAAGTAAGAATGAAACTAAATCGGGGAAAAAATCTATCATTTCCCTAAAAACTTCAAAGGTTCAACTAATCCAATAAATCATACAGTAGATATTCCTGAAAATTTTTCGAAACAGATGTTAGAGTTCAATATTTTTTCATCTTCTAGCCGTGATTAATTTTGATCGTAATGTACAACACATCTGTGAATATATAAATACCTAAGATGTACTTGTGCCGTAGTCCGGATTCAGATTTCAGTTTTTTCGTGTGCTTTTGATTTGTTTTGCCATCAGTACCCGATCAGATGAAGAGAGTGTCCAATTCCGTCACGTGAATCCAAGTCTTCCAGTAGTCTCCGATGCCTCCAAAAATGTTCGACTAATGTTCCCAACTAAAATCCGAAGAGAATTTCCATATGAGAATGCTAAGAGCGGCTGGCTGCCCTATAGTTGGTCACTTTCATTGGAGATGTTGGCATTTTCCTTCAAAGATTTTAGATGGGGGACTTGTCTTCTCAAAATTTGATGGCAACGGGATGTATGAGATCAGTTCTTCTTGATAGAACTGGAACTCTTTTCCAGTGTGAGCTGGATACTGTTTAGTGCTTTACGTGAAGACCTTTCTTGGCCGCTATCGGAAGCTTCTCGCCTTGAAGAAATGGGTTGGAGCTCTAAAAAATCAGAAAAATAGACCAAGTAAGTTCCCTAAATTTAATTAAGAAGAAACACATTGAAAACCTCGTACTAAATGGTCTATTTTTCTTTTTTTAACCTTGAAAAAAGCTTTAAAGTCTGAAAAATCTCTTCGCTCTTTTTTCATTTATCGCTTTTCTCTGTTCTCTACTCTCTCATTTCTCTTTTCTGTGCACTCTACTTTCTACTATGTACTCTCTACTCTCTATTCTGTACTCTCTGCTCTCTAATCTCTATTCTCTACTCTCAACTCTCTCCACTCTAATCTCTACTCTATACTTTCTTCTCTCTACTCTATACTCTTTATTCTCTACTCTCTACTCTCTGCTCTTTACTCTCTACTCTCTGCTTTCGACTCTTTACTCTCTACTCTCTGCTCTCTACTCTATACTCTTAACTCTATACTCTCTACTCTCTACAGTATACTCTCTACTCTCTACTGTATACTCTCTACTCTCTACTGTATACTCTCTACTCTCTACTCTCTACTTTCTATTCTCTACTCTCTACTCTTTACTCTCTACTCTATACTCAATACTCAATACTCTATACTCTCTACTCTCTACTCTCTATTCTGTACTCTCTGCTCTCTAATCTCTACTCTCTACTCTCAGCTCTCTCCACCCTAACCTCTACTCTCTACTCTCTACTCTCCACTCTCTACTCTCTACTCTCTACTCTCTACTCTCTACTCTCTACTCTCTACTCTCTACTCTCTACTCTCTACGCTCTACTCTCTTCTCTCTACTCTCTACTATTTACTCTCTAGTCCCTAGTCTCTACTTTCTTCTCTCTACTCTCTACTCTTTATTCTCTACTCTCTACTCTCCACTATCTTCTGTCTACTCTCTACTCTCTACTCTCTACTCTCTACTCTCTACTCTCTACTCTCTACTCTCTACTCTCTACTCTCTACTCTCTACTCTCTACACTCTATTCTATCTTATCTACTCTCATTTCTCAACTATGTACTCTTTACTCTCTACTCTCTACTCTCCATTCTCTACTTTCTACTCTTTTCTTTCTTCTCACTACTCTCAAATATACTCTCTACTCTCTTCTCTCAACTCCTCTCTACTCTCTACTCTCTTCTCTCTAATCTCTACTCTCTTTTCTCTACTCTCTACTCTCTGTTCTCTACTCTGTACTGTCTTTTCTCTACACTCGACTATCTGATCTCTTCTCTCTACTTTCTACTCTTTACTCTCTGCTCTCTAATCTCTACTTTCTTCTCCTCACTTTCTAATCTCTACTGTCTATTCTCAACTCTCTACTCTCTTCTCGCAGCTCATCTCTACTTTCTACTCTCTTCTTTCTACTCTCTATTCTCTACTCTGTAATCTCTATTCTCTACTCTCTACTCTCAACTATCTCCACCCTAACCTCTACTCTCTACTCTCTACTCTCTACTCTCTACTCTCTACACTCTACTTTCTACTTTCTACTCTCTACACTCTACTCTCTACTCTCTACTCTCTACTCTCTACTCTCTACTCTCTACTCTCTACTCTCTACTCTCTACTCTCTACTCTCTACTCTCTACTCTCTACTCTTTACTCTCTACTCTCTGCTCTTTACTCTGTGTACTCTCTACTCTCTCTTAAATTCTTCGTTCTCTCTTTTCTCTTCTCGGTCTTCTCGTTTATCTTCTTTTTCCTAGAATCAATACAACAATAACATTAAACTCACTCAAATTACCTTCTTCGCGTGAAACTTCTTCGCGACCAAGCTCTTGTGTTCCTGGGTGTGAAACTGCCGGGCGATGAAGCTCTCCAGATCCGAGTCCATTTGCGTTCCGGCTTCGTTTTGCTGCTGGCTGGGACAATTGAACATATGCTCCCCGTCACACATGCAGTCCTGATTGGCCTGGTACTCCCGGCTGAAGGCGGCCGTATTCTCGAAGTCCATGGTACATCCCTGATCCTCGGTGTATCCTACCGGGCACGGGTTCGGCGGATTGCAATAAGCCGGCAACCCAGCATCGGTTTTCACTTGTGGTTTCGGACGATGCGGACCCTCTCCGGCACCTCCGGAAACGTACTGGTGCCCCCAAAGCGAGCTGTGCTGCAGATATTCCTGATCCCTCGGCGATGGATTCGGATTTCCGTCCAGCAAAGCATCGTAATCGAACTGCTCCGATTCCAGATCCTTGTTGGCCCGAGCCATCAGAGCCAGACGTCCGGGAAATTCGTCCATTGGGTCGATGTACGAGTCGGCCGCCTCAGCGATGTCCTTGCCCATCCGGTCGACTATCTCGCGCATCAGCACGTCCGACAGCAGCTGGTCTTTCAAGCCCGCCGAAAGGTAGCCCAGTGCCCCAGGGGAGCTGGCGACCATCAGCGTGGCCAACACCAGAAACAAATACATCCTCAACGGTGCTCACCCGGGTGAGCCGTGCACCTGATTGGATTCTGCTAGAAAAAGAGAATTAGTTAACATCGGATGATTATTGGGTTGATATCAATATTTTTTCTATTTATTTATTGTGTAATGACGCTTCCTGTTCTCTTCAAATTTATGAAAAAGTGATTTCACCATTATTGAGTTCAAAAATCTCCTGAGTTGCTTAAACATCTTGATTGTTTGTGTTCTTGATAGAAGTCGAAGGGGTTACTGATATGTAAAAAAAAAGTGAGTTGAAAATTAACGAGATTTGTATTACGATATATTTTAGAAGTCCTATAATACATTTGAGATTAGGTGACACAAGTTTACGAACTACCACTAACGTTGTAAGACGAAGGGGTCGAGCTAGTTAACCCCTCTTTAACCTCTCTCAGGTACGGATGGAATACAAAATTCGATGTACAGACCACTCCGGTACTACAAAAATGATTAGACGACAGATTTTCATCCAATCTGTGTAAAACTGCGTTGGTGATGCTATTTACTACCAAAGTCAGCAAAACCCCCAGCTAAACCGTTAATATTAAATCGCGAATAATGTCAAAAAGAGAACATAATCGAAAAAAGGGTGTTCCACAGCGTTCCACAATCGGACCCTTTTTCTGGAACGCTATGCATAATGAAATGTTGAAGCTGAAGTTTCAAACAGGCGAGTAGATAATCCTATAGGATGCCCCATTATGTCTAAACACGATTTAAAATTAACCGTGTGGATACAATTAAGGAGAAATTCCAATTTGTTCACTTTTATGTTCTCTATAGTCTTCTTATACAGTGAATCAGTAAAACACACAGACTAATTTGCGAAGCTTTTGACCACTTTTTTCAGTCATTTTCATGTTCTCTAAAAATACGATTGGTATAGGCACAAAAAGTATCAATCGGTATCGGTTGAGGATAATTCAGCGGATTCATCTCATTCAGTACGATCTCATCTTTGTTGGATTGGAACCAAGTCATCGTGTCCTTTGATAAGTGAACTGAGGCCAAATTAAGCCAAAATAAAACTGAGTGATCACTGATCATGCTTGCAGACCATGGGCAGCAGGCGATGATTCAGGCACTCTCGGACGTAAAAAGCTGCATTAGTTGTGTCAGTATTCATGAACAGCTTGATCATATGATTTACGAGCTCTTGGTTTGACAGAAGCAGCTTGTTTTTGACTCCGCTTCGGTTTATTCTGCTTCTTAAAAGATTTAGACCCAAACTTACCTTGCCACAATGGACGATGTGGAAAGGGGATCCCATATTTTTGGCCAAATCATGAAATGAGCCAGCCTTCCTACTGGCATAAGCACGCATGACTTTCCGGTCCAAAGTTTTGTCCATCGGACCCGATTTCCGAAATACTGTGATTTGGAAGTATGGAGTGGAAATACTTCCTAATCGCATTTCGGGCCGCTCCGATACTTACTTCCAGAGCTGCAAATTATCAGTGACAGACAGCCAATATCAGCAGACTTTGATACTGCTCGCATGTCTTTATCATGCGATATTGATTTTTGGTCAGCGACGTAAGCTCATGACCAAAGTTGAATGAATGACATGATGTTTGCAATGACTTTTTTCTTCTTACACCCAACAACTACATTTTTTCCACTGTTGCGCAGCTTATAACGTAAAATCTCTCCAAAGACTGCCATAAAATGAAATAGAAAGACGACCGTGGGATGCGGGTGGAGTGCAAAAATGTCATTCAATATTGACATTGCTGCCTGACTGACATTGTAGCTTGGTCATTCAACTGGTAGGCGACTTTGATATTCTTTCGATAACATTGACAAAACGATATTGACTGAAGTTTACCAGCCTTGCTTACTTCTTCCATTTTCGCCAACTGACTTAAACCACAGAGAACCAGAGTTCGGGCTGGAGCCCTAACCGTGTGTAAAAATACCAACCGTGATTTCAAAATAAACGACGCCATTTTTGCAACTTAGCTAAGAGCCACCAGATGTCGTTACCGGTACTTTTATTTTTTCAATTTTTTCTACACGCTCAGACGATAGTACCTTCAACGAATGAAAAATGCGCTCAAAGCCAAATTTATTTTCAGTCACTCAATCGGGTATTAAAATAATTGTATGGTTTTTCAGTTTTTGTCCTGGGTTAGTTATTGTCGACATGAAATTCACTACATCAAGACTAAATTGAATTTTTTTTTTATAATTTAGAATACATTTCGATGATGAACACAAATTTAAAAATTCGTTTAGAATTCTTTATTCTTTCACAGAATTTTTTTATCGGTAGGATTGGTGAAAAATTGGCGCATGGTGTTATCGGATATTTGTAATATTTAAGTATAAAAGAAGGGGGGAATATTTGAAGATTTTATAAAATTTTGATATCGAGTTGCTTTTAAATGCCTTTTGCTATTCCCTTAAATTCGTAGGATTCTTAGGTGTCCGGGTAACCTCCATGCAATTACTTTGCCCTGTCTAAGAGGCCAAGTTCAATATTAAGAAGCGTTTCCAATTTTCGAATATTTTCGGAAGTAGGTACTGAAGTCCTATCCTGGCAGAAAAGACGAGATTTTTACATGCTAGAATTTTCCAATGTTCGAACGAAGATGTGTGGTGATACTTTCGATTAATTATATTTGAAATGCTTCTTTATGAGTGAAATTTGATTAAAAAAAATCTGATCCTAAACAAAAAGTGGAGTTTATCCATTAGAGGGGTATCATAAATTAACACATCATACAGAAATCCTGCGGCAAATGTTGACTGAACTATTTTTGAAATTATAATTCATATTAAAACAGACACATAATTAAAATCTTATATGAACTTTCTCTTCAAACAACTAAATAATGTTTGCTTTTTTTCTCAAACAAAATCAGTGGCTCAATACGAAATTAGTACCAAATGAGGCAACATCGCCAAAAGAAAAAGATTTCGTTTCAAGAGCATATAGTTCCTGCTGCAAATTTCTGCACCCCAAAAAAAAAAAACTAGCTGAACTCTGTTTTGGTGCGACCTGGAAGTAAATTTTGGGTTATTTATTTTCTGAGTGTTCTCAACTGTTGACAAAAAAAATCGACAACAACAGCTAAGTCACTTAGCAAAGAGCCACTAGATGGTGCTGTTTTTAGGCCAATTCTAACGGTTTTAAAATGGCCGACGATTCAAATTCCTTAACACGGATTCGACACATATATTTGTTCGGGACCCGTTCTCTGGTTCTCTGTGCTTAGAGCAACTTTACTGGTGTTGGGAAAAAGTGGTGGAAATTTTGTCACTTTTTGCATATTTTGAAAAAATTTTCATGCAAAAACATTTTCAAGATCTATGGCCTTCAGCTCCTTATGATGGGTAGAACTCTAACTCAATCTCTTAGTTTTAAATATTTGGGTGTCTGGTTCGACTCTACATGCCTCTGGGGAAAACATATTAGGTACTTGACATAAAAATGCCAAAAGAGAATCAATTTTCTTCGAACGATTACTGGAACCTGGTGGGGTGCTCATCCACAGGACCTCATCAGGTTATACCAAACAACGATACTGTCGGTCATAGAATACGGAAGCTTTTGCTTTGGGTCCGCCGCGCAAACCCACTTGATTAAACTAGAACGAATACAGTATCGTTGTTTGCGTATTGCCATGGGATGTATGCAATCGACACATACGATGAGTCTCGAAGTACTAGCGGGAGTAATGCCGTTGAAAAATCGGTTCTTCGATCTATCGCTACGTTTCCTAATTCGAAGTGTAACTATGAATCCTTTGGTGATAGAAAATTTGGAAAGGCTTATGAATATTAATTCGCAAGTCAAATATATAAACAACTATCATACTTTTAGTCAATTAGAAATAAATCCTTCTTTATTAAATTCGGACACGAGTCACTTTTACCCGATAAGCAGTTCCTTAATAAAATTCGATCTATCCATGACCGCTGACATCCGTGGAATTCCAGATCACGTCCGACCCAACGTCATTCCTTCAATCTTTGCATCAAAAGTACGTGAAATTGATCCTACAAAATGTTCTTTACTGATGGTTCTAGAATTGACGGCGCGACTGGTTTCGCAGTGTACAATGAGCGCTTTGAAGCTTCGTTCAAGCTTCGAGAGCCATGCTCCGTTTACGTTGCCGAACTAGCCGCAATTTATTGTACCTTGGAACACATTCGCACACTGCCCGTAGACCACTATTTCATCTATTCGGATAGTCTCAGCTCCGTTGAGGCGATTCGATCGATGAAACTGATGAAGCGCTCTTCCTATTTTTTGCTGGAAATTTCAGGGATATTGGGCGCTTTGATCGAAAATTCGTACAGGATTACCTTAGCTTGGATCCCGTCTCATTGTCTTATTCAAGGCAATGAGAATGCGGACTCATTGGCTAAAGTGGGTGCGTTACAAGGTGAAATCTTTGAGAGGATAAAAACTTACAATGAATATTTTTCAATACCTCGCACTTTAGCGATTATCGCTTGGCAGTCTAGCTGGGGCAATGGCACAAAGGGACGTTGGCTCCATATGATTATCCCTAAGGTTCCGACGAAGGCATGGTTTAAGCATTTTAACATGAGTCGCGATTTCATTCGCGTGGTTTCTCGGCTCATGTCAAATCACTGCCGGCTTGACGCGCATTTGTTTCGTATACAAATAGTTACAAGCAATGTTTGTGTTTGTGGGGATGACTACCACGACATTGATCATGTTGTGTGGAAGTGTGAACGGTTTGATCGATCGAGGGCTTGGCTACTGGATACCCTTAGGGCCCGATGTAAACAACCTGGTGTTCCAATTCGAGACATCTTGACAAACTTAGATTTAGAATATTGGTATCCCATCTACAAATATCTCAAACTTTCTGACTTGGTCGTTTAGTCCTCTTCCCCTCTGTCTGTACTCTATCTAATGCTCGTTTCGTCTATTTATTAGAACAACCTTTCCTCCGACGGGTCCTACAACACCACATAGAAGGCTGGCCAGGAAGTCGAAAACCCTGAGGTAGCTATCGAAACCACAGCTACAGGAAGCCACCACCGAACCCTAACGGAAACTGTTCTTGGAAGTGACCCCAGTTAATCCCCTTTCCTTTCCTATAATAAGTTGAATTAACAGTTGAGTAGCCGCGACGATTACGGCCCCCCTCTTACTAACCCAAAGTTAGGAAAAATACTCCCGGCACATAAAAACTTTATAAGTAAAATGCCTTAATAGAACCTTTTGTAAATAAAAAAAAAATCTATGGCCTTCAAGTTTTTTAACAACACGTGTTGTAGTTTCGCATGCTCTGATGCAAAAATAGCAATATTTCTATCATATACGGCTGAAATAGTGTTGTAAACATGACTTTCTCCTCAGTCGAGCTCGTTGGGAAGAGAGTATTCACGCCGCGGAATACTCTTGGGTAGAGAGGTCTCTAGGTTGCCGTCGGATGAGCCACGTAGGATGACATCACCGTCGGAATTCATCTAAGTCGCAAGCGTTGAAGACTCGTGCGTATGCTGTGACAGGCGCGAGTCTAGGATAAGCTGCTCTCAATTCGGCACACGGCGTGCAAAAAACCTAGGGTTACCAGTCCCAAAGTTGCCAGCCAAAGGAAGGAGGAAGACCGGACTACGGTCGAAGAAAAATGCCCTTTTGGCTGGGGGTATTCGAATAGTGTGCGTCCAATCCTAGCAGTAAAGCATACAAAGATAAGACTTTACCTTCTCCATATGCCGAGCTGCATAGGTGTAGGATACCTCCACAGACGCGGAGTATCTGAGTAGACGTGCTCCCTACGACGGAAGTTGCCACTGCATGCTTGGCATCGCTCCTCAAATTTGCCCGTTCAGAGTAAGAGCGTGTATTTTTTTCGCTGTGCTCTTCCCAAACAGAGAATCTTTAAAAAATGCTCACTTACCTCCAGAGCGACCAAGCGTCCACCCAAGTGTGGGCAAAAGAAGCAAGCAAACTGATGAAGTGCGTTCTCGGTGCAGATAAATTCGTTCGCAATCGGGCGAAAGAGAAGCTTTACAGAAAACTCGGTTTGTCTTCATCGGTTGCGTCTGACTGGATCGATGTTTCGAAGTGCGTCAGAATTTACAATGCACAACATAAATCTAACGGAACTAAATTAATAACGCCTAAGGTAGTTAAGATAGAATGCTGGTGTCTTCGACAATATTACTTTGTATAATAAAGCGCATATTTTGATATGAAATATAAAGTTTAGAGGTCCACCAATAGCGAGATATAAATCATAACTTTCTTGTTAAGCATTTTAGAGCTTAACTTTCTTCTACAAAAATTATTATTTATCACAATAAAATACACAACTTTGCTAAACATGTCAAAGTTCTACAATCTTAACCCAAGGAGATACGGTTAAATTAAAAAAAAATACTTGAAAAATGCTTATTTTAGTTATCATCCCGCTATTTTTTAATCTCTCGACTTTAAATTTTATATCGAAATATGCGAATTAACAACTTTGCCCAAAACACCTATCTGGTCATTCCTGAGCGAGTTCCTCTAGATTGATGTTCTGCACCAGGACCAGCTACGAAAGCTTTCTTCGGTCGAAAAATATCAAAAGCATAGCGGTAAAGGAAGAAAAATCCAAAATTTTACGATTTGTGAAAGTTTTGCAGTTTTTTTACTAAAATTTGTCCCAGATCCCTGCGTAATTTTCACGGTTTGTTTAATAGACAAAGATTTTTGGATAATTTTAGTAAATGTTACTTTGTGAATTGCTGCTTTTGTAAATTGATGCTACCCACGTACGATATTTAAAGTACATAAACCTAAGTATACCGCAATTTGCGGATGCCCGGAAATTGTGAAAAAACTACTTGGATTTTGCCCAGTTTTATCCACATTATTTGGAAAATCAAACCAAAACTATCCTTCGTATGCTTTAAACATAAATGTATAACTGCTGATGTGTTGCGACAAAAAAAATGTAAGTCGTTTTTCTTCACTAGATAAATGTCTGGAATTTCTTCAGATTTGGCCGGATATTGCTCGGTTTTTGGAATTGAAAATTTCAGATTATTTACCCGGTTTTCACCATGTTTTCAAATAATTTGCCAGGAAGTGCCCGGCCCGGCTACGTACAAAAATATTTTATACATAAACCTACATTGGACCTCTTCGACTGATGCACTGTGCCGCACTGCATAGCGGCTTTTTTTTAAAGAAAACATTCCTGCATAGAAATCTTTCTGCCTTGATACACTGAGCGACACAGCAGCGTCGCTAGAGTACAATTTTCTAGCCAGCTCCTTCTCTTTGCTTTAGAGCGAGCGACGTCCACCCGACCGTCAGAGAAACCGCAATCGGGCGCACTCGGCAAAAAGATAAGTGAACGTTGATCGGCTGAGCAGTGCACTCGGAAACCGAAATGATAAAAGTGTAATTCGTTCTCTGCTCTGTTCTGTTTGCGAGGTGTTGGACAAGCATGGTTGCCAGGATAAGACTTTACCTTCTTCGTAGTCGTACTCGTAGGGAGTCACTCGAGACGGTGTAGGATGAAGCCTTCGCCGAAAATCATCCGAGTAGTTTCGTAAAACCCCGGACGTGTGCTGTGACAGGCGCGTGTCCAGGATAAGCTGCTCTCGATCGGTACACAGATGGGCAAAGAAGAAAGGGTCTCGAGCCAAACCAAGCAGAGCCAAGAGCTCAAGTCGTAAAAGTAAAGGTAATTGGTCTCTAGCAGTGGTCTCGAACACAGACTGAGCGCACGATAGTTGTGGCAATCAAGCGAGCCTCGAGCTACGAGTAAAGGTCGGACCTCGAGTCGTCATAGGAGAGATCCCTAGTCTTGAACCGTAACAAGAGGCAGGGTATATATGCTAGAGTATTGACTTGAAATCGAGAAAGCCATGCGCGGACTTGGTCTCCCCTCACGGGTACAGCATTCGTTGCAGGACCGGATGCGAATTATGGCCAGGGGCCTCAGGTGGACTCCAGAGTTGACCAATTGCACCCATGGACCCACAGTAGCATACTGGGGAGACGCGGTGGCTCTCCGTGCCTTGAAATGCAATCCGTAAATATTATTCACAACCTGGGTTATCAATTAATATAAAAAAAAAACACTGTGGAAACCAATAGCCATGGTACAAAATACGTGCCACTCTCGACTGCTTTATCGAACAACCACAACCAGCAAAATAGCTCAGTAAGCGACAAACCCTCGAGGTAGTATTTAAGCCCTCTTGAGCGCCTCCCTCGGTTTCAAGCAGGTGTTACTCCACGCACGAACGTCCCACGACGGCAACAATACATTCGGCACTTGAATGTCTCGCCATTTGTCCGTATTACGTGAACTAGCCAGCACCTGCTTTCAAACCACAGGCAATTACTCGCTAGGGAACTCACCCCACACTCAATCCCCGATCATCCCCTCAGCTTCATTCTCCTGCTGTACACTACCACCCCTGGAATCATGGAGATAAACGCCAATTCAATAAATTTTAAAGAACCTAGCCGTCCGAAAGTTGCCTCAGCCTCGCAAACGCCCTGAGACCTAGCAACAAAGAGTCTGGGTTGGCCCCGTTTCTGAAGAAAAGTGTAGTTCTACTAGAGAGTTCATCATAAAACCAAAGTACCTACTGTCAGAGTCGACTTCAAAACTGAAGCTGAAATATCTCGGAGTTAGGTAAAGCGTCGAAGCTAGGCGAGAGTGTGAAGTCAGGTACCTTGACAAGGGTAATTTTTTTACACTAAACATACCGGAGAGGGTCAAATGAGATTTTTTTAACATCAAATGACTTAAACTCCTATTATAATTGTTTTTTCCGTAAATTTTTCTACATGATTTTTTTTTATTTTCAAAATGTACGTTTTTTTAAAGCTTTGTAGATTTTGAAAAACGTATGTAGTATACCTACAGGGACCGGCAATTGAACTGCTACAATACTTTAGGAGTGATTATTACGAAGTATACAAAACCGAGTTAGATGACACCTTGTCATTTTGTTAACATTATGTCTAAGATGTCAGAGGATAATTTTGATAACTTTATAATCAAGTGTTTTATTGTCAAAATAGTACTCGAACCTTAACGTAGTGCTTTGATTGCCTAGTTCCAGGCTGTGAAACGGTAGAAAGATATATTTCGTGAGTTGTCCAATTTTTTTTTATTTTGGCTCGCACTTGGAAGATACCTGGAGATCAGAAGTACCCAATTATAGTATGGTGGGAATCGTCAAGCTGGCGAGTGGCGTCACCTACCATGATGAAGATAATCAAGATGCGTCCTGAGAGAATTTCTTGGCGTAGTAACACTAAATTGGCGATAGATTTTAGAAAGAGCGAAGGCACAGCTTACGCGGTCCGCGCGTGAAAAATTTGGAGAATATTGTTTTCTGCCGATGAATTCATCGCCGTTCAGCGATTCGTGAAAAACAGAACTACAGATTTTGGTTGCCAGAAAGATCACGAACCTATGAAAACGTATTAAAGGCCACAAACGACAGAAATCTGTCTTATTAAAGGTCTGGGTCGGAATCGCCCGTACTTTCCTGGTGAAGATCAACCAAACACCCTGAAGAGGTGTAGATCAATAAATTTACGTATCGAAAATAGTTCTACGGCATGTCCTCCAACTGTGGACACGTCCCAATTTTGGTTTTGGTTGGTGGTTTTTCAACAGAACTTCTTATTGGCTTACGAAGGATAGAGGTCCCAATTTTTAGTGCGAATTTTTTTTTCGAGGGTTACTTTCGAGTACGGAGGGGTCGGGGAGTTCGCCGAACCTGAACCCTATGGACTTGGCTGTCTAGCGTATAAGGATGCCCGAAGTCTACTCCACAATATATGATGGGTTGGAAGTTCTGAAGTTCTAGTTGAGTCCTGGGATTAAATACCACATAAACCACCTGCGGTCTTTTTAGAATATGTGCCTTGAGTTTCTGCAGCGAGTGGTTAAGCTCAAGGACAAAAAAATCGAAAAGCGGAAATGGATTTTGAAAATATGATCTGTTTTGATGTAAATCGTATTAAATTTGAATGAAAAGGTTTTTGTATTGATCAAATTATTTGTTAGTTCCAATGTAGCACTTCAATTGCCGGACCTGTATTTATACCACCGATTTTTACAAAGTTTTTAGTTTTAGAAAGCTTGTAACGTGACTCAAATGTGATTTATAAACAATATCCAGCTCCAATGATTAATTTCAAAGTTAATCAATATCTAAGGAAAAAAATCCGAAAAAACATGCTTCGGGAAAAATGCGCAGTCAGTTATTAAGTGGTCGAAAAAAATGCACTTAGTGCTTGAGAAATTTGAAGTTAAAAGCTACATATTGCAGCTATGGAAATATTGTTTTTTAATTTCTCTAGATCATCGTCAAAAAAAAATGTAAGAAAGTGGCTGAAAAACCGTACTTTGTAATGAATCAACCGAAAAGATTGTTCCAGTCACAATAGAATTTTTTGGCATAGGAGGTAGGCTGCTTGAATACGCGCAATATGCCGAAGGTTATTTGAGATTATCTCCATTCTTCTTCCCCTGGAAAGATAAGAATGCGTCGCAGCCCGTGGCGTAGAAAATAGTTTTTAAATCTTCGAAGCCAGCGGTCATTAGATCGAATCCCGGACACGGCATACATAGTTTATTTCTGTGAGTTGGTGGTTTTAGCATTTGTAAGGTGCTAGCCATTAAGCCGGAACAAATTTCAAATCCTTCTTTTGTCACTCGGAGTTGGAGCATCGCGAGGAGGGGGATATTAAAAAATAATGCGAAAAACAAATGAATTGGAGTAAATTGCACGAAAATTTGTATGCAACAAAATGGCATACTATATCATTGCACAAAATCTATGAATCAAGTAAATTTTTATCAAAAATTTCAATAAAATTAAGAATACAAAAGGTTAAATAACTCCCATTGTCCACCATATGTTATTTGGTCTTGTATTACTTCAAGCTTTATTTATTTCCCCCTTCTTGTTTTTTTTGGAAATTTCGAAGGGGAGGAGGGGGGGGGGGGGGTAGCTGACAGAAGAAGAAATTGATATTTGATCCAGCCTTATATCCTCGGAAGATTTACGATCAGAGGTAAGTCAAAACAAAGCTCTTCGAGGAAACATTATGTTTCATTGAAATCCTGTATGTATCTGTGTTCGTTTTTTTATCAAGAAGGGAAGAGTAGGGCTCCCATATAATTTTTATATTGCAAAACTCGAGGGCCATTCAAGCTAATGGAACCAAATTTTGCATGATAGTATTATATACTAGAAATGGTTGTATGATTATTTGATACCCCACCATCCTTCCAGGTATAGGAAGCAACAACGGAGGTTCCGATACAATATTGCACAACCCGAGAACTTATCTATATATGATTTTATTGTATAACTTCAAGACTTATCAACCAATTGAACCAAATTTGCTATGAGAGGGCTTCTGAGTACAAAAAAGTTGATATGATTGTTAGAAACGCCTACCACCTATGTGGCGAATAAATAGAGGAAGGGAGAGGGGCTCCATTATTAGTTATTCTGACGAACGTTGAGAATTTATCAAGCAAAAGGGACCTTATTTTCGAAAAAAATGTTTTTTGGTATAACTTGATAATTTACCAAAAAAGATAAATTTGGCATATGACGTTAGGCTGGAACAAATATCAATTTCTTCTTTTGTCACCCCCCCCCCCCCCCCCTTCGAAATTTCTAAAAACCCTGAGGGGGGAAATAAATAAAGTTTGAAGTATTTTATGTAAATTTCGAAAAAAATATCAAATATCTGAAAAATTACAAGACCAAAAAACAAATTTTGGATGATGGGAGTCATTCCACCTTTTGTATTCTTGATTTTATTGAATTTTTCGATAAAAAATTACTAAATTTATAGGTTTTGTGCAATGATATAGTATGCAATGTGGTTGCATACAAGATTTCGTGCAATTTATTCCAATTTATTTGTTTTTCGCATTATTTTTTATTGTCCCCCCCTTGCAATGTTTCAACTCCGAGTGACAAAAGAAGGATTTGAAATTTGTTCCGGCCTTATTTAAAATAAAAAAAAAACTATATGGAATGAACGAAAAGCCACATTCTAGCAATATTTTTTTACTCTACAGAAGCTACTGAACAAAATCAGTCTTATAAATCGAAGCACGGATTGCCCGGAATTGATGACGTTTGCAAAAAATAATCCCCTTTCTTATGAATGGAGAAAATTTGGAAAGAAATCTGCTGCTTCTCTGCAGTGTGTTATATAGCTCACTCCGTCGACGGCTCTCGTCAATGGAAGTCACTTCTTCGCGCAAGTCTCAACACTTCCGGGAAAGTGCGGTCCACGATCATGAAAACCATGATATTGGATAAAATTTGCTATAAAACTTATCACCTGTTGTATTTTCACTGCTTGGTTGGGTAGCACACAAACTTAAACATATCACTTTTCTTCAAAAAGGAAACGCTTTTCATTAAGCATTGACACTCAAGTTATGTCCTGCCAGAAAAAAAACCTTCCCATCTGTGGGTGGAAGCAATCAATATTCACCAGCAGCACCGCATGAAAACGGTAGCGTGACGTCAGCGGCAAAGCCCTTCACAACAGCGCTTGAAACACCGAAAAATATTAGTGCAAATCTGGTTGTCTTCAACAGAAGCACCTGGTGATAATGCGCTGGAACGCCACATTGATAACGATTCCAGTCCTGCGGCTGGGTGGTAGCCAAGAGGTGAAGTCCATTAGAAGCACTCTGGTAATACTACAATCAATGCGGGTGGGTAGACAGCATTCATCCCCCCATACCCGGAGTGGTTTCGACATACCACATGGGTACTACATAAATTGCATGGGGACACCACTGGCACTTGTATCCTATAGGGCTAGGGCAGGAAGAAAATAAAAACATCCACGTCAGCTATCGCGGGAAGCAAACAGATCGATATCGATTTTGACAACTGATGATGAATTTATCGCCCTTTTACTTTCGGAACTAATTAAACAACTGCTTCCAGTTATTGGGGGAATTCCAATTTCCATCTGGGTTTGGATTTTTTCCTGACCACCTGTGACTTATACTATTGATTTTCGTTGTCTATCCAAATTTATTTCAAACATTTTAAAAACTTCTGAGATAGCTCCATTTGACCTTCAAACTTATCCAAAACTTCACTGGAAGGGTTCTTCTGAACTGATTTTCAATCAACCTTTTAAAAAAATATAGACTCGTTAACCAACCTTTATTGCAGACTCAGGTCCAGGCTGTGATTCACTCAAAGAACGAAGTTAAACTGAGAGTAATCTTATCCTCCATGAAGCAATAACTCAACAGGAACAGCTAACTGAAACAAGCTAGAGCTTACTGTGGGATGGAGGAACGAACAGGAGAAAAACGCTTTTCGGATTGACTTTTGTCGAGGCACTCTGTGAACGAGTCCCGGATGGTGGAAAATCTATATTGAAAAAAATGAAAACATTGCTGTCCCCAGCTTGGAGGAATGTCAAAATGAAGCTTTTCCCTTCAAAACGCATGCGTTGGATTCTGGGGCAGCCATGTGAGCCACGATGGACAGTGGTACAGTATCGGAATTTATCTTATGGGAACAATTTACTCAAAGAAAAAAATGTAAAATAACAATTTAATCATCCAAATGTTCGGTCATTCCAATGGTCAAATGAGTTACAAGTGCTTTAAATTTTCATGTACTTCAAATTTGATTTATTTTCAGTCCAATGATTTTGAACCGAATTAATAGAATTCCATTGTATTTATTATCCCCAAAAATTCGCTTTTTCATCCTTGAAGAAATGACTTTTGAATGGAAAAAATGGTGGCATTAGCTCCTAAGCTGTGAAAATACCCAATTTGACTGTTTTTTTCAGTTATAAGGTTTTATCTAGCGTAAAAGCGCCTAAGATAATGGCTCAATGAAGCTGTTTGCATTGTTTTAATAGGATTCTCTTCCATGTTAATAAACATGGCTTGTTGGTTTAAATACTTTTCAAATAGCGATTCATCAAACTATCTTTCAAATTTTTTATTGATGTTGCTCTGCGGGAAATAGACTAATTCATTTCGAACTTTTGAGCCAATTGATAATTTATTTTTCACATTCATTGTCTTAATTTATTACAACCTTTCCAGGGATCAATTTAAAATTATGTGGTGCGATTCATGCAATTGGTATAAATTTAATTCACACGGATCAATCGCGCAGGATATCAGCAAAACTCGGATAAGCTCTAAGCTGCAATAAAGTGATCTTGCCGTGAAATTAGGAAGATTTAAAGGCAGCTTTATGATAGCTAGAGACCTGAGAAGTCGAATTCACCGTGCAACCAAAAATCAGAACACCATCAGGATTTTTTCAGGACCACTAAATTGATGAAAATAAGATGCAGCTCATCTTAGATTGCATAAAACGAAATACAGGTACTGAGTGGCTCAAAAAATTCAAGCGAACAGAATCTTAGCTGTTCAGCAGTTTATACATGTCTAAAAACACCACTTATCTAAATATCATCTGAATCAACGATTACAGATTTGTTTGATGTTCTCATCATTTAACTTTAAAATCAGTTATAACTTAGATCAGTAATTTTCAAACTTTTTTCACTCACCGCCCCCCTGCCTCGGTATTTTAGAGCTCACCACCTCTAGGAGAATTTTCTAACAAATTTTTATAGGAATACAACAAAAATTGGTAGCTTTTCGCTCTTTCACCGCTCTCTTGTAAGCTTTCAACAACCCCCAGGGGGCGATTGGAACCACTTTGAAAATCACTGAGTTAGATATTTATTTACATTTACATTTACATTTACATTGCATTTTTAAAAAATCAGGACAATTCAATCGTTTTTGAAAAACCTAGACGGTCTCTCGAAAATCAGAATAAATCCTGATAAATCAGGAAACCTGGAATCTCTGCCGTGCAAATGTATTTTTCACCAACACACTGTCTAATGAACTGGGCAATAAGTAATTCTCCATAATGAGACTGAATAGTGAAATTTTTTAGAAAAGGCAGAATCACACATGTAAATTCTGTCACACAGTTGAATTCTTAATCCTGTGTCACCCCTGGCATGAATTGCCAGGTGCCTTGATTTTACTATAAAACACAGACTTTGGACCCTTCATCCAGATGTGCTAAGGGTAAGGCACGAATTATGCCCAGATTTTGCTCAGAGTGCATTGGTTATACAGACTTTCAAAATTGAAGACTGAAGTAAGATGGGCATGATACATGGTAGAAAATTATTGACATCCACAGACTTTTTTTTCAAAATTTTTCATCTTAAACACCTGACATCTCTACCCCTAGCGACAAATGATGCGCAAAATACTCATTCGACTTATTCATTTAATCTATTCGAGGTGTTTACAAGCGATAACAATTATGCAAAAAAAAATTTTGCATCGTAAATTCACGCTGTGTTACTCCAAAATATTGTTATTGTATAAAGTTGCAAACAAAGCAGCCAAATGCAAATTTTTTAGTTCAAATGTTTGGGGTTAAGTAATTCAAACAATATTTTGCTTTTCGGACTTTTTTATTCAAACTGTAGTTATGTCAAATACGACAAAACACATTTTGTGTCAAAATTCCCACAGAATTCAAATTTTTGATGAAAAAAAAAGCTATACCAAAAATAAATAATTTATAAGGAAATGAATTTCTTAAACCATTTTCCTACTCTTGATCATTACAAGGAAAAAATACTTGTTAAAAATTCGAATAAAATCAAAAATAAAAGCTTAAAGTTTACAGCATTTTTGAACTATGTAAACTGAAGATCATTTTTCATGTAAAGTTTTGGCTCTGAATCCGAAAATGAAATTTTAAATTTTTTCAGTAGAACAGTTTTTGAGCTATGCTCCAAACATGAAATTTTGGAAAAATTATTAAAAGTACTTGTACTCAAATAGATTAAAATATCTAGGACTGCATAAAAGTTATTTGAAATCTCTATTTTGCATATTTAAGGTGATTAAATTCTCTATCGATCATCTGAACTTCATTTTTGTGTATAATCAACATTATTGTTGATATTAGTGACTTTATAATAGAAAAAAAAAACAAAAAGTGCATTTTGTTTTAGAAAATTTTGTCTCACAGAATGTTTTAGATTCGATGGTAACATTAAAGAAATTTGATTTTAAATAGGTCTTAAATGTAAATTCAAAACAATGATTTCAAGTGGATATTTATCAAATTCGGGTGAAAATTGAAGAAGTTATGATTGCTTTAACATAACATAGTATAAGAAGAATTGAACATGGTAAATCTCACTCGATCCAAGTCATAATTAATAATTAGCTTACCAGAAGGTCACATGCTCAGTTTCAGAAAAATCAGACAATGGAGAGAAAATTTCAGTCACATGCTCAATTTTAGAAAAATCTGACCATGGGGAGGGCTGGCTTGAGTCTAAAACGTGAATGGGATTTTAAGGTAGGGAAGAGGCAGACTAAATGCGCATATTAAGGAAAGTACTTATTTTCTCCCATATTCCAATAGATAGAAGTCTGCACATGAGCGATATATACGTTAAAGCAATTTTTCCGAAAAAGTTTTTGTGAAAATAATTTTATAATAAAAGTAGTCAAACTAGCCGATTTCCGAAACCGGAGGGCTAAATGCGCATATTCATGTTTATAGCTATATTTCATTTACAGTTGCAATATTTTGATATTATTTTACTGAAAATGGTAGAAACGGGTGTTAAGCATACATAAGGTTGCCAGAATTTTTTCCACTCCCATCCGGGCCTAGCAATTCCGGGCATTTTTTCAAAAAAATCTGGCAAAATCCGGGCATGGATTTCAATTTTTCAAATCCAAAAACCGGGCAAAAACCGGGCAAAATTTAGGTGTTATTATATATAAAAGCAAAGAAAAAATGCAAAAAAAATGAAATTAATATTTTATTAATGTAATTGCAGACTTACAAAAACATTTTGGAACACTTAAATATTTAAAGGTTTAATAAATTTATTAATTATTGAAATTATTTGAAATAACCGTTGAAAATATCCATACCGTAAATCGATTTTGCTGAAACTTACTCAAAAACTTTGATTTTTTTTTGGTTTCTTTGTGAAAATTGTGAAAAAATCCGGGCAATATCCGGACTTTTTTCACGATATCCGGGCAACCGGGCCGGACCGGACTTTCTCGAAATTTGGCATAAAATATCCGGGCAAACCCGGATAAAACCGGGCAATCTGGCAAGCTTAAGCATACATCAAGGCTGAAATTATGGTGAATAAATGGCCATATTTTATGAAAAAAAAATTCATATCATATTTTTATCGGATCAGTATTAAGCTCTTCTATTTTCACTGCAAGATTGTGATTTCAGCGTACATTTATTGTTTTAATGATAAAAATTAAAAAAAATATAAGACTTATCTATTTTTTCTTGATATTGGCATTTAACTTGCCTGATATGGGCAGTCAAAACATGTCCTATATACCAATATCTTAACATTTACAACATTGCCAAAAACTTCAATTTGTTGATTTTCAGATTTCTAGATGAATAAAAAAGAAAAACCAATAACATGTTTGTTCATAGATTCTGTACGCACGATAATTAAATTTCAATATATTTTGAATAAAATTGGCAAAAATCTTTTTTGAATATTTAAATTTTTTGACTTTATACAACAACTAGCTGACCCGTGTGCTCTGCTACCTCTTCCATGAAAAAATTAAGTTCGTTGAAATTATTTTCATGAAAATCAACTTCTTTTGAATAAAATTTCACCATTGTTCAAAAGCGAACCATTTTTCATGGCATCTAGAGCATGGAGCTTCTAGGATGTATTGAGTATCATCAAGTAAAAAAACCTTATATTTATCAATTTTTGACAAAATTTATTCGAAAATTGTAATCATACTTTTGAAAATTTTATATAGGAGCTCTCTTTACCAAAAACGGAAAAGGTATAGAAATCTTTAAATAATATCATGACATCAAAAATTTAATTATGTGCCAAATTTAGTCAAAATATTCTGAAAATTCTTCGAGTTCAGATATACTTCAGAACGAACTTATAAGAACCCCTTCCCCCCTTTCTACAAAAATATTTGTAAATTCAATTATTAGTCCAAATACATAAAAACCTGTGTGTTTAGCTTGAGGAGTCCGATCCCAAAAATATCTAATTAAGATAAAAAATATAAAAATCTGGAAAAAAAATCTAGAATCATGAATGTAGTTTTGAAGAAAGTTGCTTCAAAATATGTGAAATTGAACATTTTTCTGTGATTTTGGCAACCTTGCTCAACATCTCAATGCATGATCCAACACAGAACTTTAGTTTAAAAAAAAACGGTATTTTTACCGTTTGTAGGAAAAAATCTAGGCTGTGAGGACTAGTTTTAACTGGTGATAAAAAATCACAGAAAGTCAATTATCGATTCAACATCAAACGTTAAGAAAACGGTAATTTCTTTAAATTTATATTTTTCACTCTCTTAGTAATCACTTTGGTAAGCTTGAATATTTTTAAATGGAAGTGATAGCGATTAGTACCTTTGATTTGAACAAGAAAGTTGTAAGAACGAATTTTTGCCAAGAAATATTTAAAAAAAAAAATGAGAGAATTTAAAAATGACATAGATTTTGTGATATTCCTTTTCAATTTGGAGTTTTTAAAAAGTCGTATGAATTTCTGTTTTTAAACACGTTGATTCATTTTATCTTTCCTTTTTCAGTTTTTTCAATTGAAATGAAACTATAAAAAATGACTTATTATTATTAAAAGAAAATTGTATTATGTGCGGCCCTCCGACAAGATCTCAAATTTAAATTGGCCCGTCGCGTTGGTTCAAAAGGTTTTCCACCCCCATTCTATTGGATAATTCATCCCATAAAAAAGCCGGTAAGTGCCGGTTCGGCATAGAATCTTATACCGCTAACTCTACCACCAAGGAAGTTAATTATTGGAGTAGAGTCTGGTTTGTGAGTATATATGGTGTTATTCACTCTAAACACTATTATCATCAAGTTTTTGTATGCCACTTAATTCTTTATACTGAATACTATTTATTACAAGCGTGCACTTCCTCAATTTTAAACATAGAACTCCAAGATATGATATGTTAACGTCTAAAACCGCTTTAATCTCTAATATACAATTTCATTTAATGACCAAGATTTGGACTCAAGTCATTCGGTTTAGAAGTTAAAGATGTTATCCACTACGCTAAGACTTGTTTGTGAATAGGCATTAGAATTACATTGGTCCGAAAATTAAAAAAAAATGAGAAAACGTAACCATGATTTTAGTTACATTTTAGATTTATTTTTCTGTTAGAACGAAATTCTCAAGAATCGGTATGAAACCAGAATGTTTTGCCAAAAATCAGATTTCGTTATAAACCAATTCTCAGACGAAATTTTATACAAAACCGGTTAAAATACCGGATAACCGTCATTTGTGGCACCGCTGGTGATAGAGAAGCAAGAGAGATCAAGTATTATTACTCTTGTGTCAACATTTTTGTGTACACATTTTTTAAAAGTTACAAATTTATGATACCAATCAGTTTCAGAAGCATAAGTTCATCATATGAAATAGCCCATTAAAGTGGAATGTGATTTTTCGCTTTTAAAACAAGCATACATGAATTAAGACAAATCAGAGGGATACGACGGATTTGGGCGACCTTCCCCTACCTTAAGAAAACTGCTCTAGTTGATCTCGTTTTAATACACCATATCGTTGAACCTAAAGAGTGCAAAATAACATCTTCTATAAGTTTTGTGCAGAAGATTTATATCCCTGGAATTTAGTTTTACTACAAATACAAAAAAAACAGCTCCAACGTGTTCTGGGTATCTAAAAAGTCTAAAAACTTGCTATAAAAGAACATTTGTTTGGAAAAGTTTTAAACCATATAGCGCTTTCTATGATTATATTTACTTCCACTGGATCTAAGTTTAAAAAAATTTACACGTGTGAACAGAAAACTGTGTTGGAAAATTTATTTGGTGCCCACCTCGTCTAAACACGTTTTCATTTTTAAATATACTAAGTAAATAAAAGAGACACGTTTCCAACGTTCGTCTGCACGATTCAATTTGACTTACCAATGAAGTGTAAAATATCAAAATTCATTGACAAAGCTCGGTCGGGCTTCTACTGCAGCATCCAAAGCATCACAAGTAGTTTGTTGTTCGCCCCCGCAAAGTCAACCGAATCCATAACGATTGAATGGAGACCATCCTAACAAGTCGCTGTTTAAACACCCATTAGTCCCAATAAGAGAAGCAATAAAATGTGAGTTCTACACTACTGCCGAAGGAAAATTCTCGGGAAAAACGAGAAGAAACAAGCAAACCAAACACACTTAGAGCATTTACGATCTTTTTGGGGGTGGTGGGTGGTCGGTGGAATCTTTTTTTTTTTTTTTTTGATAGTCTGCCCACGCATTCTCTCGGAAGCAGCACGACGATGACTCGAGAGTTATGTCGAGTTGGCAAAAGTTGGTGCTACAGTTTCCGCAGTGCAATTCTTTTTTTTTCACGATGATTCGATGTGGTCTGGCCCGGTTGGCTTTTGACCCAGGGCCCTTCAATGCGGGTGGGAAGTCTTCTGGCTGACTCCGAAAGTGGGTGGCAAACATAAAGACCCATTATGGCGAATGGAAGCTCGTCTCCGGGTTTTTCTGTAGAAAGAAAGAAAGTCAGAAAGAAAGAAAGCTCCATCCTTTCCTAAATGTTTGTATAGGTACGTGAGATAGATAGCGAAAAATGGACAAGAACTTTTCGGGGCAACAGCTGTCAGTGCTGAGTTTGCAAAAAATTACTATGGCATTCGCAAAATACACCAGAGGACGAAAGAGCTTCGGTACAAATTTAAGGGGCGCCCTAGCTTTGTGTGTGGGTGTACTGAGGATGCGCAGTTCGGAGCAATCCTTTCTGTGTGGGGAAAATGGTTTTATGAATGAAAAGCTGAATATTGCTGCGGGTATGTGACGAGAGCTTTTCGGATCGATTCCATCTTTCAGGTAACAGACGTGACATCTGCCTGGAATGTGTGCAATATGTTGTCAATCGTTGATTGATATTGGTTAATCGATGTTATATCAGCAAATCGAAGTTTTATCAGTTCCAGGTATAATTATCCGAATACTGACAATGCCGTTTGTGGCACCTTTTTTCTGTTTCATAATAGCAAGTAATTTGGCATTAGTTTGTCATATATTTGTATGATGCAAAAACTGAACTCGGTACAATCTGTAAGAAGTTCAATATCATTTATGAAAATTTGTCGAATTTCGTAAAACCTACACAGGCAAAATATTTCAAGAATAGTTAGTATTTTTATGAAAAAATTATATTTCGTGAAGTTGTAAGACTTTTCGGCTATTTTTTAACATATTCCATTACTTAATAATAAAATGTATTTCAAAACACTAAGATGATATCTATACTTAAGAACAAGTTTCAAACGTAGGAGTATGATTTTTTTATAACTGTCGGTAATACAAGATTTTTTTTAATATTCATAAATGACATAAGTGCATGAGTCAAGAATCGACGGAATTTCCAGACTGGTAAATAAATAAACACGAGCCCTCAACATGGAATGCAAAAATGTTGCAACTTTTTAGATAACATACCGTAAACACTGATCACTTTTTTAAGAGGCCGGGTCATTCGGCCGAAAGTCATAAGGCCGAAAGCCATTCAGCCGATGGACGTTAGGCCGAATGTGCTATCTGGCCGAACAAGCCACTAGGCCGAATGGGTTATTCGGCCAACGGTTATCCAGCCGAATGCTGTTAGGCCGAGAGGATGTTTGGCCGAGAGGATGTTTGGCCGAATGGTCACTAGGCTGAAAGGTCATTTGGCCGAATGGTCATGAGGCCGAATGGCCGTAAGGCCGAAAGGTCGTAAGGCCGAAAGGTCGTAAGGCCGAAAGGTCGCAAAGCCGAATTTCGTAAGGCCGAATGGATGCTGGGCCGAAAGATCGTTAGGCCAAATAGTCATTAGGATGAATAATCGTCAGGCCAAATGGTGGTAAGGTAGTTGGGCCGAACGGTCGTAAGGCAGAATGGACAATAAGCCGAATGATCATAAGGCCGAATGATCGTAAAGCCGAATGGATGCTAGAAGGTCATTAGGCCGAATAGCTACTAGGCCGAATGGTTGTTAGGCTGAATGGTCGTTGGGCCGAATTTATGCTAGGCCTATAAGACATATTATCGCTTTCTTGCATGTTAGGCCCATCAGTAGATAGGCCGAATAGTCATCAGGTTGAATAGTCATCTGGCCGAATGGATGCAAAACCGGATTCGACCATTCGGCTTTTCGACCGGGGCCTATCGTCCATTCGGCTTTAGGACCATTCAGTTTAATAACCATTCGGGTTTGTGACCATTCGGCCTCATGAACATTCGGCCTATCGTCCATTCGGCCTAATGACCATTTGGCCTTATGACCATTTGGCCTAGCATGCAGACAAGAGTAAAAAATTCTTATTGACCTAGCAACCATTCATGAAGATCATTCAGCCTTATGACCGTTCGGCCTTACGACCTTTCGGCATAGCATCCATTCGCCCTTACAACCATTCAGCTTAGTGACCATTAAGCCTAACGACTATTTGGCCTAGAATCCATTCGGCCTTACGAACATTCGGCCTTGCGACCATTTGGCCTTACGACCATTCGGCCTCATGACCAGTCGGCCTAACGACCATTCGGGGAAATGACCATTCGGCCAAATAACCATTCGATGTCCATTCAGCTTAGTGACCATTTGGCCTAACGTCCATTCGGCCAAATAATCTGCGGCTTAATGTCCCATTCGATCTATTGTCCTATTCGGCCGAACATCCGTCGGCTTTTTGACCCATTCGGCCTAGCAACGTTCGGCCTAACATCTTTCGGCCGAATGTCCGGCCCCCTTTTTTTAATTTATTTTCGAATATGTTTTAGGGGTCGCTTTTTTGTAACACTAAGATGTTTAGAAATACTGACTAAGGTAAGGAGTATAAAGCATGATTATTAATAGCAGAACATTCAAACGACTTCAGTGGCTATAACTAAATGTTTCACGGTGTGTTTCGTAGAAGGACTTAAAGAAAAAAATACAGTAACGCTAATTTTTACATGGGTAGATAGTAGAGCTTCTTCTGGTTCATTTTCACCGAAAATTAAAATATTTTGTCGGTGACCCCCCATACTAAATATAAACGTTTATTACAAAACCAGATTTCATGTTTCGGAGTAACTTTGATCACTATGGTTTTTACGTATCTCAACATCTTCAAAATGATTGTTTCGATGCCAATTAGCACAGAAGGTTAAAACATCAATAACAGTTTATTTTTTTTTGGACTCAATTAAATTTTTAACGATTTCTTTCCAAAACAAATAAACTAAAAAGATGGACAATGCTGCTGCATACATTTAGGGGCAAAAATTATAAACATTTCTCAATTTTTTATAGCCTCAAAAACAAATGAAATTTTTCTTTCATGCAATTCTCAAGGTCCTCCCACTGTTCCGATGTTTCTTTTATTCAAACTTAACCATTTGATAGGGTTTTTGCCATTTGTTATACAAGCTTTCTCATAGTCCGTTTTTCAAGTATCCAAAAATAATCATAGAATGACCGACAAAATAACTCTGAAACTAAACCAATATAAAGTTAAATGTTAAACTTTCAAACAAAACAACCCATTTGCTTCTAAATGCTATCATTTTGTTTGTTTGTGAGTCTTCGAAATAAAAATAATTACTATAAAACTTTAAAATTACGTAATATAAAAGAAGTAATATAAAAAAATCCAGATATTGTTGTTATCAAAAGCCTTAATGCACCGGTGGATTATGATGCCCTTTCATTGATTAAACTTAATGATAATTGGTATTTCGGTGAAGTATAAATTTCCAAAACGATTTATAACGATTCCAAGTTTCATAATATGTTTCATGATAAAATATCAGTTATGCCTTTTAGCATTTTGGGAATTCTTTTAAAAAAATTAAAACTTTATTATATTGCATACTTTTGTCTAAAGACAATACAACGATTGTTTTGCATATTTTTACAATTTTAAAGGTTGTTTGATTGAAAAAACTGATTTGAAAACATGGTTTTGGAAATAATTTCGAATTTTCCATTTAAGTTTTAGCAAAAAACCTAAACCATATTAAAAAGGGGATAGATATAAATAAGAATTTATCTTAACAAAAATATAATTTCCATGTTAGATTCTATTTTCAAACTTTAGATTTATTGAAAATAAATTATGAGCTTCAATTCACCATCAGTAGCACCGGTCGTGTGTTTAGACATTTTTCAAAATCGATACATGTAAATAGTTCAAAAGGTGTTTGCTAGAGGAATTCGTGGAGTAGAACGGCATTTAAAACGTAAGAAATTAGGAACGATTAGTTATTAGTTATAAAAAAATACAAGAAAACAACCTACCACATTGTAAAAAGATTGTAATCTTACGTTGCAAGAATAAAATAAAGAAATAAAGAAATAAATAGGTCAGTTTTCTTAGAAAGGAAAAAAAATCTGAAATCAGTAAGAAATCCATCAAACATGGTCACGTTTTTCAGTCCGAAAGGACATGCAATAAACGAGCGCCAGTAATAAAAGAGCAGCAAGATCAAAAACTTTTAAATGTCGTTCATCGCAATATTTGAAATGTCACATCCGAATATCGGAACTGAATTGACATTTATTAAATGAAGCGCCTGTGCCATCAATGTGAACGATGGTTGTTGACGAAGAAAAAAATAAATGAAAAAATTGTTTTCATATTTGAATTTTATTGGCGGTCGCTGACGAAGAACATTTTTGTAAGTGAATATTGATTTAAATTATCTTCCAGCTACCACGAAAATACGCCGGTTTGACTCCTAAGCTCATAACACTTAAAGAAAACCTTTCTATCAATAAGAAAATATTTAATAAATTATTAGTAATTGATTTTTATTTGTCTTCGTTATAGAGATGTTCAAGTTTTGATATTGAATAATTGAATTTTTGATATTGAAGTTTTGATATTGAATAATTGAACATATGGTAGTGAAATGAGGACTCCCCACATTATTGCAGTCATTTACATTTCATTTCTCAACAAACCACTCCCGATATCGCTTGCGAAAATCAAGTTACGACGACTGATTCGTGTGACTAAACACATCGAGTGCCACTGGCCGGGAACGTGATAACGCAAAAGTTTGTGACAAGGTAGTGATAACTCCATTAATTTGCTCCTTGAACGCAACCACATGTAAATCAGCGTGAGTTGAGTTGGGCACCCGAGTCAAAGTTTCTCGAGCCAATATATCAGTGGGGATTACCGAAGGATTTCGTCGTCGACGACTACTCGTTAACCCTCTGGGGAGAAACTTCGAACTATCGTAACCATATTATTCACCTGTTACCGGGAATCTTTCCCAACGTTATAAGTAGCACCAGCAGCAGCAACAATATCAGCAATATGGAAAGTAAGTTCCGATTTTTTCCTCATTCAGCTACCCACAAACACATTCGCCATCAACACAACAAAAACAACGATTGCGGTGACTTTAGGTCAGGGGTCGGCAAACTTTTGAACCGAAAATTACAATTTACAAACATACGAATCCTTGCTGTAAAATGGGGTGAATAGGACCATGGAAAGGAAAAACAAATTCATATATAATTAATCTACACATCACAAAAATATCAAGGAAAAATACCAATGATTGAATTTTCAGGTACCTCTTTAGTAGAATTTTCAATAAAAAATTTGGCATATGCATTATCATGATTCTTAGCATCTCGATTATAATTTAAAATATATTTGTAATATATTTGTTACAGTATTTATATTTGTTACTCTGGGTCCATGGATGCAATTGGACGACTCATGATACAATGGTAGAGTTCACTTAGGGTAGGCTTGCCTGATACTTTCAGAAAAAAGCGGGACATTTTACCAAAAAAAGCGGGACACAGCCGAAAAAAGCGGAACATTTAAGAAACTCTTGAAAAAAATCCATATTGTTAAGACAATCTCATAGGTACGTATACTATCTACATTGTAAATTTTTACCTCGATTTCCAGCAAAAAAAATTGCTGAAAACTTTCAGCTATCCAAATTTTTGCTGGAAATCAGCAATCGGTTTTCTAATTGCTGGATTTTTCAGCACTCGATTGTGTTCTTGTCATTTTTGCTGAAAAATCAGTAATCGGTTTTCAAATTGCTGGACTTTCCAGCAATTGATCTAGTTTGCTGTGTTGGATTAATAAAATTATTTTTATTTTCCTCTATATTCTAGCAACCAGACACAAGTCAGACAACACTCTGGCACAAAGCTGCCACTCCAGAGCCGGTGTTGGAAAATTTAAAAAAAAGTTCTTGAAAATAAACAAAACATAATTTAAAAATGGAAGAAACTAATTCTTTTTCATTACTCATTGTATGCACAGCCAGTATTAAATATTTAATTTAGAATTGAAATATAAATTTGGTACTAAATACAGCCGGTTGTTTTGAAAGAAATAGCTGGTTTCCAGCAATCTGGATTGCTGATTTTCCAGCAATTTGAATTGCTGGAAACCAGCATTAACGTTTGCTTTAATTTAAATTGCTGGAAATTTCGCTGGAAAGTCAGCGGGACAAAAACCAGCAAAATTTTGCTGGTTTCCAGCAAAAAATAAAAATTACTGTTTACCAAAGTTGTTCATAGAAAGTATACACTTATGTGAGAAAAAATAATGATTCAAGTCCAACATGGAAACGGCGGAATTGATACCACATAAAAACCCTTTTATGAAAACAAATATATTTCAGATTTGTTTTTTTGAAAAGTTTGAAAACCCAAGAAAACTCCCACCTTTAATAATTCAGTTAAAAAACGGGGTGCTAATTAAAGGCAATTTTATTAAGATTCAGGCGAAAATATTAAGATCTATAACCATTTAGAAACAACTGAAACAATGTTTACTCCATACTAAAGTTTTATTTATTGCGTTGGTTGAATGTTCTTCGCTTTACTGAATCAAAATCGTACTTTATAACTTTAGAGTTTTTTTTAGTTTTGTCATAAACAACTTTGAAAATTGCTGCTTATTTTGACAAAAAAGGCGCTTTTGAAAAATTTTCAGTGATAAACCAATGAATACAAAATGAGGCTTAAGTTTGATTCTTGCAGAGTGAGTCAGTAAACTTTTTTTTGGTCAAATTTGCCCAGATATTGCCCGCTTTTATGATTGACAATTAAAAAAATCAAATGCCCGAATTTGGCCAGGTTTTTAGATAAAATGGCCCAGTTTTGCCCGGCCCGGATGCACGAGTGATAAATTCACGCTCCTAGGCAATACCTACTTGTTTAGAGTTCAATTGTCAGTACATCCTAATTTCAAAACGACTTGATGCACAACCTCTCCTCTAACGAAGTCAGATCGAATATCTCATCGTGTTCAAAGAAGCCCTTATTCGAGCGCAACTTCTTGCTTTGAAAATCTGAGCTGGGGAGGACAGCCAGAGAAACAAAACGAGTTGTCAACCCCATATTTTTTTTCTGGGCGCACACGTTAGTCAGAGGAGAAGAACCCCCGAGCCACGTGTAAAACCAAAACTCTCCCAACACACTCAAGTCACCACTTTGCACAACTAAAGGGTGTCCACGATGAAATTGCCACACTATGAAATTGCTCTAACTTATTAACCGTTGGGTAGACTTTAATGATAATTTGGGTGGATTTAGTTCATAGAGCGATGTTTAGGTCCTGCAAGTTTTAAAGTCCTGTGATCAAAACTCGCGGAAATGAAATCGAAAGAACAGCTCGTGTGTGATAAAATCTTGCGCATTCATCGCGAGAACAAGGATCTCTCACATCGTTTCATCGCTAAAACGTTGGGAATCGTGAATTCCACGGTATCGTGAGTGATTAAGCGGTTCGAGGAACAATCGACCACCGATCGGAAGCCCAGAAGTAAAGGAAAAAATATTCCGTACAACACCAAAAAATCACAACCGCGTAGTTGGGGCCTTTGTGGGGGGATTTTCGGAGAATGGCTTATCGCGACGGAAATAAAAACACGATGTTGACTCGTATACACTAAGTCACCGATTCACGGTGCGCCTCTGGACCGTTATTATAAAAAAAAATTGTCCATCAAATCCAAGTACGGGGCTCGATTCCTTAGGTCATTCTGCACCTCTGGGTAAATTTTAAAAAAAATCCCTAGCAGAAAATCCGAGAAATCTTGATTTTAAGGTTTTTGTTGAGAAATTTCAAAATAATTCATATTCAAATTATTCAATATCATCAAAAAACCTCCAAAAACGTCAAAAAAGTGGTCCAAGTCATTTCCAACCAGTATGTATTTGTTGCCGTTGATAAAATTATGATTATTTACAACTGACTTAACTCTCCAAACATGGCTTAAGTGTATTATAAGTATGGTTTATTAGTGGTTTAAGGTTAAATAAATCTTGTAATCATCATTGGCTTGAAACTACCTACAAGCGAATGACCAGCGAAACAGTCGACCGGCACAAAATCGGGGACACAAGTGGGCTTTGAAAAATCAAAAGGATTCAACTTCAAATTCTCAACGTCAATTTTTGTCCTCAAAATGGATGTTCACGAAAAGAACAGAAATTTGGTTTGCGTACTCTGCCTTTCTAAGACATCGTCGCTTCGACCGATAAGTGCAGGTATAAGAGTTGTTATTCGAAAATTTCTCCAAGATTTTGAATCCAGAGAAAATTTGTATCCGTCGGTCATTTGCGGAACATGTCGCGCGTCGTGTGGAGAGTTCAGCAAGGGAGGTACAAGGGTCCCCAGGATTCGAAGTTACAAGCTCGAAAATTCAATCATCACGCGATCTCAAGGAATGTGCAAATGTGAGATTTGTGTTGCTGCCGGTATACATGAGGGCAGAAGCAACCTGCCTGGTTTTGAACCCAAGAAACTCAAGCGCGGAAGACCCAGGTCCAGTCCAGACACAGAAGACATTGATGGGTGTAAAGCGGTGGTAATTTGTAAAACTTGCTACAGTGAATACGGAAGAGGAAAAAGGCACCATTGCACTCAATCCACCCGAGCGTCGAATTTGAAAATCATTTTAATTTTGAATAATGGAGAGCCCTCGTCAAGCTCAGCGGATGCGGCAGTAGCTGACTATATGCGTTCAAAGCCAGATTCACCAGGTAAAACTATATTTTAAAATAATCACCTGCAGTGATGGTTTGAATCATTTGACTTATTTTTGAATCATTTGGTTATAACTTCTTTTGAAAACATTTTTCCATGAAATGATGTTCTAAACTTTAGTAGATACAGATCTAAGCTACAACTTTCTTGTATGTCATAAATATGTATCTTCAATGTGGTATGAATTGTAGGATTTAATCCAACCCGCTAATCCAAATGATTGTGATTACGATCATTGCTCAAAAATTTAAACTTTTCGATTTCTCATTCATAAGGCATAAGAGATACAGGTTTGTGTTGGTCACAAAAGTTGCAGCTAAGACCTAGTTCTACTAAAGTTTAGAACATCATTTCTGGGAAAAATGTTTTCAAAAGAAGTTATAAGCAAATGATTCAAAATAAAGTCAAATGATTCAAACCATCACTGATCACCTGATTTAAAAAATCCAAAAAAAAAAAATATTTTATCCATCAAGATGGAAAATGTGTTCTGCGAAATCTTCGTGGAAGACCGTCTGTATTCGAGAAAGTTTCAACTTGTCCAGAACCTCCCAAAAAACTACGTGCAGATGATTTGTTTAAGGTCAAAGGCGAAAACAATCTAAGCATGAGGAAAACAATGGGTAATTAGTATTTTATTCATAACAATGGTTGTTTTATATAATCTATCTATTATCTAGGTGTGATTAAAAGTATTCGAGCTTCTGGAGTCGATATAGAATCTGGAGTGCGGTTGAAATTGATTGAAATGAACCGGCAGCTTAAAGACTTGTTTGATGTAGTTCAGTTGTCCAGCATCACAGGAAATGTAGCACCTTCGTCAGATCATGTTGTTGCATATTGCACTGATGTACCGGAACTCATTAACCGTATCAAACGTTCAAGACCACCTGTTGATGATTTTGTGGTGAAAATAGGAATTGATGGGGGTAGGAGCTTCTTCAAGATAACGTTATCTGTGATCTCTCCGCAAATGGAACATCTGGCTGGCTTCAAGGATGGCGGCGTGAAGAAGCTTTTCATCATTGCACTTTCACCAAATCTCGCTGAAAAGTATGACAATATTTCCCCCGTTTGGACGAAACTTCTCAAATTACACGAGCTCGAATACTTGGTTGCTGGGGACCGCAAGATTATAAATATTATAATTGGCATAATGGCCCACTCTTCGAAGAATCCATGTCCATACTGTGAGGCTTTAAAGAGCGAGCTCGGTGTAGCAAACGGAACCGCGAGAACCAAAGGAAGTATAAACGAAAATTGCACAAGAAAAAAGAAATTGAATGGAAAGAACTTCGCAAGCTGCGTGAATGCCCCGTTGGTCTCGGGTAGTGATGAAGACAAAATCGTGAACCTTTGCCCGCCTCCACCGTTACATATAACGCTTGGAATTATTAATACAATTTTTAAGTCACTTGAGAAGAAAGCACCAGACTGGGTAGACTTATGGGTGGAACAAGCACAGGTGAGACACCAACAGATGACGTACGGTTTCACCGGAAGAGCTTGCCACGCGCTATTGGATGCTACCAATTGTTTGGCAGACAACCCTGAACTTTCAGATTACGTTACGGTTGGTTGTTCTACTAAATAAACTTTACCAAGTTTTTAATAAATATTACGATTTTCAGGTTCTGAATAACTTCAAAAACGTGTATGCAAAATGCTTTTCCTTTAAACTCGAGCATGGGTTTGAGGAGGCTATTGCAGATTTTGCCAGCAGCTGGGAGAAGCTGAATCTTCCATTCACATCTAAATATCACATTACAAAGTACCATGTGGCGGATTTCTGTCGAGAAGCCGGAAGAGGACTTGGGCTTCACAATGAGCAAGCCTCCGAATCCGTACATGCTGATTTTGATGTGATTTGGCAGCGATATAAAGCTCCCAAATCATCAAAGGTTTATAACGACCGTTTGTTAAACTCTTTGATTGATTACAACAGCAACCATATGTGTTAGTTTTGAGTTTTTAATATGTTCCATTCATTATTTTTAGTTGTATTGCTGTTTTATAGTTTACTTTTACTTTTTACTATTTCACTGTTTCCTTTTCCTACTAACCAATAAAAGCACCACTGATTTGAAATTCATTTTCCCCCATAACTTCACGGAAACAATAATTTAAACTAAACTTAAACCCCTAATAAACCATACTTATAATACACTTACGCCATGTTTGGAGAGTTAAGTCAGTTGTAAATAATCATAATTTTATCAACGGCAACAAATACATACTGGTTGGAAATGACTTGGACCACTTTTTTGACGTTTTTGGAGGTTTTTTGATGATATTGAATAATTTGAATATGAATTATTTTGAAATTTCTCAACAAAAACCTTAAAATCAAGATTTCTCGGATTTTCTGCTAGGGATTTTTTTTTAAATTTACCCAGAGGTGCAGAATGACCTAAGGAATCGAGCCCCGTACTTGGATTTGATGGACAATTTTTTTTATAATAACGGTCCAGAGGCGCACCGTGCGATTGATTTCTTTATTTCGGTTCAAAAGGTTTTTATGAACTTACAAGTACGTGTTAGTGTAAAGGAATTTGTTTATGAAGCTAGAAGTCTGGAGCACCATATAGATTGGTTCGGTCGAAAACCAATTATGTAAACACCAAAAAGGTCGCGCATTCGAGCGATTCAATTATTTGTAAACACCCATCATGCGATCACGCATTCGAGCGATCGCCCTCAAGTGGGTCATAAAACGATCGGTACGTACAGCATGGTATGCATGGTGTACGATCAGAACTCAGCATGTTTATCTTAAAGAAATTCAACAAGACATTCATTGTTCCACTTTTACCAAAGCGTTGGTCGAAGCAGAAAAATGTATAACCAATATTAATACAATGGTTTGGTCCAAATGCTTCAAGAGCAGAAATGGATGTTTGTAAAATATCCGTTCATAAACATTTTATTGGACTCAAAATAAATCAAAGTAGATTTTGTCACATAGGCATTATGCTCTATGAGTTAAAACATCCTGCAACAATGTTGCTTGGAAGTTAAATAAATGCTAGTCGGAATATTTGAATTGAATAATTGAATTGAATAATTGAATTGAATAACTGAATGCAATTATGCCACACCTTCAACCGAAACCCGAACGCCTCCGTTCGGGATGTGGCTAAGAAGCTGCACTTAAGCCAAAGTTTTGACCAGAAGACCAAAACTAAGGCTGGGTTTCAAACGTTCAAGATACAAAAGGCCCCTTATCGCGACGAGAAGCAGAACTAGTCTGCCAAAACTCGTGCCAGGAAGTTGAACCTCAACATGCTGACGAAAGTGGAATGCTGCATCACGGACGACGAAACATTGAAACTAGGCCTTCGACTAGCTCAGGACTCCAGCCAATCTCAGGGTCGGCTCGTCGTAGCTAGAAAATCACTCACTCACCTGTTCGACTTTCGCTTCCTCCCACCCCGTTATAACCCGTATTTAATGCAATTTCGGTGCACGCAATAAAGTAACAAATAAAACTTTTAAGGGCAGAAAGTTTTTTTATATTAAAGAAAGTTCAGTAAAAAGTGTAAATACTAGCCAACAAGGAAACATTAAATTTGAGATCGAATTTTATTAAAAAAACACAAACTATTTCGACTCACTGCTTGCTGCTACTGGATCCTCGATGCTGCCGGACACCTTGATGCCGGAACTCGCTGCCGTGGTACCACGTGTCTGGATCTGGTCCTGGTGTTTCGACGAGATTCTCAATGAACCGGGGCGTTGTCGAGGCTTTTTCCAATCTCCGATTATGGAAGAAATGCCAGGTAGACGCGTTCGCCTTGCGCTGACATCGGCCTGCTTCCGATAGAGATAGAGTGAATGAAAACCGCAGTTTTCACGGTTGGTCCTTGGCCGTATGTTGACGGACGGCCGGTGTCTTCAGCCGTATGTTGACGAACGGCTGTTCGACCCTCTTGGGACGCACTAGGCACTCGATGATACACCGTGCCTGTTGCAATTTTCACTTGCACTTGCACCACCAAGGTCTTTACTTTTCACGACACTTGGATGGCGGAACTGGTTGGCGGATTAAAATAAGCACGCACAACTGTCGAACGACTTGCGGACTCGCGTTCCCAAGGGATAAAAGAGCCCGGCCCATTGGTGCGTCGGTCTTTTATCACCTCCTCCGGTACGACCAATCGGTGATGTCGACGCTCCTTATTGGGCCACGTCATCCCCTTGGTGTTTCCGCATGTGATGTGGCGCGGATTTCGTATGCCGCGGATGGTGTCTCGGCTAAATGGGTTGGCATAACAGTAGAGTCGCCCTAATCTGCTACACTGAGAAAAATGCCTGCTATCCTCCTATTTTCTACTACTAATTGCCAAAATTATATGGTATTTAAATGTATATAATGCAAAACTTTATCGCGTGAATATTTACATTTACCTACATTTTATCATATTTCAGGGCAAAACTGCCACCGAAAGGCATAAAATGCAGGTTGTAACCGAGTAGGAGGTTACAACATATGTGAAGGCCAACTTCAAACAGATCCCCGGCAACCTGTTTTTCACGACCCAGGATAAGTTCAGCGTTCCGGAGCATGTCCGCACTCAGAAGATGTCCAAATTGGCGAATAAATTCCTGGTTTGGCAAGCCATCTGTACTTGTGGGAAGCGGAGTGCACCTTTCGTGACCCAGGCAGGACACGATGAACAGACAGGTGTACATGAAGGAGTGCCTCCAAAAGTGCACCTCCCCGTGGTGTAGAGTGGAAACGTGTCTACAGACTTGTCACCTGTAGGCGTACGGCCGAGAGAACTACACGTCACACTTGGTGCAGCCAGCCCGCCGACGAGCTGCGTGCCGAGTGTGGCACAAACGTGGTGCGACTGGGTACCTTTGTACCAGTGCTCAGTTGCAAGAGGGAGGGGTCGAAACGTGTATCGGGTAGTCGCGACCTCGATATGCGGGACGACCAAATGTTCGAGCGGGTGTTGGTCGAATTCGCGTGTCGGGTGGTCCTAGCCCCGATTCGCGGATATGAACGACTCACGACGGGCAGAGGGGCCTTGTGCCGTAACATGTGGCGCCCTGTGGATGGGCCACAGCGGGTAGAGACGTCTCAAATTGTGTCAAGAGGATGAGCGTGAGAGGGTCTCGAGTCACGAGGAGAGGCGGGTCATGACGTCTCGAATTGTGGCAAGAGACCGAATGTGGGACTCAAGTCACGAGTAGCGGCAAACGAATAGTTGAACCGGGAGTCGTAAATCGTGACAGTAGAGTGGATTGATGATGATGAGTATGGCCGTGGAGCGCTTTGCGCGAGTATGGTCTTCCAATCATGGGTATAGCCTTTGTTGCAGGTCCGGATGGGAAATATTGCCAGAGGCCCCAGGTGGCGTAGGGGTAGCATCATGTGTCGTTCAATTGCACCCATGGACCCAGAGTAGCAAACTGGGGGAACGCTGTGGCTCGCCGCGCCTTGGATTGCAATCCATAAAAAGGATTTACCACCTGGGTGACCAACTAATAAAAAAAGAAGTGGCTGCTTCCTCTCCTGAAGGCCCACAACTTGCCAACAATCTTCTGCCCGGATTTGGCCTCAAGTCACTACTCCAAGAACGTGCTGAAGTGGTATGCGGATAATAAGGTCAATTTCGTGCCGAAAATGGACAACCCTCCCAACACTCCGGAGCTCCGCCCTATCGAGAAGTACTGGGCGATTATGAAGCAGCACCTTCTTAAACGACCTAAGGTAGTGAAGACAGTCGAGGAACTGAAGAATGTATTGGTTTACATGCAAAAAACGATAGATTCACAGGTTGTGCAGAATCGTATGGCCGGGGTTCAGGCCAAGGTGCGGGCATTTGCGAATGAACTGTACATAAAGTCTGTTTCACATAGAATCTGGCCGCATCTTTTCATTTACTGCAGCGCTCCTAGTTGTTACATCGCGAATCTATTGACAGTGTTTTGATCCGGATGGTTTGTTTACTTAGTGGTGAAAATTTCATCAAGGTTGATGCAGTCAGTCTAAAGTTATCGACGATGGAACGCGAAAGGCGAGAGAAAATTCTGCACACTCACGTAGAGAAACCGACGTGGTCCGGGGTAAAGATCGCAAAATTCCTGAAATATTCAAATATGTAAATTAGGGGCTGCAACTTTACTGGGAGACCCTTACGGTGGATCGAGCAAATTAAACCAGAAGTAAAAGTGGAACATATGACCGGAAGCTGCGAGCAAAGGTAATTCTTTCAGTTCACAATAGTACTAGAATTTCCTTGCGTGATTTGGCGAAAAAGTTCAAGACGAACCACAGTACAGGTCGACGAATTTGTTTGCGAGAAGGCTTGCGGTCGTATCATGCAAGCAAACACCCCAACAGGACGCTGAAACAAAACCTGGTTGCCAAAACCAGGGCAAGGAAGTTGTACGAGAAAGTGTTGACCAAGTACAATGGATGCATTTTGATGGACGACGAAACTTATGTCAAAATGGATTTTGGACAAATACCCGGTAACAAATTTTACCTTGCGAAGCGTAAAGTTGCGGGTAGATTCAAGTTTGTTTTCGCAGATAAATTTGCTCGTAAGTTGATAAATTGGCAAGGGATCTGTAGTTGTGGGAACAAGACAAATATTTTCATCACTGGGGACACAATGAATGGAAATGTTTACAAAGAAGAATGTCTCCAGAAGAGGGTTTTGTCATTCATTCGGTCCCACAAAGGTCCGCTGAAGTTCTGGCCGGACCTATCAAGCTGCCACTGCAGGCGGGATGTTGTTAAGTGGTATAAGGAGAACAAGATCGATTTGTTGAAAAAAGTATCAATCCACCAAACTGTCCGGATTTTCGTCCCATCGAGAAATATTGGGCAATAGTTAAGGGCAAACTGAAGAAATGTGGCGGATCCATGAAAAAAACCCGCTCAAATGGAAAAGTGGTGGAACAAGATGGCGAATGAGGTTACCAGCAGTACTGTGCAGAAAATGATGAATGGTATCACAAAAAAAGTTCGAAAATTAATCCGAAAAGCTGACGAATGATTTTTAAGCATTTTTTTCCTTAAAGTGCAATAAAAACCCTACAAAATGTCATGTGTACTTATGTTGTACGTTATTTCTTTGCGGTGAGATGATCCATTTTATCCGACCAGATTCTATGTGAAACACACTTTAAAATACGAGTTAAATGGTAAAATATAGTTTAATAGTTATTTTCCAATCCCTGAAAATTTAATGGCAATCGGATGAAAACTCGAATTTTGAGAACCAATTTTATGTGTGGCAATTTCATCGTGGACACCCTTTACTCGATTTGCGGACCGGAAGGTCATCGTCCCGAAGCGAAATCTACCAGGTCGCATAAGCACTCGCGTTCATCAATTTTCTGGCGCCTTAATACGCGTGTCGAACCCTGACAACTTTGGCACTACTCTGTGCCTCGTCTGACACCGCTTGTGCCTGACACGTCAGTAATTGTTGACTTAATCACTACTTTGCGCAACAACTCATTTAATGAGTCGGGTGTGGGAGCGCAAAACGAGTTTTCGAACGCACTCTCTCAGGTCGCATCCACGATTCAGTAACACGACCTCCTGAACGCGAGTCGGACCCTCACGTCTGTCATCTGGATACTGGTACCTGGTACTAAAATGCACCACTTCTTCCGCGTAGATTTGGCAAAGATCTGTCGAAGGCCCTAGTGGGTTCATGATAGTTCTCTTAGCCGTACATCTGCAATCGCCGGGACTTGCAGACACGTTCCCGCCCTGGACCGTAAGGCGGTGAAACTACCGGCCCAGAGCATGTCAAATATAAGCTGCATACTCTAAGTTTTATGTAGATTAAGAAGTTTAGTGAGTGTTCTTTCATCAGTTTGATTTAAAAAAAAATGTAAAACCAACGTTTGTTACAATAAATCCACTCTGATAATCACTTACTAACTCAATGTTCCCGCGGCGATCTTCCGGTGCACCTCCCTGTTTACGATCCGTAGCCATCGTCTTCACTTGGTCCTAGGCAAGATTCTCGTCGACAGCACGGATTTCGGCGGCTAGGCTTCGCCGCCACGAGTTTCGATTTTCATTTGTAAAGATATCTGGCGGGGCCGCCAGATGTTCCGGAAACTCGCAAACGTAAATCGGACCTTTATGATCCACGATTCGATGTCTTTTCTGGTACCACCATCAGGCGTTATCTGACTACCAAAATACTGGAAGCACTCCACTTTCTCAACCTGTTGCCCAGCTACCATGAAATTGGAAGTATTTACTGTGATGATTTCCATCGACTTGGTCTTTCCGAAATTGAATTTGAGTCCTGCTGCCTTGGAACTTTCGGTGAGGGCGTCGAGTTTTCTCTGCATGTCTTGTTGTGTTTGGGCGAGCAAAACAATATCGTCAGCCAAGTCAAGGTCGTTCAGATGCTCCATTGTTGAAGGATTCCACGGCAACCCTCGGTTTGGTCTACAGTCAATCGATCCAGTCAAGATCTCATCCATTACAATGAGGAAAAGCAGCGGGGATAAAATACATCCTTGTCTCTTTTCAGCATTTACCGGGATTGGATCGGACAAGACACCGTCGTGGAAGACTTTGCTCGAAAATGCCTCGTACTGTGCTTCGATGAGATGGACTAGTTATCTGGGATCCGTCGTCGTTTTAGAACAGCCTAAATTTTTTCGTGGTTAAATCGGTCAAATGCTTTTTCGAAATCAACGAACACCAGTAGAAGAGAGTCCTGGAATTCGTTGAATTGTTTCAGTATCATTCGTAGCGTTGTGATGTGGTCCACACATGATCGTCCGGATCGGAATCCAGGTTGTTGCCGTCGGAGAGTAGCGTCGATTTTTTTCTGGTTCCTGTTCAGGATTACTTTGCAGAGTACTTTGAGGGTTGTACGGATCAACGTTATGCCTCGCCAGTTATCGCACTCTGTCAGGTCTCCTTTCTTTGGGATCATTATGAGGATACCCTGCATCCAGTCGGCCGGGAATGTTGCAGTATCCCAGAGTCGGGTTTTAGCATTTCAGCAGGGATGCAATTGATCCCAGGAGCTTTGTTGGATTTCATGTCTTTGATTGCCGCTTCTATTTCAGCCAGTGAGGCCACTTCCGAGTTGACGCCATTATTTAATGCGACTTACTGGCGCTTCGAGCTTCGGGTTCTGCTGGCCATCGCTATTCGTGACTCGGAAGAGTTGTTCGAAGTGCTCACTTCATCGTTTGAGCTGATCTGTTCGACCGGTCAGTAACTGGCCTGCTCGGTCTTTTAGTGGCATTCTAGCATTAGTCCTTGCACCACTAAGGCGGCGCGAAATGTTATAAAGTAATCGGATATCTCCATTGGCGGTGGTTCTTTCTCCCTCTTTGACTTTATCCAGGTTCGCTTGTCTCGTCTACAAGCTCGTACAACTGCCTTTTCCATTTCCGCATATCGTAAGCGCTCGGCTGATAACTCTGACAATCAAAAATACCTAAGCTTAAGTACTCGTATTATCAATTTTTACCTAAGTCTGTTATTTTAAACATACATCCCCATACAGCTCATCAGCTCTCTAAACTTGATCTTCCAACAGAGAACTAATTTTTGGGCGAACGTATTTGCAGTGGGGCAAACTGACTGCAGTGATCTCTGCTGACTTCAGTAATCTCTCCAGCCAGACTAAAAATGTCAGCTCGATTGAGTTGTAATTGGTCTTCGAAGCTCATCTTTAATTTTCTTTACTGGAGCTTAAGCAAAAGCTCTGGACGAGGTGAAATCTCGTGAGTCAAGTCACGTGACTTGCAGAATAAGCCAGTTTTTCTCAATAACAATTTTTTTTCTTAAAATAGAAAAAAATGCACACGGAGCTTACAGGTTTTTACATCAAGCGCGCCCCATCTGGCTCGTGTGTCACAGATTGCCTACCCCGGCTCTAGGTGATAATGTAATAACACCCACTTCTCCCACGCGAAATAGCAGGGATGGCTGAACCTGGGAGCTCCACTTTGTCACGTAGCCGGTACCTGGAGTGTCGCACCTTTTCAGCGGAACAAAAACAGAGAACCACCAAGAGAATGGGGAAACCCGGCTGCCGGCAATGTTTATCTACGGTCTATTTCTGGCCCCGGCCCATCGTCGTCGTCGTTGATGTTAATGGTGTGAAAGCATAAATTAATAGTTGACTTCTGCTGGGGTTGTTTCCGCTTCCAGGAAATGCCATCAGCGTCACTCTCACTCGGAACCACAATGGTGATTTGGAGAAATTACACGGAACAAACCACACGGCCAGCACCATCCAGGGACATCCAGGGGGCGCCATAATCGACAACAGATAGGCACCTTACCGACTGTTTATATTCTACGGTGTTGTTTGTGGGAGGTGAGCTGTGAAGTTGACCGGAGGGTGTCCTGCCTGCCTGCCTGATTGTTTCCACACAGTTCAGTCGGTTGCTCAACGGTTATGCTATTTTTAGTAACGAGATACCACCACCAAGTATGGTGCCAATGCGTTTTACTGGTGCTATTTTTGCGTCGTAACATTCCAGACATCAAAGAGCAAACCGTTTTGCTTACAGCATCGTTGAATGCAATCCTTACATGGTTTTTTTTTCCACAAATTTCGGATTGTGTTGAATAGGCATTCATGTTGGGGTAGTACCGTAAACTGGGACATCATGCAATACTCTTCAACTTCAATGGCTTCTAAAAACCAAATGTCCACAGATAATCATACCGCTTATACATTAAAAGTTTTTAGGTTGATGGAACTTCAAATTGACTGAGAAAGAAATATTATTGGTTCCACCAGATATTTTTAAATTTACAAATAAAGTCTGCTTCATTTAATATTGGAACAAATTCTTTTGCTCATTGTGGCGCTCCTAGTGGACGGATTTGGAAACTTTTTTCACCCACGTGTCGGGAAATTCATTACCTTTCACCATGTATTTATGTCATAACACCAAACGATAGCATTTTGTAAACAACCGCCATGGAAGCCGAACGGAGAGATCAAATTGTGCACAGTTTTCTTACAAGTACGAGTACGAGAATTTCTTCGAAACAGCAATGAATAATTTTTTAAATTTTTTTTTATGAAAGAGTAAAGAAAATGCTACATTTGTATGAAAAACAAATTTTGAATTCGTTAATAAATGACTGAACTACACGCCATTGTTTGTGTTCCAATATTAAATGAAGCAGACTTTACATCCGTCGAACTTGGTCAGCACTTGGTCGTACAGCTTTCGAGCACGGATTCTGGCCACATTGTTCTGCTTCAGCGTCCGCATTTTTCACCCTACTAAGGAAAAAGAGTAAATTGCAACAAACTTCGATTTTAATGAAAAATCAAATGAAAACGTTTGAAAGTTTATATTTTTTGATATATTTGTGATGTCATAACGCATAAAGCACCAACTGCAGTAATTTTTGGTTTGTTCGAATTAAATTATACCTTTTTCTGTCAAAAATGTTTTTTTTATAGAAAAGCATGCATACAACAAATAATATACTAGCTGAAATCATAAAAATTATTGTTTGGATGGATGGAATTTTGAAATTACAAACACCTAGATGCCAAACAACCATTTCCCAACATATGGAAACGAGATTTAAAAGGTGAAACTTTGATTTTAATTTTGATGCATTTTAGCCCACACTGATATCTGAGGAATAAAAATGTTTATTTAGTAAAAAAAGCTGATTTTCAGTAAAATATGTTTACACAACCAGTGTTTGAATAGGATAGTAAAAGCAATACAAAGTTTGTTGGTGATATCATTAAGTTAATCCGCAATACTGGGTAAAGTTTCATAAAGCATCGAAAAATGTTAAAATTTATACATCTATTGCTCGATTATTTCAATTTCTATGTGAATCAAAAACTTTAAAAAAATATCTCAGGATGTGAGAAGCTATGATATCAATATTTTGTTATCATTAAATGAGAACTTTATTGGATTTTATTAAAATAAAAATTTAATATATGTTGTGATATACAAATGTTGCATCTAACACTGGTGTTACATGATGCCCCGCTTGACGGTTCAAATTCAGAATTTGAAGCTTACAAAATTCATTCATCGAATATTTATTTTACATGTCAACAAATTGGTAGATATATGTGTTGCGTTTAATACTTACGATAGCCTTCAAAATTAGCCAAAAAAACGTTAACTTCAATTTTTTTATTAATCACTTTGATTATAAAAAAAAGATTATTACTATTTTCATTACATTACAAATTAATTATATCCATATATGCAGTTACTATCAGCTTTTCTTTTGAAATATAACTTAAAATGTGTTTAAATCATATAAGAATAATAAGAAATTTTTAAACAAAATTTTAAATCTTTCAAAAAAAAAAAACCAATAAAGGTTTAAATTTAATCATCAACTTTTTCTAAGACCACAAGTTATATTGTCTTCTGTGAAAAAAATTTAACAAGTTTTCTGTTTAATAAGGCAATTTTAAAAAAAATTTTTAAAGAAATTCAACAAAAATTATATTTTAGATATTTTTAAAGCAAAAATTCAATTATATTGCAGGCTTCAACAAATAGGTTTAATAATATGAAACCTTTGTATTGTTATGATATTTGTTCTATTTTTAAAAAAACTCTTAAATTTATTATGTTTAGATTATTCATCTTCATTATGAACAAAATATTTATCCTTCTTAATCAAATGAAGTCAACAAATTCAAAGTCAGTTTTTGTTCTTTCATATACATAGATTTGCTAGTTTATAATCAATCGATGATTGATTTCACTCGACATTGATTCATTTTTAAACTTATAAACCCTATATCTGCCTTAATAAAACTACTTATAAAAAAATTTAAAATAAACATTATATCTCCAAAACAGTATGACAAAATCTATGTAAAGATTCTGGAAATTTAGTAAATTTCTGGAAAATTCGATATCTTTCAAATTAACAAAGGCATAAAGTGCTGTTTTCTTTAGCTATAAATTGAATTCTATAAATTAATTTTCGAAATCGTAAGAAGTTAGCGGTAGGGTCTAACACCTTCAAAAAATTGATTTTTTTTCTTGTTGCGAAACACTTCAAGAATGTTGTGTCAAATTTTCAAGTCAATTGAAGCAAAACTGTAGAAATTATAGGCCTTTATCTCCTCCTTTCTAATACTGCAAGAAACTACTGAAAACTACTTATCCGATTCTTTTCAAATTTGGAACACATTTTCTACATATAAAATAACAGACCCCAACGTTTTTCGTTTTTTTTTTTGCTTTGGGGAGATTTTACAGATAAAAAATGGCGGATTTTTTTCGTGAAAAATCGTAGTTTTTACTTCAAATAGCCACAAAAATTTCATAAATTTTTTTTAAGTTAAAGAAAAACGTTGGGGTCCAGAAAAACATCTATTAAAAAATATTTTGCTCAGATTTTTTGACTTCAGATGATTCTGTGCTGAGATACAGTGTCCAGTGTCGAAAGTGCTCCGTCACCGGCTCATTTTTCAATATTTTTCTACTAAAAAATTACTAAATGTTCTTTTAACAATGCTTTGTATAGGTAATGCAAAAAATTTGAATACATTTGTTTGAACGATAGCTCTAGAAAAAAATCGTGAAAATGATGCTTTTTTTACCCGTTAGACCCTACCCTCGATGTCGTCACGAGCCACGCTGCGGTTAGCCTGCAAGAGGTCACGTCCGACGGCCGGGAGCAGTTCCCGGATCCGCAACCGGGCAACGCAATGGTCAGGAGATCCACCCCGGATAAATTGGGTGCTTTGGAGGAGGTGGTTCGGGCGATGGTTAGTCGCTAGCGAATTCATCCACCTCTTGTTTTCTGAGGCATTTTGGATGAGTCCTGTCGATCGAAGTCTAGCTAATTCACGAAGCCACCGAGAAAGGGCCCCGGTAGCAACAAGAAATTGTTTATTTGGGGTTACCAGAAAACAACAAGCAAGATATGCTGTGCGTTTGCATGCTGAGGTTATCAGCCACCAGAATCAACGAAGATTCGTCTTCGATTCTGGTGCCAGTCAGCATACGTTGGGAGACGAGAGCGACTACGAGAGTAGCGATGGTGAAGATGACGATGATGATCCAGATTCCGTCAATCCCGAACCGGCCCAGAGACGCAGTCATCGAGCAGGAGAAGCTTATCAACGCTACGTGGCTAACGTAGCCGCTGATGATGAGGAAGAGCAACTTCAAATCGTCAGCAAGCTCAAGGGCCAAAGGGACTGCTTTTTTTTCCGGAAGACCACCGCAGCCATGAAAGGAACAAGATTCGGGCTGAACGAAGTGAGGTTATCACTGAGCAGCCGTTCAACGATTTGACTGGTTGTTTGCTGTTTTCGAGGCCGAACATCAGTGCTGCGGTTGGCGTACTAAGCCACTATCAAGCAGCCCTGGATGAGAGCGAGATTTGGGAAGTGGTTAGCTTAACCCAGGTTACAGGAAACCCATTCTGTTTCTCGTTGAAATGGGTCTTCTGTAAGACAACTATCGAAAATGCCCTGAAGAAGTACGCGTCATGGGAGACTGTTGGCTTACCCTAGGTCACAGTTTTCGTGACATGAACGTTCACTGGACGATGATAAACGATTGTGAGGTTATCACCGAACAGCCGTTCAAAAGAGTTGATCGATTGTTTGCAGTATCTGGCGATATCATCGAGGCCAGATATTTGTGCAGCGGTTAGCGCACTAAGTAAATACCAGGCCAGCCCGGCGGATAGCCACTGGCGAGGCCTGCAGCGTATTCTGCGATACCTAAATCGTATGACCGTTACGGCGTTGGTATTCCGCAGAAACACGAAATTGAAACCACTCATCGGATATGTTGATGCAGATTTTGCCAACGACTCCGATGATCGAAGATCTGTATCATGTTACGTTTACATGATCTTTGGGAATCTAGTTTCGTGGTCAACGAAACGTCAGCAGACGGTCAGTCTGTCGTCGACCGAAGCTGAGATAGCAGCCCTTTGCCATGCAGTCAAGGAAGGTTTGTGGTTAACAAACTTCCTTGATGAATTGGGTGTGGTTAGCACTCCTTTCAAGTTAATGGAGGACAACATCCCTTGCATCCAGTATCTGGAAGAGGCGCGGACTCATCAGCGGATGAAGCATCTGGATGTGAAGTATGCTTTCATCAGAGACATCATAAGAAGCGGTCAGCTATCTTTGAGACACATCTCTACTGAGGATCAGCCAGCTGATGCGTTCACGAAGGCATTACCGAGGGCGAGGCACGCGAAGCTGTTCAGCATTCTCAATCTGCGAATTGAGGGGAAATGTTGATACTTACGGTTTCAGCAGAGGAAATCGAAAACAGTTTGTTTTGGTTCCGCATGCTTTGAGTCAATTCGCAATTGAAACAATAGCGGTAATGATTGATGATGACAGCTGATGATGGTAAACACGGTACAAATTTTTACATCATCACACTGTGTAGCCAAACAACTCAATTTAGGTTGGTGGTAACTCACCAGTGTTACCAGATATTCTGAGTGGTTAGCTCAGAATATCACACGTAAATGAGAAAACTAATAAGTGAGGATATCACTTCAGTGAATCATGTAAATAGCTATCGCTCATGGCCGTAGGAACGGGGGGGTTTTGGGGGTTAAACCCCCCCCATGAGGGTCCAAAAAAGCAAGCGATGTATTATACTCTACACTCAAAATTTTAAATTCATAATCAAATTATAATCAAGCGCTAAATTATTCAAGAGTAACAATCTAGACTAAAACCTAATGTCAAAACCTCAAAAACCCATCGCAAGTTCAAAATTCAGCCACAGTTTCTCAAAATTTTCTCACTTGTTCATAGGTTGCCAAAACTTTTTCTTCACGTTGTCGGGCCAGATAAATCCAGGCTGTATTATATAAAAACCTTGCAAAATCCGGGTATTGAATTTCAAAATTGTCGACCAAAATTCGTGCAATATCCAATTTTGGTCAAAACCCAGAAATTACTCATCAAGAATCAAGAAAAAAAACACGGAAAAAACTTTTATGAATCTTTTTTTTAACTTGCTCCAAAAATTAAGGACGCATAAATAAATAAAAATAAAAAAAAATTGTTTTTTTTAATTTGATTCAAGAATGAGAATGAGAATATATCCAGGCAAAATCTTGGCTTTTCCAATGGATTCCGGGCAACCGGGTCGAACCGAACGTTTCCCTAATTTTATATTAATTATCCAGGCCAACACGGTTAAAACCGGGCAATCTGGCAACCTTAGCATAAAAATTCAGGTCTGAATATTAAATTTTTAATTAACCCATTTTGGAGTTCATATTCCCATAACCAAAATTGAATTTCTATATAATTTTGTATTTTTGATTCTGTATTAAGTTTAGGATTCTTGATTTTTAGACCGAATAATCAGAAAAAATTAGGAATAAAAAGCTGGGTTGAAATCCTAGTTCAAATTCGGTTTTGCATTTCATATCAAACGTGAATCATGTGTTTTGAAAATCGTATGCATTTTCAATGTTTTGATATGAGAATATAAGAAAAAGAAAAATTTTGTTTTTCATTCAAATTTGAAGTTTTCAAACTTTCCTCTAACACCAAATTTAAACATTTATAGCTCCTTAAGTGGCGATCCAAAATTGAAAACTTAGATTCAGATTCATAATTTGAAATTCACATTCTCAGTCAGATTTACAAAAGATTAAAAATAAATAATAAAAATGATGAATTAAGATTAAACCAGTACTACGGAATTAAAATAACAAATTCATGATTGCGGGCTCTAAAACTTGGCCCATAAAATTCTTATCTGGAATTCAGATTCGGAAAAAGTACTTTTTGTACATTTCAGAAATCGTACAGAATATCGGAAATAGATCCAATGTTTAGTTCATGAATATAAAGTAGAATTTGAGTTAATTTGCTAAGTTTTGTTTTATGCAAAATATCCCAAACTATATTTAAAAAAATCATCCTTACGATTTCCAATATGGAATTGTTGCTTTATGAAAAAAAAATCGCTGTATGAAGATATGTCCCCGATCTTCACCTAAAATAACTGCACCAAATCCTATTTTTTCTCGGTGAATTGTATAACCTTTTTTGATATTGCAGTTTTTTTAAGCCAAATTTTAAAATAAAATCATAATTTTAGTTGAAGTTTACATCCAGCAAATTTAATCCCATTTTTTTTTATCTCTTAGTCTCTTGGGAAAATTTTATTTATTTTCATCGAAGGTTAGAATCTTGGAAAGAATTTGGAAGATTGAGCATGTTTGATTTGAGTATAGAATATTTTTTTTTTTTAAGAAATTGAAAGCTTCCCTAAAAAGAACTTATTTTATGCTCAAATCAAATAACTTTGATCTACCAGACTCTTAAACAAATTCAAAAATTTGAACCATCGTTGAAAGCAAATTCCATATTTTGATGCTAAAAGTTTCATTTAAAAATTTAGCTCACCTTTTAGGCTAAGGACCACTTTTCTAAAGTTACGATTTAATATGAAAACTATTAATGAGTGCTTAAAAATTAATAATCATATAAATACAAACATAATTTTAATTTTTTTTTTGTATTCGTGAATTGTTGGGAAAAAAATCAAAGGTAAAAATCAGTCATAAACACCCCCCACCCCCCCCCCCCCAATAGTCGGTTCTTCCTACGGCCCTGCTATCGCTTATGTTATAAGTAGTTATTTAAGGACTTGCCGATCAGATCGAATAAAGATTAACTCTATTCCACCACTGAAACCTGCGTTTTCAACAGAAATCAATAACAAATAACAAATAACAAATTAATCCCATAAACCGCTTTCAATAGAAATAAAAAGTAAGGTCAAAGATAACACCAATTATCCCACTTTATAAGTTGTTTTTAAATAATTTCTGTTCGAAATTATCTGAAATTATAGATAAAATAGATACTTTCAAAATTTACTAAAGAGTCCAAAACACTAAATAATAATTTTTGCCACCTCATTGTATGCAACTGCCCCACAGTGCAATCGTTCGACAAATATTTACAATTAAAAAAAAGCGTGTTATTTTTTATTAAAAATAAAAAAAAAATCAAGAATACAAAAAGCTTTCAATTTCAGGCCTATCACAGTGTGTTTTTTGTTTTCTTAATTGATCGAACATTCGATCAATCTAAAGAAATTTCCAAACATTATTGTTTTTATCCTTCTTCGAGTTTTTTGAAAAATCGAAGGAAGGCAGTGACAAAAGAAGTATATATTTGTTCAAGCCTTAAAACTAATTAATGGATTGTGCCCGATATAAATCGCTAAGCAAATCCACGGTTTTGAAAGATTATTACTTACATTTGGTAACCTATCCGTATTTTTGACAATCAAAGAAAAATTCGGAAATACGGAAAATTAAAATTATAATTTTTATGTCAAATGGCTAGGAAATGCATAAAACGTAGAGAACTGGTGTTGTCTCGAGCAAAAAATTTGACTTAAAATAGACTTTCTTTTGTTTTGGGAAAAACTGGTCGTCCCAGAAAGTCAATTTTTGATAATTTTTTTTTTAGATAGAACCGGATCTTCACGTTTTATACATTTCTAAGTCATTTGCCATCAAAGTTGTAATTTTGATTTTCAAGATTTCCTTTGACCCGCCCTTTAATGTTTATTGAGGGTAAAATAAAACGGAATCTTTGTGCGCTTTAAGGTACCCGTTTATCAAGTCTGATTGTGCCAAGATTTTGCACAAGTCAGGTTTATGGACCAATCTACAAAATGTTTGGTCTGTTTGCGAAAAGCGACATGACATTTTTAACAAAATTTAATTTTTTTAGAGAATTTTTTTTACTTTCTATAGACAAACTACTCCTGATGTTATAGAGTCCATTTTCATTAAGGGTTCTTTTCTGATCGGTCTTTTCACACAAAAAGCATTGGTACAGGGAAACAAACGATTTTTTGAACCAAATTGAATTGTTGTCAAAATAAGTTAAATTTAAGAAGCATTTTCCTTTTTTTGAATTTAATATTTTTCTACTAAAAGCGACAACTCTTGTTTTGAAATCAAAACTTTGTGATTAAATCTAAAAACCTCAGAAACACAAACAACAGAATTATAAATCAGTGCTAAAGATCAAACAGGAAGAAACATCACCAACCACACTCCCAGAGCCAGAGCAATGAGTAAAGAGCGCATGTCGGGGGGCAAACTAGTAAGTTGGAAAAATCGGCTGGCGACAGTCTGACTAGTCATTTTAAAAATAACTTTCCCCCAATCCAGCTCCGATCCCAATTGGTCCCGGATTACGAAAACTTTCCCCATCCTTCCGTAGGAATGAACCCCGATAGCTTCCGATTTATGATGGTGACGTTTGCTTGGAGAGGTTACGCTGCCGCCAATCCTTGAGCCGTGGCGTGGCGAGGAAGGATGGCATCATATAGTTTTAGCGATAGGGTTATATGAACATATTTGGGAAGCTTGGAACCCAACTTATTCCACTCTGGGAGCTTCGACCGTTTTTTTTTTTCAGCATTATTCTATTGGAATCGCTGAAGATTTGGAAGGAAATTAAGCGTAGAGGGACGAGATGAAAATGTGACTGGTTGAAAGTCGAAGAGAAGCGGTTTTGTCGTTTTGGCAACTTGACAAAAGCTATGATTTTTATGAGCAGCCAGCCAGCAGAAATCTACCGTGGAGGGTCCAAAAATATAAATGGGAATAAGAATTACATCATACATTTGGCGGTTCTAGTACGCGGAGCTGTGATTTATCTGACATACATAATTTGAAGCTCGGGAAAGGGGATTGTTGGGAAACTGCTTGATTTGACGAAAAAGGGAACGGTCGAAAAATCGATTCCCCTATGCGTTGATAACTTGGGAGCTTCCGGAGATCCGGAAAGCATTTTGTAGGATGGTCGTGACATGTTTTATGGGACGAATCGAATTAAGAGTTCAATGCTCGTCGATTTGTGAACCACTAAATGAAGAATAAATCTTACATAGATACATCTTTTCTGAAACAATTGGACGAAAAAAATTCAAATTTTAGTACTCCCTAATATAAAATTAAGTGCTCCAGTACAAATTGTTTCTCGATTGGTTTAAAAAGATGAAACACCAACGAAATCATTTGACTTCCATATCTAAACCACGCTGCTGCAACGATAGCTTTGGAAGTTCCACTCTACCGAAATATTTTCCAAGCAATTGCTTACATCAGAATTATTTAATGGTATAGCTCTTTTTCATTTCCGTGCAGAAAGCATCAACAAGACTCTGATTACGGCATAGTAAAATTCGATCCCGGGTAAAGTTAAACTCCACTTGAACACGAAAGGATTCGTAAGTTTGAATCGTAAGTTTAATTACGTCAACCACTAGAGCCTGAGCTGCTGCTTAGGGAAATGCTTTCGAATCGTTGTGAGTCTCTTCTTGTTCGGCGAGGTTAAACCCTTGATCTGGTTGTGTGAACGTTCAGAAAAGAGTTTTCCAAACAAACAGGAAAACTGTGGCTAGTAATAGTCCCTTTTCTGGAAATAAAATAACGCACACAAGTCTGTTCAATTTTTGATTTAATAAATCTCGTGTGAGCTTTCATTACGTAGCATGAAACAAAATGTATACAAACAGTTTTATTACGAAAAAAATACGAAAACTGACATAAACTAGTTGCAACTTAATTCTATTTAGAATATTTTTAGCCTTGATAACATATTCTATATGTGAGATACAAATTTTAAATTTGTTTTGATAACTTTGCAGCAGTTTTCTGTGAATTCTGGAGATGCTTTATACGACGTAATGAAAGCTCACGCGAGAAATATCATTATTAATGTTTTATTGTAAGAATATCTTTGAAGAACATAGATTAATGCAAATTGCTACGAAAATTTTGAAGAATAAGAGTTTTTTTTCATACTTTGTAAAACCTTAGGTGAGGTAAACTGCTCAGTTTTTCATCAAAGAGTAAAAAAAAATGGTGCAGCAAATTTCTATTTACCTCACCTAGGGTTTAACAAAGTATGAAAAAAACTCTTATTCTTCAAAATTTTCGAAACAATTTGCATTAATCTATGTTCTTCAAAGATATTCATACAATAATATTCATACAATTCATTTTTTCTGTTTTCCAGCCTTGAGTTAAACCAAACAACGATTATACAATAGGGTATGTCGTTTTGCAACTTAATTTAATTTCTAAAACCCTGTAATTCAAATAGTTTCCTTTTTATCAAAACGAACGTCAAAATTATTGCAGATTTTTATAATGAGATTTAGGTTTTGATTTGAATTTTGTATGAAAACACGCGAAAATTTGTTCGGAGGATGACACTCGTTTGGTTTTCCTTCGAATATTTTGCTCTCACGCAATGCAAATGAAATTCCAATATATGTAGCTTACTGGAAAATTCTCTGGCTACAACTTTGTTGAAGACAAAAAAACGGTAGGAGTGGCGAGAAAAATGTTATAACGCCCCAAACAGAGAATTCATTATTTTTTTAAGTAAAGAAACTATCAGCACTGTCAAAATATCCGTCCAATTTTCAAAAATATTATTTAATAAAGTCGGTTATTGGTATGGACTATTGTAGTTTTCTGATGATCCTCATTAGATTCTCTATTATTTGTTAAAAAAAAAAAGGTTACCAGAAATTTAGAGTCACCAGATGCAATGATTTAGCAAAAATTAAACTAAAATTGGATGGAGCTGTCGTTTTTACTTGTTCAAATCAAATTTTGAATCAAATTTTGGAATTTCCAATCGTTCAAATCCAGCGTTTTGGGATCGAACAAATTCATGCCGTGTTTTCCAACGAATCAACCTTTGTCTGTGGTTAAAGACGCCATCTTAACCAGCTGCTCGATACCTTGGCTATCTCACGGCATGTTTTATTTATGATTCAGTAATTATATTAACAAAAAACAAATGCCCAAGGAGCACTTCTTTTTATCGCCTTAATATTATTCAAAATATGATTTGTACAAATAATTGTAAGATCATATTTGTTATAAATCAAAATGTGAAGAAAAAGATAGGGCTACCTTATTAAAATATTATTTTATCTACTAAACATTGCATCTGGCGACTCTTAATTTCTAGTAAGTTTTTTTTTGCAAATAATAGGAAATGTAATGAAAATAATTTCTTCCGAACATTTCAATGGTCTGAAACCAATAACTTTCATATGAAAGTAATTTATAAAAATTTAACGGAAAACCCGTCCGTGTTGCTAGTTTCTTTTCCTGAAAAAAAAATAATGTTCTGTTTGGGGTGTCAGAACTATTTTCTCGCTACCTTACCACTTTTCCGGCTTCGAAAAAATTGTAACCAGAGAATTTTGTAGTTGGCACTATATACTGAAATTTCTTTGCATTGAGTGAAATATTTACAGCTGCTTGGATGGCACAGGTGTATCACAGCTTTCTTTTCAATACCACAGTCGTATCCGGTGAACTAGCAACCCTGCCAGGCTTCACTGCTTCGACGGGCGTACTGCAGCTGCCCGAAGCACCTCCGGCAACTTCCGGCTCGATCCGGCTGGCTCTCTCCACGTTTGCAGCTTGATTTCGCAAAAACGGGACTCGCAAAACCAAGATGGCGAAAATCGAGTCCCGAAAAGCGATTGGCTCAGTTCCCATAATCACAGCTTTAATTTGGCTGATCAGGCTCATCCCATAAGCAACTGACCCAATGGGGCCGTGATTTTCTGCCGTCGATGAAATGATCGACAAGGTAGCGGTGATTTTCCGGCACTGAAAAATCGAGACGATTTTGACTCAATTTGGGGTAAACATAGACTGGTTCCACTCACCCTTGCGTGATATTTTTCTTTCGTCTTCTTGTTCCGTTTTTTGCGACCGGCACCGTACTGTCAACCTACGGCTAGAGGTAAACTAATGAAAAGGCAATCCACAATATTGTTGCCGATGTTTTACCTTTGTTCTTCGTTCGATCTAGCTTTGCCTACGCGTTGAAGAAACAAAGTTTATCCCATATGATTTGAGTTGTTCGCAAGGTCTCACCTTTCAATCAGCCAACACGATTTATCCTCCTTCCTCGACAGCTTCTGATCCAGAATGTGGCGGGATGGCGGCTTTCTTGATTCACCAAAAACTTTTGAAAGAGCAATGGCGAATCCAACTGCTCAAGGTGTTCGATTCTTCCAACGATATGTTTTGGTTTTTGTTCCTCCTTGTTTATATTGTTCTTTTCCATGAGCGCGTTTGACAGTTACACTCTTACTCCTAAACACTCATTTTTTGGTAGATTTTTGACTCACTCGCTACAAGCTCAAAACAAAATAGCTAGACAAACTTAATGCTGACAAACTTAATGCAACACATTTAAGAAGGTATATCGCAGGTACAACAGAATTATTCAAACAAGTGTAGCAGATGAAAAGATTGTATTAAACTTACCGACTAGCATATAGCTACAAAAGTGGAGGTGATATATCTACATTGACAAGATTCCAACGATCCTCATTTCAATGTTTATCTCTCTCGAATGCTAATTTAAGCCGAGACTTCGGAGATAAAGTCTGCTTCATTTAATATTGGAACAAATTCTTTTGCTCATTGTGGCGCTCCTAGTGGACGGATTTGGAAACTTTTTTCACCCACGTGTCGGGAAATTCATTACCTTTCACCATGTATTTATGTCATAACACCAAACGATAGCATATTGTAAACAACCGCCATAGAAGCCGAACGGAGAGATCAAATTGTGCACAGTTTTCTTGAAAATCCATTGTTGTCGGCATCGAAGCTAGCTAAACAGCTTAAAATGCCCAGAAATACCGTATGGCGTGTTATCAAGCAGTACAAGGAAACATTTACAGCAGTACAGGAAACAAAATTTTATAGAAACCGCATTCTAGGTTCATGCCTGAAATATTGCACCTCGCGTAACTTTTGACTTCATCGATAGAACTTTTCGAAAACTTCAGACATGCTAGCTTTATATTTCAAAAATCACTCTGCAAAATTTTAACAAAAAATGTAGCGTGGTTTGAGAGATATTGCTGTTTGAATGAGAAAAGTCCAAAAAGTCCGATTTTCGTAGGATTTCTGTATCTCAGGCCACACAAACTTCAGAAAGCTCAAATTTTGTGATTTAATAGTGTGATAGTTGATATATCTAACGCAGCAAATTTGATCAAAAAAAAACATCAGAGTAAAAAGTTATGGAAGTTCAAAGTCGAAGTGACAGTGCGCGTGCTTCCAATTTCTATACAATTATGAACGGTACTGTATATGACTGTATATCATGAGTTCATGTCTATGCAGGTTAATCCTTCGTTTTTTCCTCCATTCGTGTTTTCCACCCTGAATACGACACTTCCTCTGTCCAGTTTGATTTGTCCATACAGCATGAAATCCGGGAAATTCCGGAACATCACCGCCCCCTCATTGTTCCGAGAATTTTTGATGCACGTCAATGCTGATAAAGTGTACTTTACTGATTGTTCCCTTATAGATGAGTGTACCGGGCTTGGAGTGTTCAACCAAATATATAGTGCCTCCTTCAGTCTCCAATATCCATGTTCAGTTTATGTGGCGGAGTTAGCAGCTATTCTTTGGGCACTAGACAATGTAGCCTCAAGATCCGTTGAACACTACTAGGTATATTGTAACGGATAGTCTCAGCTCCGTTGAGGCTACTCGTTCAAAAAGACCCGGAAAGCACTCACCATACTTCCTTGAGAAAAAAAGGATAACATTGAGTGCTTTATTGAGACGCTGCTTTTTGATTACCTTTGTTTGAGTCCCCTCACATTGCTCGATACCGGGTAATGAGACGGCAGACTCTCTTGCAAAGGTGGGTGCGGTTGAAGGCGACATTTATCAGCGTCAAATCGCCTTCAACGAGTATTACTTTTTGGTCCGTAAAACGCCCTTGTCAACTGGCAGCGCAAATGGAAAGAGAATGATTTGGGTCGATGGCTCCACTCTATTATCCCAAAGGTAAGCCTCAAACCGTGGTTCAATAGATTGGACTTGAGTCGTGATTTTATTCGAACATTTTCACGTCTCATGTCCAATCACTGCTCCTTAGACGCGTTACTCTATCGTGTAAATCTCGCTAACAGCAATTTGTGTCGTTGTGGTCAGGGTTACCATGAAATCGAGCATATTGTTTGGTCGTGTGAGGACCACCTTATCGCCAGAGCGAAATTTATAGACTCTCTTCGGGCCCGAGGGAAACCACCTAACGTTCCGGTGAGGGATGTGTAGGCTGCGTTAGACCTAGACTACATGTTCGAATTATACCTTTACATTAAATCTATTGATCTTCGTATATAAGACTTTTTTTCTCTTTACTTTAGTTTCTCTAACTATACACGCAGAGAAAACTAGTGTTATTGAAAAAAAAAAATGCGTTTTTGATTCAATGTTCTAGTGTTATTTGAATCTAAATCTTAATTTTTTGATTGAATTCTTTTTTCTATCAAAAGGATAGAAAATTATTTTTAGTTGATGTACAAGAATTTTTAATGAATGTACTGTACTTGAAATGAAAAGACAATAAATTCGTGCTACAATCAAAGAAAAAATTCTTTAATTTTGATTAAATTTTCTTCGAAACCAACAACGATGGAAAACATTTTGGCGGAAAGTCTCGATACGTGAAGGATTTTCGGTGAGTTTTTTTTAAATGTATCTGAAGTGAATTATAATTTTTTTACATTAGTTCTAGATCAACTATTCAGCCGACGACGATTAGTGCTAAACAAGGAGCGAATAGAAAGCTGCGGAATTCCAAGTTACCCAGTTTATAATATGATCCGCTTCTTGGCCAAAAATTCGTCTGCAGATCAATGTTAGCATGTTGAAAAGTGAGTACCTTAAATATTATATATTGTTAAACTACGATCTAGTTATTTCTAGTGCTTAGCTACCTTCCCCACATTTCATACAATGTTTTTAGGGAACGTATTTTTGTCATTCATTTGTGTTTTATTAATTTGAATTTTTTCTATTTTCCTCTCTTCTTTACAGGTAGACTTCCGGAAATTTGGTCCAGCATGAAAACGAAGTGGCAAAACTTTAATTTATTAATTATATGAAAAATAAAAAATATTATTATTTTTCGAAATGAAATATTTGTGGTACCTACTATTTTGAAAGAAACTAAAGAAAATAACTAACCAAAGAAAAAATGTTTTCGAATTAAAATCAAAATAACTTCGAAATAAAGGAAAATTTTATGGCATCAAACGAAAATGCTATAGATTTAAGGGATTTGAGATTTTGAATCAAAGTGTTTCAGATTTTGAATCAAAAAACATCCTTTGATTCGAAGAAAAACATTTCTTCGAAACAAAGGAATATGTTTTTGAATCTAAGTAATTTTTATTTGTCCCAGAATCAAAGGAAAAAATTCTTTGTTTTTGCGGCACTTTCCTTTGAAACTAATTTCTATTTTTCTGCGTGCAGTTTTAAACAATGAATTGTAAATACAAAAACAAGAGTTTGGGTTTGGCTCCTTAAAACCAGCGGTCAGAGCCGTTTCAAAAAAAAAGGCTAAGACTATAAATTTATAGAAAACATGATGTTTCTGTATGTTATGACTTTATTTTTAGTAAAAATGAATGTCTCAGATCAATATCGTGTTTTGATAGACGTTGTAAAAGCGAATAAAATTGATACTTCAAATAGTAATAAAATACGTGAATTTAAACAACTAACGCAACACGGCTACCAACGGAACAAACCTACCGCGTTCAACTCAAGCGATTAAGAAATGCTCGTTATCCGTGTCGTTTTCAATTGCTTGTCAAATTTGTGTCAATTCAAGCAATTCACCTATTACAGCCCGCCAAGATCAGCAGTAAGGAGCAAGCTTTTACACACACAAACGCGTAGGGGTGGTTCATAAAATATTATTTTCGTTATCATCTACCCATAGATGAGATTTGGTGCTTTTAATAATTTTATTCTGAAAGACTTCAGAGGTATTGTAAATCAAAAAAAGCAGATTGCTATTGAATTTTGTAAAATGGATTTTCAATTAAAAGCATTTTTTTTAGGTGAGCAACAGAAGATGCCTCTTCATATCTTAAAAAAAAGCTATTAATTTTATTTAGCATATTTTAACTTCAAATAGGGAATGTTTCTACAACGTATAAGTTTTCTCACTTTGATAAAAAAAAAAAACTTTGAATCGCCTTACTGCGCTAAGTGCATATGAGCGCAGCGTGGCATTACTACGGACGTCAATCAAAGCTAATATACGTCATTTCCTGGAGCGAACAGCAATAATCGTTTGATCCATATGCCAAACACTCGCGAAAGTCAACTCGTCCGAACGTCATTAGCAGTGTGCATTCCCGATGCCCAACAGTAGAAGTAAATTTACGTGCCGTTTCTATGATTTTTCTATTTAACCCATGGAGTTTTTGAATCGATAAATCAATCGGGCGTGGACAAATTGATTGGTTATTTGGATTGATATATTTGGAATAGTTATGATCAAATGCTTGAATTTACTAAAATCATCGGAAAAAATTCCAAATCGGAATTTTCCAAAAAACCCAATAAACGGTCTGTGGAGCTCTTTTTAAATTAACTATGATGTGTTTATCCTTGAATATCCTTTTTGAAAAGACCATCCCTTTTGCATTGAAATGTTCCTAACAGTCCGTTGGAAACCACGATGAGCACAAAACAAGAAAATGCCATTTCAATTTTTTCCACAAACATGAATAAGGACCATCTTCCCGGGACCTGCTGTTTTCCCATCCAAACCTTTCCAGGGACGGAGAAGGCAGGCAACAAAAAAGATTGTAGGATATGCGAAAGGATTCGTCGTATACGCTTCACCGCAAACCGGCTGCTGGCATTCATAGACTTTCAAATCAAGACCCGCTTAACGCTTGAAGGAAACTTTTCGAATTGGCTGACTGCTTTCTCGAGCTGGCTGGCTGTTGAAGTGCTGCTGCGGTTGTCTCAAATGACGTCAATAGCTCATTCATCCTCCAAACAGCAACATGGCTGCTGTCATTGTTGTTGCCTGTTGATGATGTTGGTTAATTCAAAACAGCAAGGAAGAGTTTTTCGAGAGACACTTCTATGATTTAAAGATTAGTGAGACCTTGTTAGATTAAATAATCGTAAAAGAAAAAAAACGTGTATCGAATCTTCAAAACTACAATAGTTATTGCAAAAGATGGTTAATTCAACGCTAGTATTCAATGTATGAATACGAAATTGTACACGCTCATTTTTTTATAACCAATTTAGAGTTTTTTTCAACCGTTTTTTGGTTTTCTTTCGAAAACTTCGATTATTGTTGTTTTTTAACCAGCATCAACTATTAAAATTTAACCATTTTCTAAGTTCTTGTTGAAAACCAAAAAAATGGTTAAAAATTTAGTACAATCAGAGATGACTCGAATGTTTTTTGTGTTCACTGTTCCGCCATTGTTTTATTTTCGATTCGATAGTTCGATAATTTTTTGGTGCAAATTAAACTTTAAATACAATCGCCACGAGTAAGTATAATTTGCATTTTCAATATTGCTGTGCTCCATTCATTCGCGATAATTTACAATTCGTTTTTTCAGTATCAATGATGGTAATCCCATGGACAATTCCGGCGAATGGGGGAAGACTATCTGGTGGAAGCTGCCTCCTGAGAACCTATATGACCGCATCAAAAAAATACAGCTGGGTGGGCCGATAATGCTTTTTCTGAAGCAAAATCCGCAATGAGCGATGTGCAAGTTGATTTCATCTTTCTTCCGGACGGCGGAATAGGTAAAAATTTAAAACCACTGATTTTAACACGAAATTTAATGAGTTTTCTTTGCTGATTCCAGAAAAAATATTCGAAACTTTCAGAAGAAGTTTACGCACATATCGTGGCTACAAAATGTTATTTAATTTATCCGGAAGATTGTTCATCAGACAAAATTTATCAGCACACACAGGTAGGATTTCTGCAAACATTCGACGAAGAAGGCTAGAATCTAAGTAACATAATGCCTGTAATACAAACAGTTTATTTATCTTTTGTTTTAAATTCGAACATGCATGTCATTATCGAAAGCTTGGAGGAAATAGTTCTGGTGGTGCTCCAACATAATGTCTCGGGCTCCAAGGAACCGTCTCTGATCCAAAATTTTCAGACTGGACATGTTGGACAATTTTTATTTCATCCCATCGAATTCAACCAAATGGCTATGAGGCTTATGCGATGGCGGTTCCGAATCTTGTCACTTATTTGATTTTCAATGCTCCGTCAACCACTGCATGTCATCCAGCCTTCCTGACTCTGGAACGGTAGAATAGTTCTAATAATTTCATTCAAACACGCAACTTGGCGATGAAAAATATCTTTAGGTTGACGTATTCAACAGAAATATATTATGTTGTAACTTATAATTAAATACTATGAAAAAAAAAACCATTAAAGAACGACGTTTCTCTTTTAGTCTTTGAGTCTTTTCTATAAAATTCAAAAATCTTAGATTTTAGCTGCAGTAAAACGAACCCTGCTTGATTTAGTAGGAAAACGGTTATTTTATAACCGTTTTTACTGTTTTAGCAAACGGTTGAAAAATAACCATAATCCAAGTTCTCGGTGAAATCTCATTTTATGAGTTTTCCCAAAAAACTCATAAAACGACTTGATCCACAAAACTGCCATTATGGTTATTTTTCAAACATTAATGGTTCAATGTGGCCCAGCGTGTATGTGATCAATTTATATGGCTTCAGCTAAAAGGAATCAGTTAAAAAGTTTCTTTTCCACAGTGACTAGAAAATGGACGGCAAATAATTTATGATAAATTGATTGTTTGCCGGAAATGCTCAAACATGGCTGAAATAAAATTAAGATAACTGGTATGATTTTTTTAATGCGAAATAATCTGTTCAAACATTTTAGTAAAATGATTGTCTTTTCCAGACTTTATACATCAAGTTAATTTATCTTTATTGGTAATCCATCCCTTACCTTATACTTATACTTATAATTATACTTATACTTATACTTATACTTATACTTATACTTATACTTATACTTATACTTATACTTATACTTATACTTATACTTATACTTATACTTATACTTATACTTATACTTATACTTATACTTATACTTATACTTATACTTATACTTATACTTATACTTATACTTATAACTATTTAATCTGAACAAACAGCAAGACTTGCAACTTGCTGGCCGGGAGATTTCAAAAAATCTAGATCAGTGGTTTTCAAACATTTTCCACTCACCGCCCCCTTTTTCAAAATTATTGAGATCAACGCCCCCAGTGCAAATTTTTAGAACATCTTTAAAAAAAACTATAATCTGGATCTTTTAAAAACAATTAGCTTTTGGCTTTATGTTGTTGTAAGACTTAACCCAAAATTCATTCAAATTTATATGAGGTCCTCAGAGCCAAAAGGGTAGGGGGTATTATAAGTGTAAAAATGTTCGATTTGTGTAAGTGGCAATGTTAGTGAAAACCGATGAGATTAAAGGTTCATCTAATTGTTTTTTTGAATCGACTGAAATAAAGTTGAACAAATAAGAACTTAAAAAAAATTCTCTTAGCTAAAATATTCTTTCATATTTTCTTTAAATCACAGATATCGCCTTTTTCGCAGGTTTTTTCTTTTTACCAGATTTTTTATGACATTACCTTTTAAAGATTATGAAGCATTGCCATCTAAAATTAATCTTTTTAAGCATTACTCGAAATAATCAAACAAAACAAGACCAACATGTGGAGCATATACAAAATCTGTATATATCTTTAAGATACATTTTTAGAAAATTGTTTTTTTGAGATATTGGATCAAAATTTGCTTGCAGATCTGTGAAATTATAGATATTTTAGTCTTGAACTTGATGAACATCGTCCTGTAACGTTGTTTCATAATCTTTCATCGAACTTACTCGTTGTTATTTCAGATCTACGTTGTTTTGTGATTTGTGAAATGTGAACCACGACCTCACCGCCCCCCTGAGCCTTTCCAACGCCCCCCAAATTTCAAAATTGAGCTCACCGCCCCCTTGAAAGCTCTCAACGCCCCCAAGGGGGCGGTAGGGACCACTTTGAAAACCCCTGATCTAGATACTGGTTGACTACTGTGGAGATGAGATGAAAAATGTACAGAACCAAAAAGGTAAGAAAGTGAACAAAACAAATATTAAATCTTGTGACGTATTAAAGCGCGAGATTAAAGCTATGATCATTTAGTATTCGGGCACATCCTTTCGATAATAGATATATTAGTGGAGCTCGGATTTGCAAAACTTTAGCAACGATTTGTTAGTTATGAAAAGGACCACCTTGTCTATTTTCTTCAGATTTTAAAGTTAACGTGTGTTAGAGATATGTACGATGAAAAAAGACATCGTAAAACAGGCATGTCAAACTCGCTTAGGTGTGCGGGCCGCAATAAACATTTTCTATGACGTAGAGGGCCGCAGCCAAAGTCAGTTAGAAAACATAACATATTAGTTCCGCAGAGATTAGATACAATACAATGGAATATAGTCATAAGTAAACTTGGAATGATATTTTGCGTTAAACTTTTATTAAAGCTTTTTATGTTTAACATTCTTATAATGTAATGTACATACTTGTTCATAAATATCAGGTTGAAGTTAATTTGCCACTGACGCTTTCATTATTGATGATAAATTTGTATCAGATAATCTCGAACGGTGAGAAGTTTTTGTAGCTAGTAACGATTCTAGGTGAAGTATGTATTTACCAAATGATGCAGCCTCGTTAGATCTTTTCAGTTCTTGACACGTAGAGAAGTGCACAAGGTTTTCTTTGGAAATTTGATTGATCCATAACCGTCACTTCGCTTGAAATTTTTTTACATCATCACAAGCAGTTATGATAATTTTTTTATTTTCTTTGAATTTTTAAGTTCAAATCCTGCAGGTGGCTTCTAAAATCAACGGCATATGCCAAATCTTGAACCCAGTCGTCTGCTTGAAAATGTTCAACAGGTTCACCTTTCATTTCTAAAAATAATATTATTTCCTCTCGTAGCAAAAAAAAATCTTTTTAATATTTTGTGGCAGGAAAGCCAGCGTACTTCTGTGTAGTAGGGAACACAATCGAATTCATGTCCAATTTCTTCCAAAAACGTCGAAAATTGGCTATGATTCAAGCCACGGGAACGGATCATATTTATAGTATCTGAAACTGGTTTTTAGCACATTTTGGAATTTTAATTGCTTTGCGCATAATGAGCCACTGAAAATGAGCCAATTTGAAATTGCTGCGGTCTCCCTTATTTTCGCATGCAGTTTGCACCATTAGTTGTATTAAAATCTTGAATCAGTGCTTATTTCAGATTTTTATAAATTTACCTTCATACTTTTTTGAACGGACAAACACAACTTCCCAAACAGTATATATAGAAAATCGCACAACAAAGAAACTTTGAAGCGTGCTATCTCGAAAGTAGCTTTTGTGCACTTATAAACCTTTGGCTCTGAGGGCCTCATATGATGTGATAGCAATTGTTTACAGAAAACAGAACTGAATCCGAAAAGAAGTCAAAAAAAATATCTGCGAAGAGCAGTTTATTGGTCAGATTATAGAAAAAGATAATTTTATGAACAGTAGCTGAAGATATTTTTTTAAAAAAACACAATTATTTTTTTCATTTTACAGTACTTCAAAAACTGCTCTAATCAGATTTTTCGGATTTAATTTTATTTTTAATTCAGTGACGGATATGGTATTAAAAATGACTCAATTTACGAATAAAAAATATTGTTAACTAGTGTTATTAAAAATGTATGCTGTTTATACTCACGCATTCCGATAGGTTTGAGATAATAGGAAGACTCCAGTGGTGGGATATGTTTTTGTTCAATTCCGGTGCAACCAACACACTTATCGCAAAATTTACTGAACGTTGTACGAGTGGTCACAGAAATAAAATTATTCAGAGCTACAAATTTAATTACGGAAAATTTTTGATTATTTAGGATGTGCTTTTTTACAATGAATAATGTTGATATTCATGCTTACGTATATCTTCAATTTTAAAAATATCACAATATGTCTGTTGTTCCTTCGGTAAAACAAAAATGATAGAACCAAAATACTTGGAAGATATTTATGTTGTTTACGCTATGAATGTTTATACACAATCTTACACGGAAGCGGGAATCACCTCAAACTGAGGTTCAGAGTAATAATGTTACGCGTGTTTTTTAAGAGGAAATTTGAACATCGAAAATATTTGCAATAAGTTGAAAACGTTACATTCAACTTAAGTTTTTTGCAGTAATACTTTACATAAAAATCAGTGGTGTTTTTTGTGACAATTTAAGACGGGGCTTTGCGGGCCGCATTGAACAAGGCCGCGGGCCGCATGCGGCCCGCAAACCCCCAGTTTGACATGCCTGTCTTAAAATATTCTGCACAATTGGCTCGGAAATTCTTCATTGTCGACTTGAAAACTCATAAACTGTTGTTTTCTTCTGATTTTTTTTTTGCCCAAATGGTTAAGAAGTATCAGGATGCCACCCTAGGATGCTCACGAAGTTCAAACCAAGCATCGAAGTGGAACCATTGTTCTTAACCATTGTAAAAAGTCTATGGTTATTGGGAATAACTGAATTCAGACCCCTTAACTTAACCAGTAAATCTGTTTCTAGCAGGCAAAAAGTGTTGTCTGACTAGTAGTTACCAAGTAAATAACTAATAGTGAGCACTTCCATAGATCGCAATCTGTGCAACCGGTTTTTACGCTATGTGACAAACGTATTCTGATGGACAAAGAAATTTATGTTAAAACCGAATTTAAGAGGTTTCTTCGAGATGCCCACACATGAAATGGTGCAAACCAGATACCAATTGGTTTTCCACGTGAATTTGTGTAAAATATCATGAGTTTTTACAGGTTTTGCTTCTGTTGTATAAAAAAAAATACACAGCAAAAAAATCTGAATCCTTAACAACACTGAAACTGAAAACCTTTAATATTACATGACGTAGAACGCGATTTATTAATGTAAATTTACAGATTTAAAAAAGTGGAATCCTTAACAGCACTGAATTAAAATGACACAAATATTATTTGACACGGAACGCGATTATTTGATGTAAATTTACATCACATATGATGTAAATAAAAAGAAGTATCACATATGAAGGAATTTTCAGTACGAATTGAATTTACACGTCTAAAATATTTTACATGTCTTTCAAATTTTACACGTCTGTTGAAGTTTACAATCGTGTAGAATTCAACTCGCACTGGAAATTCCATCATATATGACACTTCTTTTTCGTTACATCATATGTGATGTAATTTTATAAATCACACAAAATTTGCAACAGCACTGAATGACAATTTTCTTAAAATTACACGACGTGGAATGTTATATGGACATTGAATTTTAATTAAATGGAAATTACATTACACTGAACGCAATATATCATGTAAAAATACAGCCTGTCAAAACTGGCACACACAAAAGAAAACAAAGTGTTGCGTCCAGTCGTGCACCAAAGCAATAAGTCGAAAGTTGCTTTGAAGAAGTTTTCACGTTGGATAGTGTTGGTTCATCGAATTTTTGCGGCGCTACGGCAGCGGACCCATAGGATGCAACTCTGGGAGCGGCATCCTGTACGTAATTGTCCTTCGAAGCTGGTAATCCGGAAGTGTAATAAAATGTGCTGCTGGTTGAGTACAAGTATGGTGATACGATGAGTGAAGAACACTTGTGTTACGATTGAGTGTTGTTACTAGAATGTCGTTTATTGATAAATTTAGAATCGACGGCACCTTAACTCTACACAACATCGTTCTTAGTCTACTCAACTAGGAGGCGCTTGGAGTTGCCAAACTTTTGCAATTAACCAATCAGCAGTCGATTTCTGGTAAGAGAAAACGACGCGGCATAACTAAGAAAGAGAGAGAGACGCGCCTGTCCAATCGATGCGCTTGACAACTATCGAGCATATTGATGCATGTGCAAGCCATATTGGCTGGCGGTTAGCGCCCTATGTGGCAACGATGGAATCGTGTAAGCTGGCTAGGCAAGGATCAGATTACCTCGAGTTTAATGATTTAGTTGACGACGACATGAGTCGTCGCTCTTTGCAATTTGGAAATTCTTTTAGGTGACGACGACGGGGGTCGTCGTTCTTTGTTCTGTGAGAATTAGACGTATGCAATAAATTTAGTTTGGAGTGAAAATTAACACTTGTGCTGTTCAGCAATGTGTTGTGTTTTCCACTCAGCTAAAAATTCTACAAGGCGACGTTTTCAGAAATGTGAGAACGTCTGGTTTCTGGATGATTTGGTTCTACTGAGACGTGAATGTTTTATGTCATTATTACTCGAGACAATTAATAATTTTGAATGTTAGATTTAATATACTACACCTTCCCCCTCTAGGAGAATGATGTATTGGAAAGAAATCATTCGTTATAAGCGTTTCTCCAAGTACCTCTTACAAAATTGGGTAATAATTGGTATGTTAAAACTAGCATGTTGTTTTTAAGACTAAACCGAATTACTCACTCCACAGTGTTGAACTGAGGATTTTTACCCATCTTATTTTTTCACTTATTTTTTGTTTTCTCTTATTTTTTTTATAAGATTGGGCTCGGTGCTTAAAACTATTTTTTTTTGTATAATAGTTTGTTTTATTTTGTTTTTGAATTTTTCGACTTTTAAACTTTGATAGTTCTGTTTTTGTGGATTACAGTTTCCTTTTTTGATATTTTATGTTGAATTTTACAGTTAGGCTCATTTATTTCCGTCACGATGAATGGCCCTATGTAGAAAGGGTCAAGCTTCTTTCTATTTTCATTGGTGATATAGACAAGGTCTCCTGCTTTTAAGTTTATTGGGTTAATATTTTTATTGCAAAATTGTTGACGATTTTCTTTTTGATTCAATAAATTTTGTCTTGCTATTGCGTTAGTAGTTTGCAAGCGGAATCTTAGTTCTTGCATGTACTGTTCATGATTATATATTGGTTGTCTAAATGTTTGATTGTCCTGTAAATCATTGGGTAGTGCTGGTTTTCTTCCAAAAACGAGTTCAAACGGAGTGTATCCGTGTTCAGTATTTGGTGAGGTGTTGTACGAAAAACTATAAAATCTAGTCCATTCATCCCAATCTGTATGATGAGCATTGGTGAAGGATCTCAGATACTCGTTGAGGCATCTGTGATTTCTCTCCAATGAACCTACAGTTTGTGGAAGATAGGCTGTAGCAAAATTTTGTTTAATTTCTAACAGCTTACAAATCGGTTCGAAAACTTCGTTGTTAAATTCAGTTCCCTGATCAGATTGTAGCTGGATGATATTGCCATATATCAAAATGAAATGTTCGGCAAGTGCTCTCGCTATTACCGAGGCTTCTTTAGTTGGTACTGGTATTAGTACAATATATTTGGTTAAGTTACATTGAACAGTTAAAATGTACCTATTACCTTTGTTTGTTATGCCAAATGGTCCTATGGTATCGATTGAGAGTACTTCGAAAGGTTTTGCTGGTGTGGTAGTGATAACATTTGGCTCTTTTGTGTGTCTATAGATTTTATTTATTTTGCATTTTTCACATTTTTTAATAAAATCTTTGATGTCGTTTTTCATATTTTTCCATTTGTATTTTTCTCTAAGCTTTAAATAGAGTCTGTTTTGACCTATATGACCGCCAATGGGTGTCATATGGTTATTAATAAGTATTTGTTCGATATCTTGTTTGTTTTGGATAAATTTCGGAGGTTTATATATTATCAACTGATAATCAGAAATGGCTCTGTTGGCGATTTCTTTTATTGATTCAGTCGTCATTAAATTGAAAAGCTCATCTTCCTCAGAGATGACAACCATGGTTCTCTTGTAATTCTTTAATATTTTTCCGATTTCTAGAAGTGCAAACTCTAGTGCTTGACTTCCATTTTGATTTATATTGCACGCGCGCGTTATTGGTAAACTAGTTTCTCCTAACACTTTTGTATAATTATGATTAAATAATTTCATCTTCAATTGGGTGTGGTGCACTTCACATCCAATCTTAAGGTATTTTTTTGTTTCTGAAGGATTCTCGGTGTGCCAAGCTGCAAGGTGATCAATCTCGCTACTTGGTCCCGTTGAATTTTCCAGTTCATTTGGTTTTATTTGGCGTTTTCGCGTCATGGCTCTAGTGTTTACCATGAGGACTGTTAATGCTTTCAAATCTTCTGATTTTGTGGGTATTCTAGATAATGCGTCAGCGCATACATTAGCCTTACCTGCTAAGAATTCGATATCGAAGTCAAATTCTTCCAAATCTAACCTCATTCTGGTTAGTTTAGATGTTGGTTTTCTCATATTAAATAAAAACACTAATGGTCTGTGGTTGGTTCTCACGGTGAATCTTCGACCATAAAGATATGACCTGAAATATTCAACAGCCCAATGTATTGCTGTCAATTCTTTTTCAATTATGGCTTTGTTACGTTCACCTTGTGTGAAACTTTTGCTAGCGAAGGCAACTGGTAATTCACCTTCTGGATAGCGTTGGGAAAGTACTGCACCACATGCGAAATCAGACGCATCTGTGGTTAGTATAAAAGGTTTTGAAAAATCTGGATATTGCAATATTTGCGGTTCCATCAAACTATTTTTCAGTTTTTGAAAACTACATTCTTGGGATTCTGTCCATTGAAATGGTGTTCCCTTTTTTTAGAAGTACATTCAGTGGTCTAGCCACTTCAGCAAAATTCGGTACGAATTTCCTGTAATAATTGCAAAAAGCTACAAACCTACGTACATCGTCTGTGTTAGTAGGTCTTGGGTAGTTTTTTACCGCTTCAAATTTTGAGTCGTCGGGTAAAATTCCCTTATCTGTTATTTTGTGACCTAAATAAGTCACTTCGTTCAAGAAAAAATTGCATTTGGTTGGATTAAGTTTGAGATTATAGTGCCTCAAACGCTGAAAAACTTTCGCTAAATTATGGATGTGATGATTTACTGAACATCCGATGACAATAATGTCATCGATATAAATGAATGCACATTCGGGACTCAGTCCAGCCATCGCGATGTTCATCATGCGCTGGAAGCTATTGGGACTAATGTTTAGCCCGAATGGTAATCTTTTGAACTGAAAATGACCATTAGGTGCTGAAAAAGCTGTATACTTTCTTGACTCTTGATCTAATGGTATCTGGTGAAACCCAGACATTAAATCAAGTGTAGTAAAGTATTTAGCTCTGCCTAATTGATCTAATATTACGTCAATTCGTGGCAAGGGGAATTTATCTGCCACTACTTTTTTATTCAACTGGCGGAAATCGACCACCAGCCTCCATTTCTTCTGAATATTGTCAGACCTTTTAGGTACCAACAGGATGGGTGAATTATAAGAAGAAACAGATGGTTCAACTATATCATTGTCCAAAAGTTTCTGTATTTGTTCCCGCATTTCATTTCCTTGCGAATGGATTGTCTTGTAGTTTGGTATGTAGACCGGTACTTGGTCTTTTAAAATAATATTTTGCGAGTAAAAATTATTATGCGTTAATTGTTCATTATCTAAATGAAAAATATCAGAATACTCTTCTATTAATTGTTTTAATGGTGAATGTACATAAGAAGGGATTTCATTAAAGTTTAGCTGTGAAAGAATCTTTTTAATTCTTTCTGATTGTTTAGATAAGTTTTTCTTAGGTTTATCTATTTTTATATAGTCATTTAATGGTTCACATTTAGGAAAAAATTTTGATAGCGTTACTTGTTCTTGTGTTGTATTTACAAATTTTATTAACGGTGAATCAGCAGATACAATAGTATTTCCACAGAATACACCTGGTAGTATCTCCTGTGATAACACGACTGTATCTTCAGTCACCTTGAAATTAGGCAATTTTCGAATTACTTGACATCTAGGTGGTAATATTATGCTATCAATAATTGTATCTTCTATTGGTATTGAAATTGAATGTTTTCAAAATTGAAATTAAGTAGCCAATTATCATAATCTATGGTACACCTGAACTTTACTAAAAAGTCCCGTCCTAGTATACCGTCTGTTGGAATGGGAAAGTTCTCATTCACTAATTGAAAATTATGATTTAGTAGTAAATTATTTTGGAATTGAAGAAACGTATGAACTTCAGCAATAGTTTCAGTTTCTCCTGCTGTCACTCCTGTTATTTTTAGCTTTTTGTTAAAATCTACTATTTGCAAGGGTGAAACTTTCGTTGTCTTCAATAAAGATACGTCAGCCCCGCTATCTATTATGAGTGTACATTTGCAGTTCGTCATTTGGACATGTAAAGTCACAAAATTCACTGCATTTAAATTTATCGTATAAATTGCTGTGGAACCATTGGTGCTTGGTTCGCATGGCATAAAAAATTTAAGTTTTGTTGTGGGGTGTCTGTTGGGATCATAGGTATAGGCTGTGGAAAATTTTGTTGATATTGAGTCGGAGTTGGTGGTGGGTTTTGTCCCATTTATTGTTCCGAATTTAATGTATAGATTTGTTGGGAACGGTAGTCTCTTCGGCCACCTCTATTGTTATTGTTTCTATTGATGTTGTAGTTGTTGCTACGGTTTTGATATCTTTCTTGATATCAATTGTTATTATCTCTGTTTTGCTGATAATTTCTGTTATTATCTCTATTTTGCAGATAATTTCTGTCCCGTGGAATATTTGGATTACCTCCACGGTTGTTAAATCGTCTTCCACGATTGTTTTGTCCATAATTATTGTATCTTTGAGCACTATATGCCATAACTTGGCTAGTGTTTTGTTGGTTGTTCTGTGCAGAAGAAACGTTTTCTCGCACTTTTTGCACAGCCTCTTGTATTGAGGTGAAGGTTCCCATCCTCAGTAACAGTTTCGTTTCATAACTGTTAGTTCCGTTTACTAGAGCTTTGACGCCTGCTTTTGTAGACATTGACTGAGCTACCCCTTCTGGAATGCCCTGTCCGATGTAGACGTTTTTTAATTTCTGTGTTAAACCATCAATTTCGTCACATAGACTGTTAATGTCAGTCTTCTGTTTTACATTTTCCATTTTTGCTATGATGTTCTCGGGAGATGCTTTGTCTGAGCATCTCGCCTTCACATCATTCACGATGTCTTCAATTGTGTTTAGGTTTGTGGCTAAACCTAATCTGGCTTTGCCTGTCAAACGCGTTTTCAAAAATCGAATTGCTGTTGCTAGCTGTCCCTCAGCAACGTAATCTCCTAGCAACGTGGCTGCGTCAACGAACGCGTCCAAGTTGACAGGTGTTCCATCGTACGTCTGCACGATGGAAGTTGCAGTTTTTACGTCAAATTGCGCCATGATAAATTTTTTCGAAAAATAATTTTGCAATATTACAGCGTACACCGCTGATTTAAAGGACACAGGTTTTTGGTGATGAGACAATTTATGTTGTAAAATTAGTTGGATTTCGCTATAATCCAAACGTGCAGCTTTAATCAGAAATCCGTGTTTTATTGCATCAATGACTTTTTCATAAGTTTTTAGTTTCTGATTAATGTTTTCAAAAATTTCTCTTGATTTTGCTAATTTCTCTAGTATTGTGCTTTTGAAATACCTCCTATTGGGGTTTTTATTAAGGTTTGTTTTTATCTTGTGCAGCTCGCCTAATAATTTTTCTATCTGTTCCTCTGGGGAACTCATTTGCAAATAAATTCATTAAGTTCATTTAAAAAATATTTTAGTTATCACAAAAATTAATCAGATTAACAAAACTCTGTACTTATCTCGTCGTCCATTGGGTTGACTGCTTCACTCGTCGTGGTCTCCTCGCCAAACGTTCCTTGTGGAGGCGCTCTCCTCGACACAATTTCCTAACGACGCACCTGTACTGGCTCAGCGCATGAGGTGGAGGCGCTCTCTACTCTACGCCTTTTTCACTCGTTCAACTCGAACTACTCCCGAACCACAATTCAAATGTGAAGTAAAATCAACTGCAGCGCGATCCATAACTACTCAACTGCAGCACGATCCATAACGATTTCATCAGCAGCTTATCTCTGCGCCGGATGATCAGTACTACCACTATTCAACTGTAGCAGCTGTGGCAGTATTTTTTACATGGGTCTCTGTTTAACTTTCACTTTCTAGTTTTCAAAGATTCCAAATAACTTCTCAGTGATACAATCGCTGCTTACAGTTGAGTGATTTATTAATTTCTGATAAGGTAAGTGCGTACCCTTAGTGTCTGTGAATGGGTAAAAATATTTTTCAATTGAAAAGCACGACTTAATTAGCGCAATTTCAAGGCAACCAAAGTGTGCTACTTGCAGTGCAAATGTAAAGTCTGGCATAGTTTTCAAAGTAAACCGAAAAAAAAAACTACAGAGTTGCTCAGTCTCTACTCGTTCCCTTTCAGTATCTACTTTTCCTATTGCATTGCTATTATTAATTAGAAAACAAAATTTATTCACTTATTTGAAAAAATATAATTCCCTCCACGAAAGCAAAACGTTGTCCGTGAATGTTAGTTAACAGTCGTTCTAAAATAACATTCTACATTGTTTACATTTTTATTTTTAAATTTTTCTCATCTATCCGTTAGCTTCGGCTTAATTTTCATTACCATTAATTACCTTTTCGCGATACTCGTTTACTTTGCAGATTGTTTCGCCGCATTACTACAAATATTTTACCATGGATGATTCTATTATTTGCATAGTTTGTCAGAAAAAAGAAGAGGATTCAAGCCAAGTTCTAACTTGTGCGTACTGCTTTTCCTGTGCCCACTTCAGATGTAAAAACATAATTGGAAATGCGATTGGTCGATGGAAAAAAAAACTTTATTATTGTACACCCGAATGTTCTGTTATCTATCAACGCGTTATCGATATGCAAAATAATAACATAATCGACACGCTCGGCTCCCAACTAAAATCAATTACAATCAAAGAAATGGAAAATGTTAAAGCAGAAGTTAGACTAGTGACGTCAGCAATTGAATCTTCTCAGGAATTTTTATCAGCTAAAATCGATTCAATCAATGCTGATTTCAACGAACTAAAATTAGAAAATCAAACGATGAAGCATGAAATGGAGATCTTAAAACAGTCTCACTCAGCCCTTGAAGAAACTGTGCGCAAACTTGAAGCTAGTGTCGATATGTCCGCTAGATTTGCTACCTCAAAAAATCTTGTATTTCTGGGATTACCTGTTATTGAAAATGAAAACGTTCCTGATCTAATTGTTAAAACTTTAGCTACTATAGGTGTTGAGGCTCGTGTAGACTCCTTTACACTTGCAGAACGGTTTTTCCCGCCAGGTAAAAACAAGAAAGCAATAATTCCAATTAGAGTTATTTTCAAATCAACTGAATGTAAAGAATTAGTTATGAGTAAAAAAGGAAAGTTCGGAAAACTTCTATCGACATCTGTACACCCGTCTTTAAATATTGACGGAAAATCTCTTACTGTTAGTATTAGAGATGAGCTAACTCCATTGGCACTTGATCTCCTTAAAGAAACGCGCGAATCTCAAGACATACTTGAATTTAAATATGTTTGGCCTGGTAGAAGTGGTGTTGTTTTAGCAAAAAAAGATGAAGCGTCTAAGCCTGAAATAATTAAAAATAAATCTGACCTAATTAAATTAACAAAAAATGCCTTAGCTCAGCAAAAAACTGATCAATCAAATCAAACTTCACCGGATATTGTTCAAGAAAATAAACGTAAGAAGAGGATATAATTTCAATTTATTTAACACTCGCGTATATCTTTAATTCAATCATTAAAAATGGATAATCAACCTAAAAATTTCTATCATAAGAGCTCTGATGATTTTCGCAATAGTTATAAGCTAGATTACATGAACAACCTTCGAATGTTACAATGGAATTTGAGAGGAATAAATAACTTAAATAAATTTGATGACCCTTTATTACTCATCAACCACTGTTCAGTGAAACTAGATGTTATTCTTGTAGGCGAAACATGGTTGAAAGAGGATAATTGTGCACTGTATCAAATCCCTGGTTTTCTTAGCTACTTTTCTTGTAGATCTTCTTCACATGGAGGTTTAGCGATCTACATTAATAATAAAATAACACACAGACTAATTGAAAATGTCCATCAGAATGGTTTTCATTGTTTGAATGTCGAGCTTTGTCTAAACGAACAGTATCTCAATCTTTATGGTGTTTATCGGCCACCTTCATTTGATTTCAACACGTTTGTTGATTGTAATCGCGATGCGGATACTATTTTGCAGGATGTCACATCAACTTATAATAGATTACTCGTCGAATGTACGACTACAATTAGAAAAAAAGTTAGTCTCAAAAACAAAAACTGTGAATGGATGACATACGATATTTGGAAATTAATGTCTATAAAAAACAATTATATAAAAAGGGTGAAAAAGTATCCAGATAACGTTCATCTAAAAGATATGTTAAAGCATATCTCCGCGAAACTTGATAAGTTGAAACAATCTACTAAACGCTTGCATTATAGTCGGCTACTCAACCATTCATGTCCATCTAAACTTTGGAAAGGAATAAATGCTATTTTTGGTAGGAAAAAAGAAGCTGAAAAAATTGAACTCGTAGTAAATGGAGTTAAAACCAAAAACAATTTGGAAGTGTGTGAGGCATTCAATAGCTATTTTTCCAAAATTGGCGAAGAGTTAGCTAGTAAAATACCCAAGAATAATTTGTTTAACCCTCTGTCATCTGTAAGGCATAACCAATCATCAATTTTCTTGAGACCCTCTACCCATAATGAAGTTATGATTTTGATCAACGAACTTGATGTCAATAAAAGTAATGGTCCAGATGATTTCCCAGTGGAAGTAGTAAAATCGTATGCTCCGCACTTTTCAGAAATAATCTCGAATATATTTAATAACTAGCTGACCCGGTGTGCTTTGCTACACATTCCAAAAATAAATATAATTTGTAAAAATTCATTCAAATTTAGATTTTTGTAAGCATTTTTTAAGTCAACCATCATAGTTCAGATCCAACAACTTTGAAATGAGAGCTGCAGTTGGAGTTCCGAATTGCAATTCAAAGATTGCATATATTATTTACTGAAACTTGATCTCTTAGTTTGTTTTTCAAGATCTGAAATTTGTACTCTGTTTTTAAAACTTCATAATGACTTAAATAATGTAAAAATTTTTGGATTTTTCACATTTTTTTTTTCCAAAGTGGAAAGTTACGAACTTCTATAAAAACATTTGTAACATCTTTTTTTGAGGTATGCCAAATATCTGACGCAAAAAACCCTCTTATAAAATGTGGTCCCTTCTTTGAAAAGCTCTTTATCTTAAACTTACATGGGGGCTCCCCCATCTTTTCCAATTTTGTCCCCCACTGCTTGAAGAAGGTAGGCTGATTAACTCGGCTCGAGTTTACATAAATTTCTGATTGAAAGAAAAAGATTCGCATTGTACTTTATGGAGAAAAGCTATAGAAATTTGAAAAAAAAACGATGAAAAGGTTTTTTAATAACCATTTTCAAACAACTTTTTTCAGCATCCTCGCCCTTCGGAGCAGTTTGAATATTTATCCTTTTTGCGCCAAAATAATGTTAAAAAATGTTTCGCCATATGCCAAACTCGTGAACAATCAGCTTGAAGTTTTCCCAAAGAGCATTTGTCATGGTATGAAAATTATCGATTTTATACAGTGCCAATTTCTGATTTTCTAATAATTATAAAAAATATAAATATTAAAAAAAAATCAGTTGCATCACTGAATAATTATAAAAAATATAAATATTAAAAAAAAATCAGTTGCATCACTGAATAAATTCTCAGCGTTTTTTAATTTCTCTTTGAAAGTCAAATATTCAAAAATGTTGGAAAAAACAATTTAAAAGTTAACATTTGTCCCGTATATTGGGGCAAGTGTAAATGCAAAGTTTATTTTCAGATGCGTAAGAGTAATTGCTTCAAAATTGATTTAATACGTACTTCTGTTTGTTTGTTTTATCAAGTTTCATTGATATATGGATATATCTACAGTATTCCTGCAGTATTAATTTTATGTTTGTTACTCCACTTTTAACGAATGCTGTTCAAAGCAAATGACCTTCATTACAGAGACAGTTAAAAAATGTTAATACCTATTTGCGTTTCAACATTCAGAATACCCCTTCTGGTCGATCCAACATATTGAATCATTTTGAAGATGAATTTCTAAAAAGTTCGACGTTTGCCCTTGCCCCACCGTGTAAGATGACAGGAGGAAATATTATTTTTAACACGTTAAGGGTATACACAGAATTTCTTATAAAATTTTTGCTTCCAGTTGAATATCAGTTCTAAAGTCTCACTTTTCAAAAAAGAAGCGAATCAAAAGTCTTTTTTTATGCAGCCATGTAACAAAAAAACACTTTTCATGTTAAGTACGTACTTGAATTGGTATGTAAGCAAAAAGTACGATGTTTTTTTTCAGAATTATTTAGAAGCAGATGCTCCCATTTTGATTTCTTAATTCGTTTCAGTTGTGTATTTGGGCCGTAGTAAAAATTTCCAGAAGAAAACATATTTTTTTATTTTTTTGTAACAGAAAAAAGTTGAACGTTTGCACATGCTCTAGTCTTCCTTGAATGAAAGTTCTTTCCGAAAATGATTCCCTCACTTTTTATCAATAAAAATAAGTTTATTCCACTGATACCTTTCACTTATGCACACGGCAGTCCTATCTTATCCTATTTAAAGAAAAGGCTCTTGATCAGTTCATGTGTCGGAACGGATTTTTTTTAATCTTCTTCAGATTTAAATGGCGGTTGATAAAACTTGTTCATGTTCAACAAAATGTTTCCGATCTCTGTAGAAAACATCGTATTCATATTTCTGTTATCAATATGATTCTAAAATAACCTTGTAGGCAAAATGGGTAAAAAATTGTATGTAAATTCTTTACTTTCTGTATTTTGTTTCAATTTTTCATACCATTGTTGTCATACCATTATTTCATTAGCATCAGAACTAAATTTATATTTTTATACAACAATTGCTACCTACATTAACACGAACTATTTTTGCAAATCTTTCAATTGCTTTTGATTCGATTGATAAAATACCAATCCGTGTCACATCTAGGCGTCATTTATTTCCACGTGTTGTGTACAATTAAGCAAGAAAAAACATATCTAGATTGCATATCGCCCCCACGTGCATAAGAAATATAGGTACTTGGTTGAGAAACAGGCGCCTAATTGTTAAATTTTTCCAGCGATCAACGAACAGTATGCTTTGGTTACTATCCACTTGCGACGACGTTTGCTTGACCACAGAGACGAAAAACAAACCGCTCAAAGAAAAGAAAATCTCTAAAAATGGATTCGATGACTTTTCAATTTCAGATTTTTGCAAAAATAATGTATATGTTTTATTCGATCGGCAAAATGTCAATCTGGATCACATCTAGGCGTCATTCATAACCATGTGCTGTACAAATGAGCTAGGAATCAAGTAGAAAAAAATCACATCAAGGCTGCATATCGCCATCCCTTGCATTGAAAATATGCTTGGTTGAGAAATACGCGCCAAAATATTCCCACTGATCAGTATGCTATGTCATGGTTACTATCCTCTCACGACGATGGCTCGCGACGCCTCGACCTTGGAGACGAAAAACAAACTGCCCAAAGGAAAAAAAATCTCGAGAAAATGGATGTCATGACTTTAATTTGTTTCGAAAAACTACAAATTTTGTATGGAAGCCCTCCCTCCCTTAAGTCGGAGCGTTTTGTAACTATTATAGAAACCATCCCCGGCCCCAAAAACCCTCAGATGCCAAGTTTCACGATGATCGGTTCAGTAGTTTCCGAGTCTATAGGGAACAGACAGACAGACAAACATTCATTTTTATATATATAGATATAATCTCGACAGGAGTGTATCCCCATTGCCTGAAATTAGCGAAAGTAATCCCAGTCCACAAAAGTGGTGACACCAGTAATCCTACTAACTATCGCCCGATATCCACATTATCAGTATTTAACAAACTCATAGAAAAGATGTTAGTCACAAGAATCCAAGGCTTTTTCGATCGTCATAAAATACTTTATTCAAACCAATATGGTTTTCGACCGGGCTGTGGCACGGGTACGGCAATTACCGAAATAATTGACAACATTGTTGAGAATATCGACCAAAAAAAGATGGTTGGAGGACTGTTTATTGATTTAGCAAAAGCTTTTGATACGTTAAATCATGACATACTCCTTGATAAATTAAATATTTATGGTATTAGAGGCATTGCAAACCAAGTAATAAAAAGCTATCTTTCTGGCAGAAAACAGTTTGTATCAATTGATGGTGAACAGAGCTCGCTTCGTAACATTTCCACGGGAGTACCCCAAGGAAGCAACATAGGTCCCCTGTTGTTCCTTATTTACATTAACGATATAGAACACATACGGTTGAAAGGAATCACAAGGTTATTCGCAGATGATACTGCTCTTTTTTACCCGTCTGCTGATGTTAATGCAATTATTAATTCGATGGAAAACGATCTAATATTACTTAACAACTTTTGCCAGTCGAACCTCCTTTCGCTTAATCCAAACAAAACCAAACTTATGATTTTTCATTCTAGCAAGAAAAAGATACCACAGCATAGGAGCTTAATGTCTAATAACCATGAAATAGAAAAAGTTGAACGTTTCAAATATTTAGGTTTAACCTTAGATTCAAAGCTCACCTGGAGTGATCACATAAACAATCTCGAACGGAAAGTTTCCACATTTTGTGGAGTAATGGAAAGAGTTAGGCATTTTGTAACGAGAAGGAGTATTCTACAATTTTATTACGCATGCGTGCATTCATTGTTGCAATACATGATAATTGTATGGGGACGAGCTTGTCAATCAAGAATAAAAAAACTACAATCGCTTCAAAATAGATGTGTCAAAATTATTTTCTCTCTACCAATGTTGTCTCCCACATCATCATTATATTCCCGGGATGATCATGGTATTTTACCACTCAGAGCACTCTGTGAATTACAAACAGTTATTTTTGTACATAATATTTTGTTTAACTCTTCATCTCACCATAATCTTACCGTTGTTATTCCAAACCATTTACATAATACCCGAAATCGGAATAATCTGCAGTACAATCGAGCATTAACAAACCTAGGACAAACTAGATTTTCCGTTTGCGGTCCTCATTGTTTCAATAAACTTCCAACAAATTTAAAAGAAATCCAGAATAGAGCATCATTTAAAACAAAAACGAAAAATTACCTGAAAAGCAAAGTAAACGAGTATATATACACTTAATTCCACCACAAAGCAAAATTTAGAATAATTTAGTATGTAAATATCAACATTTTATAAACTCTTGTAAATACATTTACTTATTTTTTTTCTCATAGATATAATTAGATTAAATTTAGCTTAGTTTCAATAATATTTAGTTCATAATTTCTATTCAATTAAATCATGTTTCCCTTCAAAGGATTTCGAATCCACTGGGAAGCACTTTTTGTATATATTTTTGCTCACTTTCTTTTTTAATTTAATTTCTTTTTTATATGGGCAATAGACATTTAGTTAGTTATTAATAGTATTTATTTGAATTTGAATTTGAATTAACAACTTGAATTATTATTGCTATTATCATTATTATATGCTGCCAGTTCGTCTATTGCCCCAAGGAGCCCACACCAGGCAGCTCAATTGAGCTGTTTGGTGGAGGGGGTGAGCGGAGGGTCCTTGAGCAAATAATAAAAAAAAAATGTTAACGTAAGTTTTTGGGTCTTGTTTAGACCATATCTGAATTGTTTTGCGATTTTACACCTTTCAAGAATGCTTTGTGTTGTACTCTTTTCTGGTACCACTTAAAAATGGTCCAAACGATTTGGATTGTCTGCAGAATGATCACTATCCACAATTTAATGGAATTGTCTTCATGTAAACCCGTATGCAATTCTTGAGTTTGGATGATTGCTAAAGCGTGATCACCTTTATTGTTCACTTCAGGGCTACTTTTAGTATTACCCATTGTCACTTATCACTCTTTTACTATAACTTTGCTCAATTTTCTTAATCACTGGAGAAGGCCTGATGAGCTTCCTGTCACGGTCAGCCATGTAATAAAATGTGCTGCTGGTTGAGTACAAGTATGGTGATACGATGAGTGAAGAACACTTGTGTTACGATTGAGTGTTGTTACTAGAATGTCGTTTATTGATAAATTTAGAATCGACGGCACCTTAACTCTACACAACATCGTTCTTAGTCTACTCAACTAGGAGGCGCTTGGAGTTGCCAAACTTTTGCAATTAACCAATCAGCAGTCGATTTCTGGTAAGAGAAAACGACGCGGCATAACTAAGAAAGAGAGAGAGACGCGCCTGTCCAATCGATGCGCTTGACAACTATCGAGCATATTGATGCATGTGCAAGCCATATTGGCTGGCGGTTAGCGCCCTGTGTGGCAACGATGGAATCGTGTAAGCTGGCTAGGCAAGGATCAGATTACCTCGAGTTTAATGATTTAGTTGACGACGACATGAGTCGTCGCTCTTTGCAATTTGGAAATTCTTTTAGGTGACGACGACGGGGGTCGTCGTTCTTTGTTCTGTGAGAATAAGACGTATGCAATAAATTTAATTTGGAGTGGAAATTAACACTTGTGCTGTTCAGCAATGTGTTGTGATTTCCACTCAGCTAAAAATTCTACAAGGCGACGTTTTCAGAAATGTGAGAACGTCTGGTTTCTGGATGATTTGGTTCTACTGAGACGTGAATGTTTTATGTCATTATTACTCGAGACAATTAATAATTTTGAATGTTAGATTTAATATACTACAGAAGATCTGCTGACGAAATATGCAAAAAAATTTGGATAAAAATTATTTAGTGTTTCCATGTTTTATAGATTCTAATGCCTTCGAAAATCTTTGTTTTTAGATAATAAACGACAATTGTAGTGTTCATAGAATCGGATTTTTAACACATAAATGATTTTTATTAAAACCAAATTAATTTTATTTTAGAGATGAAAATCCGCTATTAAATTGGTTCGCTTTGGCGTTCCCAAAAGTAACTGAAAAGTAAACCAAAAAAAATCCAATAGCAAAATTTTGCCTAAATTCAGTGGTTTTAAAATTTACATGACTTTTATATTACACGTCTTTTTAATATTACAGGCGTGTAAAATTCTACACACACTGAAAATTCCGTCATGTATGATGCTTCTTTTTATTTACATCATATGTGATGTAATTTTACAGATTTTTTTCATTGTGTGTAGATCAATACATGACTGACATGAAAATTGTGTAAAGACTTTTTATCTTAAAGATTTTATGATAAAGAGTTTTTCTTGTAATGAATGAAAATAATTTTTTTTAAATATTTTTACATTGATTATCATATTAACACCTTCATTTACTCCATTGAAAGTTTTTCGATCAGATGAATAGTTTATTTTTAAATAAACTCGTTTGTAACTGCCCGGTTTCTAAATGATCATAGCCTTAATCGCCAGTTTATGATACTGGCGTTGTTGTTGTTGGTACGATGATTGTAGATTTGAAAGGCTGTTATTTTGATTGTTTTAAAATGATGCTAGTTCCGGTGAATAAGACGGACTGATGAAGCGCAAATTTGAAAGGGTGCTGCTTTGTTTGTTTTGAAAGGATGCCAGTTCCGGTTATGGATCGATGGATGAAGCTATTTTACAGAAAGATGTCGCCACCAGCGTGTAGAGCTATCAAACCTCATGTCAAAAAAAACGACCTGCGTAACATTTCTAATGGGCGAAACCAGCAGTAAGCTCTAATCGATAAAAACGTGTTTGAGATTTCCGAACATTTTAGCAATACCCATTAGGAAAATCAAACACCATTTGTTTAAAAAACTTATGCTAAATATTCGATTATTGTTCGTTGAATACCAAAATTATTGCATTTTTTCAGTAGGTTTTTGATATTTAAGAGGTGGACTGAAGAAGCGCAGATTAACGAAGAAGCTGCTTTGTTTGTTTTTAAATAATGCCAGTTCCGGTGAATAAGAAGGTGAAGAAGCTCAGATTAGAATTGCTGCTGCTTTGTTTAATTGAAAATGATTCCAGATACAGCAAATAAGACGGACATAAGAAGCGAAGATGAGCAAGGATGCTGCTTCGTTTGATTGAAAATGATGTAAGTTCCGGTAGATATGAAGAAGCGCAGATTTGCAAGGCTGCTACTTTGTTTATTTTTTAATGATGCCAGTTTCTATAAATAAGACGAACTGAAGAAGCGCAGATTAGAATGATTGCTGTTTTGTTTGATTGAAAACGATTTCAGATCCAGTAAATAAGAAGGACTAAAGAAGTGGAGATTAAAAACTCTGTTGCTTTGTTTATTTTGAAATGATGCCAGTTCCGGTGAATAAGGCGGACTGAAGAAGTGCAGATTTGAAAGGCTGCTACTTTATTTGTTTTGAAATGATTCCAGTTCCGATAAAAAAAAGAGGAACCGACGAAGCGCACATTAGAATGGCTGCTGCTTTGTTAGTTTGAAAATGATTTCAGATCCAGCGGATAATACGAACTTAAGAAGCGAAGTTCAAAAAGGTTTGTTGCTTTGTTGGTTTTGAAAGGATGCTAGTTTCGGTGAATAATACGGACTTAAGAAGCCCAAATTTGGAAGGCTGCTGCTTTGTTTATTTCGGAATGATACCAGTTCTGGTAAATAAGACGGTCTGAAGAAGCGCACGCTGCTTTATTTGTTTTGAAACGACGCCAGTTCCGGTAGATAAAACGGGCTGGAGAAGCGCAGATTAGAAAGGTTGCTGGATTATTTGCTTTTAAATGATGCCAGTTCCCGTAAATAAGTCGGACTGAAGAAGCGCAGATGAGAAACGCTTAAAGGCTGCTACTTTGTTTGTTTAGAATTGATGTCAGTTGTGGTGATCAAGATCAAGACGGACTGAAGAAGCGCAGATTTGGAAGGCAGCAGCAGCAGCTTTGTTAGTTTGAAAATTATTCCAGTTCCGGTGAATCAGACGAACTGAAGAAGGGGAATTATTCTAGTTGCGAAATAGAAACGCAGCTCAATTAAATAAATTAGGCTTCAACTGCAACAAAATATGTGTTTTTAAATTAAAATTTGATTGAATTATCTTTGTTTTTTACATAAATAATAATAAACTGAACAATATTTGTGCTTTTTTTTAATTTGCTGGTGGGTTTTTTGGAAGAAATTTAATTTTTCACTGGACGTGGATAAACTTTTTTTGCATACTGTATATGAGGCAACACTAAAATAGTAGCTCTAAAGTGTAAACAAAAACATGAACCAGTTAAGCCTAGTCCACACTAGACAACTTGGACTCTATGTGGTTTATCTATAGGTGGGGACAACCAAAAACTCTGGTATTAGTTCGTTGTATCCATACAGTTGTTTATGAACGATTGTGACGTAACGCGACGCCATCACGGAGTCAGGTATAAGGCGTCCATATGTAGCCATAGAAACTTCTTAGGAAGAATGTTTGGGACGCAAATAAAGTTGTTTATTATTAAGGACTCATAGCGTCGTCGTACTAGGTGTCAGGAACAAAAAGCCTAAATAAAAGGGTGCTTTGATTCTAATTTTTAAACAACATGCAACGTGTCGTCGATGAATGGCGACTTCAACGTCGAGACGCTCATGAACGTTTGTGACGTAGCAATCAAAACATTGAAAAAACTGATTCTCACACTCGTGCAAGGGTAATCTCATCCCCACCTATAGATAAACCACATAGACTAGGACTGCGGTTTCGATTGCCAAGACTTGTTCGTGTTTACATTTAGAACTATAAATAGACGAATAGATGCATTTCTCAAGCCTCCCGACTAGTGTGGGAGACTTTCTGCTCCTTTCAGCAATTAAAATGAAGCATCTGAAATCGCCATTCAAGTTGCCTAGTGTGGACTAAAGGGTGATACGGTCAAAATTTGGTCAATATCAACTTGACGTACATATTTCTTTCAATTTTGCATTTAAAAAACCTGAACACCCCTCATTTTGAAGGTGTGTGCCTGTGTGTGTGTGTGTGTGCCTGTGTGTGTGTGTGTGTGTGCCTGTGTGTGTGTGTGTGTGTGTGTGTGTGTGTGTGTGTGTGTGTGTGTGTGTGTGTGTGTGTGTGTGTGTGTGTGTGTGTGTGTGTGTGTGTGTGTGTGTGTGTGTGTGTGTGTGTGTGTGTGTGTGTGTGTGTGTGTGTGTGTGTGTGTATGTGTGTGTGTGTATGTGTGTGTGTGTGTGTGTGTGTGTGTGTGTGTGTGTGTGTGTGTGTGTGTGTGTGTGTGTGTGTGTGTGTGTGTGTGTGTGTGTGTGTGTGTGTGTGTGTGTGTGTGTGTGTGTGTGTATGTGTGTGTGTGAAACACCTTCAAACACCTTCTACACACACACCATGTGCAGAATGTTGCTCCTAATTTGATTTTGGAATTCACTCTTCAGTTGTCAAAATGCCGTCCAAGGAAGAACAGCAGTCTATCAAAATTTAGCTCGCGCATCGCGAAAATCCGAGCTACTCGCACGCAAAGCTGGCAAAATCGCTAAAAGTTGCCAAATCAACCATTACAAATGTAATTACAGTGTTTGGGGAACGTTTGTCGACAGCCAGGAAGTCTGGATCGGGGGGAAATCGAAAACCGGAAGCCGCTGAGACGACAAAGAGAGTTGCCGGTAGTTTTAAGCGAAACCCTAACCTCTCTCTCCGAGATGCCGCAAATAAGCTGGGTGCATCGTCTACAACCGTGCATCGAGCCAAAACACGAGCCGGACTATCGACTTACAAGAAGCTAGTGACTCCAAATCGCGATGATAAACAAAATACGACGGCCAAAGCGCGATCCCGGAGGCTGTACACGACGATGCTGACGAAGTTTGACTGCGTGGTAATGGACGACGAAACCTACGTCAAAGCCGACTACAAGCAGCTTCCGGAACAGGAGTTTAATACGGCAAAAGGAAGGGGAAAGGTAGCAGATATTTTCAAGCACATGAAACTGTCAAAGTTCACGAAGAAATATCTGGTTTGGCAAGCCATCTGTACCTGTGGCTTGGAAAGCAGCATTTTCATAGCTTCCGGGACTGTCAACCAAGAAGTTTACGTGAAAGAGTGTCTGCTGCCTTTCCTGACGAAACGCGGTTGTTCCGTACTGTTTTGGCCGGATTTGGCATCTTGCCATTACGGTGAAAAGGGCATGGAGTGGTACGCTGCCAACAACGTGCAGGTGGTTCCCAAGGACAAGAACCCTCCCAACACGCCAGAACTTCGCCCAATTGAGAAATACTGGGCTATTGTCAAGCGGAACCTAAAGAAGATAAAAAAACTGCTAAGGACGAGCAGCAGTTCAAGGCAAACTGGCTTTCTGCGTCGAATAAGGTGGACAAGGTGGCTGTACAAAATTTGATGGCAGGGGTTAAGCGTAAGTTCCGGCAATTCGGATTTGGAAAAGCGGAAGCCTAACTGAATATTTTTTCTGAATTTTATACTAATAAAACTTGAAAAGAAATTTAATTTGATTTTTCAAATAAACGATTTCACCGATTTACACGCGTTTTTCCTTGACTAAATTTTGACCGTATCACCCTCTAGGCTTCATTGGTCTAATGTTGTGAGAGAGGGACTTGTAAAAACGGAAGATTCTGAATTATTGTCAGGTAATTCGTCAGTTCACGACAACAACGGGGCAACATATTTTATATAATGAAGTATTTTTCGGTCTTTTTTTCTAGGATTTGAACTCTGTCGAGTTATTCATCCACTAAGTATTTTTCAGACGAAATTCTGTAGTTTTGTGTTTTGTGTTTTGTAAACTTAATGTTAATCAAACTTCAAAAAGAGCTTTGACCCGAGCCAAAAAAAAATAATAGAAGAACTACTAGGCAACTTTTGATGAAACAATTTGAACTCAGCATTATCCGAAATCGGAACACGAAAAATGATGCAGATTTCTGGGATACAACGCCCACGATACTTCTACGGCAAAACCCATCACAGCGCTGTACAATCTACTAAATACACATACAAAAGTTACCGATTTCAAATAAATTTCTCTCTATCCCGTGGGAGTTGCAGGCTAATAAAATCTTAACAGACTTTTCCACACGACTTAAAAAGGGACATTTCTTTTGTGTTTTCATGTGTTCGCTTAGCTGTGTAACTTAGTTCTCTACTGTTTTACAGTATCAATTTTGTTTCATACCAAAAAGGGCACTAACTAAACTAACTTCGTCCTTTCATAAAATTACACTCCGGGGCATCAATCTTCCGGGCGGGAGCGATTGAGTGGAAACCGAATTCCGCCAACGCATCGAATTATCCTGGAACGTGTCCAAAATAGTGGGCATGAGAAGGCAAAGCAACTCTTTCCTTCTTTCCCATGTAGGTATGTATCTGGTGAAGTAAATCAATTATCGTTCAACCGTGTGAGGAAAAGCTCCAGCTCTTTCATTTCCTCTGTCTATGGGTTTAATTGAGTTCAGATCCTCTATCCATGTGAGTTTTTGGTTTGAAAGATACATTTTGGAAGGGGGAAAAGTATTGGATTTTTGGCTGACATGAGCTAATATTTCTTCCAGCTTCCTTTCTTCAGAAAATTCAGTAAGTCAAATACAAACTAAGCATATTTGAGAAAAAAAAATCCAATGGTGCAAATCAAACCAATGTTTAGTTGTCTATTACGGCCCGAAATGATGAACATCATTGGACCAAGCTATACGCCAACATCATCCAGCTTCTTCTTTCACATTATTACAAATGTTGGCGTATGAAGCTTTCTTGGAAAGCTTTCTCCCCACTTTCCCCTCCAGTTCTCTACTGCCTATAAATCGATCCTTGGAAAGAGGACAAGCCAAATGCCTGGCCTGGCTTGCGTGTGCTAGTATTGAGAAGTGAAAATTTGTGAATGAAATTCTTGCAACGCATTTGTGAGCACAGATCAGAATTTCAGCAGCATACACCATCAACCAGAACCAGCTCAAATTTCAACTGACTGGGCCCTTTGGCAGTGTGTTTGGTTGTGTTGAGTTTAAGCAACTACATACAAAAAACCATACTCACACACTCATATTATTTGAACCCTAGGAGCTGGGTTAAGCATCTTCACTAATCAATGTTTCACAAATCCTGGGAGCAATAATGCTGCGAATTGCCCCCAGAAAAAATCAAAAACCTAAAAACTCATGGAAACCGGTAGTAATCGGCAAGGATTTTCGCTGGGTCATGAACGATCGAAATGAAATTTTAATACAGCCCCATGACACGTATCCGGATGTTTGAAGAAGGGACAAGGGGACAAGAATATTTCCCAGATTGGTTCTCGGTGTGCATCCCACGCTTTTCGGTCAGTTTTTTCTATATCGAACGACAGAGCTCTATTTTTAGATTTTTTCTATAGAGAGTGAAGCTAAATTTAGACCGGTTTGTATTTTATTTTTGTACCGGCAATGGCTGAAACGTAATGAAAATATTTGCTTTTTCTGATCTGTGGTTTTTACCCTGTTTTGATTCCTAGAAATCAAATATCAATCTAACGAAAACATTGATTTGAAACAATTTTTTTCCTAAAGCTTCACTAATGAAATGACACGGTAATTGCGCTTCTAATTTTCGTAGCATATCGATTAACATTTGGTTTGAATGAAAGGACGAAATTTGGCAGTATGGTTTGACAAAAAGCAAACACGAAGGATTATGACTCAATTTGTAACTATAAATTCCAACTACAAAAACCTACCGCAACAAATTTCCACACATATTAACTCACCCGCCACACATAAGCAAACAAAATTCTCTGCCTTTCAACCGACTGCCGGTTTCGCCAGAGAGCTTCCGTCAATGGGGAAAAAAGGTTCAATGGATGATTATATTTCTCCATTTTTTCTCCCTCATTTTGAACTCACCTTGCGGCCATTGGAGATTGTGTTTTTTTCCACCTTTTCTCATAGCAAGCGGTGAAAAGTTGCTGTATCATATCTACAACGCAAAAAAGGTATGGTTTTCTACGAAATAATTCTGACTATTTAAGCTCGTCCTACGCTAAATGTTCTGCTGGTACATTTTTTCAGAAACGAGCTTATTAATGGAGGTTGTGTATGAAAAAATCAGCAGAACAAGCGTGACTTTGTGCATTGTTATTGTGAAATTGATTGTTAAAAATTGCTTTGCACAAATTGCAATATTTGCAATTTAAAAAAAAATGAAACAATTTACATTCTACATCCTGCACTATATTTGTTTATCTAGACCAGGGGTTTTCAGATCATTTGCTCGGCGGAGCACTTTTCAAAACCAAAAATTTTGGCGGAGCACCTGCATTTTTGAATGAATGAAACCCCGAGTTTTGCAAATTTGAAAGTATTTATCGTTTAAATAAGATGACTATGGTCATCGTAGTCAATGAAACGAGTAATGAATGGCTACTCTTTAAGTAGTCTTTTTTATCAAAATCAAAAATCAATGATTTTAATAGATCAAATACGCTAACGTATTCCTAACCTAACCTAAGGGTCCAGCGCCGATTGACCGGCGCATAGGGCTGAGATAAAAGATCTCCACTGCTGGCGATCCGGAGCCAGCGTCTTCACTTGCTGCCAGCCGAGGTTCTCGTCAACTGTGCGGATTTCAGCGGCTAGACTTCGCCGCCACGAGCTTTTGGGCCTGCCTCTTCTTCGATGCCCATCTGGATTCCAGTCAAGCGCCTCTCCGCAAATCTCGTTTTCATCTCTTCGCAGCGTGTGCCCAATCCATCTCGATTTCTAGCGCCTTTTGATGACACCGGCGATGAAGTTCAACGTTTGAGATCCAGTTGCCAGGCCACCAAGCGCGGATGATGTTCCGCAGGCAGCGATTCACAAAAACTTGCAGTTTTCGCGTCGTCACCGCATATGTGCACCAAGTTTCACACCCGTACAGCAATACGGATTTGACGTTTGAGTTGAAGATTCGGATCTTAGTTCGTAGAGAGATCTGGCGTGACCGCCAGATGTTTCGGAGACTCGCAAACGCAAATCGGGCTTTTCTGATCCCGATGTCGATGTCCTTCTTGGTCCCACCATCAGGCGTAATCTGGCTACCAAGATACTGGAAGCACTCCACTGTCTCAACCTGTTGTCCAGCTACCACGAAATTGGAACGATTTTCCATCGACTTGGTCTTTCCGACATTGACTTTGAGACCTGCTGCCTTCGAGCTTTCGGTGAGGTCGTCGAGTTTGCTCTGCATGTCTTGTTGTGTTTGGGCGAGCAAAACAATATCGTCTGCCAGGTCAAGGTCGTTCAGTTGCTCCATGGTTGAAGGATTCCACGGCAATCCTCGGTTTGGTCTACAGTCAATCGATCCAGTCAAGATCTCATCCATTACGATGAGAAAAAGTAGCGGTGATAAAATACATCCTTGTCTCACTCCAGCAGTTACCGGGATTGGTTCGGACAAGACACCGTCGTGCAAGACCTTGCACGAAAATGCCTCGTACTGTGCTTCGATGAGATGGACTAGTTTCTCTGGGACCCCTCGTCGTCTAAGAGCAGCCCAGATGTTTTCGTGGTTCAGTTGGTCAAATGCTTTTTCGAAATCAACGAACACCAGCAGAAGAGAGTCCTGGAATTCGTTGATTTGTTCCAGTATTATTCGTAGCGTTGTGATGTGGTCCACACATGATCGTCCGGATCGGAATCCAGCTTGTTGCCGTCGGAGTGTAGCGTCGATTTTCTCCTGGATCCTGTTCAGGATCACTTTGCAGAGTACTTTGAGGGTTGTACAGATCAAAGTTATGCCACGCCAGTTACCGCACTCTGTTAGGTCTCCTTTCTTTGGGACCTTTACGAGGATACCCTGCATCCAGTCGGCCGGGAATGTTGCAGTATCCCAAATGTCAGCGAATAGACGGTGCAACATTTGTGCTGACAAGGCAGGGTCGGCTTTGAGCATTTCAGCAGGAATGCAATCGATTCCAGGCGCTTTGTTGGATTTCATGTCCTTGATTGCCGCTTCAATTTCAGCCAGCGAGGGCGCTTCCAAGTTGACGCCATTAATGCGACTTACTGTGGGCGCCTCGAGCTGCGGGTTCTGTTGGCCATTGCTATTTGTAACTCGAAAAAGTTGATCAAAATGCTCAGTCCAACGCTTGAGCTGATCTGTTCGATCTGTCAGCAGCTGACCTGCTCGGTTTTTCAGCGGCATTCTTGCATTAGTCCTTGCACCACTAAGGCGGCGAGAAATATCATATAATAATCGGATATCTCCAATGGCGGCGGCTCTTTCTCCCTCTTCGGCTAGGGAGTTCGTCCAGGCTCTCTTGTCTCGTCTACAAGCTCGTTTAACTGCCTTTTCCAGCTCCGCATATCGTAAGCGGGCGGCTGCTTTGGCTGACCCGGTACATGCCTGCTCAATTCCGACTTTCGCCTTTCTCCGATCATCGATCATCCTCCAGGTTTCATCCGACATCCATTCACTTCGTCTTCCACAAACTTTACCGAGAGTACCATGGCTCGTCGTGATAAACGTATTCCGTCTCCTAAAATTTTATCTTAAAATTAGTCAAAAATTTGAGTTTGGTCGAATCTATGACAAACTCAGCCGTTTCTCCTTTTCCGACACAAAAACAACATATTTGACTTTTTATCACTGATGGCACGATTTTAGATCCAACCAAAACAGAGAATCAACTATTTTAGAAGTAGCTTGCAGGGAGAACGGTCGCATTTGAAGGCAGTCTTTTTTGTATAAGTAGCCTTTCATCGTGTCAATCGTTAAGAAACACTGACTGGTTTGCAGCATCCACAGATCGTCAGCCTCCTCAAGTACAAGACATCCAATTTTTAAAACTGTGAACTTATTTTGATCGCCGCTGGGATATATGCTTGTTCAGTTTTTGGCTTATCGGCATAATATTCTTATTTAACCTCAAAGCACAATTAGTTGAACAAACTAAGGTAAAAAATGTTCATCTATACGATCAAAGTATTGAAAGTGTCAAATTAATGAGTTAAAGTTATATTTTTTTTGCATTTGTGTGGTTCTAATAAACTAGTTGATGTTTTTTTTCACATTAGTTTGTTCTGACCCGCATCGATCAATTTAGGCACAAAAAAAACTTTCCGTTGGGGTTGTGTATGTGTTATCTCACGCTTCCTGAAGACGACATCGTTATCATCGGGGACTTCAACTTACCAGGACTTAAGCGAATTCCCCCCCAATGCTATTTTTTGTTTGCTGATCCAACCAGATCTTCGTTTTCGGTGCCTTAAACGATTCTCGACTCTCTGAGCACGGCAACTCTCCGCCAGATCAACAGCACAGAGAATGAAAATGGTCGCATGCTCGATCTCTGCTTCATCAACGACGGACCCCAATTGGCTACGATTGAATACGCTCCTACGCCCTTGGACAAGGTTGTTCCTCATCACCCTGCGCTGCTGCTTTCATATTCCTGGCCACATTGAAAAACCTGGTCAATTCTATATTGAATTTAAGAACGTCGATTTCGTCGTTGTTTCACAAACGCTCGACGTTATCGACTGGGAATCTGAGCTGGAATCTTCAGATTGGAACGCTGCAGCTATGAAATTTTCCCATATCATCAATTACCTCATCGATCGTCACGTACCGAAACGCTACGAACTCCTTGGGTAACGAAAGAACTGCTACAAATGAAAACGCTTAAGAATAAAGCTCTTCGTTATTACACTAGGCATAAAACTCTTCGCGCTAAAAATTAGTATTGCAAACTTAACTCAGCTTACAAAAAACTATGCTCACGCTGCTACCAGAGCTACTTAATTCGGATACAGCGAGGTTTCAAAACAAGACCCAAATCATTTTGACAGCACATCAAGGACCAGCAGACAGAATCCGGCCTACCGCCCTCCATGTTTCTGGATGATAATTTAGCGACTTCGGAACCTGAAATTTTCAATCTCTTCGCTAACAAATTCCGTAGTATATTTGACTCAAACTCAATATCCTCGGACCAAGTTACCAGTGCGGCTTGTAACGTCCCTCATTTGAACATATGGCTAAATCAAATTGTTGTAGATGATGATACTATTTTGAAAGCGACCGCCAAGCTGAAACACAGTCTTTCCGCAGGAGCAGATGGCATACCTGCTACCTTCTTGAAGCGATATATATCACATATGCTGATAACTTTAAAAATAATTTTCCAAGTTTCACTCGGTGAGTTTACGTTCCCGTCCATATGGAAAGAGGCCTACATGTTTCCGGTGCACAAAAAAAGGGACAGACGAAATGTGAACAACTATCGTAGCATTTCTGCATTATGTGCGATAGCCAAATTTTTCGAGTTGGTTGTTTTGGAACCCATTTTTAAGTATTGCAAGCCTTATTTTTCAAATGAACAACATGGATTTATGCCTAAGCGCTTTACGACTACAAACCTGTTGACACTCACGTCTACTGAGCAGGACAGTTTTGCCATGGGATCTCAAGCCGACGTCATCTACACTGACCTGTCAGCTGCTTTCGACAAGGTGAACTATGACATAGCCATCGCCACACTCGATCGTATTGGTATCTGCGGGTCTTTACTGGAATGGTTCCGCAGCTACCAGATTGTACGAAAACTCATTGTTCGAATAGGTGAATTATTTTTCAGTCAATTCTCTGCCAAATCCGAAGTGCCTCAAGGAAGTCATCTAGGACCAATAATATTCCTGGTATACTTCAACGACGTGCTTTTTTTTTTTTAATACATGGAAATTTGACTTCAACCCATAACAGCCGGGTGTTTGCTGCTGTGAGTGGGTTCGTCCCACTAAAACCACCTTGGGCTTCGTGTGCCAGATGTGCCCCTTGGTTTCATTCTATTATATTACATCAAGGGGTAGGCTGTGCTCATGCACTTATACATCTCACCCTTTTCCTTTTCCTCTTTCTCAATTTTGGTCTTTCTCCTTGATCTTCGTTCTGCTTTATCCTCTTTCTCCTTTTTCCTCCTTCTCCTTTTCCTCTATCGCTTCAGACTGGTACGGAAGACCCCGAGGCGTGTGCCGGTTAGGTAACGATAGCATGTTCTGCCGATTCCTCCGTATCTACGCATTCCGGGCAATAAGGTTAGCTGATAAGCTTAAACCGATGAAGGTATAACTTAAAGCACCCATGACCCGAAAGGAACTGCGTCTGGTAGAAGTTGACCTCTCCATACTTCCGATTTACCCAGTCTGAAAGTCGCGGGATTAGCCTATGCGTCCATCTTGCGTTGTTCGATGCGTCCCATTGCTCCTGCCACTTGAGCATTGACGCTGCTCGTTGAATTTTACGCACTTCTCTAACAGCTCTTACTTTGTAACACTCCATATCCTCCGCCAGAGTTATGTCGATGGGAATCATGTCCGCGATGACAAAAGCTGCATCTGCTGATACGGCCCTGTACGCACAGGAAACTCGCATGGCTATCAGCCGATGTGTGCTCCGTAATTTGGATCTGTTGCGCTCTACCTCTATCGCGGAGCTCCAGGCCGCTACTCCGTATCGTAGTTTCGACAGTGCTACGCTCGCAAGGAGACGTCTCTTGCTACTCTTTGGGCCATGGCAGTTCGGCATAATCCAGGCCAATGAATCTATGACTTTCGATGCACTTTCACAACAGTATTTGACATGCGCACCAAAACTTAAGCGATGGTCGATTACTCCAAGGTATTTCAGCAGCGGTTTCGAAGATGTCGTGTGCCATCCAACAGTAATCTCCATGTGTGGCACAACTCTTTTGTTGGTCACGAGCAGAACTTCGGTTTTATGATGAGCTATCTGACAGTTCGTGTTTAGACTTCTAGCCGAGTAGTCAACTTTTTTTTCTGCGACGTTGTCTCAAGCTGTGTGTAGCCTAGCTACTGTTTAAATTTCGCTTTGTTCAAAACAATAGCTGATATCTACGTGTGGAAAAATGGCAGCCAAACTAGAGGAAGCGCGCACCAACACGCTGCGTATCTTTTTTGGGCCTGGAAGATCTGAACCATCAGATAGCGGATTATTTCAGTTCATGAGATCGAAAATGAGTTTGGTTTCCGCTAAGCTCTTGGCAATGTATAAGGAACCCAAAGAACATTGTGTCTATCTGAAGTTTCAATCCGAAGCTTTATTGAAGGAGACGCTGTTGCGCTTGCCATCTTCGATGGAATATATTTACGATGACGATAGCTCAACAACGGTAACATTTGCTGCAGCGTCGAGTGTGTTTAAGTATGTTCGTGTTTTTAATCTCCCACCGGAGATAGAGGACAAAGAAATAGCGGATGTGTTTTCAAAATTTGGAACAATTCAACATTTGGTGCGCGAAAAATATGGTGCTGAGACCGGGTTTCCAATTTGGACAGGAGTTCGAGGCATCCATATGGAAATAAAGAGTGAGGTTCCCGCAACAGTACATGTGCGTAACTTTCAAGCACGCGTTTATTATGAAGGCCTTCAGAATAAATGCTTTGTTTGTGGAAGTTCAGAGCACATTAAGGTTAATTGTCCTAAGCGTGTATCGGTGAACAACCGATTAAGTACATTGCGTTATAGTGACGTTGCAGCTGGATCTAGTCGTGAAGTAGAAAAGTTGTTTACTGGACAAAAAGTTACCATGCCAAAACCCCTGTTGCAAAATGAGGCGAGAATTGGGTCGAGTGATCAGAACACATTGGATAGAGCAGCGTTCCAAAACGTTTCGGAGCTGTCCACCAATGAAGGTGGAAACCAGATCGGAGACAAAGAAAAAGCTCTAAGCTTTTGTGAAGCTTTGGATTCATCGGAAGAAGTCGATGAGGCAGAACATGAAATGGTGGTTATTGAGGATGGGCAAGCTTTCACGAAAGTATCATCGGAGCGCACAAAACGCGGAAGAGAAGAAATTAAAAACGATAGCAGAACTGCATTCGAAACATCTACGGAGTCGGAACCGGGATCGGTGACTATTCCTTCAGCAAGTATTTCATTGGCACAGAGTAGACTAACTCGATCTAAGTCAAAGCAACAAAAAAAGCATTGATAGGTTATGGTTTCACTTAACTCAGCAGTGTTGAGTTAATTTGAGATGATATCAGTTGTTGATTTTGTTCTGTCAATTAAAAGTAGTTGAGAATGTTGAGATTCAATTTATCGGTAGTCTAAAAATGATCGAAATAGTATCCAAGAAGTAGAAATGTAACAACAGTAGTAATGAAATGGTTTAAAAAGATCCGGTTCATTAGAATACAAGATTTTATCAATGTTGACTGAACACAACTGTAGGTTTAATTAAATGTAGAATTAAATAATAATAATAAAAAAATAAAAAAAAAAAAAAAGCTTAACTCCTTCCATCCAGATGTCAACCCTTTCTAAGGACATCGTTGCAAGGTCTTCTACTCGATTGATTCGCCGGTGATCATGAGGACGATATCGTAGCAAATCCGACTATCAGCACACCTGCTGGTAGTTTCAGCGTTAAAACCTCATTATACATGGCATTCCAAAGCACAGGTCCGAGTATGGAACCCTGTGGAACACCCCCTGTTAGGGCAGTAGATCGTAACCCAGTTTCGGTTTCGTACGTCAGGATTCGATTTTCGAAGAAGCTTCCTATTATCCTGCAGAGGGTATTGGGAACACGCATCCTGTGAAGCGCATTGGCAATCGCTTCCCAGCTGGCATTGTTGAAGGCATTCTACACGTCGATCGTCACAATGGCGACGTGCTGTTGCTCCTTGATGGTCCAAAACTTGCATATGCCGATGACCTGAAACTATAACGCCAACTGAAATTGTATCAACGGTCCCGAGGATGTAAACTTTCTACAGAGCCAGTTCAACCGCTTCGCCTCTTGGTGTGATGTCAATTGCCTTCCCTTGAATCGTAGTAAATGCGCAGTTATTTCCTTTTCCCGCAAGTGGATCCCGTTATCAGCCATTTATCATCTTGGAAACGAGGCTATCGCTCGCGTCGAACAAGTAAAAGATCTTGGCGTGATTCTTGACGCACAGTTGAACTTTTCTGCATGACGAAAGACTTCAAGGATGTCTACTGCTTGAAGAGTCTTAATTGTAGCTTGGTTCGATCGACTTGAATATGCCTCGGCTGTTTGGTGCCCATATTATCAAAACTGTTCAGAGCGTACGCTCTCCGACAACTCAACTGGCACGACCCGTTTCGACTTCCCAGCTACGAGAGCCGCTGTCGTCTAATCGACATCGACACGCTGCAGCCCGCCGGACCGCCACAATGTACGATCCCGAGTTTTGAGGAATCGTGATCTTCAGATATTTGTCCTTCTCCGGCTGAACAATTATTGGGACAACACAGATCTAATCGGTGTTATAAAAACATTTAACCGCTACTCAGAGTACTTCGACTTTGACGTTTCGTGTGATGTATTCCGAAGAAAAATTCTTAGAGTTTTAAGTCTAACATAGATTACCGCTTGTATGTACACTGTATCAAAAAATTGTCCGTACAGCACGTACTTTGGAATCCAAACAATCAAAAAATGCACTTTTTCAGTCAATAAAAATACTACAATTACATCATTCGCTGCAAAAACTAGTCCTTTTTGTAGATCAGTATTAAAAATGTTTATGAATTAAACCTTAAAAATAATCCAATTCATTTTGTATAGAAAGTCCCAAAAACGACGTCAAAAAATTGTCCGTACACTGAGGCCTATGTCAAATATTAGTCAAGTAAACAGTTATGTGTCAGTCTGTGAAACGCAGAAACGTGAATTGAATCTCAGCAAAGACAATTTCCAGTGGTCTTAGCGATAAATACGGTAAAATGAACTTTATCTAGCATAAATCAGTAGATTTTCATGTTTCCGGATGTCAACGGGTATTTCTTTGTGAAAAGCAGACATTTTCCTGTTAATTAAAGCCACAAAAATTAACGAGAAATTGTCTGCTCTTTACAAAAAATACCCGTTGACATCCGGAAACTGATTGCTGACTTGAAGAATGACGGTAAAAGCTTGTTCGAAATTACAGATATAGTAAAACGGCCACGATCGTCGGTTTAGTATGTCCTTCAGAACTTTAAGAAGACTAACTCCCTGGAGACCACTCCAGGAAGAGGCCGCAAAAAGAAGCTTACGCATCATCACCATCGCATCATTGTCAGAGAAATCAGTCAGAATCCTAAAATCAGTGCCCCGAAACTAGCTGACAGCCTGAAAATTTTGAAAACATACAGGTTAATCCTCAAACGGTACGGAACATACTTCATGAGAAAAAATACCAAGGTCGTGTTGCTCTGAAGAAGCCGTTTATATCTGCTAAAAATAAGAAAAAGTTGCTGGAATACGCTCAAAAGTATGTCCTGGGACCGGAAGAGTTCTGACAGAACGTCATATTCGCTGACGAAAACTAATTTAATATTTTTGGGTCTGACGGACATGTAAGAGTATGGCGTAATCCAAATACTGAACTGGATCCGAAAAATTTATGACAGACAGTTAAGCACGGTGGTGACCATGTAATGGTTTGGTATGCCTTCAGCGCAAATGGCACCGGAAACTTGACATTCATTTATGGAGAAAAATAAATAGATTTATCAGTCATATTACGCGTCTACAGGAATATAAATATGATTGTTTGGTTCTGACCCGAAAATACGATCAAACCAACCATCAGCTTATACGATTCGTCTCCAGAGAGTTAGTCTTCCTCAAGTTCTGAAGGACATACTGAACCGACGATCATGGCCGTTTTACTATTCTATGCGTAATTCGAAGACAAGTAAATAAATAAATTTCGGACAAGCTTTTACCGTCATTCTTCAGGGCAATCAGTTTCCGGATGTCAACGGGTTTTTTTTTTGGGAGGAGCAGATATTTGCCTGTTAATTTAATCCACAAATTGTTGAAATCTGCTGATTTGTGCTAAATTAAGTTCATTTTACCGTATTTATCGCTCAGACCACTGGAAATTGTCTTTGCTGAGATTCAATTCACGTTTCTGCGTTTCACAGACTGACACATAACTGTTTACTTGACTAATATTTGACAAAGGCCTCAGTGTACGGACAATTTTTTGACGTCGTTTTTGGGACTTTCTATACAAAATGAATTGGATTATTTTTAAGGTTTAATTCATAAACATTTTTAATACAGATCTACAAAAAGGACTAGTTTTTGCAGCGAATGATGTAATTGTAGTATTTTTATTGACTGAAAAAGTGCATTTTTTGATTGTTTGGATTCCAAAGTACGTGCTGTACGGACAATTTTTTGATACAGTGTACATTGTCTTTAATTTTAGTTTTTCATTTGAATCAATATGTGATCTGTTGGTTCATAATAAAAAATAATAATAATACATTTTATCAATTGCAATTTTCATCAGCAACGTTTAGCTGTGTCTAAACTAGCGAAGAGCGAATGTGATTTTTTTCTCGTTTCCTTTTTGAATAATTCCATAAAATTGATTTTTGATTTTTATTTTCAACTATCGCCAAGCACATAAAATCCAGGAAAATCAAGGTTTAACGGATTGCATGAAATGCAGTATATAATATTAAAAATATTGAATTTAAAATTAAAGATCAGTCATATTACTCATTAAAAAAATCTTTATTTCATCTTTATTTTCTTCGAAAATTTATTCAGCATGCTATTCCACATTAACGAATCAGAGAGTTTTGAGTGTTAAATATTTTGATTTGATTATTTCTGCTGAAGAAAAATTGAAATGCACTGATAATAAAGTCCGACCTGAACATAGATTTTGAATATGGACCAATTAATTGTTTCAAAATCTGTTATTGCTGTTAGAATGAGTTTTTGATTTATGTTGATAAAGGAATATATCTTCAAAAGAAATACTTTACTCATTTTCAAACGGAAATACTTCATCCAAATTTTATCGACTAGAAATTTAATAACAATCACAAACTCTGTCGCTCTTCTTGCTGTATAAAATTGGCATGCTTAAAAATACTGCACAATTTTATTCAAACAAAATGGTATGTGGAACTATAAAGGCATTATAAAATGAAGTGACGAAGCCATATTCACACTTGTGCTAAACTTATTTAAGTTTTAAATCTATCGGGCTTTTAAAATCAAACAATGTTTGATTATCTTCAAGCTCCCATCATTTCAGCACAGCACTCAATTTAGCAGAAAAAACTATAAGAGAACCAGTTCAATGCATAACTAATCAAAAAAAGTCGGAAAATCAATTAAAAAAATTCACACGATTGAACATCAGGACAATAATAAAGTCTCTCGTTTCTGCCATGTTTTGATTGGCAAGCACACGTGCCGAAGAAACAACTATCGAGTAGCACACGATTGGCTGATACATAGTTTTGACCCTCTCGAGTGTTTATCTAGCTTAGTCTACAGGATATAGGCACGGCTCAAGTTCAAGCAAATCGAATAACTCGTTTAACAACAAACGATGGAGAATATAAAAACAGAAAAAAAAGTTAACTGCAAAAGCTTTTCCCCGTCATCACCCTTGCGACCTGAAGTCACATCCAATAGATGGATCAAATTTTTCAATCAAGCTGGTAATTTGATTATAGACAATAAATCAAAACAGGGTTTTAGCAGCGAGGCAGCATAACACAAAGTTTCTCAAATGCAGCTGCCAACAGCCAACATCCAAGCCGCCCCCGCAGAGTGTCAGCAGCAGAGAGAACGAGTTTTCCAGGCGACGATGACGAATTCCAACAACTGTGTTTTTTCCTGTGTACGAGCTGCGATACAAGGAACGCGCTTCATCATCATCATCCACCGTTTGCTATCAGGCATCAGCCTCGAACCGTTGTCAAAAGCAGCAGCAGCAGGAGAGTTTCGTATTGCGTTGGCAAACATTTCATCCGATGTTTGGTAGGAAAACTGAAGCTCTCTTCCGTTGAGAGCTGCGAAGACAACAATAACATAGCTTACCGAACGAAGGCAGTTTGATATCCGGTCCACGAAAAAAGGATTTGAATTTGAGAAGCGTGGATTCATAATAAATTTCCTGAGGTGCTGCCTTTCTATTCTCGTTTCACTCTCTGGAGCCACCTTAAAATTAAAAATTTTAGTCATTACAAGAATCGTTGCATGTATGAAGTTATGTACGCTTCTATGAGAGAAATTGTAGTTTAATTTCAATCTCTATTCTGTTGCTCGTTTAGATTTTAAAAGTATCCAGTTTGTGCTTTAATTTATTCATTTAAAATGATTTTGATTATCAATTTTGAGTTTTTTTTCCCAAAATATGGTATTTTTGATAAGCGAACTTCGTTTAGTTTGTAACTATCGAAATGTACTTATAATACGTTGTTGCATAAAATAAACCTGAAAAACACAATCACATATGATTATTCCAAAAATTCTGCCTTTCATAGTCGTTACACTCTCTAGAGCCACTTCAATTTATGAGTAACCTTTCTCGCAGCTTCCCAGGAATGTTTCAGGGTATTTTTGTTTGGTAACAATTTCATCCTTAAAATTCTTGCCTAATTGTAATGTAAGAGGTTCAGAATTTTGTGTTTTAAAAGTTAATACTAGATTCTGTACAGAGTACTATCTTCGGCCAACGACTGAATACCGAGTATTGTTTTAATATTTGGTAAATTTAATAAAAATCAGTCCAATGTTTAAGCGAATAACAAAATCGAATTTTTCTCAATCTATTTCTTCTATCTAAATGTCCCTAATGGTTTAAGCCGATCTTTTCAACCTCATAAATGCTTGACACTGAGAGGAATTCATAGATTCAGCATTGGATAAGTCAATAAATATGATGAAATTGATGAGGAATCGTACATTCTATAAGTTATTCTGTAAGTTAACAGTTACACTTGAGATGCATTGCACCAAAAAAAGTCTCATTCACAAGCATATAGTAAGATCACTTTTACGAAGGGGTCTGTCATCTGTCCAACACAGCAAGAAAATTTCGTGTAAATTTTGATCGAAAACGATGCACCAAAACGGAACATTGATTTTTATGTAAAATTCTACCACGGTGTATTTTTTCAAGGACTTTATTTTTGAGGCGTGTAAATTTAGATCGAAATCAATGCACGAGATCGGATTTCAAAAGCCGGCGTGTTAAAATACACTGAGATGTAAATTTTAAAATTTATCATTGCAATTTATCTCAAGATAATCTAGAAGAATTCGCTTTTGAATAATGTGGAAATTTTAGTAAAAAAGAAGTTTATTTTAATTCAAATAACTTGATTTTTTTCAAAAGCAGCAAAGCACACCGGGTCAGCTAGTGAAAAATATTGCCTATGCAGTTGAAATCTGAAGTTTTCTTGCTAATGATCGGCAACCAGCGATGATGAAACTCTCTGATAACTGTATAAACTTTATGATCGGAAAATCTTTCTGTTGTAATAGTTCAAACATTTTAAAGATGTTTGCTAGATGTCTGGTCAACATGAAATGTCACCGCAGCTGAAATTGACTCCGGTTTGGAGATTGAGCGACAATATATTGTTCTTCTGGTTGAAATTGTTATCCACTTTTGAGATAAAGTGCCTTTCAATGATTTTTTTTGTTGATTAATAAATTTTTTTAAGTTTATTGTTGTTTTGCCTTTTTTTCATTAGGATGTTTCTAGTATTTTCTCTTTTTTATTCGTTTACGGTATGAACTCGATAATTGCTGACAAGGCTCACCAATTTGTTGAGCCCAAATGAAAAGCCATTTTGTTCTAAGCCAAGAATATATGAAATAGATTTTTTATATTTGACTAGCTGACCCGGTGTGCTTTGCTACACCTTTCAAAAACAAACGATATTTTTGGAAATTATTCAAATTTTTATTTGTTTTTTTTTTTTTGAAAAGAGAGCCCCCCTGCCCTTCCCATCATCCCCTGCTGAATGGATGTCGTGGTCTTTAATAATCATACCCATTTTTTTCGAGGTCAAAAATCCTCTTAAATCAAATATAGTTTCATTGGTTGATAAGTTTTTTTGCTAAGGGTCTATAACAATCGTAGAAACATATCTCTTAACCAAATACCTTTCCATGCCATATTTGTTTCCATTTATTGGCTTCGTTCGTTAGCATAAATTGAGAACTTATGCTAACAAAATTGTATTGGGTTAACCTCCCTCCTCCTATGTACCAACTCACTGAAAGGAGGATGGTGTCAGATAATCATAGAATGATACCAAAATGGTTTTCCATGTTAAGTTTTGTCCATTTCGCGGATTTTGTAACAAAAAGTTTAATATAAGCTTTCCTTTCCCTTCCTATGTTCCCAAATCTATCCTTCTACAGCAAGAAAGAAATTGTTTCACATAGAAAAATTTCTCGTATTGAAATACCATTCTTCCAAATTTGGTTTTATTTGTGTAGTAAATTCTTGGGTTATGCACAAACTTGAAAGGAAGAACCATCTCCCCTTCCGTTCTCCCCATTTCTCTCTTTATATCTTTCCGCTTTATATCTTTCCGCTTAAAAAAGTGGGACTTCCATTTATAATAGAAACATTTCTAGTATCCAAATACTCTCACATGCCAAAAACGTTTCCATTTGCTCGATCAGCTCTCCAGTTATACTGAGAATTGTAAGGGAGATCTGTCCTCCCCTCTTTGAAGGAGTGAGGATACCAAATATTCATAGAAGCATTTCTCGTATCCAAATATCGTTCCATGCCAAATTTGGTTCCATTAGCTGTTGTAGTTCTTGAGTTATGCAATAAAAATTGTATGAAACTTTACTCCCTCTTTCCTTTCTCCCCGCTGGAAGAAGAAAGGGGTCTAAAACTATCATTAGAACATGTCACGATTCCAAATATCCACCCATGCCAAATTTGGTTCCATTTGCTTGAATAGTTTTTGAGTTATGTGGAAAATTGAAAAGAGGGCCCCTCCCTCCTTTATATCTCCCTACTGGAAAGAGGGAGGGGTCTCAAATAATTATAGAAATATATTTTCGTAACCAAATACCTTCCCATGCCAAATTTGGTTCCATTTGCTTTATTAGTTTCTGAGTTATGTGAAAAAATATGCAAGAGGCCCCTCCCCCTTTCAACTGCAAAGAGGGAGAGGTCTCAAATAATCATTGACATATTTTTCGTAACCAAATACCTTCTCATGCCAAATTTGGTTCCAATATCTTGATTAGTTTTCGAGTTATATGAAAAATTGTAAGGTAGACCCCACCCCCTTTTTATAACCCCATTGAGAGGAGGGAGGGGTACCTCATATTCATTGAAATATTCCCCTCACAAACACAACCCCATGCCAAATTTGATACCATTTGCGTGATTGGTTCTCGAGTTATGCAAAAAATTGTCTTTTGTTTGGGAGACCCCTCCCCCCCTTCCTGTTAGGGGGAGGGGTCCCAAACAATAATAGGAACCTTCCCCGGCCTCCAATACCCCCACCTGCCAAGTTTCACGTAAATCGGTTCAGTAGTTTCTGAGTCTATAGGGAACAGACAGAAAGACTGAAAGACATACAGACAGACAGACAGACAGACAGACAGACAGAAATTCATTTTTATATATATAGAAGATAAAAAAAAACATTTTAATAAAATTGATTTATCTCAAAAAGAAATAGCTATCAAACGCAATGTTACCCAAACATGTGTAAAAATAATCATCATCGGTTAATATTTTCTTACCGTGAACCCAAACGTAAAAACCTGTCCATTGTATTTTTTTAATTTTTAAACTGTGACCCAAAGATGGGTCTTGACTCAAACATTCAGTCAGCGAAACTTTTTTTGTAGAGAAATGAATCCAACTTAGATGAAATTTCAGGGACTAGATATGGGAAAATTGATGTTGAAAAACATGCGAAAAAAATTCGCCTTGTCTCCCGGTGAGACTTGAACCCACATCTTGCGCCTCAACATCAATTTTCCCATATCTAGTCCCTGAAATTTCATCTAAGTTGGATTCATTTCTCTACAAAAAAAAAGTATTTTTTTAAATTTGCATGAATTTGGAAAAAAGCCTATAACAGTTGGGAACTCTGAAATCGATAAATATGCTAAAACAGCAATTTACGACATCGGTACAAGACAGACTGTTTTAGCGTTGTCCAAAACCGATTTTTGCATACACCGTCAGGACTGGCCTTAAGATGCAATAAAATTTGCTTTAACACGTTCGTCGCCAGGCGTCACCCACTCAAAAAAAGTCCAACTTTGAAAGGCCAAAACATCAACAGGAAACATCGTTTTGGCTCCAAATTTACGGCTAGAGAACGAAAAAGAATATGGTCACAATCCGAGATAATTTTGAACAAAAAATATATCTCCAAATCGGTGTTTTGACTTTTCAAATTTAAACGCATTTTGCGTCACCCACTCTTGGCGACGAACGTGTTAAACAATTGAATGAAGTTTTAGTTTAAAGTATCTTCAATTCAACAACAACAAAATTCTTTGAAAAGAGAACTTATTTTTAACTATTCAAAAACGTTAACAGAATCACGGATAATCGAGACACCGATTCTCCATTTTAAAATTTGATATTCAGTCACTTCTCAAACCTGCAATCACATATTGAACAGTGTGGAGTTTCGGGAAGCAAATAATTCCAATATTTTCAATACGTATGATGTATTAAAACATTTCTGTGAATATACAATGAGCAACTTAGGATTTTAACTTATTTGTTACTGCTTCTTCTACTTTTACTCCTCCAATTAACCTCTACCTCTATCAGTATAATGAATCTAACCTCCGAATACAATCTTTTTATCGCCTGTAGTCTAATCAATCCTGAACCTGTTGTGATGATATCACTTAGGTTTAAAACACGATTACACTTATTATCTTGATTTTAGGAATTCACCTTACGACATATGGTATGGTATTTGCAGATTCTTTTGATTCTGCTCACTTTGCTTCACTGCTTGTTGCTATCGAACTTCTGTAAGTGTTTTCAATGTTTTTTTCATTATTAACTCATACACCAATGTTATATATTGGCAACTTACTTAGGAGAATGCTAAATTCTTAACTTGATTGCGAAGTAAATTTTATATTTCACGGAACTGTTTAAGGAGGAATTCTTGACTTAACAATGGCACTTAACTTTTAATACATGACATTCGATATTGATATTTTATCTTTTTATGATTATTATTATTATCCTAATTTGTGTTCGAACATTATTTGTATTACATATCAACATTCCGACATGGCATGATGATTTTACGCTGAGATGAGACGTGTCGACGTATAGTCGTGACAAACAATGACGCAATTTTTATTCGGTATGATGTACATTTCCAGTGGATAAAAATATTGAATTTCCAACAGCTGCTGCTGTAAGCAAAAAATTTGAATATGGTAAAACTGACTGGCATATGGTGCCATATATATTCAAGAAGCAAATAAATATTAAAATCATAGTAATAGTTACTTTTAAAATTTTGACTTTTTGCCAGGTTTAAGGGTGAAATCCACTCCTGCCAGTGTGCGCCGGTTAATCGAGTCAGATTGGTACAAAATTTTCTTAAAATTCAAATCCAAAATTTAAACTAATAAAATGGGAAATCAATGTTTAACGTTACTAAAAGCGGACGAGATCTGGAAAAAAATAAACAATATCCACGCATCTTGGACGCACCGGACTTGTCCCAAATTTTTCATTGCAATTCAAAATGCTAACTTTATCTCAAATATAAGATTTGTTCATTTGTTTATTTGGTAACAAATCAAAGGATCACATGTTGATCCCAATGATCAATTGGACACAAAATAATCAAAACTAAGAAAGTTTCTCAAAAGGAGATCTTGAATAGTATCCAGCGCCCAATGGGTAAAAAAGTGTATAAACCGAGAAGCAGTTCAATATGAAGTCCTCAGAGCTAAGGAGGTATGAGTGCAAAAATGATTAAATTTTTCATATTTCAAAATACATTTGGTGGTTTCTTTCAGATTTTTAGAATTTTTTTACATACTTTTACGTTTGAAAGATAAATTCAAATGTTTGATAATGACACAACAGCTTAAAGGTGCGTTTTCTCGAAAGAAGCTTTCATGGACTCATACCTCTTTGGCTCAAATGATCTCTTATCTTCCATCCTACAGGAACGAAATCTATGAAAAATACTTACCTTAAGTGAAACTGTCCAGAAAATCGATTGGACATAGTTAACTCTATTTTGAGATGCGTGCGGTAGCTCAACAGCCATCATTTGATTCCTACGCAAAAATACACAAAATGAATTGCATTTGGTTCAAAATTTTCTAGTTCGCACATGTTTTTTTTCTGAATTAACTGAATAATGTAGAGAAATTGAAGGTAAACTCAGCGATAACTTCGTTTTACGAAACGTGCGGTAGCTTAAAGTCGTCATTCGATTCATCGATAAATAATAACACAATATAGGTTTTATTGAGTTCGAAATATTCGAGTCCGAACATCCTTTTTTCTGAATTAATTGAAAAATATAGGTTAAATGAGGGTTAAAACAGGCATAATTCAATTTGTCGGAAAAAAATCACTTAAGGTAAATGTCATTTGGTTCAAAGTTTTCAAGTCCAGGTATGTTTTTTTTTAAATAATTGGAAAATGTATGGGAATCAAGGGTAAAAACAGCGATAACTCTATTTTCCGAAGCTTGCGGTAGCTAAAACAGTCATCCATGCTTGTCCAACACCTCGCAAACCGAACAGAGCAGAGAACGAATAACACTTTTATCATTTCGGTTTCCGAGTGCACTGCTCAGCCGATCAACGTTCACTTATCTTTTTGCCGAGTGCACCCGATTGCGGTTGCTCTGACGGTCGGGTGGACGTCGCTCGCTCTACAGAAAAGAGAAGGAGCTGGCTAGAAAATTGTGCTCTAACGACGCTGCTGAGTAGCTCAGTGTATTAAGCCAGAAAGATTTCAATGCAGGAATGTTTTCTTTTAAAAAGCCGCTATGCAGTGCGGAACAGTGCATCAGTCGAAGAGGTCCAATGTAGGTTTATGTATAAAATATTTTTGTACGTAGCCGGGCCGGGCACTTCCTATCAAATTATTTGAAAAACATGGTGAAAACCGGGTAAATAATCTGAAATTTTCCATTCACAAAACCGAGCAATATCTGGCCAAATCTGAGGAAATTCCAGACATTTATCTAGTGAAGAAAAACGACTTACATTTTTTTGTCGCAACACATCAGCAGTGTTACATTAATGTTTAAAGCATACGAAGGAAAGTTTTGGTTTGATTTTTGATGAAACAAACTTTCACAAATCCAATTTTCGACAAACAATTTTAAACTGAAATAATGTGGATAAAACTGGGCAAAATCTAAGTAGTTTTTTCACAATATCCGGGCATCCGCAAATAGCTGTATACTTAGGTTTATGTACTTTAAATATCGAACGTGGGTAGCATTAATTTACTAAAGCAGCAATTCGCAAAGTAACATTTACTTAAATTATCCAAAAATCTTTGTCTATTAACAAACCGTGAAAATTACGCAGGGATCTGGGACAAATTTTAGTAATAAAACGGCAAAACTTTCACAAATCGTAAAATTTAGGATTTATCTTCTTTAACCGCTATGCTTTCGATATTTTTTGACCGAAGAAAGCTTTTGTAGCTAATCATTGGTCCTGGTGCAGAACATCAATCTAGAGTAGTGGACTCGCTCAGGAATGACCGTGTAGGTGTTTTGGGAAAAGTTGTTAATTCGCATATTTTGATACAAAATTTAAAGTGGAGAGATTAAAAATAGCGTGATAATAACAATAACTTTTAGTAAAGTTTTTTTTTATTTAACCGTATCTCCTTGGGTCAAGATTGTAGAACTTTGACATGTTAAGCAAAGTTGTGTGTTTTATTGAGATAATTAACTTTGTAGAAAAAGCTCTAAAATGCTAAACAAGAAAGTTATGATTTATATCTTGCTATTGGTGGACCTCTGAACTTTATATTTCATATCAAAATATGCGCTTTATTATACAGAGCAATATTGTCGAAGACACCAGCATTCTATCTTAACTACCTTTGGCGTTATTAATTTAGTTCCGTTAGATTTATGTTCTGCATTGTAAATTCTGACGCACTTCGAAACTTCGATCCAGACGCAACCGATGAAGACAAACCGAGTTTTCTGTAAAGCTTCCTTTCGCCCGATTGCGAACGAATTTATCGGCACCGAGAACGCACTTCATCAGTTTGCTTGCTTCTCTTGCCCACACTTGGGTGGACGCTTGGTCGCTCTGGAGGTAACTGAGCATTTTTTAAAGATTCTCCGTTTGAGAAGAGCACAGCGAAAAGAATACACGCTCTTACTCTGAACGGGCAAATCTGAGGAGCGATGCCAAGCATGCAGCCATCATTCAATTTCTTGGATAAAATCACATAAGATAGACCTATTTTTGTTCAAACGTCCATATTAGCTTTTTAGTGGATTATTTATGAAATATAGGGGAATCCAGGGTTAAAAAGGCATTATATCTCAGTTCCGATTTTTCATTGAATTTGTTCCTATAGGATGGAAGATATTGAATTTCTTAGCGATCAGTACACTTTTTTGGCCATTGTGCAGCGGTGCACCGAGGGCAAAGGCGGACTGCCCAACAGGCTTCTAAAAAGGGCGATGCACAGTCGACGCCATTCGAACTGTCGTCAAAACGGCTGATAAAGCCAGACTCAACAAGAGAAGAGGGCATCGTTTTTGTGTAAGCTGGGCGGCGGTTAAATCATCTCTCATAGAAATTATGATGCTGACCTATTTATACAAACCGGTGGAAAGCTATTTCCAGAACCGTAAGCTAAAATACATGACGAGCGAATGATTCCAGGTAATGGATATTACAGCTGGAGTACCGAAAGGATCGATACTGAGATTGTCAGAGGGAGAAAAGTTGGTTGATTTTGCGGACGACGTCGTTCTACTAGCGAGGGATTACTCGACAGAAATCGTCCAGCTAGCGGCTTCAAAGGCTGTAGAAGTGGGGGAAAGCTGTATGCACTCCAAGAATTTTCAATTGGCTCACCACAAAACGGAGATGGTATCAAACCAGATTTCACAGCAAAAAGGCAGGATTACAGTTGGGTCATGAACTATCGAATCTAAGCGTGAGCTTAAATATTTGGGTGTGATGATTGACGACCGGCTCAGCTTTAAAAACCACGTTGAGTATGTGTGTAAGAAGGCGGCAACGGCAACGGCTGCACTCACAAGGATAATGGCGAACAACTCGCGGATCTGAAGTAGTCAGCGGAGGATAATTTCGAGTGTAGTTCCGTCAACCCTTCGATATGGAGGAGTGGCTTGGAAATCTGGCCGCAGCTGTGGGACACTGTCCCAGTGGGACAGCTCAGTAAGAGGAAGGTGGACCCATCGTTTGATCCCGAATATCTGGGATTAGATGGAGAGAGAAAATGGCGGAGTGGATTTCTACATGACACAATTCCTGGCTTGTTACGGATGCTTCATAAAGTATCACTACAGGTTCGAACATGTGGCTATTCACTTCAGAAACACACCACTTATAGAAAATTATAGAGACGCTGGAGCTGCGTCTAGAATGAAGATACTCGGATTTTTAAAAAATGACTCAAGTGGCAAGTGGCATAAGTCGGACAGTAAATTGATTTCTTTTAAATTAAAAAAAAATCAAAAGGAGTAGAAATTTGCATCTTTTTCAGTTAGATTTTTGAAAAAATAGATCACTCGTATTTTAGATTCCGTATACTTTAAAACAAATTTTTTGCTGTGTTCTGCTGATACGACGTTATTTAAAAATCATAGTTATTTGATTTATTTATTAAAGAAGAGAAACCTCCGTGAATTTGTTTTTATGAAATTAATTTGCGGCTTTATCGGTGAGAAGAGTTGAAAATGAAAGACGGATAGAAGATCAGATGAAAATTCTAAGGTGGTGAAAAGAGCGAAGAGCATTTGAAATAGAAGCTTGACCACATACTAAATTCTTTTTCCCGCACCAAATTCTTCAATACAGTTAATTGGTGCGGGACAAAGAGCTCCAAAGGGTGATTTTGTTATTTTTATGAACCATTCTCTATTTTTCCGTCATACTATCAACAACTGCAAGCTTACGCGGTTGTTGCTTTTGCTGTTGTTGTCGTCGTCGTCGTTTCCTCTACTTTGGAAAAACGGAACGGGCTGCAAGGGCCATCCACACTGTTGCCGCCGCGCTACTTCTTTCACGGATGGCTGAAACGGAATGGAATGGGTAACGGGAGAAGCTTTCTCTCGCTGTTGGTGTGGTGCCTCGGACGCGACGCAATATAGCTCTGATCTAAAAATAGCACACGTCCTACTGCTGCTGCGGAATAACACACGGCTGTTGTTCCTTGCCGCCTTGCCGGCCACCACAACCGGATGGATTGGGAATGGCTACGTCACAGCTATCGAACGACCGGAGTTCTGCGCAGGAACCACAATTTTGCTGCCGGGGAGCTTTTACGTTCGGGCACCGGCACGTTCGGTCGGCCATCATCCGTCCAATGGGAGGCTCGATCCGGAGCTTTCACACATCGAGCTGGTGTGCGGTTCATTGATGAAAACCGAGCGCCCGGATGGTTTTTTGCTCAAGTGGTGTGTGTGCCGGCCAGTTCAGGAAGGTTCAGGTGGAAAACTGCTCAATGAAGCTCTTCCGCTCCGTTGGGTGGGTTGGGGTTTTTGGGGACAGGCGACGCGTTTGGAGGTAGTCGAAAGGGTTTTCATTCAGAACGTGTGGGCGATAGACGTGAATGTTCGGGTCGAAAAGCCGAACTTGGGCCCGAAGGCGAATCTATAAAAGGGACGGTCCCAGTCGGTTATCACACATTTTGCTAGCGACAACTGAAGTGAATGGTGAAAAAAGAAGAACAAAACTAACAGGAAGAACCTTTCGGAAGTAGTAAGAATAAAAAGCAACTGCTCAGGAATAAGGACATCCAGGAGAGTGGAGTGTGATAAGCAAGCAGTGTGCTGCACAGTGGACTCTGATAGCAACTGAGTGAGGAGCGGTTGGGAAAGTGAGGGTGAGAGTGAGTTCCACCAAAACCGGGAGGAAGAAGGGAATATCTTGGAAGTGACACCCACGCAGATGAAAATTTTACTCCTACATAAAAGTGGTGGAATCAACTAAGGGAGAAATATTTCAACTATTTCAACCAAATAGTGCAATAATAACAAGTGATAAAACGCATTCCAAGGGAAGGCATTCCTCAACAAAAGTAATTGAATCTCAGCTGAAGATCAGTGTGGCAATAGTTAAGGTTTTTCAAACAACTCTCAGTTCAACTGCTGAAAGTTCAAGTGTGTTCAGTGTAAGAGCAGCCTAAGTGTAACTGGATACATTTCAAATCGATTCCTAACTTTCTAGCCAACTGGTAAGTACTGACCAACATTATCCTCATCTGAATTTCGTTCTACATGAGTGGTGACCTAAATAGGAGCTCTAGCAATGAGTTAACGGACTTTTCCAGTAGTGCCTAGCAATTCAAACAAGCCCATACGGCCTCTTCTGGGTAATATAGCATGAAGATAAAAAAAAACTCTGTTGAGATTTAGGTCACCTGCAGCATGGAACATTGCATGCATGAATAAACTGCAGGCCGCTGCAGTTTTTAGTCAGAAATTTGAACTTTTTCCCCCTTCCTTCGGATAATTTGATTGTGGGAACTCGAACACCATTTTTTCCTCGAACCAAACAAACCCTATCATCCTAAAACCAAACAATTGAGCGTCGTGTCAAACCATAATCCCAGTTCCCGTGGTGCTCAGCTTCAAGGATTCTTCTCCAAACCATCTCCCGTAGCTTTGCGCGGCGTTTCGCACTGTTGCTTCCGGGGAAACAATCGTCTCCCGCAGGATTTGTCAGCAGCTGCGGCAAAGTTGTCCTTCCTCTAGCTGCTCTATGTATCTACGTTGCTTTTATCGTAACGAACCAATTGACACCCGGGAAGGACGAATTCTGTGACCTCAAGCTCATCATTATTCGTTTCGTTGCTAGCTGACAGGGGCACACACTTGTTGAAATGTGACGTCCTGTGGACATGTCCATACTGGCTGAAAGGTTAATCGAAAAATATAATTGTGTTTGTCATTGTCGTTTTGCGTTTGTCTAAGATTTGACACCGGGAGAGAATTTTTCAAGCCATTTTAAAGAATTCAAGATTTTACAAAGAAGGTAATAGGATTGAGTACTGTTGAGTGTTGTGATTTTTTTTCCTAAATGAACATAATTTTAAAAAATATCATAATACTTTTTGATAAGCCAAGGTTGGTTTGTCGCTGATAACCCTTGTTTGTGGCCTTGGACTTCCGTCTCAGCGTTTTTCTTATGCTTGTTGCTGCTAACTAACTGGATACCTTACGATCATGCGCTTCTTTCGCCTATCTGCGGATTATGTCTATCGAAATTTTGAAGAGTTTTTGGAATTTCTAAACAATGAACATAGAAATCTAATCTAACTCACATACGAGCACTTACCAATTAGCAGCTTAATGGTTGAGTTAAGGGAAAAAAAAATCAGTCGAGATAACTTGAAAAACATAGAAGAATGGTTGACCTAAAATATAAGAGAAAAAACCGACGGAAAATACTCAAACGTTTTATATTCATAGTCATTTGAAGAAAAGATTATTCACCATCAAATAGACAAAAATGTGTTATCTTTTCAAAATACACAAAAAAATCTATTGCTCATTGCAGCCATATTGATAATACAAAAACTCAACGCTAGCAAAATGTTGGAAACCAAGGCCCGGCTTTCCCGGCGCTTTTTAAATGATACTCAATTTTTCTGAGACCAGAAAATGGTCAAGTCGACCCCTAGCTAAAAAATACTTTAGGATACCAATTTAACCCTCTAGGCCTTTAGGCGGGGTTTACTCAAATTGTCATAAAACCGCAACAAATAATTATTTATACAATAAGATTTTCACTTAGTGGTTATCCTTTCAAAACACCTTTCATGATTATTTTTATAAAACTTGCTCAAAAAATTTCGTTTTGGAGGTGTTTGTTGTTTTTTATTCGTTTAATTTACCAAATAAAGTGAATAAATCCGGGCAAAATCCGGGCATTTTTCAATGAAATCCGGGCCGGACTGTTCTCAGATTTAGTTACAAATATCCGGGCAAACCTGGATAAAACCGGGCAATCTGGCAACCTTAGGTTAGAAAGATATTTGTCTTAGATTCCGTAACGGTGGCAGGCGTTTAACATGCACATGGCATTCGCTAGAATCATACATATCAATTAAACGAGAAAATGGCCCATTTTTTTGTTCTGATAAAATAATAAATGTTTAGCCTTGAATATAACAAAGATGCTGGATTGATTTTATAAACAAAATTGGTTTTAAAGGATGAAATAAAAAGTTTGCCTGAAAATATTTTGTTTGATAATTTGGGACGGGGGTCTTTAGATCTTCCCCAGAATTGAAAATTTGGTTCAATTTTACAACTTAAAAACACAACGGTATCGAATTTTGAATACGGCGAATGCGCCAACATCACTGTTTCGAGAAAAACGCGTTCAAAGTTTGACAGCTCCATAAACTGGCAGAAAAAAAAATCATTTTGTTTTCTTTATTTCTCAACAACCAAATGTCCTCAAGTTGATGTTGTACAATCAAAATGTAAGACTCCGAACGTATTTTATCATCCAGTTAGCCCGCATTCGCTCTATTCAAAATTCACTACCGACATGTATTTTTGCAGATTCCTAAACTTTTTATTTTTCAAGTAAGGTTTGGTTAGAATTTTTCGTAAATAAAGTAAAACCTTATTTTAAAGCAACGTAACTCTGTTATTTAAAAAAGAAAGTTGTTTGTCATCACAAAATACAATTTCTGTGAATTTTTCAGCAAAAAAAAATTGATTCAAGAGAGTTAAATCTACTTTTTTGACTTTTCCAGTTTTAATTTTCATCGGTGTCAATTTGTCTGTGCTGGGAATAATTATTTGTAGTTATGTTTAGAATTCAGAGATAAAAATGTATTTTTTCCAAAAGCAATACTAGCTACATTAGAAAAAATATGCATAAACTTTTCTGTATTGCACGAGCTGCCAAAAACTTTGCGGAAACTTGCAATTTTCCTTTGATCTAAAAGTATGGAAATAAAAATCCCAAAATCTGAAATTTTATTCAGATAGAGATTAAGTTAAGAAATATTCTTTTAAAAAAAAGGCGAAATTTATGGCTTTACTTCTTCTCTACATTTTACCTTCAAACGCCATATATTTCATGATTCGATTTGCCTCTGTAATATGATTATTATTTGACTGAAAATGTTTCATATCGTCATTCAATATCGTCGTCTTAATATTTTAAACCGGCGCGGCGCTTACCTAATCAAAAAGCATACTGAAAACAGTTTTCACTCCTACCGAGTATGTAGATTACTAACAAACTAGAGTTTTGTACAATGAATATTAAAAAGATGGACAGTTTTGAAGCTGATTTTGTTCAACGCATTTTCATTCAAGAAAATTCAATATGTGATTGGTTGATGAAGAATCATTGAATCATGGTGTTTCATTAATAATCATTTTGAATATCGTTTTGCAAAAAAACAAAAAAAAATTGCTTATGTTATTACACAAACATCTTTTAATAATCACCAAGTTCGAAACGAATAAGATTGAAATCTAACACTGCAATGATAAGAAATATAGTCGTCAACTAAAAGGAAAAGCATACAAATGCTCTTCAGAACAGCAATAAAAAACAAACTAAGAAGCGAACAGTAACTTCTAAACTGATAATTTCAAATTAGTTGTCTAGACATGTCTTACTATTTTCTTTAGAGGAGAATGGAGATACTTGATACCCTTTTCTTATTTTCATCATACTTTTTTGGAAAAAATTTACAGATCGCCGTCTTTTGCATTTTCTGACAGCGTGTGATTTCACGTTTTATGCTGTAAAAGCTAAATCGATACATGAACCCGTAGATCCTTTTTTAAAGGTGACTTGATCCTCTACTCAGGCATCCCTAAGCTTTGGCAAAAAACATGCAAAATCTAAAGATAAAATTTCCATTGACTTTTTTCTCCGTATTAGTTTTCATTTCACAGTTTATACGTGTCGGATAAAAAGAATTCTTTAAGTTTGTCTACTACCCTATATTCATTGCACACTTAAAGGCGCAATTTTCAAATTTTCAAATAAAAGCACTTCTTTATTCTTTTTTAACAGGAAATTATTGGAAAATATAAGTCATTGGATAAATATTGATATTTTTATGCTCAGCAATGACCAACATCCATTCAGAAGAAAAACATATCTTTTTGAACTCGAGGGATGAAGTGTTTTTTCTTAAAAAAAAAAATGAGATTATATTATTGTTTTGAAATTATGGCAGTTCATATTTAACTCCAAAGTTTGACGTATTTGAATAAGTTTTTTTTTCGTGTGAAAAACATTTAAAATGATCAAAAAGATCTAAAAGTCACATTTTGTTAGATTTTTCAAACAAAGTTCAATAACTCAAAACATAATTTTTTTTAAATTTTTTTGAGATAATAGAAGTTTTGTCTTGTGCTATTTGGCAATTTTTTCTAGAACGTTTGATCTATGTAAGACATTCCAGAGGAATCAAGTATCCCCAGGAATCAAGTATCCTCATTCTCCCCTAATAGAAAGTCCTTATGTCAATAACATGTTCCAATAGAAAAAATCCTTGGTTACAACATTGTTGAAGATATCAAAGTGATACAAACTGAGAGAAAAGAGTTTTATGAAACTTCTCATCACTGATATTACCAAAACCAGACAAATGTAGTCTAATAAATAAGTTAGGGATTTTAGAGTGTTTAAATATTCAGGATGGTTTATTTGAATTAAAAAATCAATTTTTCGAATTACTTTGATCTGGATTATCTGAAGTAAAGATAATGAAAACAATTGCTCGGGTTTTTATTGAAAATCGAGAGCATAAATCACATTTTGAAAACAAGTAATGTGAGGACTTTCATTAACAAATACTTGGGACTAAGAAACAAGTTGCACTGTATTCTTTAATTTAACCTTAAATTTTAAAACCCGCTGCTGGATATCAAAACAAAATATCTTTGTTGAAAATCTTTCCTTCTTTTTGATGATTTTCAACGGCTTTCATTCTTTTCATTGTTAATCTTAGATACGCGATCCACAAGAATGGTTGAAGTGTTATATATGAAGCAAAAAAATTTAACCTTTTGTTCATGTTTGATTGCATTTATGAGCGTTTAAATCACATTTTTAAGGGAAAATTCTAGATTTTTAATTTTTAGCAAAAATTCACGAACTAAGCCCCATTTCGTTCATTGATTTTTATTTGTGTCGATCATAAGGTAAAAGAAGGTTATCAAATATCAACACTAACATTGTTTTCAATATTTTTTCAGTGGTTGATTAGACTTGATACAATTATTTGAAAATATTTTCTCAATTTACTTTTTGTTGGTTCATCATTTTTTTTTTGTTAATTTTTCAAATTTTATTGTTTAATATTGTTTTGCATATGTATGTTCAAATTATCGAAAAAAAAAGTTTATTTTTTATTTTTTTTGGAGACATAAAAAAGGGGTTTTATCTGGAATGATATGGAACACGCTTGTGGATTTTTTGGCTCTTTCCTCGAATGTAACTTGACCAAAATTTATCGAAGTTTCTTGAAATGGTCAAAATAGTGTATCTACATTATTTGCTTGCCTAGATTTTGCAAATAAGCAAGACGTTACTTTGCTCAAAATATGAAAAGAATTTCATTATTTTCAAGTAAAGCAGGAGCCTTTTGAATGCTCTTCACGATGTTGTTTTGGTACCTTTAAAAATAAAAATTGGCATCTCTGAAACTTTGTCACTTTAAAGACGAGACTCTTCCCTATTCAACGCACTATAATTCAGGAAAAAAGCCAATCGGGAGAACCAGAACAACTTTTTTCTTGAAGATTTTCGAACTAAATATACGAGAGTTTTGTTCAAACCATCACAAATTTTAAAATTCTCTTTAAAAATTAATTCAAGATATCCCTAAAAGATACTGGCAGCACTGGTACGAAGGTCTATTTGCAAAGTTAATTTCAATTGAAGACAGAATACAGTTTTGAGTTGAGAGAAGAAAATTAAACCTTAATTATCAACAACATATTGTCTCTCCCTTTCAAAAATTCATAAAATTTATTTTCTAGCTCGCTTTTTGTAGGTACTGGAAATGCTAGGAGGCTCTTAGTGAATACAAATCATTTATAAAAAATTAAAAATAACAGTACCAAGTATTTGATTACTGTCACTTCCTACTTTTCAGTCAGAAGTGAGCGTACTTTCAGATTATTACTATTACTATTACTTAGACTGCTTTTTTAAAAATTCTGGTCCTTAAAAGATAAAGTGGGTTTCACGTTCGGAAATCGTAGAAAAATAAGGATATAAAGGAACATGTAAAATAAGTACTGTTACCTAAAGTTTTTCAATGTTTTTATTTTCTCCTTTATTTTCCTTTATTTTATTCAACTGCTACCTGAATTTTTTTTCCTATTTTCGGATATTTTCGGGATTTTGGAATGGAAATAAGAAATGAAACGCCTAAATTTAGCCAGTTTTCAACCTCCCTGGATACATGCGGGAAAAGTTTCAAAATATTTTTCCAAAAGCATTCATATTTTACCCTTATATACTGCCATATCCACAAAATTAATCAGAAATTTCAAGCGAACAATTAAGTTTTTAGTTTTATTTTTCACTCAAATAATAACTTACTTACTGACCTATTTGAGAATACAAATTTGGTGAATTTCAACTGAATTGAATCTACAGAAAAATCAATTTATTGACAAATGTACCTCTCATTATAAAATTAAAGGAAAAAACATTTTCATGAAAATTAATTTATTAAATCGAAAAAATAACAGGTACTTGATTCGATGTTTGATTGATTTAGTATGTCAAGGCTTTTAAACGAGATGTTTAGAGATATTGCAGCTTAAAAATTGAAATTATTGATGTATTTAGCCGATTTTCTAACCATTCACTGAAGTCCCGACGGGAAAATCATTCATATTGCCATATAAATTATTTACCTTGATAACGGAAGATAACTAATTTATGATTCATTCATAATTTCTCGACAGAAAGCTTTTGTTGCCACTCAAAACATATTATGATTTATATATCATTCGCTTCTTTGATTTATGGTTCAGTTAGTGAAATGGTATTGGCAGTACAATCGAGTATTTTCTCGAAGAAATCAAGATAGTGAAATAATTGGGTGGACAAGTTAAAAAAAGAGATTTTTTTTTGTTTCGATTATAGTCGTTTTACCATCTTTATGGCATTCGCGACTTTATCAACGTTACAGTTGGCGGATCGTTATTGAAAAACTTATCCGGTACAACTGTGTTCGATGTTTACTCTTGGGCTCGAACTCGCCGACATCGGCTCAGCAGACAACAGACTTGCCAACTGAGCTATATCACAAGCCCTAAAAAAAAAAAGAGATAAATTTTGAACCTGGCTCAGGGTTTGAAATGTTTTTTGTTTGTTCTGATTTTATAGAAATTCCGCGGAAAAAGAACTGGAGGAATCGAAATTAAAACATTTCAGTGTTTGTTTAAAATTTATCTTTCAACGCTCCTGAAACCCAACATTTGTTCAGCAGAAAACGTAAGATTAAGTTTTCTGAGACTACCAGAAAACTGTTGGTTTTGGTGAAATAAAAGGCAGTTTTCAAGGATTTGCTGTCGATATAATATTTTTCATTTCCACCGGAGGTGTAAATTGAGCATAATCACCGTCGGCTCTGACGTGTTAAGCACTGCTTAATGCTTAGTTAATAAATTTTGACCCTAGGTGTTGCCTTGGTTCACTCCAAATCGCTACCGATTTTAGAAATATACACGTACAGTACAAAATTTCACCACAGGTGAAAATCCTAAAAAGCAAAGTATTCTCCAACCACATTTCAAATTATCGCAAAACCACTCGAGAAGCAATTAGATCGCTCGAACTAGGTGGCTCAATACCAAATAATTCAAATCACCCCCGTCTAATTTTAGCTAACCCGCCGCAATCAAAGGCCACTGATAGAAGACGCAAAAAACAATTGTAAACGCTCGGTTTGAACTACCCAGTTTCCCAAAAATAGACTTAATAAGCTGTTGTGGACTTTCGATGTAACGGTCCGTTGTAGTTTTGTATATGTTATGGGTACATATAACCCCTTTTCCGTTGTTCTAAGTAGAGCCTCACTACTCTCGAGCTTTGTTCGAACATGGCCGTAGCAGGTGGAAAATAAAAAAAAACGGAACCAACAAAGGAAACAATTTCTCCTTACGATGAGGTTACCTTCTCATAGGTAAAAACAACAACAACATACAAGGAGCTCCAAACAAGAGCGCTCTAAATAATAGAACGCAGCGAGAGTACCGAGAATCATCCCCCCTTACTTGGAAAGGCTTGTCTCTATACCGCAAAACCATATCATAGTAGAACCAAACACATGTAGCTAGATCTATTTAAAAATGAAGCGAGTTCTGTTCCTCAAGATCTCCACTACTCTCCAAACCGCAACCAGTCCAATAATGGGTCTACATTTGAGAGGGTGTCTGGTAAAAGAGAACAGCAAAAAAAAAGTGACGGGCCCGTATGACGCAAATCCGGTGGCACCAGAAATAGATGATTGCGATTGTGGTCAAATAAAAGCTTCTGCCAGTCGCCGGACTCCATCATCCTTCCCCGGGGTTCGTCGAATTAAACCAATCGTGTCAGTTCAAAAATAGAACCGACCATAAAAACAAACGCCACATTAAATAGCTGGCTAGCTAGTTATGTTGCTTGTCCAGTTTGGCTTTCCGCTTTTTTATAGAGTGGAACAGTTTTCAGCACACGAGCCAGTTTTTGGTACCAACCACTTGGAGAGAAAAAAAAGTCTCTGACGTATGAAATCAACGGGGTAGCTTTCCCCGTAATCAAATTCGAAACTATCAATTGAACCAACCTTACCAGAGAGAACCTATTTTGCTAACATCGACATTTCCAGTACCAGGATTCCATTTTCCTGTGTAATCATGCTAGGGTTCAATCACACAAAGCCAACAGATAACTTTGTTGAACATTTTTATCTGTCCCAAGCTATCTTCCCAGCCGAGCGATGACGCAAATAGCCCTCTCCGAAAATTATCAGCTATCAAACCATCACTTTATTCCTCGCTCCGCTTCTTCGAAGTTGGGCCCCCTTTTTAACATGGAACAAATGAAAAAGCACTTATTGAGTAGACTAGTATCATTCGCTTCTACCATGTGTTATTGTTCAATCAGAGTCGGTTTTAGTATTTGAGTTTTGTTTTTGTTGTTTGTCTTTTTGTTTTGTTTTGGATATTTTTACAAAGGAAAATAACAACAAGGATATTCAGCATCTTCAAAAAAAAAATTGAACACTACTGTGAGAAAATTCAAGTTCTTGTTGATGCTTGTCTCGGTGTCTTTGTTGGGACTTTGAGAAAGAAAATTCGGTATCCTTGAAAATTTGACAAATTTCAGAGGAGACTCTTCAGTATACAACGCACTTGAAAAAAAAAGACCACGAGCCAAGTCTAGAAAAACTTTTTTAATGATTTTGGATCCAAAAACAAAAGTTTGTACTCCGAATTTTCACTGCAACAATTATTCCATAAAACTTCAAACCTAGCTTCCTGAAGTTGAATAGAAATTTTTAACAAAAAATACATTAAAACTAAAAAAAAATGAAAAAATGAAAAAGTAAAAATGTACCAAAAAGGCGCCATAAACGAAACTAGCAACACTGTAGCGAACTTTCAAAAGCACTATCAGATAGTGAATTCTCAATTTCCATTTCCATATAAGACTAAATAAAAAAAAAGATGGTTTTTTCTTTACTCAACTCATTTTATCTGGTACAAATGAATTTAGAGAATATATTCCCATAAATTTCATTTCTCATACTTTCATCCAAATAGTGCAACTAAATAAAAGTATTAAAATGGAAACAAGCAAAGAATAAGCTTAGGATAAAATATAACAACAAATTCTAGGTTTTAATGCATTATTGATATTTCAATTTCAGCCTTTGGATTCAAATTCACTTTCCATTTGATTTGCATTTTGAAAGTGTTTACCTTTAAATCACTTAAAACAACCCTAAATTCAAGAATCCTGTTTAAATTTGGATTTCAGAACATTTTTATATTGGAATATAAAATTGATTATTTCCTCTCAACGGATTTTAAACCAGGTTGGCTAATTCATCGCTAAAAAACTTTGAATAATTTAATTTAATTTAAATTTAAATTTAAGAAACGTGAAACCTACCCTTATGCGACATCAGGATCGCTTCTTAACTACAATAACTTAAAAATCAAAGTTCAAATTTAAACTGGAGTTGTACTTAAATTTCACTTCTAAAATTTATATTGATTAAATAGTTTCACGCATGACCATAGGAATGAGAGAGGTTTTGGGATATAAACCCGCCCCCCATGAGGGTCCAAAAGTGTCAAGTAAAATGTTCTTCACTAAAACCAAAATTTTAAATTCTTATTCAATTTTTAAGGAACGTCTAATGGGAATCAAAAATAACAATCTCGAGTCAGAACTAAGGCCAAAGCATCGAAATCTTATCCCAGGTCCACAATTCTACAAATGTTTTCTCACTTGTTGATGGATATTAAAAGGCTTTACTCAAAAATTGCTATCAAAATTCATTCACAAAAGAAGTTGGTGAATGAAATTTGGATACAGTCATTAGTTCCAGATCCAGATTGCCAGATTGCCCGGATTTTGTCCGAATGTATTCACTTTATTTGCACAATTGGAGAAAAATTCAAATTGCATGGTCTCAATAACGTATTTGTAAACTGGCTGAGTTGTTTCGAAGAAAAAAATTATTTTTCTAGTTGTTTTCTGTATGATTTTGAATAATTCTCAAGTTTTGCTGGATATTGCCCAGATTTTGGGTTGTAAACTTTGAAATCAAATGCCCGGATTTTATAAGGTTTTAAGATAAAATAACCCGGATTTGCCCTGCCCAGATGAGCCTGGAAAAATATCTGGTAGGCTTAGCTTTGAATCATGTCCGATGTTCTGGTTTGAACTTTTGATAAAAATCAAAATTGTTTGCCTGTGATCGGATTGTTGAATCTTAATCTAGGGTGAGTGCTCCTACTTTGGACCTAGAGCCTACTTTAGTCCTAAAATGCCGAAAATTGAAAATAATTCATTTTGCTGGCATTAAAGTAAAGATATTCCTATGCACACAATGAACTCTTATTCTTCCTTAACCCAACCATACCGTTTTTTGGCGTTAAAAGTCCATTTGATAAATTTTTCAACGATTTTAAAAATGTACTTTCTCATCAGTGGTAAATCAGACAGCTCAATTAGTGGGGCGCGTATTGAGAAATTGGAGTGTTTAAGGAAAAACCACGATTTTTTACCATCCAAGCCAAAGTTTGAAGGAAAATTACTTTCACTGTGAAGAATATCAACCATTCTACCTATTTTTCCGAAAATAAATGATAATCAATGGAAAACTCGGAAAACTCGGAAAGGGTCCAACTATAGGAAACTTTCGACTTTGGTGTTCCATGTTTAGACCTGACGTCACCAATACTTTGTATAAATACCAACAAATCAACAAAGGTGCGAATTTACAATTGGGTACTTATTCAGAACCAATATTGAGTATTTCCAACATTTTTGCCAGATTTACGCAAATAAACTATAAGTAAGTAAACACATTCAAGTTTCAGCTATCGTTTTGCTGATAGAGCTGACGGGGAATAAAAGTGTTTGTGATATTCATAACAGAAATTTTTGTTTTTTAAATATTAAAAAGCTGTAATACTATTTTATGATCGTAATTGATTTAAGTTTACATTAACAATAAATTTGTTTATTTATTTTCGAAAAATTAAACTTTTTATAGGAGTTTTAGTTCTAGGTCCAATGAAAGGAACCGGTCCAGTACCAAAATAGGCACAGTACGTTCAAAGTTGGAAATTTAAATCATTCATATCTTTGCAAATCTCTCAATAATGGCGAAACCCATGTTGAAAATTTTCATTGAAACTTGCAGATAAGATCATGACTTATAAATGAACTTCCTGAAGGATATAAATTTCCCGTCCATTCGTGAGAAAACCTTGATTATTTAAAAACCACTGCTTAATGGGTCCAAAGTAGGGCAACTAACCTAGTTTATTAATCTTGGATTTCAATTCGTTTTATCATTGGGACAAAATCCTGATTCGAATCTTGGTTTTATATTTTAAACTAAAATTGATGAAAACCCATCATTCCGGAAAATTGAAAGAAAGCAATTAAAATTACAAACAATTTTTAATACTTGAATTTTAAATTCTTACTCTTAACTCTCATTCAGTATTTAAACTTTAAAAAGTTTCATAATGGTGATCCAGAATTAAAATATCAGAGTTCCATCAAACGGAATCTACATTCACAAACAATCTACATTCAGATTTACTAGTTGAATTACGAATAAATAGTTGAAGAAAGAATTCGAATAGAAAAACAATGATACAAAATTCCAATAAGAGATTTCTGGTTAAGAATTCTGTTTTAAAATGCCCTTTTGGTTTTTGATTTAGATTAAAAAATTGATTTCAAATTGGGAATTTTTATTCACGTTCAAAATACAGTATTCAGAATCGGAATAAAAATTCAAAATTGTCAAAAAATAAACAGAAATCAGATGAAAACTGCATATAGAAAATAAGATCTGAGATAACGTTTTTTGAAAATCTTAATTTAAATTTCAATCTTTTTTACAGGATTTTAATTATGAAATAAATTATTAATTGGTTGATATAACCACTTGTACTTAATTTTCAGATTTGGGAAAACTCAGCTGGTTGATGTTCAACATTATTTACATCGTAGATACCAAAGATCTTAACTAAAATCTGAATATATCGAGTTTATAAGAGTTGAAAATAAATGTAATTTGAATCCCAAACTTATTCTCTTATTTTTATCCCTTAATATTTGAGTAATAGGGAAAATTTTGCCACCAGAGCCCCCCCCCCTTTTCCCTCCCTTTATATTTCCCTCAATATTCAAAATCTATATTCACACTCTTATTTCACATTCCAGTTTTCAAATTCCAGATTCAAATTCCATATTTAAAATTTCAAAATCATAAATTATTGGTTTCCGATTTATTTTTAAAAACTATTTATTTTTAAACCATTGTTTATAATTTAAAAAAATAATATTCATTTTCCATATATTTTCCCAGAATTTGTTTTTTCTTTTGAACGTAAAAATATTCAAAAAAAATCCAAAAATTTGAAAAAATCACCAAATACAGCTTGTATCTTGAAAAATCGTTTGGCATTATCAACTCAAAATGGACCACTTTTGCACTTATACTCCTTAGGCTTTGACGGCCTCATATTGATTAGAATTCCAGGACTAAATTGTTATTTATTTTCAATGACGAAGAAAAAATATCAGTATAGGTATTGAATTTTTCTACAAACTAATCATTCCAGTTTTTTTCCGAACGCATCCGTGCCGTTTTAAAATCTGAACAAATTTCGAGCATTTGATTTCATATTTTCCAAACCATTTAGCTGGGCAAATCAAAGATAAAGTCAGCCAAGGCCGTGCGAACGGGGGGGGGGGCTTAGGGGTTTAATCCCCCCATGGAGATTTTTTACAAGTGAAATTTTCAACATAGTAAAGGGAAATTACTCGATCTTAAAAGGTGTTAAAAATGTTTTAACAAGAAAGTCACAAATTTTTCTCGCCTCCGGTGGATTCCATTTACGAATTTAAACAAATTTTTAATTATATATGAGATGCAATTCAATCAACATTTTGTGTTGATACTCTAAACTTGACATTCAAAAACACTACATTGTCTTTAGAATGGGTTTTTATTAAGAAGTATTCAAACAAATTCAGAGTTTGAAACCAACCATTCTAACATCAAAAGTAATAAATCGAATACTAATTTTATACATTAATAATTTGGAAGCCATGTATCATAACTCATGATAGTCATCAGAATCAGCAAAATAAAATCTTAAACCTAGTATCCTTTACTTTATTACTAAAAATTTACATCGTGCTGATATGAAATATTATTCGAGAAACCAATTTCAGTCTCCATTTTATTTTGTGTTTTTGTTTATCTAAATGCTCAACATCACATTCGAGAACGATTAATGAGATTTTAATTCAAACTGAGTTTTAGATATTCTTAAAGCAAAAAACTAATTGTTATGCAGGTTTGAACAAATTTTGTTAAATGAATTCAGTTTTTCTTCAGATTATTCTTTATCGTGGATTTGTTATTTCATCCGTTATCAATGATTGATTTAACCTTCAACTGATACATTTCAAAATGATGTTCCTTGGAGTTATCAATCAAATTTATTAATAAGTGAATAGAATAGTTGGACTAGTTTATTGAAAAAAAAACTTCCAAAATGTTAAAAAACTTAATTTTCTTTTTCACATTTTGTTCAAATAAATTTACCGAATTTTAAAGTGAACCTGTTTTTATTTTATGAAATGTATATTTAATAAGTTTGTTTTTTTTTTCAATTCTAAATGTTTGTGTTCTGGAAACATTATTTCGCATTTGAAACTAAATTTGTAATAAGAAACATATAGTATTCACCTTCTGTCCTTTCCATGACCCAATATTCCAATTGAAACTGACAAAATATTCAGAGCTTGAAATTACAAACTTAAAAACTGGCAATTGAAAATTTATAAATTTATAAATTTTATTTCTTTTATTTTCGTTATATTTAATATTTTTTTTAATCGATCATGTTTTTTTTCTAATCAAGAATCCATATTTCAAAAGGTGATTAATTTATGTCAAATTGAAGATAGTAAGCGGAATTTTTAATCAATCCTTCCACCAAAAATAAACAAACGAAATGTTAAATAAAATGGATAGTAAATAACAATCATTATCATTTCTCTATCAATTTTTAACCATTGTTAATTTTTGACCTGATCTGACATTTACTTGAGAATTCAAATTTTTTTTTAAATTTGATGTTATATTCTTTGTATTCTATTTCTGTGCATTAATTCTTGAAAACTTGACTACGTAGAATTCGTTTTCAAGCAAATTTCTATTTCAAAATAAGGAACATCATTTTTAAAATTGTTTATTGTTTTTTGTTAAAAAACATCAACATAACTATTTCTCCTTTTGTTTCCCCCTCCCCCCCCCCCCCCTTCCCCATCTAATTTCCAAAATACCCTAAGGGGGACATAAATAAAGTCTGAAGTAATTTATATAAAATTGAGGAATACATCAAATATCCGAAGATAACAAAATCAAAAAACAAATTTTGGTAGATGAGTGTTGTTTCACATTATGTATTCTTGATTTTATTGAATTTTTCGATAAAAAATTACTTTATTTATAGGTTTTGTGCAATGATTTTGTTTACAATTCTGTTGCACACAAGTTTTCGTTGCAATTTATTCCAATTTATTTGTTTTTCGCATTATTTTTTACTATCCCATCCCTCGCCTTGTTCCAACTCCGAGTGACAAAAGAAGGATTTGAAATTTGTTCCGGCCTTATTATTTTTGGATAAGTTCAAATTTTGAAAACCCCCCTCCCATGGACGGGTCCTTCGCACGGGCCTTAAGCCAGCCATAACTTAAAAAAAAATTTAATATATTCTATGCTTCTAAAATTTTCTTTATGTTTTGATAAAAATAACTTTAAAAAGCTCATTTTTGAACACAAAAATCAAAACTTTTAATAACCCATTGCTATTTTTTTTTTTCATAACATGTGAAAATATTCGGGAAAATTCGAGCATTTTTCTACAAAATCCGGACTTAGCTGCACTTTTTCCAAACTTTCCATTGACCATCCGGGCAATCTTCAATGCTTTGGCTAAACACTGAAAAGTCCAATTTACACTTAAGACTTGAAAAAAACAAGGAAAAATTGCAGTAGACAGATTTTGCACCTTAAAGTCCTTAACATTCAAACCGATTTTGACGAGCATTGCATCAATAAATTACTTAAAGTCGTTAAGATTTTCGTCAAACTCAATTAAGCTCGATAGTCAAATGGAGAAAAATTTATTGTAGATTGATTTTTTGTTTAGAAAATAGGATAAAATGCATTGCGAGAAATTTTTGATAAGAAATGAGATTCGAAATTGAATTTGTCGAAAGACTTGTCTTCTTTATTTCAAATCCATGAACAAATTATTATTTCTGATAACACAGTTGAAGAACATTTTTTCTATTTAACACATAAACAAAAGTTCTTTGAATGGAAAATAAACAGGATGAATAACCAAGAACCTATAATGTAATTAAGTTGTAGTTTTCAAAGGTGGGTAAACAAAATTGTTAAGTGGTAACTCTTAGTCGAGTTGAAAAAAGCTTACCAGTTTATTTTTTATTGCTTGAATTCAGAAATCTTCCCTTATTCTTGTTATTTTGTGTTTCAAAAACTTGCCCTTCTAAATGTGGCCCTGTCATGTCATTATCCTTAAAAATTTAACCAATGGAAGGTGCGTTTCTTTTCTCTTGCTGGAACCAATTTTTTCACAAAAAAACTTTTTTTTTCTCCACTCCAACAGGTGTAAAAGCAACAAGCACACCATCATGCACACGATCCTGCTATCGCTGTTGGGCTTCCTGGCCGTCGGAAGTGCATCGCTCAGCCATCCAGTGTTCGGCACCAAACGATACAGCCGGGCAAATTTGCTTCCCTCGAGCGACTACGGAAGTGCCATTTCGCTGCCAGTTTACTCCCCGATTCCGCAATATTACGACAGTCAACCCGCAGCATCACAGTACATGTCGGTTCCTGCGTATTCGATGAACCAGGGCGCTGGGGCTGATTATTACGACTATTACAATAATTACTACTACAACCCGCCGGTTCATCGGAGGCACCAAAGGCAGGACCGGCACTATCTGTCGTTTGGTCTTCCCACCTATCGAGGGGAATACAACCCTACTCCATACTACTACGCACACGCTCCAAGCTACGTCTACTCGGACAGCCGCGAGTCCAGCAATCCCTTGGACGACCTGCACGAAGAAATGCTTCAGGAAGACGAGCGGGAACGGGCTCAAGACTTCCTTCCGGTAGGCCAGGAGCAGTGGTACCAAAGCCCTTCACGGCACTCGACCGATTCCAACTTCCTCCGGGATCTGATCATGTACAACAACCAGATGGCATCCCTGCGCGGAAAATCCCCCGACTCCACCGAAGAATACGAAGAGTACGAAGACGCCGAACCAGAATACTACGACGCACCCTACGCAGACAATCGCAATACCTACAATAGTTTCGTAAACCCGTACCAAAGCAATACCCGACCCAGTACCTTCACCAAACTCAACAACCTTAGAAACAGTATGACCAAAAACGCAGTCGAAGACGACGAAGAAGTCCAAGAGCTCAAATCACTGATCCATCAGCAGAAAAACAGCCGACTCCAGGACCAACAGCAGTTGCAGCAACAGCAACAATTCCTCCAACCCCAAGTTCAAACTCCGATGCCCTACCAGCAGGACTTCAAACAACAACAGCAGCGATCCCCACCCAGTAACTTCCAGCAGTACGACGCTCCATCAACCAGCGACAGCTGGCAGCAGGACAGTCCCCAGTACAACAACTACGACTACGAACAAGAGTACGACGACAGCTGGAGCCACTGGGATCGGAAACGAAACGTTCAACCCAAGAAACTGCTACCCCTACTGCTCCCGGCAACGACCCTAGCAACCACAACCCCTAAACCTAGCACCACAACACCCAGCACAACCACCCCCACAACCGCTAAACCCAAGGTAGAAATCATCAACGGGCCCAATGGGCAGAAGGAAGTGGTACTACCGAGGCCAGCTTCCCCGGCCCGTAATCCGGGGCTACCGACAGCCCAAAAACCGATGACCACGGTGTTCAATATGGTGCAGCAAGCCAAGCCGGGCACGTCTGCTGCTACCGGAAGTCATCTGAAACATCCCGGTAGCGTTTACGATACCATCAAGAAGATGATCGACATGCAGCAGAATCTGGAGGTGAGTGCGAAAATGTTGATTTTCATAAATGGGGATTAGTTGCCCTACTTTATATCTACAGTCCTACTTTGGGTTTAGAAATGATGGGGATTGGAAATACATCACTTCAATGTCATAGATTGAAGGAACTACTATCACGAAATTGCCCACTTACCTACTATCAAGTTCAAAATCATCTAATTTTTCAAAACCCGGCAAATTTTTTCAATATTTAATTTGTTGTTTATTTCAACTCTAATTATTCGACCCAATTAATGTATTTTTTTTCTCTCCATTTCATCTCTCCAGGCCGCGGAACTGACTCACCAATTGGACAGCCAGAAGCATCAGGGCAACCGGGTCCAGAAACGGTTCGTATCCAGTGCTGAATCGCTGGTCCAACAACTGGACGGCCTCAAACGAACGGCGTAAATATGTAACCATTATTATTGAATATTTTCATTTATTCTATACAAAGTTTTCCAAGAGAGATTAAGAAATCTATGTCCAACAAAAAATAACAACAGCACCACAGAGTTAAAAATAAATCCCTTTTTAATCCGACTTTATCGGTAATCACAAAAGAATGATAAAAAAAATTCAAGCGCAAAACACTTCCAGCAACATTTGTGAACCTTCAGCTGTTTGATCTTAACTCGCATCCAACTTTTCTGCTGAATTTACTCCGCTACTTTGTGACACTCTCTTAGCCAGGAAAAGGCATACATTTATCAAATTTTCTCAATAACTTTTCAACAAATTTTCGAACGAACTAAAACAAAACCAAAAGAAGAATGAGACAAAGAAAAAGCACAGACACGTTCAAAACGTTGTTGTTTGGCACTAGCAAATAAAACTCACAGAAATACATAAAAATGGTGATACTTTTTTAATCGATAATCTAATTAATCCTTAAAGGTCAACGCGTCATTGTCGCGTTTGATTAATGTGTGTTTTCCTGCTGAAACGTTAATGAAAACGAAACGAATCAATGACTTGGTCTAGTTTTTTTTGTGATAGTAGTTTATCCAGTATTTTTGTGATTCACCAAAAAAATGCAAGATTCAAATTCGAAACCACGCTCGACACCTTTTTCCCCATCCCGATTCTAGCTATTGTTATTAATCAATGATGGGGCGAGGAAAAGGTGGAGAAACTAATTTAAAAGAGAAAAAACTACACTGAGACACAAAACAAGAGAACACTGATTGAGACTGAATTTATGTAAATAATTATTAATGGATAAAGTAGAACATATATATATTTATGAGAAAAAAGAGTGAATGATTCCACGAAAAAAAACCGATTCCATAGAGTTGAAATCTAACTTTTGTTTTGAAAAAAAAAAATTTAAATTGATTTTTTCCCTTTTTGATTGGAATTTATGACTATGATTTGAGGAATAAAATCTTTAGGAAAAATTAGACACTCGTCATCGTTCATACCCAAACGAGTTGGCAAATCTTAAAATATTTCGAACGGATACTGACCGTCTAATAAATCCTCCGAATTGAAAGTTGAAATCCTTTAATTTTAAGCTCAATCCCATCAGATCTGTTCAATTTTGGTTTTATAAAAATACCATCCCAATTTTCACCCCCAAAAACCCAACCCAAAACACATGCAAATAAATATCCATTCAAAGGGCGACCAGATGGTGGAAAAAACCCTTCCAATGGCAGCTAGCGCCCACAAAAACAAAACAAAAAATAAAACGCAAAACCAGAGAGCATGCGGATTGTCGGACCGACCCATCGAGCCGGGTTGCCAGATCCGTATCAGATATTTAGTACAGAAAACGACGACTCGCGCACGCACACAGGCTCGATGGCGTTTGATGATGGCAAACGATAGACTTATCACATTCACAATAAAAAAATTGCATTCTGGCAGTTCCGGTACAATACATTATTAACCTATAACTAACTGTAAATAAACAGCAAAAAAGCATAGCGAAAAAGGAAATTTCACCGAAGAGATTAACAAAAATGAACATCTTAAAGAAGGGAAAGTTTAACTACATAAACAATAGCGGAAAGTTTCCATTTGGTGTGAAAAGTGTGGAGAGAGAAAAATGAGCGAAAAGATGATGAGAGCAGAAACAACACGAGAGAACGACTAGGAAGGCAGTGTTGCCAGTCTCACAGACTGGTCAAGTAGACATATGTAAATTGAGAGGTATTGACTCAACAAACAAACGTAAAAAAAACTTGTACATAGTGAGCATTTTACACAAAAAAAAAACTCAGATAGAATCAGCAAATTATATTGATAGGCTTTATGAGAAAAAAAACCCATTTTCTACCAAATGTTTTTTCTATCGAGCTTCACTGGTCAATGTTTTTTTCTATTTGAGAAGGGCTTTATTTTGCAACTTCAATTTGGTCAGTGTTTTGTTTATGAAATTTTATTCAGGCAGTTTGAAAACTTTGATCAATTTACGTGATTAAACTATAGATTTTTATACATTTTCTAAGGTCCAGTAATTGACTCATTCTACCATTAGATTTAAAAAAAAAGACATCGAAAACAAAGTTCTTTATCAAAATGAAACACAACTTTTAGTTTGTATTTTTTATCTAACAACCGTTTTATTTATTAAACAAAGTGTGAAAACTCTTTAATATTTGCAAATAATCAGCACAGTAGGCGGGAATCGACGGACATTCACGAAGAAATTTTCCTTAGGATCAGCCAATAAAGAACTTCAAAGGTTCCTGTCTATTGTAAATGGTTTTTTTTTTGTTTCTTGGGAAACCCAAGCTGCCAGATCTTGTTCTAAGTCAAATTTCAGAAGGAAATTTCCCAGAAATGAGTTGTCATAGAGTGGGAAAACCAAAATGTGGTTCCTTTCAAAAAGTTTGGAAAGCCCCAAACCGATTGGATGATTAAGTAGTGGAACTAACACCAACCGTAAGAGCTCCAAAATTCCCACCGGGTCAATTCCGACCATGGATTAATGTAGAAAGGGGGGGGGGGGGACTCTCCAATATACTTGTCCTCCACCGCCGAACGGATCGGGTTCAGGTTTGAATGCTTCTGTTTGCCCAAGAAATTTGCTCCAGGAGGGTTTCCACACACAAACCGCCATGCTGAGAAACGGCCTCGCGTGCCTGGCCGCATGACCTAGAGCAGCAGCAGCAGCAGCAGCATCGAAGAACGCAAGGACAACCGACACAATTGTCCGGGAGCAATTATTTCCGCTCACGCAATCCCCCGGGTCCGTCTTTCCGATGACGAATCATCCACCATCATCGCAGTTTCGTCTTAATCGAGACAAATAGGACCTGGGCTGGGGTCCCGGAACCAATATTATTTTAGAAGTCACCGGGGGGAAGACGGACAAAAAAGTCAACAACGGTTGCTCCCGAAAAAGGAGGAGGGGAAAAATCGCGTTTAATTATTCCCAAATTCGGCTTATTAGGCGGATTTGAAGCGGCGAAAGCCGATTTTGTCCGGAAAAAAGTGGGGGGAGGGGGCAAAGAAGAGTAGTAAGTTTGGGGAAACAGGCCGCTGCCGCCGGGGACAGAAGACTTTTCGTTGGGAAGGACGCCATTGACGTCATCAGAGCAGAACAGCAGCAGCAGAACCGAGCGATAAAGATATGAATGTTTGATGGCTGTTTTGGAGCGCTTTTTATTCTACACTCCATGCGCTCTCCATGGATACCTACAAACAGGCAGACGGACGACAGTTGGCTTTCTTGCGCTCTCTTTTTCTCCCGTTTTTTGTTTCTCGGGAAAATTCTTTCGAGCGACATCATATTGCACACGTGTATTGTGGCCAAACTGTTGCTTCGAGGGGTGTCACGATGTTACCGAAAGGAATGGAAAAATGAAAACAACAGTAGGATGTTAATCAAATCCGGTTATCCGAATTGATTCGTTTGCCTCGTGGTCGTAAAATTGTGTTGGCACATGTGCACCATTTGCAGTTAATTATCGATTTCGCAATTTATTAGAACTTTACTCATGTTTGTCAATTTGAAGTTCCATTAGAGAAACTGTCACGACACTTTTTTATTCAAATTAAGTCTCAATTTAGCTTAAAGAAATATTTTCAAAAAAAAATTTACAAATGTATAGAACTTCATTTAGAAACATAAGAAAATCTGCCACCACTGAAGATCAGATTTTTGTATAGAAATGGTTATTTTGTATTATTTTAAAGAATACACACATAGAGGATCTCAATGAAACTCCATGATTCTTTGACGAAATCTAAGTCGACTTAACACTAAAGCGTACATCTTTCAAGGCGACAATATTTGCCGCTTCTCTCATTGGCAGAGATGCCATTTTCATTTTTATTTCATCAGTTTTCTGATTTTTGAAAAAATATGTTGGCAACCCTGCTCATTCGAAAATTATTTCAAAACACCATATGATTTTTAAGGAATCTGATTACACTGCTAGTCGAAGAGAGAACAACAAGGCTATTTTCTCACTTGAAGCCCGCGCGGGAGAACAGATTGAGTCAAATCGTCTTCAGAGTCTGCAAACATGCCGGACTTTTTATCATATCCGATTTAGACCGACTTCAAGTAACCTCTTTCACGATCGTTTACTTATTTGTTAGGAATGGGAACTCGCATTGAAATTGTGAACGACTTAAGCTGTAATTTTGCGATTTTATTTTTGCTGGGTAGAAGCTTAATCGACCCTTCTCCCTTTTCCTAGAGAATTCTATACAGCTCAAAATTTAAGCTTCATCTTTAACATGTTCGTCGCCACGGCACCCATATTCGGGTGACGGGTGTATTTCCTGGGGGGGGGCCCGTCACATCAAAAAGCGTGTGACGCTCTCTAACTTAAGTTTACCGCTCAGCTTCGCCACACGTTTCAAATATGGGAGTTCTCCCTCTTTGCTTTCTCTCTCTGAAAAATTATTTGGGCCCGGCTAGTAAAACTACCAAAATTAGCGTGGCGACGAACGTGTTTAGTAGCTTAAGAAAGCTACTTTTAATTTCTTTCCAGTGGCTGTATAAAATGCTATTCAGCCTCTTATAGAGGAAATAAAACCTTTTACGCGCTGGAAAATCGCAGGACAGATTACCCTGACAACCAAGTTACAGATTACTAGATTGCCAGTCTATCTATATCTCGGTCTATTTCATTGATTTGATTGTTAACTTTAGTTTTGATTACCAAAGCTACTTACACTTTGAGAATTGGACCGCGGTTGTGTTAAGGTTTTGAATTCGGGCTTAAAATTCAGAACATGCATTCAGACTTTGGATTGAGACTTTGGATTCAGTCTTTGGATTCAGGCTTCGAATTCAGACTTTGGATTCAGAATTTTTGTTCTGAACTTTCAATTCAGATCCAGATTCAGACTTATGATTCAAAATTTGGATTCATACTTGAGTTTAAATTTTGGATTCAGGCTCTGGATTCAGACTTTGGTTTCAGACTTTGGATTCAGACTTTGGATTCAGATTTTGGATTCCAATTTTCGATTCAGATTTTGGATTCGAACTTTGGATTCAGATTTTGGGTTCAGATTTTGGATTCAAACTTTGAATTCAGACTTTGGGTCCAGACTTTAGATCCAGACTTTGGATTCAGACTTTGGATTCAGATTTTGGATTCAGATTTTGAATTCAGATTTTGGATTCAGACTTTCTATTCAGGTTTTGGATTCGAACTTTGAACCAATCCTTTGGACTCAGATTTTGAATTCAGACTTTCTATTAAGATTTTGGATTCTGATCTGTACAGGCTTTGGATTCAGACTTTAGATTCAGACTTTAGATTCGGACTTTGGATTCAGACTTTGAGTTCAGATTTTGGATTCAGACTTTGGGTTCAGATTTTGGATTCAGACTTTGGATTCAGATTTTGGGTTCAATCTTTTGATTATGACTTTGGATTCAGACATTGGATTCCGATTTAGGATACAGTCTTTGTTGGTTTCTGACTTTAGAATCAATCTTTGGATTCAGACATTGAGTTCAGATTTTGGATCGGATTTCGGATTCAGACTTTGGATTCCGATTTTGGATTCAGACTTTGGATTCAGACTTTGGATTCAGACTTTGGGTTTAAACTTTGGATGCAGTTTTGTATTCCAACCTTGGATTTAGACTTTGGATTCAGACTTTAGATTCAGACTTTGGATTCAGACTTTGGATTCAGACTTTGGATTCAGACTTTGGATTCAGACTATGGATTCAGACTTTGGATTCAGACTTTGGATTCAGATTTTGGGTTCAGATTTTAGATTCAGACTTTGGATTCAGACGTTGGATTCAAACTTTGGATTCAGACTTTGAATTCTGACTTTGAATTCAGACTTTGGATTCAGACTTTGAGTTCAGAACTTTCGATTCAGATAAAGATTCAGACTTTGGATTCAAACTTTGGATTCAGACTTTGAATTCTGACTTTGGATTAAGATTTTTAGTTCCGAATTTGGATTCAGACGGTGAATTCAGATTTTGGATTAAGACTTTGGATTAATACTTGGATTTAAACTTTGGGTTCAGATTCAGGATTCAAACCTCGGATTCAGACTTTGGTTTGGATTCAAACTTTGTATTCAGACTATGGATTCAGATTTTGGATTCAGACTTTGGATTCAGATTTTGGATTCAGATTTTGAATTCAGACTTTGGATTCAGACGTTGGATTCAAACTTTGGATTCAGACTTTGAATTCTGACTTTGAATTCAGACTTTGGATTCAGACTTTGAGTTCAGAACTTTCGATTCAGATAAAGATTCAGACTTTGGATTCAAACTTTGGATTCAGACTTTGAATTCTGACTTTGGATTAGGATTTTTAGTTCCGAATTTGGATTCAGACTGTGGATTCCGATTTTGGATTCAGACTTTGGATTTAGACTTTGGATTCAGACTTTGGATTCAGACTTTGGATTCAGACTTTGGATTCAGACTTTGGATTCAGACTTTGGGTTTAAACTTTGGATGCAGTTTTGGATTCCAACCTTGGATTTAGACTTTGGATTCAGACTTTAGATTCAGACTTTGGATTCAGACTTTGAATTCAGACTTTGGATTCAGACTTTGGATTCAGACTTTGGATTCAGATTTTGGATTCAGATTTTGAATTCAGACTTTGGATTCAGACGTTGGATTCAAACTTTGGATTCAGACTTTGGATTCCGATTTTGGATTCAGACTTTGGATTCAGACTTTGAATTAAGACTTTGGATTCAGACTTTGGATTCAGACTTTGGATTCGGACTTTGGATTCGGACTTTGGATTCAGACTTTGAGTGCAGATTTTGGATTCAGACTTTTGATTCAGACTTTGGATTCAGACTTTGGATTCAGACTTTGGATTCAGATTTTGGATTAATACTTTGGATTCAAACTTCGGATTCAGATTCAGGATTCAAACCTCGGATTCAGACTTTGGTTTCAGATTTAGGATTCTGAGTTTGGATTCAGACTTTGGATTCAGACTTTGGATTCAGACTTTGGATTCAGAATTTGAGTTCAGAACTTTCGATTCAGATACAGATTCAGATTATGGATTCAGACTATGGATTCAGGCTTTGGATTCAGAATTTTTGTTCAGAACTCTCGATTGAGTTTCAGATTCAAATCTTGGATTCAAAATTTGGATACAGACTTTGGATTCAGACATTGTATTAAGCATTTGGGTTCGAAACTCTTCAGATCCAGATCCAGACTAAGGATCCAAAATCTGGATTCAGACATTGGATTCAGACTTTGGATTCAGACTTTGCATTCTGACTCTGGATTCTGTCTTTTGATTCAGACTTTGGATTCAGACTTTGAATTCTAACACTGAATTCAGACTTTGAATTCATACTTTGAATTCAGATTTGAATTCCGAATTTGGGTTCAGCACGTTCGATTCAGATCCGGATTCAGAATTTAGATTCATACATTGGATTCAGACTTTGGATTCGGTTTTTGGATTCAAATTTAAGATTCAAACTTTGGATATCCAAGTTTGGATTCGGGGTTTTGAGCACGAATTCAAAAATTGGACGCCGGATTCAGGTTTCTGTATTCAGGATTCGAGTTTCGGATTTGATTTGGGAGTTCGATATCGGCACGCGGATTGGGATTCGATCTCGTATTCAACATTCTGATTCGATGTTTTGGTTCGGATTTCACGGATTCGGAATTCGAAATACAAACACCGGATGCGAAAAACGAATTTCGAATCTGAGTTCAGAATTTTGTATTCAAGATTCGGATCGAGAATTCGGGTTTGCAAACGGATTCTGTTTCGGATTTTAGATTCGTAATTGGGATTCAGAATACGAATTCAGAATTGAATTCAAAATCGTAATTTGAGCTTAGAATTTATGTCCCAAAATATGGATTTCAAATTCGGATTCGAGTTCCAGATTCAGACTTCGTTAAATTACGTCAAAATTTCTCTATAGGAATTCTGATTTCGGCCTAGGAATTCGGAATTCTTAAATATCCAATGTCTAAATCTTGTTAATTTGAAACCGGAACTAGGACACACAATTCAGATTTGGATTTGGAAATCGGATTTGGAAATTCGCCATTCGGATATTGACTACGGAATTCGGGAGTAGAATTTGGATTTCGAATTCCCAACTCGGAATTCGCATTGATCATTAGTGAATTGATTTTTCGGCTTTCAGTCCCAAGAGTCTTGGGCCAACAGTCGCCCCAAAAAGAGAATTCGCATTCGGAATTTTTAGTTTCTTATTTCGAACTCGAATACGAATTTGAAGTTTGCTACCGGAATTCTGATCCGCAACTCTGATTAGATTCAGAATAAGGATTAAGATTCAATATTTAGACTTGAATTAAAAATCAGAACTCATATGTAATTTTTACGAACTTCAGCAAAATTTATAATTTCACAGAATTTAGAATAATTTGAATTTTGAATCCATTACCTACATATTTAAGAAACTTTGAACCGGTGAATATAGAAAATATCATTTCCATCTTAAGGCAAACTCATACAGCAGGTGAATTCCACCCGAAGGGGTTTTCCGTCAAGATGAAAACCAAAATCCAAAATCCATTAGAATTGACCTTTACCGAAAAGGATAACATTATCTGCATACCTACCTTCTCGTGTTTTGCCGAGGAAAAATAAAACCTTCCTCCTGCATTCCCATCACCAAGGAGAGAGAATTTGCTCTTATTCGTGACAGCAGCCGCCTCCTTCTTCTGTCTGTCAATTCTTTCCTCCCACTAAGCGTTGGTGTAGATGGGTGCTCCACGTGTTGCTGGATCCAAGTTGTGTTTTTTTTTTTTTTGGGGAAAGGAGGGAAGCTTTTCTACTTTTACCGAGCTTAAACATGAAACTCCACCCTGCACCCACTCACCCGAGGGAAACGGTTTTGGAGCAGGCAAATAATCGCGCGGGAGTTCGGTGTGTGTGGTATTCAGAGATTCCATTACTCCAACGCACGAGTGAGTAACTTGACATTTGAAAAAATCAACACAAAAGTGGGTAGAATGGGGAAAACAAATCTGAACCGGAGCCTCTCGGATGCTGCTGCCTTATGGCAATAAACCGAGATTCGTTTCAAATAATAAGAAACGATCCCAGCGAAATTTGCGCGCCCCATAAAACGTGACTTCTGAATCAACTGCGTTAGTGAGTGATGAATCTTTGGCCTTTTCCCCTTGGAAGTGGACGCCAACGCCATGCCTCCGCTCAACAGTTTAAATGTCACCGGGTCACACTGGAAAAGTTCTCCGGTACCCTATGCATGACTGGAGGATCTGCCCGTTTTTTTTTGCCGGTCCGGACAGTTATCTGGAAACCCAAAGAAACAAGCTAGGTTGCACAGGAAAAAAAATTCACATGCGGCATTCTTTTCGGGGGTGTTGCTATAAAGAAAATTTCCCGGGAAACTCAGGACCCACGCTCGGAAAAAGATGAACCCGAGGGTGTTTGAGACATTTTGGGGTCTAGCAAAAGTATTGCCTAATTGGACACTTGATGTGGAAATCAAGCATCAAGCATTCAACAGAAGTAACTTTTAATTACTCCTTGAGGCTTTGAGACTGTGTTGAAAATGTAATTTAGTTCTAACGAAATAGTGGGTGCTTAATCGGTATAGCGCACGGCACCCTTCCAAATAAACGAATTTCAAATCAAAATCAAATCTAACGAATAGTTTTTCATCTGAATACAATCCACTAACGACTAAGCGAAGCAACTCTAAGACCACTTGTATCTTTGGTTCATTATACCAGTTTCAACCCACCTCTTTACAGAACCGGTATAAGGATTGCTCCAAAACTGATGAGATTTGGACCCAATTTGACGCAGTTCTAAACCGTTTGACGGTTAAAGTAACCCGAGTGGGGTCCAGATTTTTCACTGGATTGGATCTGATTTCGTTGATCCAATTCTTGTATAAATTAGTCCCAAGAAGAGACCACGGTTTTTGAACTTTCAACGTTGTACTTTTCGAACAATTTCTGGTGTTGATATCGTGTTTACCTACTTAGGTAGACTACTTATCTGAAGCCCAGCAATGTTGCCAGTATTGCTATAACGAGCCATAATACGAAACCCACAAAATCTGTACACTTTTAAGTACCGGAGAGCACGAACTAAAACCACATGTGTTTTCCTGCTTTGACAGCTCGTTTTGAGGACCAGTAACTAAGACTAAATGCCTTGCAATTTTTCCTTTGAATATTAAAAGTTGACAGTAAAACCGCAAGACATATAGTCTTAATTACTGGCCCTTATCATGAGTTGTTTCTGCAATACAGACAATATTTTGGGTTAGTATTCAAAAAACTTCTTATTAACACTTAACACCACCTTGGAGTTTTTTTTCTATTTCCTACATATTTTATCCCATTTCATTTTTGTTTAGAATGAGTCTTTCACTGAACACTCTTCTACCCTGTCTATAGATTTTCCACTCCCTTTTATTTTCGAATGCCTAAAGTAGACAACCGAATAAGACAACTAACCAGTATAAAAACAAACATAATAAGCAAGTATGTGTTGCAATCATTCATGCCTACTCACACAGATGCAGCTTTAACAAAACCAGTGTTTTGCGAACATACAACTACATATATAGCATTAGTGGAATTATTATGCAAAACCAAAGCTTACGCGACTATAACGGAATGTGTACATTTAGCTAAGCCTAATCAATAACCTAAATGCTTAAACATGGACAAAAATAAATCAAGTACCTAAAACTAACAAAAAAATCCGATTGCATAACACTCGAAGCTGACAAAAGATTAAAAAAACACTAGACAGTTAAAGCTTCTCTTTGATATGTTACAAAAAAAAACAATATTGAATAATAATAATGCGAAACAAGGAAGGAGGAGTGTGTGTGAAATAAACCGTTTGTTAAAAGCATACAATAATCAAGCAACAAACATCCGAGTCATTGAGATGATAAGTACTTTAATAAATAAATTTACAAGAGGATAAAAGAAAGATAAAAACACGAATAAAAACCCCATCACTGGAATCAACCGTGAGGTAGTAAAACGTCAGACGTTTTCACTTCGCCTGATTTGCGTGAGCTAAACAGTTTTAAATCTTAGTTAATCGAAACTTTGGCAGCGCAAATGCAAAGCAACTAGGAGCGCGATCAACTAATCCATCGACGACAACCCTCAACAGAATGAGAGTACAATTACCTGCGCCCGGATTGCCAAACATTGTAGTGTCACAAATGGCAGTGAGCAAAACCAAAAAAAAAACAAAAACAAAAGTCCTTTTGACTTTCGTAAGGCCATCTCTATTATGAAGAACCCCCAGAAAAAAAAACGCAACCTGCATCGAATTGAGCGGTTTCCGGATGAGAGAGCTTTTTGTCAATTAAATCCGATTTGCAATTGGCCCCAGGCCATCCATCCCCTTACATAATGCCGATCCCATAGGACACAAAACTCGAGTGTGAAACCGCTTAGGCAAATGGAAACTCACATATCCGGTTCATTCACCTTTCGGGTAGTCCTGGGAAAACCCTCCCTGGGGGTGGGTGGCAAAATGGTAATCGATTTTTCTCCCCAATTCCATCCTCCTCTAGAAAAACCAGTAGATATAGAAAAAGCTAGGTCACTCGCGAAAAATAGGTCACCTGGGGCCGTCCATCTCTCTTGAGCCGTAGCATTTCAAGCTGCTCAATTCGATGGTGTTTGAATAATTTAATTTTTTTTCATTGTCAATCAATGCTATTTTTATCAATTTGTTCTCATTAGCAGAAGAGTGCTAGAAATGTAAACCTTGTTACTAGAGAGATTATAAAACAAAATCAAAGGACAAAACATAACCTATGAAAACCGATAGCTAGTTGCGATATAAAGCTGTGTCCGGTAAACAGCAAACACATCGAGAGAACTAAGCAAAGCTGAATGGAAGAGAGCAAAAGCCAGCGTGTACAGTGCTAAAACAAATTTGACAATAACTAACTTTTTAAAAAAAAGTGTATTTTTATTAGAGGATCAAATTTCGAACACAAGAAAAACACTAGATTTGTACGACATGAAATGGAACTGCATTTATGTTTTTGGAAAAGAAACCGCATTCTGTTCGAAAATTGAGAAGTGTGCTGTAAGCAAGGAATAAACGTTGTTATTTAATTGATTTTCTTGTCGACAAACTTGTAACGGGACCCGCTCCCATGGTTTTATTTAACAAAATATGTGTGTTTCACAATGTATTAAAACTGGGCACACTGTACTAAAGACACCCAAAAAATGAATGTATGACATTTTTAAGTGTGCAAAAAAAATTTTTTTAGTGGTGTTGCATTGACACAGCAAAAACAAACACAGTGCCAATTTTTCTATTTCTGAAACAATCACACCTCACACAGCCAGATACGTTTCTTCAGTTGTTGTTGTTAAAGCTTGATAAGCAGTAACGGATTGCTCTATATTTCTAAATAAAACTAAAAACTCAAACACACTACCGATACAAAAACTTACAAACAAAACAATTGAAAGGAAAAGAAAACAATAAGACGAACGTAGGTGTTAGGAAAATGAAGCTAGGAAAACAAAAACAAAATCTCTGTACAGATTGAAAAGGTTCAAAACCGTGCGGTTTGTAACCGATGCTATTAGTCGATGGTATTTTTGCTACCAAAATGTATACTTTCGTTTTGTGTTTGAGTTTAATTGAAAACAATTCTACTGACATCGAAATTGGAAATTGGCTTTCAATTTTAAATGAGGAGAAGATAGCAAATAGCAGAAGCAAACGTCGTTAGAAGCACAAATTCAGGAATCCAATCTCGCGTGGCAAGAAATCGGAAACGGAGTTCCTCGAAAGACGGAACTCGAAACGGTGAATTGGACAGAGAGAGGGAGGGTTACGATAGGGAAACTATAAATTGGAACCCATTTTCCACTTTTACGTAGACCTGCTGCTACCTATTCTGGAATCGAATGAGAGAAATCACCCTTGACTATTGTATAAGGAAGAGTTCATTCCCGTATACACACCATAAAAGGGAAAGCATCCATGTGAAATATCAGTTACCAAAGTAAATACAAATTATTAACAACAAAAAGTAAATCCAAACCTAATCAATAGCATCATAGAAGAAAGGAATAGAAAAGTGGAATTTGAGGCTTCTTCTATATATATAACGAATCCAGAACACAAATGTACATATCCTCTCTATATATTTATTTATATATACATATATTAACTAAAAAACAAGAAAAACAACTGCTTTGTACATATAATATTATGAACATGAAAACAAATTCAAATAAAAAAAACTAAACAAAAATGTTTACCCGTGTACTTATATATTAAAAGAGTTTGAAAGAAAGCCTTGATCTCAGCTCACTTCATTTGGTAGGTGGACAAGTAAGTTGAACAAAATTTGGCATCCCTGACTGATAAGTTTGCAGCCCTAATGGCATGGCTTACTCGAACACAGCGATCTGTAACTGGAAGCAAAATAATCTGCACGTAGTGGCTACGTGAAAAACTACGTATTTTTATTCAACTGAGTTTTTCATAGAGACCACAAAATCAGTATGTAAACACGTCCTTATGAGAGATTGTGCTGCATAGAACCAACTGCCTGGCGACAATTTCAATTTCTAATAGGAATTTAGCACCACACATCACGAAGAAAAAAGTATAGTATTTTCAACAATAAGCCGCCTGTTTTCAATCATATTTCTGATTAATTCTCGACCAACTAAAAATATAAAACTTTCAACTATATACATAATCGATTATCTGATGGGCATGATGCGATCAACTATATATATATATACTTCAACTATAATTGTATGATTGATTTTGCGCATTCAACTATCAATATAATAGACTCAACTATATTGTATGAATAATTGTGTACATTCAACAATGAATATAATAAATTCAACTATATTTTTCTGATTGATTCAAATATAAGTTTATTAGATTCAACTATATTTGTATGATTGATTTTGCAGTACACAACAACATTAACAGTTGAAATTAAGTTTTTTGGAGTGTGATATATTTTTATTTTTCTGATTTCATTTGTTTTAAGTTTATGTATTCCAGACAAACATTACATAACATACAATACAATTAAAAGTGTTAACAGCCCACGCGACTCTTCCTCCACGTCTACCATGAATTTGCCGTCATTTCTGTTGGCTGATCCATATTTATTTTTATTTTATATAGGTACATAGTATACCGTCTCACGACATAACTTGACGAACATCTAATATATAAAGATGAGTTGAACTATATATGTTTGTTTGTTTGTTCGTTTGTATGCACCTTATACAAATCCACACCGCTTACGGGCCGTTCACTAATTACGTAAGCACGATTTTGGAGATTTTAAACCCCCCCTCCCCCCTGGTAAGACAAAGTAAGATTTTTAGAAACCCCCCCCCCCCCCTACCCCCCTAGTAAGAGATCGTAAGCAAATGTGAAAACCCTCCCACCCCCCTATGTGCTTACGTAATTAGTGAACAGCCCCTTAACCGATCAGCCTGAAATTTGGTACAGAGATGTAGTTGGACCAGGGCAAGGTTTTAGTAATAGTTCTGAGCCCCTCCCACCTAAGAAAAGGGACCCTCCCATACAACTTTCGGTTTTATTCCCTCAAATCAAAAGTCATGGCACCCATTTTATCAACCGACTTTTTTTCCTTGGCGGGTTGTTTTCACCATCACCATATGGGCCAGGCATTAGCAGCAATCATCCAGCAGTTCATGTGCACTGGACGGCAAATCAAAGCTTGCTCAGAATTGAAAATTTGAAAAAGGAAATTTTGGCGGGTGTTTTTTATCCTTCTACTGTTTAAAGCACGTGGTACCAGTACGAGGTATTTGATAGCAATAATGAGCTTTGATTTAGGATTGAAAAATACAATTGCCCTGTTAGAAATATATTGACTAGAATTGTAGTGGTTTTCAAAGTGCTCCCTACCGCTGCGGGGGGGGCCTTGAGAGTCCACAAGAATATAGGGTGAACTGAACAGAGAAATGACTTTTTCAGCTGAATAACTATTTAGACTCAATGCTGAAAAACTAATCAACCGATTTCCATAACCTCCAGCTGTCAGTCAGTCAGGCAGAAAATGTCAGTCATATGAAATTGTCAAATTGGGAGATGATCCTATCGAGAGAGTCAACAAGATTAGAGACCTTGGAGTTATTTTGGACTCAAAACTTACCTTTGTAGATCACTATAACTCAATAATTCAGAAATCAAACAGTATGCTAGCATTTATAAAATGTTTTGTTATAATTTCAAAGACCCATACACAATAAAAACATTGTACACAGCTTACGTTAGATCCATTCTTGAGTATTGTAGCGTTGTGTGGTCACCTTTTCAAATTTCACATAAAAACCGTTTGGAATCAGTTAAGATACAAATTTGTTCTATTCGCCTTACGAAATTTAGGATGGTCTCAGAGCCAGTTACCTAGCTATGAATCACGTTGCCTGCTAATAAACATAGAAACATTAAGTGTAAGAAGAGAGTTTGCTGCAACCTGTTTTGTTAACGACATAATTAATCAGCGCGTTTAGTCTGCTTATCGACTAAATCAATTAAACTTTTATTGTTCGTGCCGTCATTTAAGAACAAGAAATCTTTTCATTATAACCCCTACTCGAACTGATTATGGAAAATATAGTCCGTTGAATTGTTTAATATATAGTTAAAATAAACATTATAAGAACATAGCTTTACTATGTCAAAACAGCAGCTGAAAAAAGGATTTTATGGAAACAGGCACCGAAGATCCTGACTTTGTAAATGTAAAGAAAAATCATTATTATTCGGCTTATTTGAAAATTGTAATCCCTAGCAATAAGTTATTTTATATGTAGCCAACAATGTTTGGCGAAATAAATAAATGAAATGAAATAAATAAACCATTTTCATATTTTTAGAATTACACATAGAAAAAAATTTTTTTAGCAGATTCAGAGTTATATCTTGAAGGCTACAATTTCAACGCTTTGATAGCTATCGGGGGATTAGAAAATTTATTTGATAATTAAATCTGAGGTTTTAAATTTTATACAATTCTATTTCATTAACTAATTTATAAATTTTGATTTATTTTTGGTCATCAATGTGTTCAATTCTACCATCCAATTTTGAGAAAACCGTTTAGTATTGCGAATTCAAACAAATGATATCTAAGAATTTTAACATTGATAACTCTTCACAATAATAAATGGTATGATTGTGTTCGAGAATATGTAGAAAAAATTAAATATAACTCAAATAAGACCTTTCTCATGACATTAAAATAGTAATTTCGGTTCAGAGATGATTTGTTTTCGATAACTTCCGAATTTTTTTAGTGAAACTTTCAACATTTAAGAACAAGTAATCATAAAACAGTTTTAAATTAAACAGCAAAAAAAAAGCACACATACAAACATGCAAAATGAGTCTTCAACATCGTTCAACGACGTTCGGAAGAGTTTCTAGAAATTTCGTAATAAATAAAACTTGCATAAACTGTACAATGGGAAATCGTCCATCTTGAAAAATGGAATAATCTCCAAAAGAGTTTTTTATTAGATGGGGGATAAGAAATATAAAAAAAATTATCATTTGAAGATAAACAATTTAAAGCCAAATCTATTCTAGCTTCCTTAAAACTGGTAGGTTTGTTTTGCGTGATAGGGACAGGGAAAGGATATTATTTTGAATTTCTATTGATTAAAACCTCAAAACTATAAGCTTTGACTAAAAAATTAAAAAACGATAAACACAGTGAATAATCTTAATAAATACTATAAAAAGACTTACGAAACTGATGTGATCGAACATGGGCCAAATTTCTTAAAATGATCAATATAAAGCATCCAACATTTCGAAAAATCAATCGACTCATTTTGATTTATATTTGAGGCGCTTAGGATCAGAGGGGTGCAAGTGCCGAAAATATGATTTCGAGAAAACGGGCCTCAAAGTTTTTTTTCTAAATCAAAATTATCGAATCAATTTTTCTACTAAATTTTCGATGGAGTGTGTCTCATGAGATCTAAAATGAACGATTCTGAAAGAAAAACCAAAGTTTTTGCGATATTTATGTTAAAACGGCGAACTACTTTTATTGATATTTTTCACTTGCACCCTTCTGATCCCAAGAATGACACTTGCACCCCTCTGACTCCAAACAATATGATAGCATCCTTTTGGAACCTGTATGTAACGAGTATTTTCAGTATGATACTAGATGTTTTGTTTTTGTTCACACATTTAATTTTCTGCGTTTTCGGGCTTTAAATTTCTATGCAATTCATAATGAACGAGGTTTGCATGTTCGACTATCCTAATTCCCAGAATTTGTTGAAAACTTTCTATCTCTCTTTTTCCTTAATGGATACACAAGAATACCTGCATATGTGTTCATTGATTGGAATCAACTGTTTAGCTGGTCGCTTTTTCCGGTAGAACCAACGTACGCTTCCCCTTGGTTTCGTAGCTTTTTTCGCAAGATGAGTTTCCAGACTGCCTGATTTCGTTGGCGTTTTTGGGGTCTAGATGAATGGCCAGTTGACTCTCCAGGAATGGACTCATTCTCGCTAGCAACTGCAGCAGCAGCAACTTCTGATTCTCCAGAAGAACCGTGGATGTTTAATTTTTCTTTTTTTGGTATTATTATAAAAATTCTCTTTCCTAAAAAGTTATGTAAATATTCCTTCAAAGACTTAATGTCATTTTTTATAAACTACCTGTCGCAACGACTCATCTGAACTTTTAGAAGTTTCATTTTGTTCCGTGGGATAGTATGTGGCATCATGATCAGAGCCTGTCGAAAACTCTGAATCCTCTGAGCTTTCATCCGAGAGATTTTTTTTAGATATATTTGCCAAAAAATTATTGTTAAGTGCGTTTTGTATTTGCCTTTTATCCCAATTAGCATTATCTGAATTTGCCATAAAAAAATATTTTAGAATTTTGTGTATACATAACAATGAGATTTTCATGCCGACGAAGTTACACCTGAATCTATTTTCATCACTTCTCTATCTGGGGACTTTGGATTATCCTGGTCAGAACTAGTAGAAAATCCTAGTCGGAGCTAGATGATGTTGTTTTCAACTGACAAAAATGTATACGTTCTAATGAAATCAGCCTAAAAGTATAATCCTTTGGTGTCAGAAGGGTGCAAGTGCACTTGCACCCTTCTGACACCAAACGAAACAGGATTTTCATTGACACGTTTTTTTATAAATAGCTTAAAAATATCGAAATAATTTTTCTTTTGACCTGTGTCTTCTACAGAATGTTAATCTATACTTTAACTATCCGAAAAATAGTTTATCTCAGTTTTTATAAAAAATCACTTGCACCCCTCTGATCCTAAGTGCCTCATTTTATGTGAACTCGAGCAAGGCCGGGTAAATCAGCTAGTAATTCCTGTAATTCGCTCGGTCCATGGCAACCGTTCTCCAATTTCTCGGACACCCCACGTTCGCCAGATCACGCTCCACTTGGTCTAACAACCTCGTTCGTTGCGCCCCCGCTCGTCTTGTTCCTACCGGATTCGTAGCGAACACCTGTTTTGCAGGACAGTCGTCCGGTATTTTCGCAACATGTCCTGCCCAGCGTATCCCGGCTGATCCAGTTTGGATAAAATGAGCATATAGCCTGCTTGCTCGACTCTAAAGGCACTGTGGATCGCTTTGATATTCGTAGATGATAAACATGTGATAAAGAGAAGTATATAGTCGTATTAAAATTGTTATTAAAGTTTTAAGTTAAACCAACCTCTCCAAGAACGATCCGAACATTCAAATTCATCGGATGCGCTAACTCCTCAGCAGCCATTGTCCACTCCATTTGTATCCTTCGTCGACTTTTCCAACACGAAATTATTGCGACACCGAAAATGTCATGCCAATTTTCTTATAATGTTTAGAATCAAACCAAAACTTTGGGGTAGTTTTATACATACTATATTTACTTCAAAAATAAAAAAAAAATAATCGATGGAGCTTTGAGTGAAAAATCCATCAAAGTCTTTACAGTTTCATCCGTTACCAGTTTCTCAGATTTTTTTTTCATTCTTTTAACGTGTCCTTCTCGTCTTTGACTGTATTTTTCCGAAGTTCCTGCTTCATTATTGCCCAGTACTGCTGCACCGGGCGCAGCTCCGGAAAGTTTGGTAGTTCCATGTCCTTAGGAACAAAATGGACAGAATTTGCATCATTCCACTCCAGGATACTATTAGAGTAGTGGCATGATGCCAAATCTTGCCAAAATAACGGAGCTTCGTCGTGCTGCTGCAAGATGGGCAAAAGGCGCTTCTCTAGGTACCTACTCAGATTTGTAGATCTCGTCATTAACTGTGCCCTTTGTCACGAAAGACTCACTCCTCAGTCCGCTAGAGCAGATGGCCTGCCAAACGAGATATTTGGAGGCTAACTTTGACATTTTCTTCTTCTTAAATTTGTCGTCCACATTGAACTCCAGCCGGTGAAAAACTCCAACCCCGGAATTTGCTCAAAATCGGCTTTTATACACGTTTCGTCGTCCATCATACAGCAGCCATACATTGTCAGCATCTTTTACTTGAGCTTCCATGCCCGAGTTTTAGCCGTCGAGGGTTCCCGCCCATCGCGGTTTGGGAAGTTCTGTTCCTTGAATGTATGTAGTCCAGCTCTCTTCTTTACATTCTGGACGTAGCATGACGTGGTCTTTTAAGCCAAATCACGGCCTGAGACGTTGGGATTTGCTTCAATGATCTGCTTCACTTTTCCCTCCGCCTTTTTGTTCTGGGGTCCCGGTTTTCTTCCAGCTCCATCGCCGTAGTTCAACGTCAACCGCTCCTGGAACCGCTTCAACACTCTGGAGACGGTTGAATGATGAATGTTCAACATTTTTCCCAACTGCCTATACGACAGGCCAGTAAATTCCAGGTATTTGGAAAGAATTTGTTCTCTCGACTCGCTTTGGTTCACTTCTGAATCGAAAAACACAACTTCGAGTTTGACAGCATGTAAACAATACACATTAATGGGAAAGTGTGCAAAATTTGGTTGATTTTTACCCATTTTTAAAAAAAAATTATGCCTTGTTGAATGTTTCGCAAAAAATTCGTGTTCGCCCTTTAAAGCACTTAAAACAAGGAAAAATAGAGGTAATTAAAAAAAAAAGCTGTCCCTGAAACATACACATTTTACCTTTTTTTCATTCACCAAGCAAAAAGGTAAATTTTACCTTTTTCGCATTCGCCTAGAAAAATAGTAAATAATACCGCTTTCCCATTCACTGTCTAAAGAGACGAACCAACCCGAGGCTGAAAGTCTCTATAATAAAGAAAAAAAAATAACAGTCTAAAAGGTAAATGCTAGTTGGTTCAATCGGTTTCTTCAATAAAAATTAAACCAACGTTCATTCAAAAATTTAATTAGGGACTTTTACTTTATAATTATTTTTGAAATGTATCACCGTGTTTAAATTTTTTTTGAGGCAAGTCCTTTCTTTGCCAGGATCGTGGCAATTCGACTTTCGCGTTCTTCCGAGCCACTATGGCCGCTGAATCCTCCTACAGGTCCGGTCAGGTCCGGTCAGGTCCGGCTTTTCCGGATTGATATCTGGAGGATGACGTGGAACACAATTCGAAGCTCTGTGGACCGATCTGAAACAAAAGCAAAGTTTTATGACAAGAACCAGCACAACTCAATGATATCTAAGAAAACTCTTACCATTCTGTTCCGATTTCCACATATTGGGCACGAAGCAAAACTTCCTTACTGAACGACAAAACAGCTTAACCTCAATAAACGGGTTCGGCAAATAGTTTTTTTTATAAATTATTGTACCGTTTTGTTTAGCTCAATCCAGGTCAACTTCACTACTTTACGAGGTAAGTTTTACCTTTTTTCTTGGTAAATTATACTTTTTTATTCAGCTCAATTCAGGTGAACTTCACCCTGCTAGGAGGTAAGATTTACCTTTTTTGGATTCACCATTTTTCTCGGTGAATTGTACCTTTTTTTCCAACCACGATTCAGGTAAATTTTACCTCGCTGTGAGGTGAGTTTCACCTCGAAGAGGTAGAAGTTATCTTTTTAGCTTTCACGAGCGTTCACCTTGCTATCTCGATAAATTTTACCTTTTTGTTACTTTCCGTGCATATAAAATTTTTTTGGATTGGGAGTAGAATAAAGCTCTACAGTCATTTCAAGTAATTCATCAAAGCTAAATTTGTGAAAATCGGTTTAGTAGATGGCTAGTGATATCCGTTCTAATTTTAAAGAGCCAACCTTTTTTATATCGAGTCTTATGGGTTATCAAAAAATTTTAATTCAATAAGAATGGAAGAACTTTTTTAGATAACACCCTTATATCGAACACTTGTAGTGATGAATTATATTTCATTCATAACATCAGACAGTTTCTGAAATATTCTACGGCCTTAACAAAATAAACGTTTTCCAGATTTCGGATTCTAAATTCCCCGTCCTGGATCTTGTTCTAGGGTACAGCAAAGCCCATTCATCGCAATGACTGGTGGAGCTGGCTTTCCTATACATGTGCTGCATAGGAAGATCAATGGAGCTCTGTAATAGGTAGTTGAAAACATATTATTTCATCTGTTTCACCTGGATATTTTTTTTATACTTTTCTATTTCTTTAGCTTGCAAATAACTGCAAAACAGCACGAGCGCCAAAATAATCGCTATTTTAAACATGGTAGGGATCTAATGAACTTCGAAGACTGATGAATATACTGTTGACTGAGGATTTTAACTTCACCTTTTATATAAAAACTTGAATGCATTTTCCTATTCCTATAATAAACAAACGATAAATTTTCTATCTCACAACTGGGCGTGAGGTAGTTTTATGGTACATTCTAAACCGAGAGTCACGATTTAGAGTACTGCAACGCTATAAGTTTTTAAGCATTTTCTCAGATTTGCCTTCGTCAAACCCAAACAGTTTCAATTGTACGAATATCTGGACAGTTTGGTAGGTTCATGTCTTTTGGAAATATGTGACCTTGTTGATTTCTTGACGAAGCGAGTTCAGGCCAAAAGATTGTAGGATTGTTATGATGTTTGATAAAGGGTAGCAACCTTTTTTTAAACATTCTTGAACGAAAATTTTAGTACTCCTTTTTGGCTGCTTCAGCTTCCGATGAGTCTCAAGTCCAATTCTCACTTCGGCACGCATAACGTAAGTCGATGAGTTGACCTGTTTCATAGCTGGCTTCCCATATTGATGTCGAAGGATGCCGTAATCCTTGATTTTCTTATCAGCAAGCCGAGGTTTCCTACCGTGTCTCGGGGAGTCTGTGAAAGTACACTATTCTCCATACTTTCTCAACGCGGTTTGAAATGCTCCGACACTCACACTTTCTTTTTTAGCTAGTTTTCTGATTGAAAGACCACTCACACTACCCCATTTGTGCACAATCTGTTTGATTTACTCGGGAGCAGGGTTGCCAACATATATTTTCAATAATCAGGGAACTGGTGAAATAAAAATCAGGCAAAATCAGGCTACATAAGTAACGGAAATTCCTCTAAAAGTGATGACTTTTTTTTTTGGTCATCACTCTACATTTTTACTGTGTTGTGAGCCTACTTGGTTGCATAATTCTACTGAATCAAAGCCGAAAGATTCCTTTTCATTCCCTTTTTTTAATATGCATTAATGGGAATCTTTCGAATGATTTCATTCAGCCACATTTTCGCTTTTTAACTTCAGCAATGGTACCTAATTTAGTTCCTTACTACCCATTTTTCATCACATTCGCAAAAATCAGGCATATTTTGAAAAATCAGGGAAATTCAATGGCTTTTCAGGTTGTCAGGCAGAGCCTCGAAAAATCAGGCAATCCCTGAAAAATCAGGCATATTGGCATCTCTGCTCGGGAGTAAGCTCACGCATTTTCGGATTTCTTCACGAAGAACGAACAACACGATTTTTGAAATGACGGTTTTTTCTAGTGTATTTATTTTTATTTTTTGGAACAGTCTACATGTTCAATTTAATAACACTTGTCTACTAAATTTTACTAATATGAAGCAAAAGGCATTTCTCTGTCTCTGCCCCATCTCATTAAAAAACTTCCACAATCCCTTCGAATTATTTCAGGAGTAAAGAGGAATGTTCAACAATTGTTGGTGGCAGTAGATTCCTTCATATGCCGAGAAGTTTATTCCGATCATAACTTCCTACGGAATAAAGAAACGTTTGAAAATAAGGATCACGAATGAAAGCAATCTTACGGCATCGGAAAAATGAAGACATAAAACAGCAAACAGATTTATTTCCATTGAAGTACCTGGGACTAACTTCAATCAAGCTCGCTTTTATTTGAACCACACACGTGCTCGCGCAATTATGCACATGAATGCGAAGCAAAAAACCAACAACCCACACGCGTCCGGTTGTCGCTCTTTATTACAATAATGGAGGGATGGAAGCATTTTGAAACTTAGTCGTCACATTCCCGTCGATGATGTTTCATTTCAGCGTTTCCCGTTTGGAATGGCACTAAACCCGCTTATTGTGGTTGGTTTTAAGCCGGAATAATAAAAGTTATTTCACCAGGCATCACAAAGCGGAAGTGATCTCCCCTACTTATATTTCATTTGAATGTGACAAAACAGTTTAAAAAATGAGAGGGAGGTCTCAGGGATTAAACTCTTTCTGCATTGAGATAACTTTCAGTGTAAGTTTTTGTATCCAAAATTTCAACAAAAATTAATGTTAAGATTTTCAAAACCTCAGTTATGAAAAGCTACTTTGAAATCCTGATTCAAATTTGATTTTACATTTAATTCAAAATATGATTCATGATTTTAAAAACTCATATGTATTTTCAATATACAATAATTTTCCGAATACGAAAAAAAGTAATTAAGAAATTATCCTAACTTAATTTGTGCGAAGAATTAGAACTTAACAAAGCTTCAAATTGTCGATCCAGAATTAGAAAATACTAAATTCATTGTTCCTAATTTGTATTTTATTTCAGATTCATCAATTGGATTCAGAATAAATAATTGGAATAGTGAACTCAGATTAAACCCCAAAATATCAGTATCAAAATTTATGAAAGAAGGCTCTGAAATTGATTGCAATTCTTAGCTCAAATTCTTTTTTAACTTAATGTTTAGTTATGCTGTTATGCATTTAAATGTGTTTAATTGATTCGCTATTTTGAAAAAAATATTATTAAATACGAAAAACTTTTGGTGAGGACACCTAAAAGTTTCAAAAAATAAATTATTCATCCATTGTTTGAACAAAAATTTCATTTTAAAAAACCAGTCGCCAAAACACCAAATATCAAAACCAAAAACCAAATGTTGCCTAGATATGAGTCATTGAAACCTTACCTCAAACAACAAATTTTTGCTAGTTTCATAGCTCGTAAGCCGTGTAGCCGGGCCTCGTGAAAACTTATGAAAAACCCTATTTCGGTTAAATCCTATAATATTTCTTCTCGTGGCAAGATTCCTAGCAGATTAAACAAAGTACAAGCTGGTTGTTTTATAAAAAAATAGTGATTTGCCAAAACTCTGCTTCTGTGGAATAAACAACAATTTCCAAAACAAAAACGTTGGGTTTCGCTTTTTTCAAAAGCTTATAAATAGTACCCTTGTGTGTTTATTTCGCAACCTACGATCTTAACTAACCGGTTATACTTGAAGTTTAATCTCATCATGATGGTTTTGCTTCGTTGTTGTCAGATTTTTCCAGCAGACACAAAGGGTGCCGAAATAAATTCTGTGTTTTGACGAAAAAAATTTCTGACTTCCTATGATTTTTCCCAAAAATTCTGTGACGTTTTTTGTGTAGCTTTTTCCATGATTTTCAATTAAAAGTCGTGTCAAATTGTGTCTTTTTTATATTTTACAATAGAAAAATCAATTAACATTACCAATTTTATCATATTTTTCCAAATCAAAGATAATTACCCAAAATTCATATTGACATTAAAATAACATTTCGAAAGAACGACCAAAATTCAAAATGTCTGTGAAATCTGTGAATATTTCTAAAATTCTGTGTTCTTTGACACAGATTCTGTGATAGAAATTTGCTCAAAATTCTGTAAAATTTTAGATTTTTCTGTGATTTCGACAACCTTGGCAGACATGCCAGTAAGAAAGTTTTTAAGTGGAACAAAAATAATCAAGTTTTGTTAATTCCGAAACAGCTGAATCCACAAGGAGAAGTATTGGTCTAAAAAACAAGAATTGAAGGAAGAGGGTGCGGCCATTCAAAATACAGAATATACGAAG